>NC_051177.1:66419362-67019362 GCF_013339695.2 Rhipicephalus sanguineus | reverse complement strand
TTTCATGAACTTGCGGTTGTAGGATGCTTATGAAAAACTGGGGCACGGTAACCGTTTGTTGCAAAACTTTGAACTTAAATTTGCTTTACGCAAGGTGCAGATAAAACTTATGGGAACACAACCGTTTCGCTCTTTTTCGCGGCTTCGATGATACTGTTATAACACCCGTGGGGCTCTTTTCCACTCTCATATTTAATTTATATGTTTACACATGTTTGGGATTCACAATATTGAAGTCTCCCGCCGGTTCGAGATTTTTTTAGTCAGATTGGTGGCATGCTTCTCTCTCGCTCTCTCCTGTGAAATGAAGAAATGTTATGTGAAACTCCAAAGGCCCTTACCGCGAATTGCAGCACACATAGCCACACACACACAGAGAGAGAGAAAGAAATAGACGTACAAAACCACGATTCGTCGGTATAGAGTACTGCACTGCGTTAGTTCACAAGGAGAAGCTACGAGAAAGAAGGTCGTCTGCATGTTTCATGGCACCGCAAAAGATTCGGGAGGGAACGTGAAATTATTTCCGGCATTACGCAATCCTGCATTCATACTTATTTTTCATTTTCGGTTTCTGTTGTGTCAGTATTTGTTCCATGCACTCGCCTTGCTGCTCGGCGTCTCGCTCGACCCACTTACACTCGTAAATCCGGGGGCAGAGAGAAAGAATTCGAGGGAGAGGGAGAAATAATGCAGCGGCCCGAGTGGATGGTAGTAAAACCTTGGTAAAACCTTACAATCTAGCGTCATTGCGGCTCTTCACTAGAGCAAACCTGCAGCGCAAATTCGCCCGAAACACGCGCAGAAAAAAAAAAAAAGACGAAGCGAGTTTGAAAATTGAAGTCCAGTCGACGGAATGCACTCTTTTCTTTTCAAGCCATGTGTGCTCCGGAAGCAAGCTACGCTGTAGGTTCCTAATCTCGCCTGTGCTGCAAGCATGAGAGCACGCGAATAAATACCGGCGCCCCGGCTTCTTTTTGCCTTTCATGTTACTTTCGTAGTCGTCACTGTATGCTGCTTTTTTTTTTCTTTCTTTTTTGTTTTTGCGTGAAGTCTACAGTAGCCCCTGGGGAGCGTCTTCTTCGTACACCGACTGTGTCTATAGCCAAATGAAGGCCTGCATACCACGAACGGTGATGCACAGGTCGCCTCTTCGCGCAGGAGAAAAAATGAAAACTAAAACTCTTTCTAAATGTTCGGAAAACAAGAACAGCAGCTGCACAAAAACAGGGCCACGTTTAATGCTGTGAACGGCACATTTTAAAGGGCGGTCTACGTACATGACAGAAGCAACCTAAGCTAGCAGAAAAAAAAAATAAAATAACTAGCAGCAAACAACTAAGAAATTGATAAGAAAAAACACTTTGGGCGTTGAAGTACGACTCCAGCAAACATTTAGCAGGAGCACTCGGATGATCTCCGTGACGGGGGCACACATTGTGAAGCCCGAGCAAAGTTACATCCGCTTTACGATTCTTGAGACTTCCGGTTGTTCGCGGTACATTTCAGCTTCCGGTCCTTTCCAACTTGCTTCTTTCCGCGCCCCTCTTGACTTTGGCGGCTACTGCTTTTCAGTTGTTTCTTTTTTTGCGTCTATGTTGCCATGGTCGCAATGTCGCTTGTCTGAGACGCTATCTGTAAGAATGACGAGCTAAGATCCACACTTCGTGCGCATGTTCTAAGGGCAATTTTCTCACTTTTTTAGCTCTTGATATTTTTTATGCCATCTAAATAGGTGTGCGTCGAAACACTACAATTCATGTGAAGTAAAATATAATAAACTTGTGCTTCTTTCTGTACTGATTCTGACAGATTAACTGCACCCTGGTGTGCTGATGTGCATGTTCATTGTAAAATGAACGCCATTCTGTCCTTCCATTTTGTTCCATGTCATAGCATACCTAAACGCTGGCATTAATCTAATCGCATGTAATCCACCTAAGCAAGAGAATGATTAACTTAATGTAAAAAGATTGCTTGCGTAGTAAATGTTCATGTTTACGCGATTCAATTGAGTAGTTTCGTATATTTTTAATTTAAAAAAGACATAAACCTACGTTTATTTACAATATTCGCTCACATTAAATGCATCCGCTCATTTTGCGGGCCATCTATAGACTGCATTCCTTATGATTATTACCTGTTTTGATAGGCTGTTAACATGTAATCCAGTAAGATGTCATTCATGAACACAATCCCACTTCCAGCTTCCCCAAAATGTTATTGTGTTTTGTTACTGCAAATATCAGTAGAGGTACTGCGTAAAGCAAAAAAACTGCTGAGTATATCAGCCTCTAAAGACTTGGCAATCAGGGGGGACATGCAAAAATTTACACAACCACAGATTTCAACTTGCTAGTAATTGTGTTAAAGAATTTTTTCATGTGGCGTGTCGAGTGACGTCTTCGAATTTATTCAATACAGTCATCGAGTTTTATATCATACAAAACAGTACATACTTTATGCATACTGACTGCGCTATGGGACAGTCGTTTGAAGTGCAATGTAGTTGAAATCGCACATTTAGTATCTTATGCCTTTCCTACTTGGCCTGCTAGGTACAGTGATGTGCCAACGCGTCCAAGACACTGAAGAAATAATTTTATATGGGCAATATTCAGATTATGGCGTTTCAGGCATCCAAAATGAATATAATAATATCTGGGGTTTTACGTCCCAAAACCAAGATATGATTATGAGAGACGCCGTAGTGGAGGGCTCCGGAAATTTCGACCATCTGGTGTTTTTAACGTGCACCTAAATCTAAGTACACGGGCCTCTACCATTTCGCCTCCATCGAAATGCGACCGCCGCGGCCGGGATCGAACCCGCGACCTTCGGGTCAGCAGCCGAGCACCGTAACCGCTATACCACCGCGGCGGACATCCAAAATGAAGTCTGTTGAAGACAGATAAGTCCAAACATCATGCGCAAATCGCATTTTGGCTCATTATTGGCAGTACTGGCTATGTCGATCAGTCAATATAGCGCGCTGTGAAGGCCACTAGATGTAAGGCGTCAGTCCTCTTATCGTCCATCCACCAAAAATGCTAGTTTAAAGGTTGTGAGCGAATTCCGAAGAACATTCGCTCTAGATATCTGCCACTTAGCTTTCCAAAATTGGACCATCTTCCCAAAGGGGACGCTGATGGGATGCGAAGCAGCAGCGTTGCGCACGGGTGGCGTCACGGGTTGAACGGCGCTAACGCGGGTGCTGCGGTGAGCGCTGGAAGATTCGTTTGAAGCGAAACTACGTGTAGCGTTCACTGGTGTAAACGTTTGTTTGAAACGCAGACACGCGAGGCAGCCGGCAGCTGCGGTGCTCCGGCGGGTGAGGGAGAGAGTGACGTACGCGCGCACCTGCGAGGGAAGCGTGCGAGGGGTGCGTGACGTCAATGCCCAGCTGCGGCGTGACCTACTTGGCACCGCTCAAACACCTGCGCCGAGGGAAGCGCGTTGCCTCGCGTTTGTGCGGACGGACAGCGTTACACAGGCTAGTCAAAGAGCTGCTACGCATCTAAAAGAATACGCATTTGCTCAGAGGTGCTGATGCATACCGAAAAAACGGCAGAATCAGCGTAGTCGTTTCTCTCCTGATGGTATCGCATCTAATGAAAGGCAGTTAAAGTTGCGAACGCACATATCACTCTCGTTAGCTTTGAAGTGGCTTCACAGCGCCACCATAGTGGAAGCTATTCTGACTGGTGCTATAAACGAAACCCCAAAAAGGCACGAAAATGACCTTTGTTTCAGAAAGGTACAGTGCATACAACAGGAGATCAACAACGTAAATAATTCACGAGTGAAAAACAATGTCAGCACCAAAGCCATGCATGAGGATTTCCGCGCCATGATTCCTGCTGGTTTCTCTAGCAACGCAAAGGCTGGCTCCCGCAAATCAGCTCATTCACATTATCTCACGCAATACGAAGTGCGATTTCTCGCTACGCCGCTTTTGATGCCCCGTTACAAGAATAGCCAATGTACACAAAGCCGCAACTGAGGATTTGAATCTTTCCACGCAAGTCCATCTGAGTCTACAACGACCCAGAAAAGCAGCTGATATTCTAAGGGAAACACAGAAATCGCGCACATGAATTCGCAAACACCAATGCTAATGCTTTTTTTTTCTTTTTTTTATTATCTAGCAATGTTGGCGGTATGCAGGTGGAGCCAGAGCCATTCTAAAATATTCAGTACGAGGAAGTGGGGAATCTTCCGGGGAGGTAGCCCAATGAATACCGAAATAAGAAGGCAGAAGTACGCAATGTGTTCTTCCTCTGGAATTCATCCCTCATGTTGTTCTAAAACCATGTATATTAAATAGTTTCCATAGGTTACGAAGCGCTGGATGAGCTATCAGCGCTTCCCCACCAATAAAAGAAACGGACACACAATTAAGACAATGTATATTCGAAACGATTCATTCAGGAAACCGCAATAAAAAATACGTAAAGCGCAGGTGCGTGACGACCAGACGAGGGAAAGTTGTCAAAACACTCTCTGTAATAGGATACGGCGTAGAACGAAATGAAGGCGTTGAAGACACACGCACGCAAGCTGAGACGAAAGCGTTCTCTTCTTATACAGAGATCGATGCCAGGGAGAGCGCTGCTGCTTTGATGAGGGAGGCGGATATCGAATTTGTATTATCGGCAGGCGCTTTCGTGCGTGAACCCGCAGCGTTCATTGCTGTTTTTTTTCGCTATTGTTACCGTTTCCTTTCCTTTCTTTTTTTTTCGGGAAGTCGAGCTCACTTCCTTGTACATCTTCTCTGTGGTTGCCAGAGCCGCCGGTGCGCTCGGTTTCGTGATGTTTTCATCGTTGCTTTATATCGTGTGCCTGCCTCCTATAGCAACATCCGTCGTGAACACAGGCAGCGAAAGCTTGTCCAGGCACGTTGACCTTGCCATCTGCTACCGTCGAAGGAGCCTGCAGTGTCTGCTACCGTTGGCACGACACGGTTCCTCGTCACATGCAGTCGCTCGCTCGGCTTCCGCCGCTAACCTCCGCTGACACCAGCCGTTGCATACTGAAACGAGCTGGCTGTAACTAGGAGTAGGCGCTTTGCACCTAGCGGGGAATTGCCGAAGCAAGCACGCACTGCGGGGCAGCGAACAAAGTCGCATGTTAGGAGCCAATTCCGCGTTATGGGTTGGTGGCCACGATGATGGTGCGAACGGACGGCGGTGGAAAGTATAAATGAAAACAAAAACAATAAAAACAAAACAAAAAGAAAATTAGGCTACGTTCTTTATAATTATTACTGATAAGAGGAATGCTCTTGCTCTAGTTTATCTTGCTGTTAGGAGAGTTTAGATGCCTTGTTCACTGAAAATAATGAGGATTTTTTTCTCGACCCGTAAAAAAAAGGGCACATTATTTTAAACTTTGCCAGACGGGTGCTCATAGAATGCATGCACACGCAATGCGCCGTCACGTACTTTACACTGATATCCAATGGTACTGGTTACCATATTAAAGGGGTCATGAACCACTTTTCCAAGTAATGATCTAATGACCTTAGTATCGGAGTTTACTGCCTCCCGAATCGATTACCGCAAAGATTTCTCGAATCCGTCAAGAATCAGCGGAGTTACGGGGGTTTGGCGCACGCTCTCAGCGCTTTCTCTCTTTTCTCGTGCCGACGAGCGCACTGGAAGTTAGACAGGGAGGGAGGACACGGGGGTAAGAAGTTACGTCAGCGCGCGTCATGAAACGCGATCGCTCTCCCGCTTTGATTCGCACCCGCGAGTGCGGCTACCGTGTAAAGTTAGCAGACTGAGGAGTGCGGCGCGGGCAAGTGGCGGCACCCCGTGGCAAGACGCGCATCTCATTCGGCTATCGGCCAATAAGCTTTGTATGTCTCCGCGACGTCAACGTGCAGACGCCCCGCCCACCGACGAGAGTGAGAACCGGCCTCTGTTTGAAAAGAGGGCGCCTGAGGAAACGGCAACTTCGCGCTCCGCTTGTGGCCTTTACGCGGCGCGCCCGACTGTAATATTTTGCAGAGCAGTTCATAGCCGTGTCAGCTTTCCGCAGATTGTGTTTTTTCAACAAGCCCAAGGGGTGCTTCATGACCCCTTTAAAATGTGCTTTGCTGCCTTAACGGCTACGGCGTTGGGCTAGAAAGTTCCACAAAGTGGTCTGAATTCCCAGCCACGGGGGCCGCACATACAGGGTGTTTAAAACTAAGCTTTGTGGTCTTCTTAAAATTCAGCAATGGGAGGTACGTGAAAACCACCTGTGCGGATAAGTTCTTTATCCGGAGGGACACAAAGTGAGACAATAATTACCACTGTCAGCCACCCAATTAACTAAGATTGAATAATGAACTTTTTAATTACTGCAGCAAGCGGGCCCGTTTGTATTGAAATGTAGGAGGCAGTCGCATTTACACAGTTCCAGTTGGTAGAATTCTTCCAACATGCTTGTGCCCCGAGATATCCCGCTGCAAAGTGTAATTGTGGTTTGCATGATTACGCATGCAAGACAGTGAACACTAGCGCAAAGCTCCTCCCCTATGTGCTGCGGCATTTGCATGCGGCGTTTAATCTGAGAACGGATCGAAGGCATAGGCAAAGATGATAACGGTTGCCCTTTTGCTACCGGCTGGCGATGGCAAGCAATGACTGCTCGTCACATCAGGCAGGAACACTGCGGCGGTCCTCACCGTCTTTCATGCGTAATCATGCAAACCGCAATTAAACTTTTCGACGGAATATCTCGGGGCACCTGCATGCTAGAAGAATTCTTCCAAGTGGAAATATATAGAAACGCGACTACCTCCAACTTTTTAATACAAACATGCCCGCTTGCGGTGCTCATTAAAAAGTTAATAATTTAATCCTATTTATTTGGGCGTCTGACAGCGATAATTATTCTCTCACTTTGTATCCCCCTGGATACACAACTTATATGCAACGGTGGATTTCACGTTCTTCTCTGTGCTGAATTATAATATAAGCATTATGCTTAACTTTGAACACCCGGTATATAGGGGCACAATCGAAACAGATGTGTACTAAGGTTTACGTGTACATTGATTAATCCCAGATGGTCAATATTATTTCGGAATCCTCAGCTATTGCGCGTCTAACAATCGAACCGTGGTTTTGGCCCGTTCAGGTCCCATATTGTATTTCTTTGACAGCCGATCCCCGATAAAAAAAGTACAAGAAAGAGGAATTTTTTATGGCAAGACGTCACTGCTTCAGCAACTAAAAAAAATGAGGCATTGAAGACGGCATCCTTTATGATGGTTTGATACTCCTATTAGAGCATAGCCAGGCCGAGCCTAAATCGCAACACACGTTGAGCAAAACTATGACGATGGTAGGTGTGTACAGATGAAGACTATGACGTACACGGCTACTGCTCACATTACTGCATCCACTGCAATAATTTTGATTATATATGGCCAAAGCGTTTTCTTTTTCGTCCGCTTGTTGCCTTTAGCAACACTAACAAAATTTGGGCACCTACGCACTAGTGGCGAGAAGACTGTGGAAACAGCGGAGTTGGTGGCCGTGTCCTCTTCCTTTGCCTCATCCTCATCATCTCTTCCCCGTCACACCCCCTTGCTATACATTAGTATTCATGGCTATACGATGATTCACCCTCTCCCCTCCTCCTTTCCCTCATCGTCACTATCACTTCCCCTTCCAAAACTTCCAAAAACTCAAAAATAGCTTCTTTTACCTACGGTGGCTTTTAAAAGGCTCTCAGTTTTAATGCAGTAGATTATTTTATCTCGTCACACTGTTTAGGCGGTTCTTTATGTTCGTGTGGTATCTAAGCGATGTTCCGATACGGTACACTATTGTCGGTAAATAAATAGTGAAGCCACTGTGTCATGAATGCCACTAAACATTTTTCGTCATCTAATGAGCGTCGTTTTACCGCATAGGAGGAACCTGTGTTTCTTCATATGCAAGCTGTTTCAGAAATCAGAACGTGTAAATGGTGTAGGTTTTCGTTTTAAGGCCTACAACAAGAACACCATCTTTAACCCAGCTCCTGCATATCGCAATGATTATATGCTATTGGTCGCAGGATTAGCTCGTGGCAGCTTAACATTTGAGGATACACCTGACAATACATAAGACGCATATTTTGGCTGAAACCTTCAACGCTATGTCTTCATATGCGTGTTTTTTCCTCTTTCATTAACTCTGTGACTGAGTATAATGTGTGATATCCGAAGTCCTATTTGTGGGCTAAATAACGACAAAATGAGGAGGCAAACAGAAGACGAGTAAATTTGAGCTAAAGGATCCACGGGCCGGCTGCTGCTAACACAACTGACTTCCCGCATTATGTGAACTTCATTTTTCTACTTCCGGTGTCTTATTTTACGTCCGGTTTCTGCTTCCGGTCTCTTGATTTACTTCCGATGTCTACTTCAGCTCTCTTAATTTACCTCCGGTTTCTACTTCCGTCCTCTTATTTAGCAATACGGAGCGATAACCTTAAAAAATACGAAACTTACTGCAGCGCTGTCTTCGTGTAACCTCAGTCCAATTATTTTTCGGCATTACTGAAGCTTTTTTTCAGCACAGCACAGCGCAGTGAAAAGGAAGGCAAACTTAATATAAGTGGGCAGGGAACAGTTGAGATTGTAATGCAAGTAAGAACTCTGATTACGTGAACACTTCAAGCTACTTCGTTTCTTTCCTGCGACGTTTCTGCTGTCTGTCTGCGCTAAGTTCAATTCAGACAGCTAAAATCTGGCTAAACGCTAGCCGTGGATTTCCTGCTCTTTCTTCTACAGTGCTTCTTCACAAATGAAACAATAAGAGCGCTTACTACAAAAGTTTTCAAGCGACTGGTCTCTTGCTACGATATCGGTAATTTCATTCACATCACTCAGAATGTAATGTATACAAAACGTACTTTTGCCACTTTATGAGGAAGGCGTAGAGTCCCTTTTTTTTTCTTGAGCTTTCGAGTTTTGTAACTACTGAGAGATGCAGTAGGCTTCACCAGCTTAACGTATCAGAAATTCAGAAAGAGCAAAACAGCGTAACCGCCTTAGTCAATAGCAAATTCTCATCGTCACATCGTCAATTCGTCTCATCGCGCATAATTCCACGCTTGTAAGTTAGTACATACAATCGTAGCCGCACATATTCTTACATATACAAACCGCTCAATGTGGTTTCCATAAAAATGAATCGGCCGAACTCATTCTTTCTCAGAAAGACTTTATGTAAGAGTGCTCCTACAGTCAAAAACTTTAACTGCGCTGATTTTGAAGATTGTGGTCACACGTTATGTTTAAAAAGTTAGAATTCAAGGTGTTCGAGGCATGGCAGGTTTTTCACGCTCATCATAATTAGATCGCGGAACTGAGACTGAATTTTGCAGAAATGCTCAGAGGAAGAACGGGGTAAATGTGGCGTACCGCGGGGAAGCATTTTGAGCATTTGGAGATCTTTCTGTTTGCGATTTTGACTAACGAGATCGCAAGCATTGAGAAGAGAGCTGAAATTATATTCCATGCAGATGATGCCAGCTTATCTTTTGTGGAAAATTTAAATACAAACTAAGTAATGACAGCTAATGAAACCCTGATCGTTACAATCTGTCATAATGAAAACCACTTGAAATCACGGTACTGAAGCTAGGGCGTCATTGTTTCTTCCTCAATTGACTTGTACAGCGCAAAACTCAACTCGGACGGCAAAAAAGCAAACCAGAAAAGCTAGCGCATGACTCTCATAAGCGGGTTTATTGCATGCGACATAAACACGAACGTGTACACATTTGCGTCTACCTAGTCTACTAGATCCCATTGCCATTCGGCAGTACTTAAGTATATTAGATAAATTGGAAAGTGTGCCAATGTGAGATTACGAGAGTGCCAGAGAAGATAAGAAAATATTTATCGATTATCAAACCTGGCAGCACATTGCACGAAGCATCAGTGCAAAACACTGTAATGATAAAGTGATTTACACAGCGACATGAACAAAAAACCGTCACAGTTTCGCCGCAAGGACGAAGCAATGAATGCGATACCAAGAAAAGCGACCCGTGATCGATGCGCTGCTATGCTGCAAAAACATCTGCCCCCCGGCAGGAACTACCGCTTGAGCAGACAGCGGAAGGGCGAGGTTCTCCCTGCGCAAATATTAGAAGAAGCGAGCGAGCTGGCCAACGACATTTAAATGCGCCCATTGCGCTCCTCGTGCCATCTCGATGGTAATGAAGAAGCTCTTATAAGCACCTACCGTGTCTGAGTCCTGCCAGCGGTAAAGGGCGTCTATATAACGTTCGCCGTTAGCTACCTGTAGGATCTGCGCTTTGTGGCGTAGTGGGTAGCGCCACGCGCTGTGGCTAGAGAGGTCGCTGGTTCGATTCCGCGCTTCGGAAGCATTTTTCTTTGGGATATATATATATATATATACATAGTTATACGGCGCATGACGGCCCCGGCAAAAACCAGCAGAGACTGTCCATGTAATTGCTATCGCAAGAAAAAGTGATTATAGTCATCACTATATTATTGACAAGAGTAGGAAGTACACCAGTCAACCGTCTATTGCTTTAAACGATAAGAAGATTCAATTCCTCAGTACGTAAACAAATTGGGGTACCTTTTGTATTCGCTTGTTTTTATTGTCAATCAACTTTCCTTGCACATATATATATATATATATATATATATATATATATATATATATATATATATAACCGTCCGAATGTGGGAGGCTTGCCCCCCCCCCCCCGTTCATGAACAAGTTGTTACGCCACTGAAAACGAAAATGCTTGTTGGGCTGGATATCAGGGGTGTTCTACTGACGCACAGATATACAGTATAGAGCTCCTGGCTATATCTTGAAAGCAGATGTAATAGCTGTATAATCGTTATAATAAAGCACTGCAACCATCGTGATTCTTCAGTTGAGACATGAATCCCATCTTCCCCGAATTATGAAGATCACCTTGCACAACCGTGACCCCTTCCGTGAAATAATTGCATGCGGGATGGTTGAAATGAATTTCCCTGTTTCTAGTGGATAGGCCTGAACACGCATAATTGACTAGTTTATTATTTTTGCATGCCAGCTAGTGCGCAGTATGCTTATTATAAAGCTACAGATTAACTTTGAATTATTTCGATGACCATCAATTTCTAGCTTCGGAGGCTATTTACTGTGCACGAAGATATAAGCACAAGAGTGTTGCGTTTCGTCCCTAAGGAGATGCAGAAGCTGTGCCTAGTCATCGAATCCGGGTCATCGTGCTCGGCAGTGCGACAGATCTAACCTGCTAGGCTACCACGGCGGGTACAGATACATTCGCGAGCTGATCATGTTGCCTAGAGATTATATTCGACTTTGAATTACCAAGAGCTTAATGGAGATGTGAATGCGCGTTCTTTACGGCCAATCATGAATTATTTCATTACGCATGCGTTGCCGCCTGAAAACCGTGGGTTGAAAGGTGTATGATGTGACAGACAATATTACTGGCTTTAAATGTTTGGTGTTTGAAATATTTCATACGAAGGGAAACATGAAACGTGGAAAATTAAATTCCTTAACATGGAGAATGAAGTTTTCAGCCCAGCACCAGTGCTCCCTGTGTTCGTGATCAGTCCAATGAGACTTTGAACGAGCCCGTTATCGTGTTTCTTGCCAAATACATTCGCGTCTGATTTCCTGCGCGAAAACATTTTGACAAAGGCATCAAGACAGTAAAGGAGATGAAGCAACATATTCGTGGGCTAAACCTGACGACGCAGTCAAGCGTTCGAGATAAGAAGGGGATCTAAAGGAACAGAATTTATCCCCCGGCATCGCACTGTTTCGCCTTCCTGGAAGCAACGCCGTAGGGCCACAGAGGAGACAGCGCGAGGGTAATGGCTGAACATATCGCTAGTAAGTAAGGCGTGGAGAAATCGTTCACATCACCGAGCACCAACCGCCGAATCAAGAGAAGCGAGAACAAAGTTGCGGACATTAACAAAAAAAAAGAAGAGCAAGCTCTTTTGGTATTGGCTGAAACGTTGAGGAAAAATAAAAAGACCCTTCGCGAAATAGCTTTATCGAATAACGCAGAAGATGACGGATTTTCGATTCCACTGGCACTGTTGCGACCCCCACCCCCGTTATCCTCTGACACAATGCTGATGCGTCGAGACCTTCGGATTGCACTGCAAAACATTCTATCCCGTCCTGCGTTGCCATTGGCCAATAGTCACGTATACGGCCGAGACAAATGTCACGTCGTCGCTTCTGTGCCGTTTGCTACACTGGAAAAGGCCGACTTGTGTGTCATGGCTGTAAGAAGGATCAATTGGGAGAAATCGTTATGGCGAAGACCGCGACATGTAAAATAGAACCAAAAGCAGAAGAAAGTTTCAGCTGGTGCTTTCTGATGAAACCCATAGGCTCCGCAAAATGTTTTCTGATGTTTCTCATTTTCGCTTCCCGAAGCTTTCTTTCCTAAAGGCCCTCTATGTGGTTTTTCGTTCAAACACTTTCAATTCAGTATAAAACGCCCTATGAACTTTAGTATACAAAGCGTGCGTTATGTTAGAAATACGGGAACGATGGTAACGGTTTAAGAGGGTATTTTCATGCACACTGGATGCCTTTGAGCCGACATGAAATTTTATGCACCAGTGTCAGCCGAACCAAAAGCAGCAGTCAAAACGCTTAGACAAGGTTCAGACTTGAGAGGACGATTACATTGCCAACCGGCTTAGTATTTTGATACAGTTGGTTTTATCTTGGCTACCATCTTATGATACTGGAAGCCCTTGAACTCATACTAAATAAAGGGAGGTTGTAACGCGCGTCGATTTATCTCTGTATACGAAGTTCACTTTAATATCCTAGGTGTTCAGAGGAAAACGTGCCACTATGTTATATTTCAGTGAAAGACTAGTGCTAACGAGACCACCGTTAAGAGAAGAATGAAAACTTGGGAGGCAATTTATTTAACCGGATGCGTTTATTTGCAAATCAGTAATTGTAAATTGTTCTGAAATATATACAAAAATACACTCTACGTTGAAGAGCAGTAAGCCATCCCGAAAACTTATATAAAAGAAAGCATAACAGACGCTCCATTGAAAAATGAAAGTTTATTGAACCGGTACATAGAAGCGCTAGAGACACCTATAAACTAAATACTTGTAAATGGCGTCAGTGTAACTTACACAAATGCTAGACGCAATCTTATGCAGACTTGATTAATACACTCTACGCTACCAAGCAACTGTACAACAACAAACGTGTTAAGTAACAGTACCGTACTTTTCAAGGAGATGATGGAAGAACGCAACCAAAAACACAAACTTTTTGTACAACAACAAACATGTTAAGTAGCAGTACCGTAGTTTTCAAGGAGATGAGGGAAGAACGCAACCAAGAACACAAACTTTTTGCACGCACATCCTTTACTACAGGCGTTGCTTTCATCTTTAGCTGCATGGCCACAATAGATTCGCTAGCTACATGACATTGATTTTTCGCTTAATGTGCTTGACCTGTGTGGCGATAATGTCGAAACTAGTCGCATTAAAAATGTATCGTTCACTCCTTATCCCTTTTAACATAACGAGTGTCAACATTGATCGTTTTTCTGATCATTAACCATGTAGAGGGTCATTTTCCCTTTTCATAACTAACCATCAAAGGCAAGACAAGTGCTCTTCCAATCTCTCTTGCTTCAGTGGGCTTCTAAAATACTTTGTTTCAATGAAGAAAGGCGCTTTGCGTTATTCATTGGCATGGAGAAAACAAAAACTGGGGAGAGAGAGATAAAAATTTTAATGAAGCTGGAGATGTTTGCCTGGCTGTTCGCCTGACATGCTACTCCAGGTGCTGGGTGATGATTATGATATATACAGTGATAACCACATAACACATACAGTCACACAAGTTTACAAAGTTTCGTTCAGGCGCGTGGCCCGCAAGAAATTCAACAGCGCTTTGGTGGCACGTAGCGCACAGGTGCGAAGCATGTAGGCAAGGGTGTTTCAGCTCCACTAATGTGAAACCTGAAAATGTGCGATGCATGCGGTGTTTTGTGGCCGTGGATTGCGTCGTCGTGGCAGAGCCTGCTTATGTAAGCTAAGAGTTGGCTCTGTATTAGTGGGTGAGTGATTATACCGTCAAGGCCGTGTAGACAATCCGTCATGTACGTCGTGTGGTTCCTGTGAGACACTAGAACACATAATTTTTAAGTGTCCCGCATTGATTATGCAGCGAGCACTGCTCATCAAGGAGTGTGGACTTATTGGTCTTAAAGGGATGCTGAAGTGGTTTCACAATTCGGTAAAACTTTGTTGTTAACAAGGACCAACATTATTGTCGACGATGGCGTAATTTTTTTCGCTGTTGTGGCAGCAGGAGCTTTAAAACACGCGAAAGAAAAGTTCGTCTTGCCCCGGCCACGCGAACGCGACGAAAGTGTGGGCGTGACTGGAACTACGTCATCGTCGGTAGTTTTGGCCAAAGTGGTAGAATAACAGGTGGCCCGACGCGCCGCTCCGCCAATGCGCCACGCGTGTCACGGAGGTGCTCGAGTTGCCGCCGCTTTTCCGCAAGGTGGCAGCAGGTATACTCTGGGCCGATATCCCCGCTCCGGTACAATTGAAAGCATGTGGCCAGTGTGCGTCGCGAGCATTTAAACTGCAATTTACATCTTTAACTTTTGAGAAAGAGATCCGCGGTGTATTTATCACACCAGAGAGGCCTAGAGCAACACTGAAGAGTTGCCGTCGCTTAGAACGGACGCGCCACTAATGAAAGCATGCAACGCAACCAGCGTTGCAGCCGCGTCTCTTCCTTTCTGCTTGGTCATCTTCGATAAATGCGGAGGCGTCCGTGGGTGCAAGCGTCCGAAGAGCAAGAGCGTCTCTATCTGACGCAACCAGCGTCGCAAAGTCGCAATCAGCCTTCGAGTCATGATCACGGCCAGATCAGTGGTCGTGATTAGGCGATCCCACGGCTTGAGATCCGCTCTGATGCGTCGCGTTTGTTGCGCTCTGTCAAACCAACGCGCGCGACCGCATCGGTGTTTCCGTTCACCTTGTAACATAGAGTTTCCCACAATACTTGCTAGAGGGAACTCTGGCGCTAGTGTCTATGGGAGCTGCAATGCATCGCGCTTCAGCCAGCATGGGAATCATGGGTAGTACACGGATTTGCCTAAACTTCGTTCTTTCGGCTCCGTTTGGCTCCGCGTCGCCTGCATCCGCTTTGTCGCAAAACGAAGTTCAGCAAAAATCAGCAGTTCCACTTCACCACTTTAACTTCTTTAGGCTCACCGATTCAAATCTGGTCACGAAGTTCACAACGATCCATTCTTTTATCCTAAAGAAAACCAAAACATAGCAATAAACAAAGCCACAAGTGCGTTCGAAGCCCACAAGCACGAAGACTAGGCAAATCCGTGTACTACCCATCATTCCCATGGTGGCTGAACGATCGCAGCGCCAGAGTTCCCTCTAGGTCATTTTAGGAAACTCTATGCCTTGTAACCTGGAACCACGGTTGAAACCACGGTGGCCCGATCTGTGCCGCTGATGCGGCCGCCACCATGGGGCAAAAATGCTTCGCTCGAAATTGCAAATCTGGCTACAAAACGTGCAAAGAAAAGCTGTGTCTTCTCTCCGCGCCGAAAGACGAAAAGCGACTGCAGTTGTGGAAAAATGCAATTCCACGGAAAGACCGCCAGCTACTGTCCTCCGACATACATACGATAGCGTAAAAACCAAATGCTTTTTTTTTTACTCTATACACTCGCCGGTAGAATTTTGCACGCTTTCGAAAAAAAAAAAAAATACGCACGCTTCTCTTGCAATCGGCACCCTGTGACAGTCATATCCGGACTACCCGCGCCGATTAAAAAATTTTAAGCTTCATAAAGCCTGGCGCTCTCACTTTTACGGTCCAAGCTGGCAGACACACACTACAAGCTAGTAAAAGCACAAACAACCGTTTAAAGCCACATAGTAAGCTAGAAAAACCGGTTTTTACAGCCCAGCGAGAGCTTGCAATGCGCGTCTTTCGGCCCAAAAACTCGTCGCGAACCTAGCGGCGGCCGCGAGCAACTCGAGCAGTACGGCGACGCGCTCGCGGCGCTCGATGGGCCACCTGTTTTATTCTATCACCGTGGTTTTGGCGGAGCCGTGGCCTCCGTGACTATGATAAACACTTTTTGCGCAAAATTTTCTCAGACAACGGACGAAACAGACGCGGACGGGCGCAAGCGCTTTGCGCCCGTCCGTGTCTGTTTCGTCCGTTGTCTGAGAAAATTTTGCGCAAAAAGTGTTGATCATGGAGTACCAACTAGCTCGAACCCACACCTTGTTAACTCCGTGACTACTTCTGGCTGCGCGCGTTGGTGGAACTGATCGCGAAGGCCATGCTTTTACAGAGCTGATGGCGCCGATGACGCGGCATACCGAAGTTGACGTCACCGCCTTCGCTCAGCAGTTCAAAAAGCCCTGCGGCTGCAGCCGCTCTTTTTTTGCCAAGAAATGCCATTTGCGTTCACTTCTGTGAACACTTACATTGGTTTTCGTATTCAGCAAGGATCAAACTATGATTACACATTCCAAAGGCATTTTTAAATGCGAAGCATTTCTTAGCGAACTTCTGCGACTTTGAGCGTATCTATCTATCTATCTATCTATCTATCTATCTATCTATCTATCTATCTATCTATCTATCTATCTATCTATCTATCTATCTATCTATCTATCTATCTATCTATCTATCTATCTATCTATCTAGCTAGCCGCCTACGACTTTGTGCTCTCCTAGCCGTTTCGTTATTCGGATGTATACCAAAATTGGTACGGCGTGACAAGAATTCATGACGAACATAATGACAGGTCCTAACATGCAAATCATGACGCGCATGTCATGTGCAGCATGATTTACATGACATGGTCTCTGGGCGCTCGCGGCCGTTTAAATGAAGGGATATATACGAAAACTAGCATGACGAGACACTTCTGTATGAAGAACATAACTGACACGTGGTAACATGAAAATCATGACATGCATGACACGTGGTAACATGAAAATCATGACATGTATGACATGATTTACATGCCACGCTCATGGCGCACTCGCGGTCGTTTCGCTAGATTGATATACACCAAAATTGGTATTGTGCTATGTGACTGTATGTGACTGTATGTGACTGTATGTGACTGTAATCAAGAACATAACTGACACGTGGTAACATGAAAATCATGACATGTATGACATGATTTACATGCCACGCTCATGGCGCACTCGCGGTCGTTTCGCTAGATTGATATACACCAAAATTGGTATTGTGCTATGTGACTGTATGAAGAACATGTATAACAGATGGTAGCATGAAAACCATGACATCCATGACATGTATGTCATGATTTACATGCCACGCTCATGGTGCATTTGCGGCCGTTTCGCTTGCATGATATACACCAAAATTGGTATTGCGCGACACGACCATATGACGAACGTAAGTGAGAGGTGGTAATATGAAAATCATGACATGCAAGTCATGTACAACCTGATTTACATGCCACGCTCATAGTGCGCTAGCGGCCGTTTCAGTACATTGATATACACCAAAATTGGTATTGCGCGAAGTAACTGTTTGAAGAACATGTATAACAGTTAGTAAGATGAAAACCATGATATGCATGTCATGTATGTCATGATTTACATGCCACGCTCATGATGCATTCGCGGCCGCTTCGCTAGCTTGTTGTGCACCAAAATTGGTATTGCGCGCAGCGACTGTATGACGAACGTAAATGAGACGTGGTAACATGAAAATCATGACATGCATGTTATGTACGACATTATTTACATGTCATGCTCATGGCGCATTCGTGGCCGTTTCGCTTGCATGATATACACCAAAATTGGTATTACGCGACGCGAGTACATGACGAACGTAAATGAGGGGTGGTAACATGGAAATCATGACATGCAGGTCATGTGCGACATGATTTACATGCCGCGCTCATGGTGCATTCGCGGCCGTTTCGCTAGCTTGATATACGCCAAAATTGGCATTGCGCGATGCGGCTGTATGACGAACGTAAATGAAAGGTGTTAGCATGAAAATCATGACATGCATGTCATGGATGGCATGATTTACATGCTATACTCGTGGTGCACTCGCGGCCATTTCGCTCGTTTGATATACACCAAAATTGGTATTGCGCGATGTGACTGTGTGACGAACATAAATGAGAGGTCTTAACATGCGAATCATGTTATGCATGTCATGTACGGTATGATTTACATGCCACTGTCATGGTGTGCTTCCGGCCGTTTTGTTAACTGGATATATACTAAAATTGGTATGGCACGACACGAGCGCGTGATGAACATAAACAACAGGTAATGCATTGTATATACCAGAATATGCGTTTCATTTGCATGGTGTATACTAGATTGTGCATGCATGCGTGCATGGAAAACATGCGATATATGGTGGACTAGATGCCATGGCATGAATGATTTCATTTGGCTCAAAGACAAACAAGGCGAAGTATGCAGCTCTTTGCTGGCTGCTTCGCATTACATCGATTCCCACAGTGCATGGGATCTGCCGAATTTTATATGCATCTTCTTTAAATAATTCTACAACTGGCGTGCTAATACACGGGTTTTCTCTCTTAAAAATTTCGGTATCATAGATTTTAGGTGTTTTGATATGTGACGCATTTTAAGCACAATAACATAAGTTTGAAGAGCACCGTCCGAGACTGCGAGCGATCAATTTATTTTTTTCATAATGACGGGGCAATGGGGTAACGCTAGGACGAATACAAAAGACGAGATGAAGACAGAACATGTATTCTCGTGTTTCGTATTCGTCCTAGCGCTTCTTCATTGTCCCTTCATTATGAACCCAAACCAACTCGTCCACCTATCTGTGATTCTGCAATTTTTTTTAAAGTGCTTCAGTGTCCCTTTAAGTGTACGAACCTTGATGATAGCCTATTCGTACACTTGATGATAGACCTTCGTACCCCCCGCTCCACCCCACCGGCCACCCTTTCTTTCCTCTAGATAAGCGCACGAAGGCGACCACGCCCTGTAGGGCGAAGAGCAACGGCGTTCGCAGGAGCGGGGCGACGATCTTTAGAGCGCGACACCGCGCACATCGCGCCATCTATGTGGTGACTAAGAAAGCATGCTGAAGTAAATGGCGTATATAAATAGTTTGCCGTTAGCAGGCTGGAAGACGGCACTGTTCGTGGCCTAACGGTCTAACGCCGTTCGCTGCGAAGCGAGAGGTCGCCCGTTCAATTCTGCACGTCGGAAAGTTTTTCTGAATTATATTTCTTTGTGGCTTTTATATATATATACATATATATACACATATACATATACGGTGCAAGACGGCGGCGATGGGGACGGCAAAAATTAGCTGAGACTGTCCATGTAATTGCTATCGCAATAAAAATAAATAGAAAGGGAAGGAAATAGGTGCTATTACAATAACGGAAGTCTAAAATTTTGAGCCGACCAGACAGCTGAGTTTATTGACCCGACCAAAATGGACTGTATGTCTTACCTTTAATTTTATTTTACAATTATTCCACGAGTATTGTTCAAGTATTTCTTAAAGTAGACATTATGTTGGAATACGTTTTGTGGCTAGAATGAAATTACACACAGCATCAAAAACATCTCTGTGGCAATGCCCCAAAACAGAGGCACCAAAATTTAGAACATTTTCTTCAGTTAAACTTAAACCTCACGCTGAAAACGGAATAACCAGAAGTGTTTTCCTGATTATTGAATAGTTGCGGCATCATATAAAATAATGTTTAATACATTCTCTTTCTTCGCAATGGGTGATATCGCCAGACCAGTTCTTTGTAAATATAAGAATTAAGGGGGGGGGAGGACACGGCATCGAAATTTGGTAATAATAACTTTAATCTTTTTAGATTGACTCCACTAAGGTTTCCATGGAAATTTATGGTACTGATATTCTGTCTATTTAGTTATAGTTTCGATCATATCTGTACAAATTGCTAATTTTCGATATCTGATCGCTGCTATGTATTCTACTTCTGGAAGTACCGAAATTATTGGTCCATCAAGGGAAGCCCGGGCTAAAGAATCGGCCAGTTCATTTAATTGTATCCCGCAGTGACCTAGGACCCACAATAATTTCAGGAGTTTCAGCTGTGGCGGTACTAATGTGCGCAAAGTCATTAGAGCTCGTGATTGTTCTAAAGCTGTAAGGGCTGTCCATAACGAAAGAGAATCTGTTATGACGACTGCACTAATTTCGGTTCAAAGCAGTTTTCGAAACGCCAAAATAACAGCCATGAGCTCAGCTTCAAAAACAGGAGTAAAATCTGGCAGCCTCACTGAGAATGACCAGCCAAGCACATCGGAAGCAATTTCTACGCCTGCCTTTTGATTATTCACAGAAGCATCCGTGGCTATTATGTTTTTGTTTCTGCATGTACCAAGTAATATTTTAACTTGTTGTTCGAAAATCTGAGGGATTGGAACTTAGATTTTGGGGGAAATTTCATCATATTCTATCGTATTATTACGATGTGATCCATTAGTTTCAATTACCGTTCTAATGTCCACCTTAATGCTGCCCAGTTTCTTTTAAAGAAAGACTATTTGGGGTGCATGAAATCGTGGCCAATGAGCAAGAAAGAAGGAGTCGCGGTCACTGATAAAGGCGAATTCATATCTTCCAGCCGCTAAGCCGTAAAATTTTAAAAACGTTTGCACCGTTAAGATGCGGAATCGACAAAGAAGTGTTGTAAGGCGTGCTTCTTGATACATCACATTAATGGCCACAAGCTTTGGGAGTCTCAGACACATTCGCAGCGCTTCAAGGTCCAACAGAACTAAAGGTTTTGTTTTATAAGCAGGTCCGCGCGAAAATATTATGCACCCAAATTTCAATATTGGGCGCATGTAAATTTTGTACAACATTAACAAGGTGTCTCTACGTCACCCGTATTTTCGGTTGCTCAGCCTACGCAATAAGCCTAACTCGCGTTGTGCCTTTGCTACTATATATTCTATGTGTGGACTCCAATTAAGTCTTTCATTAAATCATGCCCAAATATTGGATAGAATCCACCGGTGGATTGGGTTCCTGATTGTATAATACAAAAATTGAAATTGTATCTGCAAGGGAAACACCAAGAGCCCACTTTTACTGATGTTTAACGACAATGGAATCGACTGAAGCCAAATTTCTAGGGTATTAATATATCTTTGCAAGTTTTGATGTAATGAGTAAATGTCACTCTCGCGAAAAACGTCATATTGTCTGCATAAATGTAGACATTGACATCCTGGTCATATGGAATAGAGCTCATCAGTACATTCAATAATTACGGAGATATGACTGCCCCTTGAGGAACTCCGTGTTTCTGTTTGAATTTAGATGAGCAACATCTATCCTTAACACAATAGATTACCCTACGGCGTTTCTTCTTCTTCTTCTCTAGTTACCCGGTTTCACTTAAGCCCTAAGGTGCTTCTTCTTTTATTTCTTCTCCTCCTTCTTCTGTTCCTTCCCTACACACCCGGTTTCAGTTCCCTACGGCATCTAGGCAACAGTGTTTCAGCTCCACTAACGTCGTCAGCTATTCGTTAGGTCAACTGTTGCTTTCTTCATTTTTATTGTACCGGTGGCGAGTAGTTGGATTTAGCCCATTTTTGTTGGCGCATACCCGTTTTATGAAGGGCCGTGAGAGAGAGAGAGAGAAAGAGCAGAGGAAGGCAGGGAGGTTAACCAGAAGTTTGTATCCGGTATGCTACGGGATGACACACCGTGCCGACGTTAGACGCCGACAATCCGAGCCCCTAAGGCGCTTCGTACCTAATACAAAGAACGGTCTAACCACAGTATGGCGGCTGCCGTCTGCCGTAAGTAATGAGAAAAAAATATGCGCACTTTTACACGCGAATACTGCATGTGTGAGGAGCAGCCCGCATGCTATTTTCGTTGGTTGGCCAAACTTTATTAAACTGTCCTGAGAGACGCGACTAGCGCGCAGTGGGCTCCTCCCAGATTGGAAGGGGCAGGCTAAGCCTGACCGCGCCGTCACAAGTTAATCCTGCTTGAAAAATATCAGAATAATCATTACAAACTTTCTCAGCGAGTGGCAATGCTTTCATGAGGGAGAAGTTAAGATTTGCCGATTTACGGAGTGTTTCTGTGAGGCTGAGCTGAAGCCAGAAGCATAACTTGTAGGTGATTCACGCAAACAAAGACTGCTGTTATAATATTAGGATTTCTTGCGCTAGAATACATTGTTTCTTCATCGTCAATAGCTCGCAAACGCGATATCGGCTCACCAAGCCGATATCCCGTTTGAACTAGAATGCACGGGATCATTACTTTACCAGTCCTAATATTATTCGAAAATACTTGTCATATTTCGTTTCCAGCCGAACTTCATAAACGAAACTCGATGAACAAAGATATCGTTCGTCATTTTCATATCCTATTTACAATGACACGTTCACTGTTTGACCGATATTTAGCATAGACATTACAATGGCTAGCAAGCCAAAGGCTTCGAGCAGTGCCGTCTCTTGGATGTTTACGGTTCTTGAATGGATACACTCATTATGAGCAAAGAGTAAAAAAAAAATGGAAGAATAGGAACACTCAAACACGAACGCAGGAAATAAATAACGCTTCTGTAGGCATACCTGCACTGAAAGATGATCATACGAACGAATACTCATAATCGCAGACATAACCATCAGCTTAAACGAGAAAACGCAGAGATAGAAATACGTAAGTCGTTGCTCGGCAGGTTAGAACGCGAATTCATGACCATGCATTGTTAGACACACGTGCCGTATTTCGAATCATCTCGCCTAAATCCAACTTTAGGATATGTTCTCGTTTTTCTCGTTCCAAAGTCTCGCTTTCTTCTCGATGGACTGCGAAGAATGGATTGAGTTCTTTACGCTGCACTGCTTCCAAAACGGAAGAATGACACCCGCTCGATTGAAGGCGCCTTTTGCTTTTGGTGCTCGATTCTGACGGGTGCATTGAGATCGATCGCATAACACACTTTATTTTCCATGCTGTACGCCGCATTTGCAGACAACAGAAGCAGACATGCACGCACCATAAAACAATTTGTCTTTTCCGCCCAATTGTTGTTACGTTCCGCAGAAGCCTTTGAAGTTACCATTCCCTTTGGCTTTAGCTATTCGTGTTCATTGCGTGAGAGTTCCCGTGAGATGACCCGGAAACTGTGTTAGCGATCTTGTCTGAGTTCAAACAGAAATGAGTAGTAAACGAAAGGAGAACCTTTATGCAACAAACATTCGAAATATAAAACCGGTAAGGGGTGTTTCTGTTTTTGCAAGCCCAGACGAATGTGGGATGCAATGTATACAAATGCTTATGGATCGGTAGTTTCTAAAATGCCTTATTTTATTATTACTGGAATGGTTCAAAATGATATTTATTAACTTATTCACAAGCGCTGACCTCTCTTGTTAGCCGCTCTTTATTTTCTTTTTTAAGGATGTACGTCAATGCGTAATATAAGGCGGCAGAGATAGCATCAATTCCTGACTTGTGATTTGGAATATTTGTGCTGCCACCTTTCTCCTTTGGTTGGAACTGCTAAACGAAACAGGCGCGATTGGAGAGGGATAAATGAACTTTATTTAGGGAGCAGCCAATATTCGTCGTCCACAGGTTGGCGGGTACTCATTTCAGGATGACCTAAACGAAAATATAAAGCAAACCGATATTACTGATCTCGTTTACCTATCACATCTATGGGCTCCCTAAATGTACAGAGAAAAAATTAAAGAGAGCGACGTTAAGCCGAGGAAGTCTTCAGCTTGCTCCCTGTACTTGGGAAGAGAAAAATGGTGCAAAAGAATGAAAGATACGAAGAAGAGTGCGATGACACTGGGCCACAGAACAAACAGAGCAAAGTCCTGTCTATAGCATAGTGCAACTGCTCACCAACATTGTCTGTGAACATTCACGATTTGTCGTTGAGTCCTGTTTTTTGAAGAACCCTCACAGCGGCTTGCGCTCAAGACCGCGTGTAGGCCATTATCGTATGTTGTGTCAGACGGTAACGCGCTGCTTAATTAGACTTCTTTGTTCACTTCTGCCTCCCCTATTTTATCACCGCCATATCATTTCCCTAAAATCGCATAGCGGTAACTGCGTTTTCATGCCTCAACCCGCATTCTGGTTGTAGGGGTTGGATGACAGCGTGAGTTGGCGCCTCATTCGTAGAAATTGAAAGATTCAACATGTGTTCAGGGCAAAATACATATGTTTAAAAATATCTATATGGCATAAGTATATGGCATAGGTATACATAAGTATCAAGTTTTGCTCGTATACTTCTATAACGTATTCCCGGCATCACTTTAATGAAAATCATTCATAATTTGTTGCAGGTTTACGTCATGGTTCTTAGTGAAAACATCTAGACTGCATAATTTAGGCCCGTAAATTGGACAGCAATCCGCTTTCTCATTGTTGCCTTCAACCTCCATGCCTTTTGTCAGCTGTACAACCTTTTTCAAAGACTAGAATCCAACTGAAAGCCTGACAGCATACGCCAGTTCCATAGCCCTGCTTTATTGTCCTCTATACTTTCATACTCGTAAACTTATTACCTTTGTCTATATCAGGAAACAAGATTTCTTACCTTCACTTTTCCTCGGCATCCTTTTCTTTGCTTTATGTACTTTTTTCCTGGACACATAGTGCGATCCACCCTCCAGTTGTTTACTTCATAAGCACATTTGGGCAAAAGAGCTGCGTTCATATTCTTTTTATCATTACTACTAGCTTAACAATTCCTCTCTATGTGAACTACAGCTATCAGCAGTTGAAGTCTCAGTGAACGACGCAACCCAGGAGTTCACCTACGCTAGTCGACAATAAGTCATCGCACTGTGCTGCGCTTAAATGCGAAATGATTACCTAACTACAAATGACTTGTGTCAGTAACAAAATGAGCATTAAAGAAACATCTGCATGTGGTAGCGCAATTACTACTTAAGGATACTAAAAAGAAAGTGAACTAGTATTAGCCTTTACTTTACATAAACATTAAAATTGGAAGTCCAAGTATAGAAGGGGGTCGAGGGGCAGCTTTTACTCCCTGCAAAATGTGGAAGACCACAGCAGGCGATACGCGAAACTTGACGTAATAAATTGATGTCAAAAATCCTGCCTGTGTGCTGTTTCTGGTGCTTTCTTCCGTCGTTTTTCAGAACATGTTTAATTGCAGTGCTAGCGTTCCATGTCAAAAGCAACATCATCATAAGCTTATTCGCTAATGTAGTTTATTGGCGAGCTACTTCACCGCGTATTATGCACATCGACAACCACGCGTGCTGTGGTGGGTATAACAGGCTGAACCGACCTCTTTAAGAATGCCTTTTCTTTCTAATAACATCTAATGTAGTTACAAGGACGAAGTTTAATTCCGACACGTGCGAAGAACGGAAGGCATTTACATTGTTTTTCTACTGCGTGAAATTCATTTGGCCATTCAGCTCTCGGAGGGTTTATGAAGCCACTGTTACATCGGACACTGAGCTGCGTTTCTTTTTCTTCGTTAAGCTTTACCTCACAACGCAGCTGCGTCATACTGAACTCATGTACAAGAGCGTTCGCAATGTAAGTGTACAACCTTGATTTAATGCGAAGCAAGAAGAGAAACCTGGTACGCAGCTCGCAGGGTCTGCTCTGGGACGTTTATTCGCACGAAGTGATTCGTTCTGGCAAACAGGAATTTGTACACAGCAACACGAATCTGCGTAACCAGAACGGCGGTGAGAAGGCTCACGCTGTTTGCCCATTTGAGTATAGTTGCTTTGCCAGTGGAATCGCTACACAGCCACGAAGGGACTCCTTTCTCGTAGAAAGAAATGCGTATAATAAATGAGAAGGCTTGCGGCCGCACTCTAAAGAGAGGCTGCCTGTATACTTCCCGTCTCGGTGCCCTGCTTCAGTCAGATATGCCTCGTTTCCTAGAGACCACATAACCGTGGCAAGCGGAGGGAGGAATTTGGCGTTTCGCTTTGGTTTCTTTTTTTGCACGCGTTATACAAGGGAGCTGCATGCGGCTCGAATGCCTTGTATTTTTGGGCGTCTTAATTTTCTTTTCTTCGTTGGTGAACCTAATTTGCCGATAGCAAACGTCTCTGCTACATTGGTCTTTCGGTTGGGACCTGATCGTCGATTCAGTAAACGTTTACTTGTGCGGCATCGACTTGATACATAGCGACTCGCGCCGATTTTGCGATTTCGACTGGATCACAGCACGCATGTTTAGTAGCTACCCTCGTTTTCAAAACGTAAGGCGGACTTTGAGTGACGAACGACGCTGATTGGGTGACACAGCATTCAAGGAAATAAAAATTATTGGGATAATTGAAATTACCATCGTGAGCACGGGCAACCCAGTAAAATTATTTCTCAGTTTTCTATGTCGTGACAACATGAAGGTCAAAAATAATAAAACGAGGTACCTTTCGCTCTTTTTGGAGCTTACTGTTGAAGATTACTTGGAAGATCATATATTCTGAATACGCCATTTATGTTGGGAAGGATTGTCACATCACTTACTTGGTCTTACCTTTTTTTCTTTTCATTTTTCTTTCCTGCTAACTCCTCTCTGCCCCTGTATAGGCTAGCAAAACAGTACAACTTTGTTAACATCCCCGCTTTTCCTGCTTAGTCCTTCGTTTATTGCCGTGCTTTAACATCATTTCTGTATTGTAGTTTTTTTTTTCTTTTTAACACCTATCACAGATAAGGACCAAGCCATTTACGGAGAATGCTCACGTTATGTGAATGTCTTCGATGAGTCTACTGCAAGGCAACCCTTAGCAGAAATTGCTGTATATGCAAGCGAGAAACAATGCCCGCCTCGACATCAGGAACTGAAACAACCGAATTTGGCGCTTGTTGACTTCCAGGTTTAACGCAGAATACAATCAAGAAAGCTACAAGAATTGTTACATTATTCGGTCTTTTTCAATATGTGAAGCATAACCTTCTAAAATCTTGCAATCTTCTTCTCATGTTGCTCGGAATAAAGAGCTGCACATGCGCATTCCAGTATTGCCAAAGTGTCATTTGTTCGGCTATATATTTTGAAACAATACATATATGTTAATTAAAAGTTTATCGCATTTAATGAAGATAACTGCGAGAACTGACGTCCACAACTGCTTCGGTATTATGTAAATTGCATATTGTTGATTATACGTGTGTATTGCCAAACCATATGGAATCTCATGTGTCAGGAAAACTGTAAACACTCAACTACCACTACTTATTTCCTTCGTCTAACCGCTGTGATCTTGACTGATTAAAATTTGAAATATGTCCGCACAGTTTCCCTGTTACAAGATGTTTTACATCTACTGCTGTAGGTTACCTGCACTCCAGTTCAAATCCCGCGTAAGATCGAAAAAAAAAGCAAAGAAAAAGTATGCACGGTTCCCCCTAAAGCATCTTTTTCTCATCCATTAAAATATTAAAGAATGACAATCACTGTCGTCATACAGAAGTGAGGCAGAACATTTCTCCGTGACTTAACGTTTCTTAGAACAGGCGCTGCAGCAACAACAGATGCGCGCAGCAGGTGAAATTGCATCGATGTACATTTGCATCCTCTTCAGCTCAAACAGGTGCCGGAAGCAATAAGGATTGAGTCAATTTGGAGCCAGAACTAAAGCATGCAAACTCGAAAGTGCGTGGCGCGTTGAGAACACGTTTCGCGCTTTCAAAGAAACGAAGAAAAACACGTTGTCCCCTTTTTTCAAAAGTATGTTCAGCGCTGCGCCTAAGTCAAGACGAGGAATGGTGCGCATGTTTTGTAGAGTGGAGGATGTCGTTCCAAGGTAATAGCAACATAATTGCAATGTAGTTGCGAGAATTTTACGCGGACGCCTTAGATATTGCGGTCCATGCGATCGAACATCTTTTCGCGGATATTACCAGGAGCGGGAGGCGTATTATAGAATAGCGTTCCTTCGGAAACAGTGGAGCGCAGCACGCTATGCAGAAACCCGCGGAATATGAATGCGAATGGCATTCCATTTCCTGCTGAGAAATTATTCGTAATCATGTTTTAGGCATCCGAAATAAGTAATGAGAAAATACCGAGAAACAGAGTCTAGGGTCACATGTATATGGAGGAAAGTAGTTCGCGCGACGAGCATAGCTCGCCGATTTTATCTTGACGACTGATAACTGTGGACGCCGTCTGAACGAAGTGTTTCCGAAATACCTCATCCCTCTAATCCCTCTACAAAAAAAAAAGGAAAAAAGAAGAAAAAGTTCGGCAGACCCCACGTATTGTGGGAATCGGTTTCATGCGAAGCACTTAACGAGTACATCTATGCTGTATTTTATGGCATTGAGCCAAGCGTGACGAGGTGGATCGACGTGTTTTTGTAAGTGTAGTAGATGTGTGCACATCGTGGGCTTGCCAGGCGCATCGACAACACTGGTGTTTAAAGGGTAACTTATGGTGCGACGTAAAGTCAGCCCTCACGATAGAGTACATATGTCATTATTATCGAAACCAAGTGCGCTTTACGGTGCATTCACATGAATATCATACGTAACCTTCGTTAATGTATTCCTCCGGAGTCGAGCAATGATACAACTGTAGTGTTTATTAGACTGCTACAAAAACGGAGCCAACACTGGAACCACAGACGTTAATCTGATATGACTCCTGTATCGCAGGAGTACATATGTAGTGTTTATTGCTTCCTTGTAAAATTAGATAGCCAGCACCACAACTACAATTGACGTTGCACCGACATTACGTCTGCATAGGCTGTTTTCCCAAACCAGATCATAAACCTGGCATGGCTGCGTGTAGAATACCCGGTTGCCACGCCAAATGCTTGGGTTTGATTCCTGCTGGGATATTTTATCGCGGACATGTGGTTTTCAGCCAGTATACACACTGTCTTTGAACCACTAAACGACGTGGTCATTATCGATCTCATGAATAACATTATCAGTAGCCTGTTTTACTTTTACGGCTAGACGAATGTCTCCCAATATATGTACCATTACCTCGCTGAAACGGTAGATGACGCTGCATGAGAAACGTCCCAATATCTTAGCAGAACCATGTTATCTGCTGCACTAAACTGGGCGTGGTGCCGTATCCGTAATTGGCACCGATTATTTAATTCTAAGACGCCCTCGTGACATGGCATGCCGAACAGCAGTTCTACCTTTTTACTAAAAAGACTTCCCTCAGCTTGTTTACTAATCGAAACCGCTTTCTTTGTTGTAAGTGTCAACACGGAACGCAGTAATTGGCTAATTAAGATTTGTTAATCTCATTTTGATTTGCCCCAACGGCAGCGGCGTAGTAAACAGCGCCGAAAAAAAAGCAACACCGGTGTTGTTATTGCACCCTAATCGCTTTTCGTAATTGCTAATGAGGCAATTACGACGCCAGTAAGTGCGATGAAGCGGTTCCTATGCTGTTCGTTGTGCGAGCGTGGCTTAAAGAAGTAGATGGCGCACATTAGCTTGAGGCAGGAGGAGCTACTTATCAGGTGTCGGCAAAGAATGTGCCAAAAGCACCTGCCCTGGCTGGCCCTATAGTGGTTCCCTGTTTATATCATGCAAGAGTGCATTCCTGGCTCTTGTTATATACACTGACAGTGTATAATTTTTCTTTTTTAAATTTTTGTTTCGCCGACCCACGTTCTGTAACTGGGAGCGATTATCGTTTCTGAAAGAATTCAAATACCGTATTCAGTCTCGTACTTCGAGCCAACGCTTTCTGAATACGGCTATGTGATAAGTGTTCGCTGACTATCGACAAATTTCAGATGGCGTTTCTAAATAATGGCTAGTGATGGCAAGTGTTTATTTATGATAAATACTAGCTGGATTTTCCTAATACTGATTTGTGGTGGCTATTATTTGCTACACAGCTAATTGTCTCCATCTAATCTTAATCCAGCGACTTAGTTGTCTGCGAATTCTTTCTTTTCTTTCGCTTGTGTAGCAGGCCTTTGCTTACGACATCTGCAAGCAGTTGTGGTGGCTTGATGCATTGAGGCCGTATCCTTGCACGCCCTTACAAAAACCGTTGTCTTGAATGCTTTCTTCGTAATGGCTTTTTGTTGCGTGGTATTAATAGAACGACTGTTGAGGTGCGATTTCATATCGGGTATGACTTTGGTATGGACCCGAATTTTAGAGGTCCTGTGATCAAGCAGTCCCAAGGTGCGCCATACGGATTGGTCATAATGAGTTCATTTACGTTGTCTCTTTGTTGTGACTGTGACGGTGCATGTCGCGGTAACTCCAGTCGATATGACATAGCATTGCAGAAACTAAGGTGGCGTCTCGGGTCATGGCCGAGGCAACAACATTACAATGAAGGCGAAGTGTACAAGCGGTCGTTTACTTAGACTTAGTTGCATGTTAGAGAACCCCAGCATGTTAAAATACTTCAGAGTGCTCATTCTCAGGTCATGGTGTTTGCATGTTAAACTCTCCATTCTTTTTATTTTAATGAGAAATGCACATCCGCTTTGCACTTACTTGGCATTCTACGCACAATGAATGGCGTCTGAATAAAAAAAAAAGGACCGCATTTTCTACCTATACATTTTACTCTTCATTTTTAGCGTCCTTCGCCAGTACTTCTGATTCCCCTGTGCCTCTAACATTGCCCGATTTAAAAAAAAATGAAATGTCGCAAAACACGCCCATATGAAGTGTTTTTATTTGTGCCATTGATTTTTTTCCATATCTAAATGCGAAGACCAAAAGGTGGCCATACGATTTGTCACTGAGTATTGCCAATCCAAAAATCGGTAAAAAGAATTGAAATTTATATTTGAGATACTCACGGCCATTGCCTTACGATATCGCAGTTGCGTGCTATTTGCGCTTCCACCCTGCCTGCATTAGTGTTAAATGTCCTGTCCCAAGTCGAGTAACCACACATGCCAAGTACTTTCGTGCCTTGGAAGTTTTCTTCTTTTATTTTCAATGGACCCTTGCTCTTCTTTCTTTTAGAGTATTCTTACAAAGATGTACATAAGTACCCAAGCTCTTCTGAATGTACATAAGATTTGTCGTGCGCTTGGGTTATAATGTGGTCATGAATGGTGTCTGCTGGCCGTTTTGAAAAAAAAATACAATAAAGATAAGGCTGGATCATTAAACGAGAGAGTACTGTAAGGCGCTGCACGGGGCTATAGCAACCAGGCTGAAATCTCGGTGCATGCTACAAACAACCACAAACTGACTTCGTGAAAATAAAGTTAAAGCTACAAGAAACGTCAGTGTATAATGATTGAAATAGATTTCCCTGTTTCCCGACGCCAACCTCTTTCGTCTAGGGACGCAAACCGAAGCGTATTGTCGCTTTCGTAAACAGCGCCTACCGATCGAATCCTTATCAAACTGTCGACCGGTCCTGAATGCCGCAGCCACCTTCCGAAAGGAACACAAATAAGAGCGCGGATGCCTCCACGATGCAGATCGATTCATAGTGGTATGAGAGGGACAATATTTCTTTGTTTATTACAATATATTCTTCGAATCTATCTCAAAGTGGAATAACATCGGTGGTTTTGAAGCTGGAAAAGGTAGCGCAGATAGTGGTGCCACTAAACTAAAATGAAGAATATATCGTATGGCATGCTATGAGAAACTGAAGGTCAATCCCGGGTTGACGCTGACCGCTCCCACTTTGGGACTGTCAACGTAACTTCAAATTATAGGTGTATAGGACAAAAGAGAACAGCGTGCCCTCAAAAACCGATTTTGTGCAGAAAACAAGTAGCACTAATAAGAAAGAGCGAAACGAATGGTCGGGTAAGCAGGCATTTCGATCATGTGTTTTCTGTGATGATTGCGTATATTGCGAAAGCATTCGTGCAGTAAAAAAAAACATTGGGGCGGAGGGGGGGGGGGGGCTATGAACTTGTGGTGCGAAAAGAGAACGTAGCGGGGCTGGTGGCCTTCCCCTCCTTCTTTCCCTTTCCCTCACCCTTTCCTTTCATTTCATTTCACTTATTTTACCCTCAATCGCCAAAGCTTTACAGAGGGGAGTGGGTTACATGAAATAACAAATTATAAACAAATCAAACTAAGTAACATCAAAATAATAACAATTACAATACATATGAACATACGATGTTAGGCTAATACAACTTAATGCGTATGTAGGTACAATAAGAAATACAGAACAAATAAAGTAAAAAAAACATATATACAATACGAACTTCACGCGTCATCAAGTAGGTAATTTTGTACGGTGGAAGAAAACAAGTCATGATTTGAAATGGAAACGATGTCGGAGGGAAGGTGGTTCCAGTCGCTGGACGTGCGTGGGACAAAGGAGTGATAGAAAGTGTTAGTGCAGCAGCTAATGACGCGTACCTTATGGTGATGATCTAAACTTACCTGTTCGACCCCTTGCTACACTATACTATACAAGGCTATTCCATCCTGTAATCTCTCTCCTCATCCTCTCTCTCTTCCCTCCCCCTCACATTCCTTTCCCACCCCTCGCTACACTATGCCATACAAGGTTATGCCATGCTTTACCGTCTCTCCTCCTCCTATCCTTCCCCCTCACATTCACGTCGCTCATGCTCACCCTAATTTCCATTTCCCACCCCCGTGCTATACTATGCTCCTTCCGTGGCTTCGCGTGCTTTCGCATAGCTAGGCTGGTCTCCCCCTCTATTACGTGGCTCCTCCTCGCTCAACGAGTTAATGCAGGAGGACAACGATTTCCCGCCAAGCTTAAGCAGCTCCGGTGTTTAAAAAACACACAATGGGTAGCCAGCGCTGGCCAGGTGGCGCGTCTGAAATGTGCAAGCGGCGCCGCCCTGGCGAGCTAGCTGAGAAACATCTAGTAATAGAAAGCCGCCGCGAGGCGTACGACGGCACGTTTCAACGTGCCCTCACATACCTCGTCGCACGTTCAAACGCATGCTGAACGTCATTCGACGCTACCGCGGCTTTTGCTCGATGTGCGTCGTTTCGTAGGTACTTTGGAACGCGCAAAACAAGCGAAGATCGGGACACTTCGCTGCACTGTGGCGCAGCTGGCGAGCGGCGATGCCACCGATTATTTTCCGCTGCTGTTTCAGTGATGTGGTATGTGCGGACGGGTACCTTCGCGAGAGTGTGCTGTCGAAAGGCCGGAAGCTGTCCATTGCGAAGTATGTCTGTGACGTGGAAGAAGCTGTTTTTCGCAGAGACAGCTGTTGTCACCTTTCGGCGAAGTGTCAAGCACCGTACGACGTAAACTTACTCGGAAGTGTGTTAAAATTGCGCTAGCAAGCTCGGCGGTGTATGCAGTGTGCTTGTTGTGCGCCCGCTTTGAAATAAAATTAGTGCCTCAGGCAGCACTGAGAGAATTCGGCCCATTGAGTGACAGCTGTTTTGAGCGAGTATATCACATTTACGTAATCTGTAGTTACAACTCTAGTACTATATTACAGAAGCTGTTCCGCTACACGCTTTCCTTTACGGTGTTTTTAACGGCTTGCATGTGCCCACTAAATGCTCGCATCGCAGTCTTTAAAAAAACTTTTTTTGAAGCTGACGGTGAAACGTGAAATAAATGTAAAAAGGCCGGTGTAAAGTGGAGATCAGTGGTGTTAGCGGAAATACAAACATGTCGCAGGTCTCGTGCTTTAACGACGCCGACTCGCCATCGTCTGCAGACCGCTTGCAAACTTGCGATCGGCCGTCGTCTAAGCCTGATACTTAAAAAAAAAGGCCTTCGAGGAACCTAGTGGTAGTTGACTTCGTGGTGGTTCCGAGTTTGACATGCAGTGTGTGATCAGCAATGAAACATGCGTAGACAACACGGTTTTTCTAGCGGTCATGGATTTTAACCGGTCTAGAGCTGTGCACGTGACAGTGACGTATAATACCGTTTTACTCGAATGTAACCCGAGTTTTGTTTTTCTAGATTTCTGCAACCTAAAGTCGACCCTCGCGTTACAATTGAATACCGAAATTCTATTTTTTTCTTCCTGGACGTAATGAAATGTCACCCCTGGCGTTCGAATCATCGTCATGTTACAATCGAGTAAATACGGTATGTGTAATGTACGGCGCGATGCTTATGTAACCTAAGCTGTCATGTGCTTTGTTTAACTTTTTCAAGGCCAGTTTCAAATAAAAGATTTGTGATGTTTTCTAGAGTGCCAACCCATGTGCATCGGTGGAAAGCGAGGCCGAAGGGAGTCAACTATGCTCTAGACTATTTTTTTCAGTTGTTAAATACATTTTTGATTGTGGCATTTGTGAATACAACAATACCGCCGGTCTCGACGCTTCTTTTTCCTCGTTTGATGATCGCGCACGGCGGCACGGTTCACGTTAGCAGCCACTCGTATTTGTTTGTATGCCCGAGTGTTTCCGGCCGTGCCGGGCAGGGCGGCGCACCCTCTCCGCGGAAACTCCAGCGCTGGTTCCCCACAGAAGACAGTTTTCAAACAGCGCGAGTTGTACTTGAATTCGCAGTATTGCTAGGCTGACACGCTGAATAAGGCCATGGAGCCAATCATGACGTAATCTTTAATGTAACGATGACTCCGAGAATACTCTCTGCCCAAGGCCAGGCTAGAACAAAAACGCGTTGCGAAAGCACACAACGCAGAAAAGGCGAAGAGATACGATGAAGACTGGCTTTTTGTCGTCGTTCCTTGCTTATTTATGTAGTCCCTAATATTCTCTGAAGTGTATTCTGCCTCGAGCGTTTGGGCAGGGATGTATGTATAAACTGCCCTTGATGGCGCAGTACTTGTGGACTTCGTGTATATACTGAATGTTCATGGCTCCTTTGTTCCCTGGGTTACTTGAGTCATCCTGTGCTCTTTGCTTTTAGTGTTCCTCATTGCACTTTTACTCATTTTTTGTTCCTTAAAAATTGTAACTTCCACTAGCGCCTGAGGTTCCGTTTTTAAAATAAACTATCAACCGTGACGAACTGCATAGCTGTGGGCTTACAGCAAAGAAAGACAAATGCACAAAGTGCCTCACGTTGAATAAACAAAATGTGTATGCAGTGAGAAGGCCAGAAAGTGAAGCGGGCTAGGGATAATCATTTCCTTCATGCCCGGGAGGCATGACCAAATGAGAGCAACAGCAAAAATGTTAGCACGAAGAAGAAGTAAAAAATGGAGCGAGTTGAAGAAGTCAACTAAGTACGTATTCACCCAGGGAACAGGAAAGCGGTATCCAATGGTGACTCTCGGAAAAACGAAAACAAAAAAAGAAGTCTAGCTACAGCGGAGGCTCTGTCAACCGATTTAGAAAGATTGTCGCTCCAGCGCTGGAGTTGCCGCATTGTACTTCGAGGAAGCTGCGTCTCTCTCGCTTTTCTCCTTTCGTTCATGTAAATTTTAGCGTTTCTGTATGCTCCACTGCTTGCCGCTGTAGTCGCGTCTTACCGTACCCTAACAGGGCGCGCTGCAAGATAGACGGCGAAAAAAATATAGCTTGCAGGCTTTATCAAACTTGAGTGCTTCTTCGGGAAGTGTACGGAGAAAGAATTGAGGGTTGTCATGGTTATTGCAATGCACAGTTCAATCGCGTTTTTTTTTCGCAAAGTTGCACATTCGGTATAGAGCAACTTCATAGTGGTTCTTTGAAACATATGCAGAACGTTTGTCGGAAGCAACCTCATCCTAGGGACTTCCGACGTAGCCGCTAAAATCAATGTCACTGTAGGCCCGATCCAGGTTGCTGCGGATTGCAGGACATCAGCCTTGTCTTTTCGGTGCACGCAAATTCAATGCTTTGTATTTCATGAGGATATCATTGGCTTCGTGGTAATATGCAACACATGTAAGATAGGCAAGTTTTCTCTAGATGGTGGAGTTTAGAAAATTTTGCTGTCAGAAACGTTCATCTACCGCTTCTGACAAATAGTCTGGCGTACTAATTACCGCACACCATGCAATGATTCTGCTCTATACTAAATCAAAATTACTGAAGGACCAAACTAATGCACGCTTCTTCATAAACTTTTTGCTTCTTGAAGATTAACTTGTACGTCATTTTCGTCTTTATTTTTCATCGGAATTACAAACGCAGCATGAACTGTTGCACTCGCATTTTCTTCAATGCAGACCTCAAAGGCTCTCGCTCGATGTCTCGAATGCCTGTTATTCTTTGCAAGTTCAAAGTAGAGAAGAAGAAATAGCAGAGAAGTAAAGTCAGGGAGGTTAACCAGTTTAGGACAACCGGTTTGCTACCCTACACATGGGGACAGGGTGGGGACATTTAAAGATGGAGAGGAAAGAGAGAGAAAGAGAGCACATAACGCAGCACAAATACAGTCAGTCACAGTCCATCAGTGGTGCGATCTTGAACGCATTCCAAGTAAGCACGGAGGCGTGGTGTTACATCCAGCCGCACGCGAATGGCCAATATGAACCGCGACAGACGTCACGGCCCTGCATTGACCAGTCGCGTGCGGCTGGATGTAACGCCACGCCTCCGTGCTTATTTGGAATGCGTACAAGATCGCCCCGCAGGCTTGCGTGGCACGCGACATCACTGCCACGGCCGCTTGTCCAAGTCCGTTTTTTTTAAACCTTAGGGATGCCTTCATTAGATGACCCAAGCAGGATGCGGGGAAACGGCATCGCGCCATTGTATTCGCTTAGTGATTCTCGCACTAGCGATTTTTTTTGTAAGTGTCTTTACAGGCAGTCTAATTTCTGAGAAGAAAATTGCTCGTGTAGACTGTATATGCTTGCTTTGCTGTAGTAGGCAGCACGAACGTGCTACGACCACTCACTTCAGGCTGTGGTTTTATCATTGCCTTTCTCTTCTCGTATATCCCCAGCACTCATAATTCGCTTAACACAAGATGACTACCTCTGCAAAATAGTGACGCGAGTTGATCCCCTCTCAGTAATGATGCCCACAGTTTCGTGGTTCTTTTATGTTTGTTTGTTTTCCAAGCTGTTCTTTTTCATAGAATGCGTGAGTGTGTATTTATTTGTTTTAATTAGCATAGACATTCGTCGACTTTCTTATTTCGCATATATATAAGCAAAAAAAGGCGTGAGTTCGCATTAACGAGGAAACATCTGATTACTCCACCTCCGAAAGCTCCTATAGGGGACTGTAGAAAATTAAGGAGCGCGTGCCCCGTATTGGTATTCCCAAGTCCTCGATAGCGTCTTTCAGTTTTTATGGATGCTTGGTTATTCGGTGTTTCGGTTGCCAATGGACAATGGTGTGCATATGCTGACATTCAGACAAGGTGTTTTTTTAAGTGTTTTATTATTCTCAGTCCCGTACACTGACAGAAAGGGAGAGCATTGGGCAAAAAAATAGATATATAAATTTTGTTCCCTTCTCTGCATCCTGTTTAGGCACATTAAGTTTTAAGTATGAAAGCGCTTTTCCGTTTTAGTTCCTGCTCTCTTCGCTGGGTTGTAATAATAAAGAGCATCGGAAAACGCGAACATTGCCAGTGGGAAATCTGGATACTCATGAAGCAGCGCTTTGAGTGTGAATGAAGACTGACAACCTGAGCACACGTGGAAAATTTTTGACCACTTTTTCGCGTTCCACTACCGCCCCACCTTTCAGTTGATCGTCGGTGTCTTTGCTGTCCGTTTTGCCCCACGTTTGTACTTGTTTACGCACCTAACGTCTTCCTAACACCAACAGCTCAAAACTAGCTAAGCGTTCTGTAGGTTCTGGACTCTTGGAGCCTACTACAAATCATCCTGAAAGTCCTTAAAGATATTGTTTTTACTAAGATTCAAGAGCAAGAACGTTTATGTACGACGCAGTACGAATGGCTAGATATACAATGCAATTTGGTGGTTGATGTGAACTTGAGCGGTATCTACAGTTCTACACCACAAACACTGGACTTCACTAAAACGGGCTCGTTAGTGTCGGTGTGACAACTCGCAACCACAGGTGAGGTTATTTTCTCTGCGGGTATTATCATATGACGCTTATGTGATACACAAGGCAGTAAAATAAATATGTATATAACTTAGTATTCAATATGCGCAAGCTAAATGGGAATTTTAACAGCGGAGGTACCCCCATAGTTAAGAAAAGTATGAGTTCTACCGTTGGTACCTTTGGGTGATCTTTACAACGGGAAAATCCGAGGAAAGACCAAAAAGCCAGTCGAATATAGAATTTGAGGACCGCCTGGCAAGAAACAAAACTTTTTTTTTTGAAGTTGGGCAAATCTGCCCAAGTTCAACGTTGAACGGGCGCATATGACCTCGTTGCGCTCGCAGTTTGGATCCACTGCAGTGCCATTATCGCCGCCGACAAGGTAACGCACTTCCGACCTGATAAACTCAGTGCCGCGAGACGCGATTAAGCAAAGACGCGCGCGCTAATGATGGAGTGCGTGTTCACAACCACACCCTATGTTTTCCCCGCCCGTACGTTCTGGGCGCCTAGCTTTTGCGCACTTTCTCTCGTTTCTTCACGCTGTTAACGAATAGTTTTTCCGAGGCCGCAGTTTAATGAGGCTCCGTTAGAAAGTACTAACAGTGCATACAAGAATAGGATCAGGGAGTGAACAAACAGCGCACTTAAAGCGCTGCTTTTTGCCTCTGTTTGTTCCGTCTCTTTCAATATTTTTGTATGGGTTGTTAATACTTTCGAATGAATCCGTACCAACTTGTCCATGATTCAACTCTTTTAATGTGCCTATTCATCATTGGCAAAAATTGTTGCCGAGGAGCAACTGCGGAGCAACTCATGCAACAAAATTCGCACCGTATTTAAATATAAATGTACCAACAAGCTCAACTTTCAACGCTTCACACGGCCCCTTATGTATTTGCCTGAGACGACTCGAAGGCAAAAGCCATCTTCTTTTCTTTTCAGTCGATTATACTACTGACATGCTCGCTTCATCATGCCAGCTACTTTGACGTCCTGCAGCCTTTCGCACCTACAAGCCCCCTTTTTATTGATGTCCTTATGCTGTTGACACGACATATTTTACATACTCACATAAGAAAAACTGAATCCTTTTTGGTCCAGGCGACATGACCGAAATTCCGCGCCCTCGAGGCGCTTACTATTGCAGCAGTCCAGCGCCGCTGTCCCGTCTGCCACACTCCGGCAGTTCCGGATCATTCGCTTATATCTACGAGATTTACTGCGTCGTAAAGAGAGTTCATCCTAGGGAACACCGCTGCAGAAGGTAAGGGAGGCATAGGAATAGACGGGCCGGCCTTGTTTCTCGCAATGGGACACTAGGGACATAGCAACCCGTTTCCCTTCACGGACACTCTGTACCGTCAGCTCCATCGGCCACCGATGCTGGTGATTCGGATAGGAACTGCGGGTATGAGGCTTCAGACGACGCCACGGGACTTGCCGAGAAAGAAAGGCGAAGCCAGTCAAAGGAAGGCGGGTCCTGTAGTATAGGTACCGGTTGGCTTCTACAAGGCGTTCCGTTACCCGTATACGACAACCGACAACCGCGGGTGTGAACAATGAAGAGTAATGGCCTCATTGGGGGCGAAGTCGAGAGGCTGGATAAACGGAGCCCGTCTTTGTCTATATTGCGTTTTCTTGCCCCGGCGTGAACCGTTGGCTCCTTCTGAACAGAATTGCGTAAGCAGTAGTTGCGATAACGTTTGTGGAAGGAGTATGTAGGAGCATCGCCAACACAATGCAAGGCTTAACGTGGCCAGACTTTTGTTCTTTACCTTTTGTACGGTTACTGTATCGTCTTGATTTCTAACTTGACCATTTCTTGTTGCTACAAGAATGTAATTTCTGAGGAAGAAGCATTTCTCGGTTCACCGTATTATTTGTGCTGCCTCACTCACTCTTTCAGTGCAAATATTGTAAATAAGCTGGTCATCTGAGATGGTGCCATGACAATATTCATCTAACGGTACAGGTCTCCCGAGTCGATAACACTAATAAAGTAGCGATGCCTTCATTATTATTATTTAACTGTATTCTAAGGAAAAGTACTTGGAAGAAGCGAGAATGACTATAATCAGGCCACTTTTGCGAGTTTTCGCATTGCAGAGGCACCTCATTGCTTGCACGCTGGCCAGCGTATTCTAGTTATGTCTAGTTAGGCGCGTGCTGAAGCATTGGATGAGGTTGGTGCACTTAACAAGGACCGTAACAAATATGTAGAGTAAGCATGGTTGCCACGGAACAAATTCACAATGACTGCAGGGAAAACCCGGTGTTTTCCTTCCTCAGCACCTTGCTACCGGCCTGCTTCCATCGCCGCTACTACTGTAATGCAAGGTTTAAAGCAGCCGTGTTTAACACGTGATGGAAACCCTTAGTAATAGTACTACTTCTTGATCTAATTCATTCCGACTAATTCATTCGGACCGAAGTATTTAAGCAGATAAAGAAAGACCTTATCTTACGGGCAGTCAGGCACACTAACCCTGTGCATACTAGTTCTCTATGTACATTGTCATTCCTGATTTTCACCCCTTTTATTTGGCACAGAAGTTCGCTTCTTTTCTCTTACTTAAATATAGCACTCTTTTTTAAATGTGATTCTTCATTTCATTTTGCTGCTGACATTTAACTTGTAGGCAGCTGGGGAATGTCGGCTGACGATTGCTGATTGGTTGGGTTGAGACACTATAATTTCGTGTCAGTGGAGCGGTTCGTGGCGTCGCTTGTCAAGGCCGATTTGTAAATGGTTCGCAGGTCACGTTTGTCCTGCCCGGAGCAGGGAGCTTCTCTTAAGATGGCGTGACTGACGATTTCACCACCGCACGGACTCCCACTTTAGCGCATAGAGCAGTGGTGTATATAAAAAACGAGGCGGCGCAGTCGCAGCTGCAAAAACATAAACAAAGTGAGTGAAGAAGCGTGGCAGGATAAGAAGGAAAACGGTCAGTGGGAAATTAGTCCTACTATTATGCAGTAAAAAGCGTACTGCGTTGTGGTGCGTAATTCACCCAGTGTGCCGAGCTTTCCGGTAAGATGGCTCGCTTTTGTTAGATGCCAATCGGTCTGATGAAAATGAGTTGTTTACAGCGAGCTGTCCGCTGCATAAGCATGCAGTGGATATATTTTGCGGTGGTTCTCAATTATTATTCATTTCTCGACTCTCTTCTTTAGTCTGTCAATCCCATTCCCCATCCCTACACAGGGTAGCATGCCAGCGGTATACAGACACCGGCAAAAATCCCTGTTTTTCTAATAAAGAGTATCTCTCTGTCTCTTAATAAACAACTATGAGACTCCAATAAATTTAACAGCGAAGCGTTTTAGCATATCGTTCCTTGTTCACTACGTACAAAAAAAAACTATCATCATCATAAACGTGTATGCGTCGCAGAAATTGGGTAAATCCCACTACTCCTCACTGGTCCACTAAAAATGAAGAACGCAACAGTTAACCCAACCAACTTATATCTGCCACATGTATTTGTGCGCCCTATCACAAAGCTATCATCATCATAAACGCGTATGCGCCAGAGAAATAGGCTAAATCCCAGTACACACAACAAGAGTAATTGGTCGAAGCCTTTAGTGGTGATGACATGCCCAAAGAGTTGCCGACGTGTAGTGTTAAATAAGACTTTGAAGATGAAGAGGAAAACTACGGTGATTTCTATGACGACTACTAGTGTAAATAAAAGTGATGTACGGCAGCAACTTTGGTCTCTAGTTCGTCGCGGGAATGAACAACGACTAGGCTTGGCTGGTCTTTTGTATTTAAAACCTAGTCAATTTACGATCAGTATTTAACGTGGCGGTTAAATACTGATCGTAAAATGTGTAGGTGGCACTCGCCCTTCAGTGGCTCCACGACGGCTCCGAATGTCGGATTCGATAATGCTCTATTCGCCTTCTCATTATGAAACGCGTTCGGGTCGTTCAACCCATTGCATACGAGACTGATACGGAAACACATATAGCGCGTATGAAATTGCGTAACCGAGTCGAAGAACTGGCGTATCAATACGTGTTCTGACAACTTCGGCCTCCAATGGCTTAAAAAATATCTCAAAGCTTTCACTAAGCCGCGCAATGCTCGATACAAAGGGAAGTTCATGCGTCGTAACAGCAAAGTTCAACCTCGCTACAGCCAAGTTCAAGCAAAAGTTCAACAACGCTATAGCCAAGGTCAAGCAAACATTCATGCAAAGGTTCAACATCGCCAAGTTCAATCTACAACGTTACGGCCAAGCTCAAGCCAATCAACAATGCTAGAACCAAGTTCAAGCCTAGTTAAAGCAAAAGTTCACGCAAAAGTTCTGCCTAGATGCAGCAATAAATAGGCATGAGACCATCAGCTCTACTGTGTATCGAGCATTGCACGGCTTAGTGCAAGCTTTGAGCCATTTTTTTACGTTTGTGTGCTGATATTTTCACACCTATCTCTCTCACTCTCTGCTTACTAGTTTCCTTCTTTAATTTACGTCCGTTCTTTCCCTTTCTCCAGTGCAGGGTAACAAATTGAATATTTTTCTTCCGCTCAATCCGTCCACCTTTCGCATATCATTTTTCCCTCTGTAGAAGTCTTTTTCCATCTCTCTGGCGCTCTGTCCCTCTCTATTGCGGTATAATAAAGTGAAATCGTACAGTTCGCAGTCAAAACCGTGCTCATCTTAGATATTAGAGCGATAGCTCCATTCTTCCAAGTACACGTCCAGCAAAGAACTGTTTTCGTGAGTCTAACCTTCGAGCTCAACCAAGGTCATGTCAGCGTCTATGACTTGAGTTAGTGCCGCAGAAAATTTTATGCACATCGCCCAAGAAATGGCAATAAGTTCTCGCTGATGAATTCGCGCCGGCGTTTCTCCAATGTATCAGTGAGTTCATCACATCCATCGTTTCCCCTGCATAGCGCGTCATCGCAACACTGGCCAAACAGTTTCAGCAAGACACGCTCGGAGAGCTGAAGAAAAAGCGCGTTCGCGTACATGTCCTTAGGCAGGAGCAACGCGCCGCTGCGCGTGAGACATGCTCAACCCAGGAGGCTTCTCCCGCATTTTGGGAGCACAAGGTCTCGCCCTCGCCTGAACTGAGACATGCGATAACGTTAAATCTCTGCATACCGAGAGTCCCGGCCTTTCCCGAAACAAGCAAAACTGAGCTCGACCACCTTGATTTAACCGCATTCAACAACAGTATTTTCTTTAAATTTTGTATAGTACACGTTACATTTTATTATTACTCTTTACATTCTACAGGGTAATATTTGGAATCATAAATGCATCCACATTTAATGCCTTTTCTGTTTGTATTTCTCTTTGATATGCATGTCCGTTTCCTAGAGCGTGCTTTCTAGGGATCGCAGCCATAGTAGAGTTTATTTCATTTCGACCTGTGGAAATCTCTATGAGTTTCCTATTCGTTTGTATACTCTTGCAAGTCCGTAGAGGCAATTTATTTTTTTTTTTATGTGCTTGTCTCCTACGTTTGAACGTTTTCTTTAGTTTCCTCAGCCCTACGCGGGAGATTCGTTCACCCATTCCGCCCGGATGCATTCTCGCAGAGAAATGCTTCCTCGACCTTCTTCATTCCAGAGAGGAGATTTAATTGAAGCCCCGTCATCCACAAGTGACACGCACGCGTCTACACGCAGCGCAAAGGTCTCGCTGCTTTCGACATTCAGAGCTCGCCTCGGCCCCAGCTGCTCGGACCGCATTTCGCCAAGCCCCTGGGTGCCGAAACGAACGCCTGGGGCCCAAAGCCTGGTGTAATAAGGTTGTTCGATTGAAAAATGACCGGCGCCTACTTCTCCCAACCCACCCGCTCCTTCTGCGACCCTTTATTTTGTGCCGTTGTCATAGCGTGCACGTAGTAATTGTGCCGTAGGATGGAGCCCTTTTTTCATTATCTCCTGCAGAAAGCTTGCCTCAGAGATCCCTCTACATAGAGCTGAGGTGACAAGGGCTGCGGCGGGGAAAGTGTATATGGCGAGACGAATTGCTGATCATTTTGCTGCGGTGGGGATGGCAAAACTGATATCTTTCTTTTTTTATCTTTTACAGCGAAAGCTGTCATGAGATCATTTTAGCGGCCGTTTTTGGCGCCGTAGTTGTCTGCCGCCGCCGGCGTCCGTAACCACTATCGCTCGAAATAAGAAAAAAAAAACGAAAAGAAAAAAATTCGGCAGATCCCACGCACTGTGGGAATCGATGTAATGCGAAGCAGCCAGCAAAGAGCTGCATACATCGACTTGTTTGTCTTTGAGCCAAATGAAATCATTCATGCCATGGCACCTAGTCCACCATATATCGCATGTTTGCCATGCACGCATGCATGCACAATCTAGTATACACCATGCCAATGAAACGCATATTCTGGTATATACAATGCATGACCTGTCGCTTATGTTTATCACGCACTCGAGTCGTGTCATACCAATTTCGGTATATATCCAGTTAACAAAACGGCCGGAAGCACACCATGACAGTGGCATGTAAATCATACCGTACATGACATGCATAACATGATTCGCATGTTAAGACCTCTCATTTATGTTCGTCATACAGTCACATCGCGCAATATCAATTTTGGTGTATATCAAGCGAGTGAAATGGCCGCGAGTGCACCACGAGTATAGCATGTAAATCATGCCATACATGACATGTATGTCATGATTTTCATGTTAACACCTTTCATTTACGTTCGTCATACAGTCGCTTCGCGCAATACCAATTTTGGTGTATATCAATCTAGCGAAACGGCCGCGAATGCACCATGAGCGCGGCATGTAAATCATGACATACATGACATCATGTCACGGTTTTCATGTTACCACCTGTTATTCATGTTCGCCATACAGTCGCGTCGCGCAATATCAATTTTGGTACATATCAAGCTAGGAAAACGGTCGCGAATGTATCATGAGTGTGGCTTGAAAATCATGTCGTACATGACCTGCATGTCATGCTTCCATGTTACCACCTCTCATTAACGTTCGTCATGCAGTCGCGTCGCGCAACAGCAATTTTGGTGTATATCACGCAGGCGAAACGGCCACGAATGCGCCATGACCATGACGTGCAAATCATGTACATGTCATGCATGTCATGATTTTCATGTTAACATGTCTCATTTACGTTCGGCATACAGTCGCTGCGCGCAACACCAATTTTGGTGTACATCAAGCTAGCGAAGCGGCCGCGAATGCATCATGAGCGTGGCATGCAAATCATGATATACATGACATGCATGTCATGGTTTTCATCTTACCAACTGTTATTCATGTTCTTCATACAGTCACTTAGCGCAATACAAATTTTGGTGTATATCAATCTACTGAAACGGCCGCTAGCGCACCATAAGCGTGGCATGTAAATCAGGTTGTACATGACGTGCATGTCATGATTTTCATGTTACCACCTCTCACTTACGTTCGTCATACGGTCGTGTCGCGCAATACCAATTTTGATCCATATTATGCCAGCGAAACGGCCGCAAGTGCACCATGAGCAAGGCATGTAAATCATGACATACATGTCATATATGTCATGGTTTTCATGCCAGCACCTGTTATTCATGTGCTTCATACAGTCACATAGCACAAGACCAATTTTGGTGGATATCAAGCAAGCGAAACGGCCACGAGTGCGCCATGAGCATGACATGTAAATCATGTCGTACATGTCATGCATGTCATGATTTTCATGTTACCACGTCTCATTTACGTTCGTCATACAGTCGCTGCGCGCAATACCAATTTTGGTGTACATCAAGCTAGCGAAGCGGCCACGAATGCATCATGAGCGTGGCATGTAAATCATGACATACATGACATGCATGTCATGGTTTTCATCTTACCAGCTGTTATTCATGTTCTTCATACATTCACTTCGCGCAATACCAATTTTGGTGTATATCAATCTACTGAAACGGCCGCTAGCGCACCATGAGCGAGGCATGTAAATTAGCTTGTACATGACTTGCGCGTCATGATTTTCATGTTATCACCTGTCACTTACGTTCGTCATACGGTCGTGTCGCGCAGTACCAATTTTGGTGTATATCATGCAAGCGAAACGGTCGCAAACGCACCATGAACGTGGCATGTAAATCATGACATACTTGTCGTGGATGTCATGGTTTTCATGCTACGACCTGTTATTCATGTTCTTCATACAGTCACATAGCAAAATACCAATTTTTGTGTATATCAATCTAGCGAAACGACCGCGAGTGCGCCATGAGTGTGGCATGTAAATCATGTCATACATGACATGCATGTCATGATTTTCATGTTACCACGAGTCAGTTATGTTCTTCATACAGAAATGTCTCGTCATACCAGTTTTCGTATATATCCCTTCATTTAAACGGCCGCGAGCGCCCAGAGACCATATCATGTAAATGATGCTGCACATGACATGCGCGTCATGATTTGCATGTTAGGACCAGTCATTATGTTCGTCATGAATTCTTGTCACGTCGTACCAATTTTGGTGTATATGAAATTAACGGAACGGCCGCAAGAGCCTAAGGTCGTGAATGTAAATCATGCTGTTCATGACATGTGTGTCATGATTTTCATGATATGACCTGTCATTTATGTTCGTAATAAGGCCATGTTATGACACATCAATTTTGGTATACATCCGATTAACGAAACGGCCAGGAGAGCACAAAGTCGTAGGCGGCTAGATAGATAGATAGATAGATAGATAGATAGATAGATAGATAGATAGATAGATAGATAGATAGATAGATAGATAGATAGATAGATAGATAGATAGATACGCTCAAAGTCGCAGAAGTTCGCTAAGAAATGCTTCGCATTTAAAAAATCCAGGATGGAACGAGGTTTGAACCTGGGCCCCCTGCGTGGGAGCCCAATATTCAACCTCTGAGCCATGGCGGTGCTGGAAACTGCTTTGCGAAAAGGTCCTATACAGGCTTCATGTCGGGAGGTTTATTATCGGTTATTGTCGGGAAGGTTATTTAACCTTTCTGCGTGTTTCTCTGCCTTGAACATGCTTTCTTTTCGGTAGCTACGGTTTTATATTGAGCTAAAATTATTGTTCATTACTTATTACTGCTGTTCGTTTTTTTTTGTAATCATTTAACCACTAACATCTGTAATGTCTCTGACTCTGTGGGTACAACAGGTAAATAGCAACAAATACACGGTAGAGTTTCGAAACACTGCATGCTGGAAAGTAAATCGTGTGCGCAATTTAATATTTTGTGTTAGTTTTCTTCTTTACGGCTTTCCCTTTACCACTGGTCACTGTACCAAATCGATATTGCTACTGCTGGTTACGGTGCCTACTTTTTTAAACATTCGTAGAATCTCAACTATTACCACAAAACCACCTGACTTCTGCGAAAGGTGGCAAACCTGACGCGTAGTGTTTTGACCGCCGTGGTATTCTTTCATTGCTTGGTTCTTCTTTTTCTCCCTGCACTCTGTCGTGACGCTGGTTTGTCGCGAAATATTTAAATTCATCACGAAGATATGTAAACCTGCTTCGTGGCAAAGGCAATCCATCGATGTAAAATGTGTAGGTAAAAATTTGGCTTTACTATGTCTAATATTTCATCCTTCATGAGGGGACCTATGTAACGTATGTATGTACATATATATGTATGTACATATATATATATATATATATATATATATATATATATATATATATATATATATATATATATATATATATATATATAGAGAGAGAGAGAGAGAGAGAGAGAGAGAGAGAGTGGTATAAAGAACAGCACAATATTAACTTCAACAATCGTCAGTCTCGTAATGTAGTATGAATGCATTTTTAAGGTTCCTTCAAATTTAACCTGTACACATTCCACGCCAATATTCTGTTCCACCTCGCATTTGCGAACGACTGCTGCGTTATACAGACGTTTCGTTTTCTGGAGTCGTCATTTTCCGTTCCACGTTTTCGTAAGACTTCCTCGCCAGCTTTGAAGTCAAAATGGATAGTCATAACACGTGCGCGCGTCGATGTTTATATGGCTGCTATATTTTCTGCCTTTAACGTATCTTCTTACAATTTTTTTCTCTTTTTAGCTCGCAATGGCTAGGAATGAGAACGAAGCTTATGACCCAGCATTACGTATAACGGAGCCGGTGTCAGCTATACAGGCGTTTATATCGCTAGATGACCTCTCAAACTTTACATCGACGATTTGGCCTTATGTTCGCTCATCGCATCCATCTATCTCATAACGTCCTCATATCGTCGTAATTTCATGCTCTAGCCATCGTGGAAAGTATGAATCTTCAAAAAAAATTTCCAGCTAACAAAATAAAGTACACGCGCATTACACCTTTGCTTAAAGAAATCGTTCCTTGTATTTGTTGATTTTTTATGGCTTCTGTTATTTCTTCATACTACTTAAATAGTGGTGAGGAAGCCAATATGTGTTCCGTGTTGCTTCTCATTTGTTCTTCCTCACCGACCCATCAAGATGAAGCATTGATAGCTTCAATTCACGTCCATGCGGCCATTCAAGAAAGAACAACATTCCTTGTTTTATCTTCGCCGTTTTTTCTTTGCAATATATTTCTTCCCGTATTTGTCTTGATGTGGTCTTTTTTTAAGTGAAAATGTGCCAAAAAAGTCACAGTTTCGCCCGCACATAACGAACACTTTCTTGTGAATGAGTCATGGCGACGAAACACAAATTCAATTATTACACCAGGGTACACAATTACCGAGGTGCGAATGCCATAACGAGATACCCAGTTCAAATATTAGCGTCACCACTAACTTCTTTTCTTTTTTTGCTTTCCCGAAATTTACTTTCAAGCTTCAGAGACATCGTTACAGCTGGAATCACTGTGCGCGCACAATGAGCATTAGTACACCTCAGAAAGGTGTACACTTTGCAAGCGCCTCACTTATTCGGTTCTTACATGATCTGCCTGAGTCTCCAATTATGGAAACTTTTGTCGCACGAACGTCTAGGTTGCCGATTTAAAGTAATTCATGCTATTGTTTAAAATACAAAATTTCCTGCAAACTGTGCACGAAGTAGCCTACTCGATTTATGAAAATGAGATGTTTGCAATTTCTACCAGCTGAAAATTAACAGCGTACGCTATCTTCGGATTCACATAGTCAGTTTTTCTTCTTTCGATCGTAGGAAAACGTGTCTACCGCATATCCTTCTGGACTAAGTGGTTCATCCTGGTTTGCACAGAAAATGGGTCCCACTTGAAAGCATTGGAGAGAGTAAAAATGATCGGAATTCTACATCAGTTTCTAAAACAGGCACCGAAAAGCCGTGCCCTTTTGCAAATTGCTTGCGCCCCACTGAGCTCGAAGAAAAAATTGATGTGGCCGTGAAGGGAGCGGTTGCTCCAGTGGGCAAAGAAAGAAGGATTGTTTTAATTATTTTGTCGCGTTGAAAATTAATGGCTGGAACACAGAATTGACTTTATTCTCAACGGGCAGAAGTTTCGCGTGCTGGATAGACCCGACGACCTAATGAAGACAAGAAAGCACTACACATAATACGTTCTGAGGAAGCTTTTTAAGCTTCCTCCCATGATCTAAACTTTTATAAGTATGATTAGAGTGTAGTCATTGCTACTTCTATTCTGCTTTGAGGGATGGGAATTCAGTGATTATCTGCGTACCGTACAATGTTCCATTTTTGACATCTCCAAAGAAATTTTGCCTGTCAACATAATGCAGCCGCCTGACATAAACAAGCAAAATTATCAAGAGGGAAAGATAGCGAGTGATCGATGCATGTGAGTGAAGGCAGGGACGTTAACCGGAATTGATACATCTGGTTTTATACCCTACACAAGCGAGAAAAGAAAGAGAGATGGAAAGTAGAGCGGAGAGAAAAATGGAGGAGAAAAACGCAGAAAAAAAAAGAATGTTGAGGAGCCGCAATAATATACTTTGTCCGACAGGGCACTGCCACAGAAGAAATTGGATAAAACCTTATGGTGAATTCCACTGCCAAAATCGGAACACGTCCGGTAGCTGTTTTTCTGCTCCATTCGAAGCAAGTCTGTTCCATGGGCAGATTGAGAGTGCCCCCTGTATGTTTCAGTGGCAGATCTGGAGCAGCTCCGCCACCTGATTCACTCAACGGAGCAGCTCTTTGTACTACGCGAAAAGCGGCGAATTCAACCGCAAGCCGCAAGCTCCTCTGGCGTGCTCAGAACGTGGCGTACCACGTGGGCGATGCAGTGCGCTGTCCGACCGTGCCCGTTAACTACGTCGCACCAGTGAAGGTGGAAACGCAAGGAATGCTGGGCGCTTGAGAAGCAGGCGTGTGCTAGCGGCCCCTACCATTTATTTGCTCTGGCGGGAGCACGTATGTTCCATTGGCAGATTCCTTCGGTTGCTCTCCGCCGGAGTGGAGTGCTCCGGCGCAGATTTTGTCAGTCACTGTGAATCCGCCACTGAAATTCACCAATACTAGATTTCTGGTGCAACGACACTTTACGTCGGTTTTTCTAATATTGTCTATTCCGACATTAGCATGTCGGGAAGGCGGACCAACAGAACCGCTGGCTGCAGCCTGTGCACTCTGTAGGGAGGTCAGTGACATAGAACGTGTTCTATAGTTTCATCGCTTCCGTAGCAATGGCGAGCAGCTCTGTCATTCCTGCTGATTCGGCAGGCAAAAGAGTTGGTGCAAGCGACACCGAGTCACAGTAGGCAAAGCACCGCTGTCTCTTGTCGAGAGAGTCGGGACAGGGGCCGAAGTTGAAGAGACGGGTGTAGTCGGTGCAGTCGTATATTGTGCAAACTTGGTGTGTTCCAGTAAGATTTTGTGGCGTCATTTGCGCGCTGACGTTTCATAATAGCTGCATATATTGTTGTGAACGGGGTAGATTCTTGTACACCGTCTTGCTGGGCAGATCGAGCAGCTGCATCGACATGATAATTTCCCATTATGCCACAGTGTATAGAGAGCCACTGTAAAACTGATCTTGGGAGCCACTGAAACCAATTTTGCATGCCCGTCCACCACAGAGGAAGCATCAGTGTACAGGTGGCCATGATAGTTGTATGTCTTATACAGCAACAGCAGAGAAAGCTGATTGAGCAATGGAGACGAGAGTTGCGCTTTTGTCCGTATTTCTGGTACCGTAGATTTACCTTGCGGATGACGCACGCACCGGGGGGCGTTGTAACTCAGCTGTATGTCCTGACGGAAGGTACGCACAATGGGACAGGATTGCCTTACAAAAGAGGCCAGTGGCCGTTCTTCTGGCAGTGAAGCTAAATGATGAGCAGGAGCGCAAACAAGATGTCTAGCATGTGCTTCCGTTGCAATATCGGGCTTCCGTCATACTATGCACCTTGGCTGGGTAGTCGTTTACAGTCGCGATGGTCTCAGCTGTTAACTAATATTGCGGCTACCCAAGTCAAACACTAAGGTCCTGGGCCTGAGCATTTTTGATCATGTCAACAATTACCTCTAGAATTATCAACATTCCTACTGGGTCTGTGCTGCAGGGTTTATAGCCGTATTGAACGAGAGGGAGATGCTAATTTAGCCACATTGCGCACACATTTTCTGCGGTTTTCTGACCACATATTTTCACTTTCCTCTGAGAAACCAATAACTTGTGTTACAATTCTTTCCCGCGCAGTCTTTGCGAGTATCTTGTGACATGCTGCCTACTTTATAGTTTGTATTAACTGTTCTCGTAGAAATGTCTATAGGAAGGCTATTGCTGAAGAATATGCCGCTGTGGAGTTAAATATATTTTACACAGAAGTAAAAAAAAGACATCGCAAGAAAACCTAAAACATCCTTGACCCGCAGTAGTAAGGAAAGCCGAGCTAGTTGGTACGAATGCATTGTGCAATAGCGTAAAAAACACACAGGGACACACGCAAGAACTTAGCACCTGTGTCACCTCTCTTGCCTGTGTCCCTGTGTGCTTTTTGCGCTATTCCACAATGCACCCTTGACCCGTCTCGAATATCATGAGTGGTGCAATCCACGTGTTTGTTTGGTTTTCCACCCCTGCTCCTGCTCTTCTCACAGAACCTCTCGACGTACAAATTTGGCTCAGAACACGAGAGGTGTGCTCCGGCGACTCGGTCACCCTGAACTGCAGCGTGTCAGGGTTCCATGCCCGGTCGGTCACGTGGTCTAAGGATGAGCGGCCAATCGTAGGTCCCTCGACCGCAGGTTCATCGACGTTGGCAGGCAGCGGAAGCGCTTCGGCACTGTCACGGCGCGTGCTAATGCTGAACCGGTACGCGCTGAGGATTCAGGTAGCGCATAGCGACGACTCGGGTGTCTACCAGTGCCACGCTGCGAACGAGAAGGACTCTGCGCAGGCGCATGCCTACGTCCATGTCAAGTGTACGTGAGCGTCTTAAACGTTTTATCATCATCATCATCATCATCAGCCTGTCTTTATACGTTTTATATGAATATTTTATTAGCCTCAGTGCCTCAAGGTAAGGGTAACTTGCGTGGTCGATCGATCTCTGCGATGTTCTAATCAGACAACTTTGATTACCTCATGAAACGTCTATGAACGATGCACACCCGATAAAGGCTCTCTGTCAGAAAGATATTTGTTGAACTTACTCTTGTATGCTTTAATTGCACTAAACAAAAGATGGGTTCCTGGGCGAGTTCGTAATTCATCTTGACGTGGCCGGCGCGATAACTACTAACACGAAGGAAGATAGCCAGCGCTGCGTTCCTATTGCGTTCTTCCTTCGTTTTAGCCGTTTTCGCGCTGCATACGTCAAGATGCACTTGTATGCCTGTCGCTTCCGTAGTGTTACCGAAGGTTTCACGTTGCGCCAAGCGGAAGGCATAACCGACAGGAATCGTATAAAAGAGAACTGCTAGCTTCTGCTCTACAAAATAAGTGATGCAATGGGAGTTGTGGCTGTCTCGGCGTTTAATTGAACTCTTCAAAGATGCGTGTATGCCGTCACGACGGAAAAGAGTGAAACGCAGAATTAAAAAAGCTCAGTAAAATATACCTTACTGAGAAAAGGAAAGATACGCTTTTTTTTGGTAAGGCTGAAAAGAACGCAGGAAGTCTACATTTGGTATACGCCGGAACTCTAGCAAAATCTGCGGTGTCTGATATAGGCTTATATGAGTAGCCAGCCAACATTCAGAGCTACTATTAATTTGGCAGTTGTCCATCTCTGAATAATGTAAAGGCATTATTAACATCCATAAAACGCAAACATCAAAGACCCCCAATGCAGTTAGCTTCCGCACGTGTAAAATATGGGTCTATGTTTTCGACCAGATAGCCATGAGAAATGAAGGGCCACATTATTTGCGCTAAATGTAAGATACCCCCCTGCCCCCCTACCTCTCACTACTGAGTTTCCCACCATGCTTAATCCCTGAATAACTAATCACTGAGTAAATAAACGCGCGCTAAAGAATCGCGCTTCGTGTGTATATAGCTTTCTTTTTAAGCACGAAAGTGTTTTATGACGGGGTCCACCACGGCGAAACTGACGTATTTTCGTCACGGATATGACGTTGCAAAATATACACTAATAGATGGCAAAGAAAATGCTAGAAGAAAATGTACTGTTGCCCGGAGACGAACCTACGACCTCTCGCTCCGCAGCGCGCAGCGCGACACCACTCGGCCACAGAGCATACGTTCATCAGCTTACTAACGGCGAGCTATTTATATGCACCATTTACTATTGGTGGTACTGAGAGCTCGGTGGCTTCAGCGTGTTCTTGTTATCACTAGTGAGATGGGGCGCAGGGGGCGTAGGGCAAGCTTTGGATGTCATCGCCCCGCACGTTGCGATGCGAGCGCGCCTCTACAGGAGGCGTTGGGGGTGTCTCTCGTGCGCGCGCGCTTATCTCGTGATGTGGGCGGTTTGTACGTCTTGTGCTTTCACCGCAACTTTTCGTTAACGTTACAGAGAGCACGAACGCCACTTATCTCGCTGCAGCGGCCGCATTTCCGAAAGGAGCAGGCTGCTCACACACAAAGAATTAACAACTGTGTGAATTGTTTCTTCGCGCTCGTCCTGTGTATGTTCTTTTCGTGCGTCCTTTCTGCTTTAGGGCGCACTGCAAGTGTTGAGCTCCTTGCCGTTCTTCGCGTGACATTACAATTTGTTGCTATAGCAGTCACTCCTTCGCCCTTGTAGCAAAACAGTGCACAATAAACGCTCAACCACCCCTGTGAATACATGTTTCACTTTCGTAGGACACCGATTCCTATGAAAGGGGGATCAGCCATGTTTTTTTTTGGCAATGAGTATCAGCAGCGTCTTATTTCTCAAAGGTAAAATTCCTAACAAATCGCTCAGGAACATTCCAGCTTCCCTTTCAAATCGTTCCATCGATAAAACCCGGCTTATTACAGCAAGAACAGCAAAATAGGCAGTTTGAATACATCTATCCAAACGGGAATGAGCGAACTACAAAATACGTTATTATTGTTCTAATTATGCCTATTCTCTGAAGCTTCGCGTCTTTTCCTGCGTTTTCCGTGTCATATGCGCACTGTTCTTGCGTTTTGCAGGACCTAGGAGCATGTACTCCTCACCGTGATCAGCAGCTTTCGCATGCAAGCAATGGTAAACGGATCTCTTGTAATTCAAGAAGCGGAGACCTCGCATGCACGTGGCTATACGTGTGAAGCCTCGAATGGCCTTGAACTGCCCCTTTACACTGTCGTGCAGGTCAACGTCCATGGTAAGCATTTTGAGATCAGAAATAACAAAAAAAAATTACATTAATAAATTACGTTGCGAGTAGGCTGCCGGTCTGTAATGTAAAGGAAAGCCACCTACATGCAATCGTGAATACAGTGCTTTCGATAAGGAAAATCAAGATATACAAGAAGCAGAGTTTTACGACCAGGAGGTCTGTCGCTTCATTTGGATACGTTATCGTGAGCAACTTGTACCCTGTGAACAGTTCATCAACAAAAGATAATAACTTCATAGTGTAAGTATTTTCAATAATCATATAAGCCTTTATACGGCTGTACCTCACGCCTTGGTAACTGTAAGGATAACTTCGCCACTTTTCTTGAAATATTTGCAACGAAAACCAATGGACGAGGTTACTGGAGTTTCTACTCTCAGCCTCTTCTTAGTTCGTGATGTTAGAAGCCTTTGCTTCATTCCACCTAAGTTCCTAGGTGATGCTGTTCATTTATTATTTTTCCTTTTTTTTCTTTTGCAGCCCCCGCCAAATTATGACAGCGTTTTATGTCCCACTGGCTGTAAGAGGACAAATGGTCAAGCTGAGCTGCGAAGCTCACGGAAGATGAGCCTATCAGCTTTTTTTTTTTTTGGTCGAAGGACAACAAACCGATCAGGGCATTCTCAAATCCCAGGTACGAATACTAATATGTATCCGCACTCTGGGGCTTCGTGTTCAGTTTCGTGTTTGCCTATTACTGCAACATATGCGAACGAGTTATTTTACATTCTGCGATGTATTATTTAGCATCCGTGTTATTGCGAAATGAAACGCGAATTTGAGGCGATGTAGGAGTGCTTGTTTCGTGGTTTATGAATGAAAACGAACAAACAAGCACAATCTAAGCTTATCCTATCCCGTTACGATGGATAATTATTCTTCCAGAGAAATTCGAAGAAAATATTTTGGTGAATGATTTCGAAAAGAACACTTTAAAATATGTCAGTTTATCATAATATCCATGGGCAGATTTAATTAACTTTTTTAAAAATTATATATGCAACCAAATAAAGCAATCAAGTTTTTATAATGAAGTCAGTGCTTGTTTAAGTACCTGCAATATTAATTATTCTAGTTTCACCATTCAGTCAGTGCCCTAGAGAGCTCAAATAACACGACACCCCCGTCGGGTACGTCGTCGTATGCAGCCTACTCGTAGCCCTCAATCGAAGCCTAGTCAGCCCGCTCTAAGCACGCAGGCTGCTCGCTAATGACTTTACTAACGTGTCGTTCTCGAAGTGTTTGAAAAGGTCAAAAGTTGGGGGTGCGGTCATTGCTCGCGTGCCGACGTTTTCGCGCAGTCACCCCTTGACCACGTCCAGGGTCGTCCTTCCTACACTGGACGCACGGGTGTACGATGGCGTGCCTACTTGAGTTCTCGCGTCTGCAGGTACACCACCAAAGACCACTCATCCCCGCGAGGAGTCTCCCTGGTCCGAGCTGATGATACTGCTCGCCAAGAAGAACGACACAGACACCGTCAAATGCGAGGTGTCCAACGCCTACGGGCACGACGAGCTGGTGACACACATCTCCATACAAGGTAGGCCTCATCATATTATCGTTTCTTTTCCACGTGCGGAGTTTCTATTCTCCCCCTTTTTTTTCTGTCGCCGCAATGAATTCGGGAAAACCGGGCTTCACAAAAAAGAGGGAGCTTTTTTGTCCCCCCAGTTTTGCCGATATATGAAAGACTGCCGTTTTTCTGACTTCTCAGCAGCGTACATTTTCTGCCACCTTTGTTCTTGGGATGGACGTTTTTGTCCGAGACGTTATTTCTCACGTACATCGTAGACCACCAGTCGTAGGTTGCTATTGTGTTTATCTAATCGACAGCTCGACCGAAGCTCGTCCGGTGAAGATGAAACATGACGAAAAAGAAGACGTCTACCAACCAAATAAATCTTTGAAAAAGAACGGCACTTCGGCCTCGATACGGAAGCCCCTTCACATTGTTCGTTTATTTTTAAATAGTTTAACCATATATCATCGAGGAGACATTCTTGCAGTTTTTTTTCATGGGATGCCATAATTTTTTTATCACATTCATAGTCACTCCTTATCTCTGCAGATAGTTGCGACGATCATGATAATTGTGATCAAGTTGAGTAGATCTGTTGCAGATGATTTGAGAAGAAATATGTTCGCTCAAATATCTCCACCGCAACATTACTGGTCTCCGACAATGAAGTTAAAGTCAACGATTTCCTTGAACAAAACAATGTGCTCTCGTAACGAATCGTCATAAATGCTACTATAAGGAGCACCATGGAAAGGCTATTACTTCACTGCCATTTTGTATGTAGAATACTGAAGGCCCTGATCGCAAAATTAGAGGTCAGAAAGCTCTGATGAACTTTGAGAGAGCATTGTCTACGTGATCGAAAAGCCTACGCTGCCTATTGCATACAAGGTGATAACCACCATCGACAAAACTGCAGACAAAAAAACGCCAGGCCTGCGCTGAAACCGCAGCACAGTCACAGCGAAAGCTGGAAGAGCAGCGTTTCTAGAGCCCGTTAAGCTCTCTTGGGGCTACAAAACAAGTACACTAGAAAGGTACCCACTACGCCATAAATCACAATTTTTGTGAAGTTGGGAAGCACCTACTAAGCCATTATTCGTCATTCTGCGGAGAAGCGAGGCACCAGCTACACGTCAGTAAGGCATCATGTGCATTTTGTACGCGACGACTGATGACGATGACGAATTATGGCTCAGCCCTTTGTAATGGGTTGGAATCTTTAAACGGCCCACCAGTTATGTAATTTGCATTGGGTGACGCCCGGTCACTATTTCCCTCTCCCGTCATGCTGTATAACATACGTTGACGTGGTAGAGAGACGGGGGGGGGGGGCGAAGAACTTTACTGAGACCCCGAGGAAATGGATCATGCGCTTATGGGCTTCCTTGGCAACCAATACAAGTGCACTTGCGAGGAACCCACTACGCTATAAATCAGTGTAATTTTACTGAGACCCCGAGGAAGTGGATCATGCGCTTATGGGCTTCCTTGGCAACCAATACAAGTGCACTTGTGAGGAACCCACTACGCTATAAATCATTGTAAGTTTTGAGAAGTAGGGCAGCAGGCACTGTGCCATTTTTCGTCATTCTACGGAGAGCGTTGGTACCTGCTATACGCATGTAAGGCATTATGCGCACTTTGTTCATGCTGTGCCTGAGGACGATGAAGAATTATGGCAGAGTCCTTTGTAATGGGTTGGAAGCATTCAACAACCTACTCGTTGCGCAATTCGCATTGTGTGACGCCTGGTACAGAATTCGCGTTGTGCGACGCTTGGTGCTTATTTTACTCTTCTACCACGCTATATTGCATATGCTAATGTGGTTCCTTTCCGACATGAAGCTTGTATAGGACCTTTTTGCAAAGCAGTTTCAAGCACCGGCATGGCTCAGAGGTTGAATACTGGGCTCCCACGCAGAGGGCCCAGGTTCGAACCTCGTTCCATCCTGAAGTTTTTTTTCTTATTTCGTTTTTTTTCTTATTTCGAGCGATACTGGTTTCGGACACCGGCGGCGGCGGCGGCGGCGGCGGACAACTACGGCGCCAAAAACGGCCGGTGAAATGATCTCATAACAGCTTTCGCTGTAAAAAAATAGCTTGGAGCCGATGTGAGGCCAATACTAAGGCGCCTCCATTGCACATTTTACAGCGAAAGCTGTTATGAGATCATTTCACCGGCCGTTTTTGGTGCCGTAGTTGTCCGCCGCCGCCGCCGCCGCCGCTGCCGCCGCCGCCGCCGCCGCCGCCGCCGCCGCCGGTGTCCGTAACCAGTATCGCTCGAAATAAGAAAAAAAACTAAATAAGAAAAAAATTCCAGGATGGAACGAGGTTCGAACCTGGGCCCTCTGCGTGGGAGCCCAGTATTCAACCTCTGAGCCATGCCGGTGCTTGAAACTGCTTTGCAAAAAGGTCCTATACAGGCTTCATGTCGGGAAGGAACCACATTAGCATATGCAATATAGCGTGGTAAAAGAGTAGAATAAGCACCAAGCGTCGCACAACGAGATTTCCGTAACTAGGCGTCACACAATGCGAATTGCGCAACGAGTAGGTTGTTGAATGCTTCCAACCCATTACAAAGAGCTCTGCCATAATTATTCATCGTCATCACGCACAGCATCAACAAAGTGCGCATAATGCCTTACATGCGTCTAGCAGGTACCACGGCTGTCTGTAGAATGACGAAAAATGGCACAGTGCCTACTGCCCTACTTCTCAAAAATTACAATGATTTAAAGCGTAGTGGGTTCCTCGCAAGTGCACTTCTGTTGGTTGCCAAGGAAGCCCATAAGGCTCCCATGGTCCATTTCCTCAGGGTCTCAATAAAGTCAATTCTCTCTCTCGCTCGCTCTACGTTTCTCCGGTTAAAGTGTGTTATAAAGCGTGGTGGGACAGTTAAATAACGACCGGGCGTCACACAATATGCATTACGTAACTAGTGCGTCGTTTAAAGCTTCCAACCCATTACAAAGGGCGCAACCATGATTATTCATCGTCATCAACCGCCACATCAACAAACTGCACATAATCGCTTACATATGGTACCTCGCTTCTCCGCAGAACAACGAATAATGTCGTGCTGGGTGCTTCCCAACTTCCCAAAAATTACGCTTTGTGGCGTAGTGGGTACGTTGCTAATGTACCTGTGTTAGTAGCCACAGGAGAGTTTATAACGGGCTCTAGAAATGTCGCTCTTCCAGCTTTCGCTGTGACTGTGCTGCGCTTTCCGCGCAGGCCTGGCGTTTTTTTTCAGGTGATAAATGGGGCAAGAGGTGGCTCGACCTGATGTCAAGACGATGTGTTTCTCTACATGTGAGGAACATCTTCGCGAAGGATGAACACTCCTGAGGGGCGTGTACCGCCAGAGGACAAGGTTTTGAGTGCTTGATTCGAATCAGCAACCAGCTATAATTAACCGTTTGTCGCACCACTTTCGATCAGAGTAACAGCATCATTGATGGAATTGAATGGTGATAAATGTAGAGAATAAATAATATCGGCAGAAGCTCGAAGAGACTTGCGAAACGCCGAAGTCGGCGAACTCTCTCTTCCACTGTAGGAAGACAACACGTTAGGCTTGTTTCCATCTGTGTGCATTTTGTCTGTAGGTACATTAATCTGTGAAGTGTATACAAGCTGCGATGCGTAAGATGAGGATGGCGCGGAGATGCGTTGAGGTCTAGTGAAGGGGACGGAAGGGGGGCAGGGCGGGGCGGGGGAAATATTATGGTCAAGTAGCCCGTTACTGTGCAACACGAACAGATTCTAATTATTATTTCCGACATTAAATTGAAAAGTTTGGAGTGTCTGCCTTGTCAGCTTTTCCTGGATTCATTTCTATTTAGTTTTTGTTTATTTTTTGCGCAGCGATGCGACTTTTTATGCATAAAAAGAAAACAAATTTCAGCGCATGCGCATGCTTTAGACTTGTGAAGCAAGCTGTCATGTTTGGATTGTCCCCCAAGACAGGCCCGATGAGCCCCCAAGCCGGCCTGTGACCATTTTGTGGAGAAGTCCTAACGACGGGAACTCGCCCATGACCAAGTACATCGTGCAGTGCAAAAGGAGCATTGGTGCATTTTTATAATCAATCAATCAATCAATCAATCAATCAATCAATCAATCAATCAATCAATCAATCAATCATTTATTTAACGTGCCCAGGAACAACCGTGAGGTCTTTGTGCAGGCGCACGCAAAAATAAAATCAATAATAAAATCAAAATAATCAAAAATAAAATAATAATAATAATAATAATAATAATAATAATAATAATAATAATAATAATAATAATAATAATAATAATAATAATAATAATAATAATAATAATATTATTATTATTATTATTATTATTATTATTATTATTATTATTATTATTATTATTATTATTATTATTATTATTAAGCTATACAGATGGCGTTGCAGCTATGAACTTCATTAACTCTGGAACCATTTTTGCCAAGTTCGATCTTTTAGGTTATGTTTCTGAAATAGGACATTCCTGTGGAATTCTCGATACGGGCCTATGTACTACGCGTCAATTTTCATGGCAAGAATCATCGTAAGAGTTGCGTGAGAATATGAAACATGTCGTTAGGATGAACGTGAATCATCTTGACTTAATAGGTAAGAAGAAGAGCAGTTCATCAACGAGAACAAATATTAAAACAATGGAGTATGAACTACTTTAGGCAGCGAGAAAAAATTTCTGCGATTTCCGGCATTTCGTTTCGAACACTCGCGCGACTAACAAAAATAGAGTGACAACGAAAGCTTTTTTTTTTTTTGTTACACCGAAAGCTATGCCTCAATTTAAAATGAGTTTCGGGAAATTTGCAAGTAAATGGACCCACCCAGGGAAGTGATGAGGCGGAATAAACAATGCAATGAGCTGTTGAGTAGATGTATTTCTTTTTATGCATGTTCGCATGAAGACAAATGCCGTTCTTTACTCGTCGGGCATTGCTTGTGGTAGAAGAACAACCAGTGCAAAATGGCCAAGGCAGTGACACAGAGTGACATTAACAAAGTGCCTGATTAGGCTGGTTGGTGCTGCATGGTAGACGAAGAACGAAAACAGCGCTAAACACGGGACGAGAAAAGGACACACACACGGCGCTGAACTAACAACCAATGTTTATTGCAAAAACAGTGGTATCTGCGCAGAAACACGCAACATAAGCCAAAGTCACATACATGTGATAAAGGCCAAACGGCGAACATTATCAAGAAGCTGTCATATCAGTGGACCCCAGATATCTAATTTCACAGCCATGAAGCCAAATTGAGGATACGCTAAGGCAAGAGACATCGTGTTGTTCAGTGCGAAAGGCTCAGCTTATCTCGCGTTCGCGCTGGTCTTTATAGCGCCCCATGACCACACACTTATCAAGAATCGGCTGACAACCACAATTTTTACAGTGGTCAGCCAGGTGGCTGGGGACAGAGTCTTTCAGAGAGTAAACGTGCTCCCTCAGCCGATCATCTATGCAGGCCTGTTTGGCCGGTGTAACAGCGTCCACAAGTGAATGGTATTTTATGCACAATTGCTGAAACACATTCAACGATGCGCGAAACGTGTTTCTTAGTGCATGCATGTTTCTTAGATCCATCACTATTAACCCTGCGGCACAGCCCGGCCAGCTTGCCGCGTGCGCAGAAAACGTCTCTTACACCTATTTGGCCTGCAACTTTCTTTAGCCTGTGCGAAACCTCATGTACGTAGGGAATAACAGCGGTGCTAGAGTGAGGCGTGATACGTTGGCTGTCGCTTTGTCTATTACTGGGCGTCCTTAGCGACTTTAGGAGTCTCGACAATGGAAGTTAACAGGGGCATAGGGAAGCCTGCTTGTTGAAGACGGTGCCCTTAGTGCGTAAAACTGCTATCGACCTAGTGGTAACAAGAGCGAGTCAAGGCTGCCTTTAGGCAGGAATGAGCGATGCAGGAACGAGCGAAACTTGAAACTTGAAGTTGCATTATTGTTTATATTCCTCTGTCCCACTCTCTCTGCTTGTTGTATTCAGAATGCAAATATTGCCCAAAGTATATATGTTGCGTCTTATACGAGCATGGATACCAAAGAAGAATCACTTTTTCTGTCCGCTAATTGTTACGTTCTTTTCGCTGTCTGTTTCTTTTCTTTCCACAGAAGAGATGAAATATCGTTCGTTGCTCCAACGGCACAGTTTGTACGCATCTGTTCGATAGGAACGCAGCTAAAGGAACACGAAGACCACCGACGGGGCCTCAATGTTTTTTTTTATATTGTCACGTGGTCGTGTCGTCGACGAAGACAGCAGTCAGCACGTCCTAGATGAAACTCTTTATTTGGCCGAACTTGTGGCCGGGAATTTGAAAGTCAAACTGGAGCAATACACTGACAGCGGCGAACAGGGCGTCGACCGTCGATCAACTGCTCATGCCTGGGATGCGCCGTCTTTTATACATCACGCATCGAACTTCCCAGTCTTATCACTGGTTGACGCGCAAGCACTGAAATAATCTAGACTGTTCGCGTCCTGCGTGCAATCTTAACAAAACGACCTACTACACTCGCGAAGCTTCTCGAACACCGCGGCGCGGTCAGCGTCGAGCGTTGATAACCGCCCTTGCTGGTCAAACCCCAATACATCAAAATAAAAGAAGAAGCGGGCGTGGCAATACCCATGTGACTTCTCCATTGCCTTGACACCAGAGAGCTATTCAAGCTAAAGAAGTGTTGCCCACACACTGATGAAATACGCATATTTATACTGCGACATATTGCCGTTCGATAACTGCATACTTGTACAAATGCTGCGTTCTTTTCGTCAGCGTACAAGCCGCTGAGCGCATAACTTTGCCTATACCTTCTCGAAGTCTACGCACAAAAGTCAAACACTGCTTTGGAAAGCAAGTGCGCTGACACATGTCACGGCGCAGTACGTTGCATGTTTGATATCAAGGGATAGCTGTAGATGGCAAGAAAGAAATAATGGGGCCGCAGTATTTATATGGGGACGTATTTCCAGCGCACACTTACAGTTGCACCATCTACGTATTTTTCAATATGTTTTTTGTCTGTATGCGGTGTTTACGTACGGACGCGAGCTGGTCAACAGCCAACACCTCCCTCCCCACGTGGGAATGCCTGGGTTGGAGGTAAACAAATTGGCTGTTAAACAGGACGATGAATACAAGAAAAACAAACGCGCATATGTGTGTCGGCTCCTTTCTTCTTCCTTATTTTTGTGTCATATACAATTAAACAGTAGCTGCCACTTTGCATATTTAAGTTATTCAGTATTCACGTAATTAAGACGGCAGAACTGTATTACCGTTGGGCTGTGTGCAAGCGCAGTGGCCTCTTCTCTTTCGCCAGAGACTTAGTGTACCAACATCGTGTGTACACTGTGGCGAGTGCACAAGCACATGTACAGGGGTGGTCAAAGGTTCCCAGGCCGCAACGCCCGGCCGAGGAGCAGCAGCTCGCTGCTATAGGGGCGCTGTCATCGCAATCATACCTTGGCGCACGCTGGCGTCGAGCGTGTGCGTGGAGGGGGGGGGGGGGCATCCCTCTCCCTTGCTTGCTCTCCATGATGAGAAAGCGACGTATAAACTTGGTGCGTCTTGTTCCCTCAAAGTCCGCTCTTCGATATTTTATTACTGTGCAGCGTGTAGCGAGGCGGCAGTCTTCCGGAAAACTGACGCATCATGATTGCGGCCACATTTAGCTAGACACTATATACAACCGTGGTTTTCGGCTTCCTGGAAAACAATATCGTGCGTGTAACTTTCCGTTGGCACTGCGGTGTTTCTATGAGCCGTCTGCGCAGGCCAATTCGATGTATACAAGCATGGTCGGCGCCCGAAATGTATTCGGAAGAGCTTGTGTTGGGCCTAGTTGGAACATCTTAGTGGAATAAGCAGCGCTCCACAGTAGTAGTTTATACCTAGCTTTCTTATGAAGGAGAGCAAGAAAGAGAGAGAGATGAAACAGGCACGGGGTATATTTGTGTATAATGAGATTATGCGGAATAGATTTGAAATAAAAGCCAGCACATGCGACCTCGTCTTATATCTCTGTCTTTTCTGATGTGCCTTTACTATCTTGCTTCTAATTATTATACTTCTTAAGGCTGTACTGCAGATGCCTTTTGGTGCACTTCTAGTATTCAGTATGTTATTAGCCTTGTCGCAGACCCATTTTTCTTAAGGCCGGAAGCGGGAGTTAAATGGTTCAACATTTTTGCAGAACGCTCTGAATTTTTTTCAGAAAGGTTCCTAAGTTAGTACTGGAATGTAGTAAAAAAATGAACAGGAGAAGCGCTCATGGTATCTATCCTGATCAATTTTTTTTCGTTACCGTTCAGCTAAGAGAATGCTTGCTGTTACACGCTTATAAAAACTAAAAAAAGTGTTTACAAATTTCGGCAACAGTGTCGAGGGCCCGTGCCTTGTTGCGGCGAGCCTTGGAGCGTGGGAGCGGTCGTTGGAGCGCGAAAAAAGAATGTACAGAACATTTAATGCGCCACGCAAGCGCCACGCAGGCGGCTCTCCATGCAACACGGTGTAACTTTGTAGCATTCAGTAAATACATTCATGGGCGAAATGTGGAGATTGTAAACACTTCGCAGTTCATTCATGCTGCCTGAAATCAAACGTCAGTCTCATTCTTAGCAACACCGACCGCTGCGTACAAGGAGTTCAGTGCCTCCACGACATCGAAAATATCCCTTCTGTACATCAATAGTATAAATGCAATACATTATCATACGGCAAATTTGGCACGAGGAAGCAACCTGGAATTTATCATGCAGAAAACTGTCATGACCACTCCAAGTTTAGAGTTTTTTCTAAGTCAAACCCAAAGCACTCCGAGATGAAATCAATATTATTCGGTTTTGTCATTGGAGGAAAGCATTTAGAATTCTATAAAAAGGTATTTTTAGAGCTTATGCAGTGTAGTCGTTACACGACTTGTAAGCGAAAAATAAACTCTAGATAAGGCAAACGTGCTACAAACAGCGAATATACCTCATGGGTACAAACAACACGATATAAACACGGCGAGAGCAAAACAATATCAAAGTATGAAGCAAATGTTGCCAAATATTTGAGCCTTATGCAAAGCATATGGTCGTGTGAGCTGTAAGCAAAAACGCGAAACAAACGCCGGGGTTCTTGTATGGTCTATAGAAAAACCTAAATCAGATGTTATTGTTTTAGGAAGCTAAATGCGTAATATTTAAGTGCAGTACGTGCTTGGATAGTCCTAAAAGAAAACAAGTTACACTAGTGGTTCCTGCATGAAAACGCTAAATAAAGCGAATGGATTGTGTCCGTGTGGATTATCCTACATGCACAATGGCAGCCGGCTCCTCTTGTTTGCCTTTACTCCTCGCTGTGCACCCGACTATTTTTGTAGGCAAAATATGGTGCTCACTTATTCCTGCTCTCAGACATTTGGCTTCGCGTACTTTCGTCAAGGACACTCTGCGATGAAGTGGTGCACATATATGCAAGATATGAAAAATTCTGAACGGATGGAAGCATAAGCGAACCGCCGTTGCATTGTATATTTATTCATTAAGCCTTCAACTTCTGTGGTAGTATTTTAGTGCATGCAGTGGCGGAAGTTACCTACTTTTGGTCACACCTCCACTAGAGAGAGAACGCACGATAAAATAAACTCCCGCTAGCATGAACAAAACAGGAAAAGAGAGCACCGAAGTAGAAATTTGAACGTAATATTTTAAGGGAAGATAAAAAAAAAGTTTTCTGTAGCCATGTTTTCACTCAGTGCTGCCACGAAGAGAGCCACAGCGTCACCAGAATAGAACGCAGGCAGCGCTGTTTCATGTATTTTTCAGAGAAGATGTTTTATTCAGCAGACGGCGCTTCGCGAAAAGCCACGGCCTGACGAGGCACTTGTCTTAAAGGTCGAAGCTCAGAGTTTCGTGGAGCATGTCGGCTATTGCCACTATAAAGGTGGGTACTAGGCGTATTTCGCAGCGTGGCGCCGACCAGGATGGCAAACTTCTACATGGGATGCCTGGGGAAATTCAGGGGAGACGGCTAGGGCAATAAGGATGTCTTTATGCAAGTTACACAAAGTAAATAGGCTTGCTGCCGTTTTTCCTTAGACGCGCGCGCCCATAGCAATATTCTGAGCTTTATGGTGTTGGATTTCTTCTTTTTTTTCCTTACACGCTGAAAGGAAGAAGGCGAGGAAGGAAATGCTTAACAACACAGAGGGTAGGGGACGATCAATGAACGAACATGCTATGATTATCGATAAACCAACCAATCACAAACAACTTATATCCGCATTCGAACCCGAAAACTCGTACTTTTAATTGAGTGTGCTTGGGTGACGCGTTTCGAGTATTGCTTACATTTTGTTCAGCATATCTACACATACTCGCGCAGTGTGTATGTCTACACAGTTTTCTTGCAACCAAGAAACACGGTGGTCGAGCTAGTATCCCAGTAATATGAAATAATGACAGTATCGACAAAACTGGAGTTCTCATACGAGACATCCTCCCGGCATTTTACTGCGTCCCTCTGTTCATCTCACAAACACAGTGCTCATCTCAGTAAACATAAACATGGTTGTTCTCATACCGCACAGCTTTGCGGTATGAGAACCAAGAGTAGTGAGAAGGAAATATTGTAAAAAAAAAAAGAGTCGAACGGGGAACTACGAGCTTCCGGTACTCTTGGCTACCTCTTCGTAAACAAGCGGAGATTGAAGGGAGCCGAGATAACCTTATTCATAAGCCATGTTATTTTCATATCTTGTTTGTGGCGCCTTCCACTGATCACGCGCCTTTGGCGCTTACACGGCAGTATTTGACGTCGTCTGCCTCACTCGTCTCGTTTGGCAATTTGTATTTTTTAGCTTGCTTTGTTTTGCTTCCGGCGCGGTGTACGAATCTCGAGTTGCCCTGGGGAGATGTGAGATGGTGACACTGGGGATAACATGGAAATCAGGAACGTTGGAAGTAGACAGAATGGCGGGAAGTGAGAAGACAGGCAACATCCATAGGCGCCTTGGGGAGGACATGTCGTTGCTGATGACGGATAGGACGGCAATGTTGTGTTCTACGCTAGATAATGTATGCTGGCATACTTTATCTTTCGCCTACTAAGCGATGACTGTGAAATGCACTCCTTCTTAGTTCTTTTTTTTGCGTTTTCCCGGAATGTCAGTTTTGGACGAGATCCTGTTTCACTAATAAACCAACAAACCCGAAGAGTGGCAGCGTACTGAGAAAAACAATAAGTCTACAATATGTCGGTAAAAAATACATATTTATGTGCAATGTTTACGGAAGGAAACGTGTGACTTTAGGGCTAAATAGTTCGTCTACGCTAACTTCCACAGCTCATGTCATATAGACGTAATATCAGCGCGCCATATCAGCGTATGCCTGCATAAGTGCCATAAACACATTTTGGGACCAGATTCGTAGCGATACGTTGTGTTAATATCGAGCAATTGCGTGTATTAATTATCAAAGTTAAAGTTTATGCCGTGATCAGGAGAGTGGAAACGAATTTAAAAAATCTTACCAAGGAGCTACAAGTTGTCCAAGATAATTGGTCATCAACGACTGGTTATACAGCATGCATACTTTTAGCAAGCACATTTCCTGCAGTACTTGAATATACTCTCTGCTAGTGCATTTTTTTGTATATTCGCGTGAAATTACACTTTGCTAAGACAGTGCGTTATCTTCATGGTGGAATTACAGGTTCTGTTCCAGTTCTAATCAGTTTCCTCTCTAAGTTTCAAGAACAGCCTTTTCAAACTTGATGGGCTTCAGGATGATACCAAATCGACTACGCGTAGAGACGGTGCAGAACACTCCTAGGAAGTAGTGCAATTTTCGGAGGAATCAGAAATAATGCAAAAGTGCTAAATCTGATAAAATGTTGTTCGCGTTATTGTTACAATATTATTGATACAAGATTCTTGTATTTTTCGTTTTAGCAGAGAATTTTTTGTGAAAACTTATTGTTGCAGATACACTGCGGCATTTAGGAGACAATTCCAAACAATATGATCGGCTAGGACAACATTTTAGGTAACTGTTATGTTTACTGTGGTCAGTTCAATTGTGTGAATACTTGTATTTTGTCAACTTTTGAGTTGAGTGCACAGAATATTCTATTGAAGAGCTTGGACTGAGTGCGAGAGTGCTGTACTATGTCCCTTTGTGCAATTGTGCACAAAGACACATGAGCCTTATTGCTATTGTGCAAGAGAAGAAGAGTAGCCGGTACCACGCATAAGCACCAACCTATATTTATATACATTTAATTTTAAAAAAAGAGCGAATAATTCCACACAACGCTTAAATTTGGTAGTTCCGTTGTGCATAATCCTGATAGTGTTGTCTGTTTTGCCTGAAAGATTTTTTTTTAATTCAAAGTAGACTCGCAGGGAGGCTCTCAGAATGATTGCAAAAAAAATGATTTTGTCGCTTCTGTTTTTGATTGCGGATTTTGTCACAGGCTCACAGCACCCTTCTGAAATAACCTTTTTTTTATTGCTCTTGTAAAGGCATCAACATTATTTTCTGAAATAAAGCAAGAAAGCGTTGCTCTTCAAGCGAGACACCGATGCCAGAAAGTGAAACAACCAACTTGCGCAATATATTAGAGCTGAAAAAGCTGCCTTCGAGGGTTGAACGTAAGGCGATAATAAGAGTAAACGTAACACCGCAGCTTCGAAAGTGAAATGAAATCCAACAGCAAAAGCAAGAATAACTTCAAGTGCTACTGTGGCAAGGTGACCGCAGTGCCTTGAGTTCTTGTACAATCATCCATGATCAGAGACCTTGAAAGTTGCCACAACGCACGGAGAGACTCAGCTTCATAGTGGGGTCTGTGTTTGAACGTTTTCAACAGTGGTCACGTTACTTATTTTTTATATATCTCCCCTCACCCAAAGGCCTATGTTCGAGGCAACTAGACCTCTTTTTTTCCCTTCTGCCTTTTGGAACAAGGAGTGTTCGATAGGCCGTGAAGAGATTACACGCTGCGTGAGCATTTCGCAAACGTCCCCTCTGGGATGGAGCTCCGAACAGCAATTCCTTTACGAATCGCCACCATGCGGGTTCAACATTTATACAGTGGTTGTCCTTTTATTTTATGGTATATTTTGTACGGTAGCCGAAATTTCTGGTCGCATTTAGCGCGACGACTTTTTGGTTGTTCGCAATTAGTTTTCTGTTATGAGTAAGATAATTTGGATCGTTTTCTTTTATGCAGGGGGGTAGAGGGATATAAGATTTTGTGTTATATTATTATCTGGGGTCTAACGTCCCAAAGGTAACATTTTCTATTATTCACACTTTTCATTCATATTTAAATCAACTGCTGCGGTAATCATATTAGGTGCAGTAGGAAATCAGGTAAACCAGGTTGCGCTGAATTCAGCAGTAAACAGTAGAAGTGACCCAAGCTTCACTTTGTCATGGTCGCTGGTGGGCCCGCAGAAATGATGTTGACTCGGAGGCATTATTATTTTCATGGCGTGTGACATGTCGCACACGTGCGCTCGTTGTTGTGGGGGGGGGGGGGGGGGTTCTGTCTATAAACTGAAAACATTACTAAGTATGAAAAGATTGCATAAGTATGACCGATGAGCAGTGCGCTCATCGGTCATACTTATGGATGTTCAGTATTGCCTATAGCCACCGCTACATCGCGCTCGCGTGCCTCACTTTGTGTCGCGCTTTGTCTGGGCCCTCTCCGAACTGAAAGCTACTATCACCTATAGTGATCCATCAAAGTGAAAATACAGCTGCCTGAAAAGCTTCCTCTGCGCAAACGCTATAGCTTGAATGCGCAAATAATGCGCGTATTCCCGTTCCACGCGAAGGCTAAACATAGGATATAATTTATGCATTGACTGGCAGTTGTGGCCTAGTGGTTATGGCGCTCGTCTGCTAACCCGAAGGTCGCGGAATCGAATCCCGGCCACGGCGGCTGCATTTCCGATGGAGGTGGAAATGCTTGAGATCCGTGTACTTAGATTTTAGGTGCACGCTAAACAAATGGTGATGCAGAACTATCGGTCTAGAACAGAGTAGCACTCTGGTCTAGAACAAAGGCATGTTAACTTTCTTGCCCTTCAGCCTGCTCCTCCAGACGCGCAGGGAACGAAGTTCATTCTGCAGTGAGTTCGCCCTGTTGATTTATACTATAGATAGTACCATCGAATTTTTTTACTATCGATAGCGCTATCGCGATAGTATTTTTCACAATCTATAGTTCGATAGTGACCTCAGCTATCGATAGTATGGATAGTACCATCGATAGTTCTGCATCACTATAAAAATCCCCAGGTGGTCGAAATTTCCGGAACCCTCCACTACGGCGTCCCTCATGATCATATCGTGGTTTCGGGATGTTAAACCTCAAACATTATTATTATTTATTTATTTACATTTAATTCTAGAGTCCGCTGGCAAACTGCATTGTTGTTTCACGCACTCTAGTGAGACGTCGCTCTTTCTAATCATGCAATCTGCTCTGTGTCTTCACGCACATTAACAATGGTCTGAAATCCAATGCGCCGTCTGTAAATATTTTGTGTGTGTTTTTGAAGGAGCAAGAGGAACGGCAGGAATCGTGTGGTAAAGCTCCGTGCGTGCACTGTAGGTTTCCGCGTGCAGACTGCAAAAGCGTATTGTCTGTGCACCTCTGCGTGCATTCTGCGCTTGCATTTAAAATGAACCAATATTATCGAAAAGCGCATCATCGCATTGAAACAGAGCAATCACGCGATACGAACAGGAGTAATGAGGCAGAAAATAATTTGGATGGAGCATCTTAGCTGCTACTGTCGAAAGACAAAGAGTAAAGGAAACGGGGGCAAAACATGATGAACAAATGGACACACAGCAGCGATCTAGTGATGTGCGAGCGCAGCCATTCGATTGTAGCAATAAACGCTAATTTACATAATTACACACTGCGGTGCTCTCTTCGTGCATCCCCGTCTATCAGGGATAATTTAGATATGCGCTTTTTTTGAGGGACGAAAAGCGCAGTAGTACGGTTGGGACACGAAGGCAAAGTGCGCGTAAAGAACACTAAGTACCGGCCGCCGTCTTTCCATCCTTAACATTTTCGAACGGGAATTGCCGGGACTAAATTCGTCTTATGGGGGGCATCGTCCTCATAACGATGAGAGAGCGTGCTAAAGAGAAGAGGAGAGTGGAACCGAGTCTCATGAATGGAGCAGTGCTGAATCGGTAAGTTGCCCTGAGGCTTGCAGAGAAAATGGTGCAGAAGTGATCGATTCAAATTTGTCGAGCATCACCAATCCGAGGATACCCCACGACGGCTTGTATGCCTCGAAGCACCATCTTTCGCTATCGGTATCAAGCAACAACTTTTGTAAGCAAATACTTAACGTATTTCATATAAACAATCAAGTGATTAAAAGTTAGCTGTGAGTATTTGCCTTGTACACAGGCACGAAACAAGGACATCACATGGCGAGAACTTTATTTAGGTCCTGAAGAGCTCACTCCGGTGAGCTCTTCAACCTACTCTTAAAAATTACGCAAACAATTCGTCGGATGTTGCATTTATAATGTGCATGAGTACAGAGCACCGTGAATGCGGACCACTTTAGATTCGTTTTGACTTGGAATTGTGGTTTAAAGTCGCGTTGAGCCATAGGTGGTTTGCACAATGAGGCCCTATGCAACAGTTTCCATGTGTACATGGCATGTATCCAAGCGCATTTCGTTCTCGCACGCGAGGCCTACTTGACCGGCAAACTATGAAGGTGCAGTTGTTGCAATATTAATACCATGTTTCCCACCATTGTCCCTTACCCCCGCTTAGGCCACTGAGTTATCATCTTCAATTCAAGTCAATTTTCCGTGCAATCGAAGTGTCAAATTCAATTATGCGAGCTGGAAACGCGATTTGGGTGCCATGTTCTTACACCACATACTCGAACGCCAGCAGGCTGCCATGTCACCAGATATTGACAGTTTGGCTGAAACCAAGGAACCAACAATGTATTCAAAAAGTAGCCAAGTAGACGGCACGCTTTTTTTACCACCGGCCTATGTAGCCAAATTGGCGCAAAGTAGCCAAACCTGGCAACCCTGCACACAGGCACACACGCGCACGCACGTGCTGAAAGCGGTGTCGTCCACCTCGAATCTATCAAGTGGCCGCCGTGCGCTCTGTAGCGTGTAAGCTCCGGACTGATGCTCCATTTGCTTTAGATTCATGTCCTTAAGCTTCGACAGCAAAGTATTCGTGCCGATTCGGCGCCGTTTTTGAGAGCCGTGCTCAAATAATCGATGCTGTAGGCTTAGCGAGTCGAGAAGCGCGCTTCCGAATGCTCGGAGGACATAGATTACGCGTTTGTTAGTTGTTTCTGATTCTCCATAGCTGGCGCCACTTGACCTGGCGCCAGCTTGGAGACACTTTATTTGATCGTACGCGACGCTTTTTTTTAGACAGACTAAAACGCTTTATCGACTGCTGAAACCATGCCTGGAAAACGACACGGACGAAATACGCACTTCTAGCGTGAAAAGCGCAGAAAAAACAAGCAAGCAGCTCGAAGCGTCCCGCGGCAGACGCAGACGACACGGAAAGCCAAAAGCAGACGACGCGGCGCGCCGTAGTCATGGCAACCGCTCCTCCGTCGCTGATTGGCCACGTCGCTCTGCGGCAGACGGAGGACGGCGAGAAAATGGGTCTCGGACCTATTCTTCGGACGGCAAAGAACGGCAGACGTGCGCGAACGAAATCGCTTGCGCACGGCAGCCTGAGAACGTCAAACGGCAAACGGCGAGCTGCCGTGCCGCTAGCGTGAGCGGGCCCTAACGGGCGATGCAGGCAGCGCGTCGTCTGCCTGTCAACAAATCGAGCGTGGCGCGCCAGCACTGCGCGAGCTACAGGAATTGCCCGTAACGCGAGCCGAGAGGCAGCGTTATCTAGAGGCGCTTCTCAACCAGCCATGATTCGTTATTTTGTTAGCCAATAGATGACGCCAAAAGCGGGCAAGCTTTCATTAGTTGTCGGTTGACGGAGCTTACGGCAGCCGCCGGAACGCGCAGGCCATGCGCTCCCGTGTTCCCTTTCATAAAAATTGACACTGTACACGCACACAGTACACTTAGATTTCTTCGAAGATAAAGCAAGACAATAACTCAACTCCATTTACGGCGGCATGCAACAGCGAAAGAAAGTTTTAAAGGAAAAGATATTTATTCGGGCAGACAACTCGAATGACCATGCATTGCCTATACATATATATCGCGAATGGCTAACTTTCACAGAAAGTAACACATTTAACATTATTCAGTGATGTCTTATGAAATTGAAACCCGTAATGGTGCTACTCATGAAGTGTAAGTAAAATGTTCCACGAAGGATGAAAAAAAAAGAGGAACATAAGCTACTCAAAGAACAGGCGGATGTACGCGGTAAAGTTAGAGCGGTAATGTTCATTGGTCGCAACGGGCGAGCCCTAAGTACACCGTGTCTAAGCGGCTATCCATTTTCCGGAGCAAATTATAAAATCGATGAAGCTTAACTAGCGTTCTACGCAGGTGCCGTAGGTCTTACTTAATTTTACGATCTGACCACAGCTTCGAAATGCCAGAGCAGGATGAAATCACAAGGACGATGGGATATTACGTTAAGAAGCAGTTATCTGTTATCTTTAATATATAGAGGGGTTCATAAATCAAGCCAGAAAAGTACAAGTTTCTACCTTGCAGTAAAAGCTAAAGAAAACGTTGCTGATTCATCTGTTATAGGAATTGGTATAACACGAAAGTGTTATACGTGTCTTCAAAGACGTAGTTGAGCATTTGTTGCGCATTGTTTCGCCACAAGGACGAAGTAATAAATGTTCTAGCAACCAATCGTAATGTCACGCGAAGGACGGCAAGCACCTTGAAACTTGAAACCCGCTGCTCAAACAGTAAGGACGCACGCAAAAAACATACACCGGATGAACACGAAAGAACTGTCACAGTTTTACCTTTTTGCGTGAGCAGCGCGCTCTTTTCGTAAAAGCGGCCGCTGCAGGGAGCGAAGTGACCTTCATGTTCTCTGCAACCTCAATGCAAACTTGCGGTGAGACCACAAGACGTACAAACGACCGCCATCACGAGATAAGCGCGCGCGCACGAGCGACCACACCCTGTAGAGGCGCGCGCTCATCGCAACGCGTCGTGAGACGACCTTTACAGCACGCTGTTTGAGCCCTTCGCGCCATCTCGCTAATGTTAATGAAAACACGCTGAAGTGCTGCAAATCTCTGAGTACCGCCACCGGCGGTACTCAGAGATCGGCAGCACTTTCTTTTACAGCGAAAGCTGTTATGAGATCATTTCACCGGCCGTTTTTGGCGCCGTAGTTGTCCGCCGCCGCCGCCGCCGCCGGTGTCCGTAACCACTATCGCTCGAAATAAGAAAAAAAAAACGAAATAAGAAAAAAATTCCAGGATGGAACGAGGTTCGAACCTGGGCCCTCTGCGTGGGAGCCCAGTATTCAACCCCTGAGCGATGCCGATGCTTGAAACTGCTTTGCAAAAAGGTCCTATACAGGCTTCATGTCGGGAAGGAACCACATTAACATATGCAATATAGCGCGGTAGAAGAGTAAAATTAACACCAAGCGTCGCACAACGTGAATTCTGTAATCAGGCGTTACACAATGCGAATTGCACAACGAGAACGTTGTTGAATGCTTCCAACCCATTACAAAGGGTTCCACCATAATTCTTCATCGTCATCAGGCACAGCATCAACAAAGTGCGCATAATGCCTTACATGCGTTTAGCAGGTACCACGGCTCTTCGTAGAATGACGAAAAATGGCATAATGCCTGCTTTCCTACTTCTCAAAAATTACAATGATTTATAGCATAGTGGGTTCCCAGCAAGTGCACTTGTATGGGTTGCCGAGGAAGCCCATAAGCGCATGATCCATTTCCTCGGGGTCTCAGTAAAGTTATTCGCCCCCCCCCCCCACCTCTCTCTCCCACGTCAACGTATGTTATACAGCATGGCAGGAGAGGGACATAGTGACCGGGTGTCACCTAATGCAAATTACATAACTGGTGGGCCGTTTAAAGCTTTTAACACATTACAAAGGGTTGAGCCATAATTCTTCATCGTCATCAGTCGTCGCGTGAACAAAGTGCACATAATGCTTACAGAAGTGCAGCTGGTGCCTCGCTTCTCCGCGGAATGACGGATAATGGCTTAGTAGGTGCTTCCGAACTTCACAAAAAATGTGATTTATGGCGTAGTGGGCACCTTGCTAGTGTACTCCCCAAGAGAGCTTACAACGGTGCTTTAGAAATGCCGCTCTTCCAGCTTTCGCTGTGACTGTGCTGCGGTTTCAGCGCAGGCCTGGCGTTTTTTATCTTTGTTTTTGTTGCGCTAACTGTTACCTTCTTCATTTTAGTGGATCAGTCGTGAGTAGTTCTATTTACCCAATTTCTGTGGCACATACCCGTTTATGACAATGAGTAGTGAGATTTACCCAATTTCTGCAGAACATACCTGTTTATGATTATGACAGTTTTTGGTTCGGCGGACAAGGAAGAATTTGTTAAATGGCTTCGCTGTTAAAATTCAGTTGATAGTCAGCGCTCGTCTCGACTATTTCCTCTACCTTTCGTCTTTGTTTTATATGCATGATGTTCCTTTACAAGATGTGCGGTCACGAACTCGCCCAAATGTGCATCCTTCTACAAATCTCAGGAGCCACGCTGCATTCGCTTGGCGAGCGTTCGCTGTTTATGTGAGGCGATGCTTGTGTGCTCGCCGTGGGGGCCCACGCTCGGCAACTACTAATGCGATTAAAAATCCCCTTGTAATTTTCTTGAGCAGTCACATTTTATATAATGCACTAGAAATCGTCTTTAAGGTAGTGTTATTCGTGTTATCGGAATTTTCTGTTATCCGAATAACTGCATCACCTATTTTGCCTCTATGCGGTTGTCTTAATTGCACTTGAAGACTCTGCTGACGAAGAAACTGCTCAAACATGATTGTCAAGGTTTTCATGCTTGAGTAGAAATTCTAGCACTAGCTCGCGAAAAGGCCGCGGAGACGATGCTGGCCAAAGAAATACGATTGGCTGCTGCTAAGAGCACACTGCGTGGTATTTTGAATGCGGGCTCACTGCCTCTTCATTCACAAAGCAAAAGCAACGCGTACGACGTGAGACAGAATAGAACTGCACTAGTGGTAATAGATGACCCTTGCTTACTGGGCAAAATAAACTCGCCATGCGGGCCGACGTGCAAGGATAAGCAGAACGTAGTTCCTATTCGCGATCATTTGTCACGCTCAAGACGGGATGAAAAGTGAGAACTTCGCAAGCAGAGTGGTAATAAGTTACTGTAAGATAAGTGGAATCCTTCTTCTTAATGGCTAACAGTATCTCTTGCATTGCGTTTTACGGTGACGAACGTGATTCTGCGGAAGATTCAGTATTGCTCAAGCCTCGAATCATAGTTTATTATGAATATTTACCCGCATAATTCAAACATCTAAACAGACACTATTGCCATTCACCTTGGAACAGCACTTGGTATAGTTATACAACATGATTCTGAAACTCTCTAGTCATTTTATACGCATCTAGGTCAAGGCGGTCTTGACCCTGTTTATGTGTATGGACACCGCCGCCACCACCGGTGTCCATACACATAAACAGGATGGAACGAGGTTCGAACCTGGGCCCTCTGCGTGAGAGCCCAGTATTCTACCTCAGAGCCATGCCCGCGCTTGAAACCGCATTGCAAACAGAGCCCATACAGGCTTCTTGTCGGAAAGGAACCACATTAACATATGTAATGTAGCGTGACAGAAGAGTAAAATAACAACCAGGCGTCACACAATGCCAGTTGCTCAACGAGTGGGTTGTTGAATGCTTCCAAACCATACTAGGGGCTCTGCCATAATTCTTCATCGTCATCAGCCACAGTATCAACAAAGTGCACAAAATGCCTTGCAGATATTAGCGGGTACGACGGTTCTCCACAGAATGACGAAAAATTTCATAGTGGCTGCTTTCCTGCATCACAAAATTATGACTATTTATAGCGTAGTGGGCTCCTCGCAAGCGCACTTCTGTTGGTTGCCAAGGAAGCCCATAAGGCCCCCATGATTATTTCCTCAGGATCTCAATAAAGTTCTTTTACCACTCATCTCCCTTTTTCTCACGTTAACGTATGTTATAAAGCATGGTGGAAGAGTGAAATAACGACCGGGCGTCGCACAATGCGAATCACTTAACTAGTGGGTAGTTTAAAGCTTCCAACCCATTACAAAGGGCTCAGACGTAGTTCTACATTGCCATCAACCTTCGCGTCAACAAAAGTGCACATAATTCTTTAAAGATGATACCTCGCCTCTCCGCAGAATGACGAATAGTGGAGTAGTGAGTGCTTCCCAACTTCACAAGAATTATGATTTGTGGCGTATTGGGTACGTTGCTAGTGCACTTCTATTAGTAGCCCCAAGCGAGTTTATAAGCAGCTCTATAAATGCCGCTCTTTCAGCTTTCGCTGTGACTATGCTGCGCTTTCCGCGCAGGTCTGGTGTTTTTATTTAGTTTCCTATGTTTGAACACCTGAAGAATATATATTGTTGATGGCATTAACAGATAGCACGTCTAAAAACGAGCCAGCACAGGAAAATTCAGCACGTAAAGCATATCGCTATGAAGAGCCACACTAAAAGTTAGAAACTTGCTCAACAGTAAGTACCTTCTACTCGTAGCCATGTATAGCCATAAAAATAAAGTTCTAACAAATAGTATGTGAATAAAGGGTCAGTTGACAGGCTGTGTGATAGAGCGACCCGCAGTGGTGTTCTCGAAAGCCGGCATGGTTGCACTTTTGTAGTTGCTATCTTGGTGTCTTGCTTCATTCGTTTTTCTTTTGCGCTGTTTTCTGCCTGTTCTCAGGACACAAAAGCCAATATGAGTGCTTCGTACTTGTAGAGTTGAGCTCAAGGTAGTTTCTATGAAAATCACAAAATTTCACGTCCATTCAGACTCAGTCTTCGACTAACAATATGCCCTAATGAAAACATCCCGACCGTGATATCACTAAGGCGCTCACTAAGCCTTGAAAGAAAAAGCGAAGAAGTAAACATGTCATGTCACTAAGGAACAAGCTGACTTTATATAAAGTACCGGACATTCCGGACCTCATTTTAGAAAGAGTCAAAGGAGATGCAAAAATAAGCAAGCGCCGCGCCATACACTCGGATAAACGCGTTTGTTTCTGAGGCTTAAAATGTGGCTTTTTTTTCTTTTTGCCTTCCCTACAATGTTTATTGTGTTAATATCTTAGCGACGTTTCAGAATAGCGACATAGCTCTGCCTCAGCCAGCCGCTGTCAAGTAAGGCGCCGAAGTCGGCGGCACGCTCACCTCAAGGAACCTCAATTCCGTCACGCGTCAGCTACGCATTCCGGGGAACGCCTGAACTGAGTTTGATAAACATTCACGCTGCTGTTTTCCTTTCCCGTCCGTCCTTTTATTTTGCGGCCGTCTCAAGACACGTGCCTCCATAGTGGTATGTGAAAGAGACATGTCTAGGAAGCCGAACTTACTTGCTTGAAAGGAAATAAACAGACAGAATGCTCCTGCAGACGTGCGTAAAAGACACAGAGAGGATATTGTGAGTATATATACACACAGAAATGGAAGATGTAGGCATGTGTTGTTTAATAGTAGGCGCTCTGAAATTGTTGGACAGGGAATGTCCCTGCCGCCAACGTTTTGACAATTGGACATGCCTTTGTTCGGGGAGCAACTGCCCTTCCTTGCAGGGTATTCATGATCACCTTGCTCACGCTCTCCAAACATCAAAAATGGAAGAGCGGAAGAGCAAACTTACGGCAGTATATAACTTATATAGCGATATGCCGATGAAAATTGAGGAACACGAGCCGCATTTTTCCAGCAGGTTCATAGGCTGCCAATGTACCATTTCCTTATTCAAAAGCTACAAAAACTGCCTGCTGGAATACTGATTACAAATAAACTTGAAGAATGTAGAGGAAGCATCGTTTTTTGAAATGCTAGTTGATGTTAACACCGCCAAGCTACAAGTACTTTGTCCTAAATAGGTGTAAAAAGCAATAAAAAAAACATGAACCTATTCAGTTTGTATCGTAGACTAGAAAGACAAGAGATGGTCTTCCACTGTGCTTATCGTTTCACGGGAACAATCTCAACATCAAAACAATGTTATGAACTTCCCTAGCCAGAGAACACAAGCCACTCTAGTTTGACTTGCTAACATAGCTAAAAAAGTTAACTAACATTGATGCACGAAGTTTAGTGAATCAGAAGGACGTACATCGGCGTAGTGGCAGCAGAAAGAGCAATGAGCGATGTCCTTGGCCTGGCATGTGCTTCAAATAGTTCGTTCGTTTCTGTGGCGTTAAAGCTTATCTGTGTTGCCAACCTTGCCTTGAACAAAAGTCAACACAAGCTCTAGTACCTCGGCGCCACTATTTAAGAACCCTTCAAAATTTCTATATACTGTCTTGTTTTCGTCAACGATTCATTAATTTAGAAACTACGAAAACTTTTCGAACGAGAACGAAGGGATGCACAGGCTTATCTTAAGGCCTGGCATTGCCCTAGCCACCTGGGATCGCTTAATAGAATCAGCCGCTGCCCTGGAACTATCAGCTCAAGATTGTAATCTGAGAGGTGTCCCATTATGAGCTCTCAAAGCGCATTATTTTCTTGAGCGTTTATGTGGCCTTTTCTTGCACATTAATTTCGGCAGTGTCTTCCTTGTTGTAAGGATCCCTCGAAGGAACGAAAGTTATTCAACTTTAGCGCTAATCTTGCAATCGCTTTTTTGGGGCCTTTCGCTTCTTGACACCTGGCTTCGAGCTAGCCTAAATTGGCCCTTGGCATGAATCACACGAACGTGAAAGCTCACATACCCGTTTACCACAGACCGCGGTGTACGGGTATGCGCCACAGGTGATTGGCAGTTTATATCTACCCAGGAACGGCGAGAACAGACAATGGTGATTTAAATGCGAGTGCGCTAAGAAAAACCAACATCGGCAGCCCTGACCAAACGAATGGAAAGAATAGAAATTACGATCCCAGCAGGAATCGAACCCAAGCATTCGGCGTGGCAAACAGGTATTCTACCACGAAGCCACGCCAGGTCTATAAACTGGTTTGAAAAAACTGCCTATGCAGGCGTAATGCGGCGTAACGTCAATGGTGGTTGTGGTGCTCGCTATCTAATTTTACAAGAAAGCAATAAACACTATGTACGCACTCCTACGACACAGGCGTCATATCAGATTAACGTCTGTTGTTCCAGTGTTGGCTCCGCTTTTATGGCAGTCTAATAAATGTTACATTTGTATTCCTATTATCCAGGAAGCTATAATGAAGCACTGCTCGACGTCGGAGGATTGTATTAACAAAAGTTACTTGTGATATTCACATGATTGCACAATAAAGTGCACTTAGTTTCGATAATACTCACGTATGTAATCTAACGTGAGGGCTGACGTTGCGTCGCACCATAAGTTACCCTTTAAACACCACTGTTGTCGACGTGCCTGGTAAGCCCACGGTGTGCACACAGCTACTACAATTACAAAATCACGTCGATCCACCTCGTAACGCTTGGCTCAAAGCCATAAAATACAGCATAGAAGTACTCGCTGACTGCTTCGCATGAAACCGATTCGCACAACGTGTGGGATCTGCCGAATTGTTTTATTTATGCACTGTCCAGAATCTGTCCGAGCTGTGCCAGTTTTTCAGCCCACGTCACCTAACATGGCTTGTTATAGTGCTGTCAATGTTCCGGACTATGTAAATAAAATATGTGTCATCTTGCAGACATGTACCAAAATGTGTAGCATTGCGTTTTTTCGTGGCATCAGATCATCAGGGGCTCTTTTCTTATATATCGTCGTGGGCTGCCGCTCACGAAAATATATAAAAATTGCTTCTGAGTGGGCAGCAGCAGAAGCTATGGATCAAATTGTTCCAAGAGGGTTCGAGAAATGCCGAGTTGGCACATAAGAGTGGTGAGAAATTTCTCTCGTAAGTTCCTGCCTTGAAACCTCATGTGCTCAAAACTGAGTGTATCAGCATTGTTGTTTTATGGCAGTTCATCCTATTAACTACACCTCAATGTATGTATGTATGTATGTATGTATGTATGTATGTATGTATGTATGTATGTGTGTGTGTGTGTGTGTGTATGTATGTATGTATGTATGTATGTATGTATGTATGTATGTATGTATGTATGTATGTATGTATGTATGTATGTATGTATGTATGTATGTATGTATGTATGTATTTTTTATTCAAAAACACGTTTTTTTGTTCAGTGTAACTTTTATAAGAATTTTCCTATTTGCTTTCTAGTTCTCCTTTTTCTATCTCATTATCATTTCTCAAGTATGTTTCCTACTGCGCAACGATTAATGTTACCTTACATAAAATGCGTGCATTTAAACAAGATGTTTCATTTTACAACCTACAGTTATGAGCAAAAAGTTGGAAACTATGCAACCAGCCAGCAAAAATAAGTTTATAGGACAGCTCCTCTGGTGTAACATTGCTTCTACACATTGCATGTGTCGAATATGTACAATAAACTAGTCGACTTCAACCAGCATAACACAGCTTTCGCCCGTGAGTGTACGTACTTTTACATATGTTCGTGGTATTTCTACGTATTGTCATACGTGTAGCCAATTACTGTTAAGGGCACAAAACTAGTCAAGCTGAATACGCGGATTTTTGTCTGTCCACCTGTCATCTATAATGTAACTGTTGTTGATAATGAATAAACTCTGGTTTAAAATTTTCATGTACTTACCACGGGAAGAGTAGCCCTTTATGATGCAAATGAATTTGCCGTAATCTTTTCCCAGGCTTACTGTGTTGCCCACTCCTCAGAACTCGATAGCCTGCTGGAGTTCTTTATAACCATTGAGAGAGGCATTACACGGAGCTGCGCAACACGACAGAGATCGAGAGAGAAGACACAAACACATCACTGTGTTTGTGTCTTTTCTCTCTCTCTCCCTGTCGTTTTGCGCTGCTGCGTGTAATAAATACCACCCAACTAGCACGGAAACGTGTCCCGACAAAGGCCGCAAGCTGCTTGGCCGCAAGCAGTTTGGCCGCCGCGTGTCTCTTGATGTTGTTGAAAACACCGTGATTTCTGTCCGGCGCTCGAAAGGCCAGAGTCGTGAAAAGTAATGCCCAGGTATGATAATTAGGTTTCGGGACCGGGCGCTCTTGTGATAGTAGTGGTTAGAGGAAAAAAAAAAGATACTCTTATTTCTGTGACCCAAGACACCTAATGCAACACCGTCCGGTGAAAGAGTCGATCAAAACAAAAGAAAAAACTCAGGATCCTAATGCATTCGCCTAAGGTGACTCGAAGGTTAAAAGCATCAAGTGTGGCTATATTACCGCGCACTTTGTATCTAGTGCCACATCACTGATCAACTATCGCAAACTGACTGCCACTAATGTCACTTTCACTAACTGAATGTTGAATTTGTTTCGATTATCGTCATTTAAATAAACTTTCACTAAACAAATCACTACTCAACTTGCTTTGATTTTCATGTATAAGAACAACCACACTTTCGCTCGCTTTTGTATGGCTTCCGCTCCCATAGATGTTAGTAAGTAACGCGAACGCCGACTCGTTCTTTTTTTCTTTTTGTTAATCGTGCGAACGCGCAGCACGCGCGCCCTGTGAATCCAGGCGCACGTGTAGTCATGTCACTTCAGGCCGAGACAACTCAACGCCGCTTCTTTTAAACTCCGCAAGGACGAAGTGACTGCGCCGTGTTTTCTGAAAAACATTAGCACGTTGAAACCTCCCGACGAATCTTCCTCGTTTTACGCGTTCACATATCTAAGCATATACGATAGCTCTCGCACTCCGGCCCTGTCAAAATGCTGCGGTGAATTGAACCTGCGACATTACGCTCATGATACCTTTCTTACTGCTGCTTTAATTTCTGTACAGTTCTCCGTAGGCTGAAAAGCCGCTCCTATGTCTTGTTGTGAGATCTTTGTAAGAAATGCAACATTTTACGTCTAGTTACAAAACACCCTATAATGGCAACCACCATACCGTGCTCGAACATGCCTAATTAGTTGAGTGGCAGCGCAGCTTCATGAACATGTAACTAAACTGGTTGTGGTAAACAGGGGGAGCTGTTTCGGTCACATCTTCAAACCTTCAATGTTTCAATATATGCGCGGTTTATAGATGCGGTGCATCACGAGCGTTGTTCGCCTGCACTTGACGAGATAGCGCACGGATTATTAACGCCATCGAGCAACTAGATTTTTGTTAGCTATGGTCATCGATGAAACACGAGCACTTGGCTTCGCGCAAGACCCCAGGACGTCTGCTGCAACGTGGCAACGCGTAAGCGCTGTAGTAGACGCCCGGAACTGGAAGCTGAGATGCAGCGAAAATACACTCGCTATCATCGTATACCCTCGATGCTAGACGCTTCGCGTGCTGCCTTGCTATCACCTGCGCGCACTTCTTTCTTTCCTTGTCGTTCCATCGGCTTTCGCGTTGCCTCCTTGCCCTCAGAAGTGGCGAGTAAGTTAAATTCGTACCATTGCTATCGTACTCCCTCGATATACGAGAATTCTTGGCTAAGAAATTGCGTAGGCAAGAGAAAGCTTTGTGAATTCGGCCCCTGTTTAGCAGCAGATGCTGGTAAGGATAATCATCATAGTTAGAATCATCGGCACGGGCATAGGCGTGCGCACATGGGGGGCAGGGGGGGGGGGGCGGCCGCCCCCCCTAACACGTAAGAGGGGGGCCGTAAAATCTGCCCCGTACATTGACCCTTCTAGTCACCTAAAGGGGGGGGGGGCGCAAAATCTGCCCCATACATTGACTTAGTAGAGTGGGGGGGCGCTGCGATGAGCCTTCGCCCCCCCTGATGGGGAACCCTGCGCACGCCTATGGCCACAGGAACAGTATAAAAATGGCCACCCAGCTGTCAACTTGCACCATGAAGATTGTGTTAGTTGCTTCCGGGGTATAGAAGGAGTCAAGTCTGTCGAACTTCAACGTAGAGTAAATATCGTACAATCGCACAATAAATATAGATATTGTAATATATCATGAGCTTATACCCCATAAAGGCTACACTCGCATGCTTATTGGACGCCGATTCAACATGCACCTTGTTTGTGGAGTCTCGCAGGCCCCTTTAGTCATGTTAGCCCAGGAACCCGTAGGCGCAGATCATCATCATCATCATCATGTCATCATTGACCGCTAAAGTCGGCGTCGAAGGTGATGAAGCAGATGCATTGGTTTTTGTTAGTGGCATGGAGCTGAACGCACCACCTTGGATGATGCATGCCTGGTTCGATATGCCAGGTACGACCAATTCTTTGTACTAACCGACGACGGTCTTCGGGACAGAAAACCGTACGTGCAGTGAAACATTCAAACGTTTACCGCTTCTTCAGCACAGAAAATTGCTAGGCCTATGCATATTTACCATTAAGAAATAAAGCCGTGCAGAGACATTTAGAGCCGTTTAGGTGATCTGCATATATATGTACTTAGCGGATTTAATAAGAAATAAAGCCGTGCAGAGACATTTAGAGCCGTTTAGGTGATCTACATATATATGTACTTAGCGGATTTAATATACGTATGTGACAGCCTTATGTAGAAGTTTAGGTCATCCAAATTGTACAACTGCCTCCGTTTGTCTTTGTTCGAAATGTCCCCTACAGAATCTTTACTTCTATTGCTTCGCCCGCCATTGTCACGCCCAGCCTCCGTTTTTCTCGCATCCTGATTCATTTCTGACTGTGCCTAAAAAAAAAAAAGAGAAGCCGCCCGCATGCCCCCAGGCCATTCTTTTTTCAGTCGCTAAGGCGGTAGCCCAGAGTGTGTAGAAACACAAGACGAAAACACCAAGTCACGCTCTGAGGTCTTTCTAGACCGTGTTCAGAATAAACCGAACGGAGGAAATCGCTATTTTCACTTTTTACTGGTCCAAGTCCACTTCAGAAGCCGAGTACACAACCTTATCTTCATACATTCATTTTTTTTCACCTCTATACCTTCAGAACGCGGAAATTGTTCGCCCAGGAACATCATTTATCCCTCTGCAGCGCCACCGCAGCAAACCGAAAATATATTACGTGAGGGCGTTCTATTTATATAGGTTCCGTGTTCATGGATGGAAACGTTGTTTGCCTCGTACTCTCTGTGACGCAGTCCATCATGGCTGAAGACAACAGCGAAATTGAAACGGGAAACTTCTATTTTTTGTAGTTTAGTGTAGAGAATCGAGCAAGCATAATAACTATTTATTTTGATATAAATGGATTTGGAACTTTTTGTTTGTACTTCTGGAGGCCCTGCATCGTAAAGCCGTTAGCGAGTTGACGGCGCCCACCGACTTGTTTTTTTTTTTTTTTTTGTCACTCTTATCCTTCCCCTGTCCCCTCACCTAGGAGTCGGGTTTCTTCGCGTTCAACGAAGCGGTGTCTTCTTCGTCTACAAGAGAAACCAACCGAATAACGTCTTGTGATGAAGAAAGTTTTCCCATTTTCGCAGACCAGGCGTTAATCTCGGTTCCACTTTCCTGTTACGAAGGAAAACTGAGAGGGCTTTACCGAGCTCATTCCGGTCTTTTTGAGCGCCCAGAATTGCCACAAGTTCCTTCATGTGCATTATTGACATCTAGTCAAATTAGGCACTTCGCTTATCAACCACCTACAACAACATATCTTCAAGACATGTACTTCTTTAGGTTTTCTCAATGTGACATTCTCATTGTTGTGTAGTGCTGTGCAGGCACTGGCCATTAATTACAGCGATCATGCAAGTAGAGCGACTCTGAGAAATTACGCAAGCAAACTCTTGTAAAAGTGCGCCCGCATACTGCTTGTTTGAGCTAGCCTTTATGTTACACACTTACTGTGGTATGTCTTCTCTACCTTAGAAGTATTTTATGACTAAATTACGCAAACTATTACGTTTACACCATACTAGCAGTGTAGAAATGTACACATTATTTGTCTTTCTCTGAAATAAATATGCATATGAATATGAATATGTAGATTGTGCGCGCCGTCTTTTATTTCTGCTTTATTCGTATTTTTAACCACCGTTACGCCTTCTAATTAAGGATGTTATTGGTTACTTCTATGCAAGCTTGTTTTTGTTTTGTTTTTAATACCCCCCTCCTGTAATAACCCTGCAAGAGGGTTGACAGTATGATGAAATATAATACATGAAAATGAACATCGGTCTTTTTACGGTAATGTAGCCTTGTGAAACGCTCTAAAATATGCGTTATTACCAGTGGTAAGATATGCGAGTTGCTGTCTACCATCGTTTCGACCTCTTCTATGAACGGTTGCCGCCTTTACTTTTGAGGTCTGATTCAATAATTCCCAACGTACTAGCCAGATGCAATGGTCCTTAGTTAAGATATGTATGCGTGATACTACGTAATAAAAACATTTTGACTCTCCGTAACTTGTGGAAAGTAGAGTTTTGGTGCGGTTGGCTCATATGTGGATGTAAAGGAAAGAGAGGGGAGGGAGCGTCACGTGAAGCCACAACGTAGTTATCTAAGTTTACCCCAGTTTACCCAAGTTTACCCAAGAACCGGTGTGAGTAGCGCACCTAGACTCGTAGTGCTGCATCAGGATCTCTTTTTTTAGATTTTTTTCTTTTCTCTTTGGTATCATGCATTTTTCTTTCGTTGCGTTACCTTTATTTTTTAAAAGTTATTTCTACTCGCCGACTTGTGGAGGCCAGCTGCAGGGCATCGTATCAGTCATTGATTGCTCTCCAGCTGAAATACATTATTTTCTCGTGCATCATTCATCAAATACACCATTTTAATAAACGCAGTGTCATGGAAAGTACTTGGACGCATACGTGCTTGGTACCGTTTCGAGTAAGCGTTCCATGATATAAATCCCTACGGAAAGTTCTACATTCATTAATAATAATAGCTTACGCTTAACTAATACAACATCAGCGAAGAGCTGGGAGAATTCGTGAGTGCACTCGCAAAATAACGTGCAAAATAGCGACGCTCTCGAACATGACACGCTCTACGATGTCGCTGTTTATTTATTTATTTATTTATTTATTTATTTATTTATTGAATATTGCAGACCAAGAACTGGTCCAAGCAGGACAGGTACAAGAGGCAGGATATAATCAAAAACACATGTGATAACATAAGAATATATCACGAGAAATGGAATCGGAACACCCACTAACAAAACGCATAAAAGATAACATGGCAAAAGCATTACATTAAATGGATACATAACACAAATGACCAGTGCATGTTTTAGCTCTAAGCAACAGAAAATTGGCTAAGATCATTTAGGCAGTTCCATTCTGATACAGTACGCGAAAAAAAAAACGCCAGGCCTGCGCTGAAACCGCTGCACAGTCACAGCGAATGCTGGAAGAGCGCCGTTTCTAGAGTCCGTTGTAAGCTCCCTTGGAGCTACTAATACAAGTACACTGGAAAGGTACCCACTACACCGTAAGTCACAATTTTTGTGAAGTTGGGAAGCATCTACTAAGCCAATATTCGTGATTGTGTGGAGAAGCGAGGCACCAGCTACGTCTGTGAAGCATTATGTGCACTCTGTTGAAGCGACGACTGATGACGATGAAGAATTATGGGTCAGTCCTTTGTAATGGGTTGGAAGCTCTAAACGATCCACCAGTTATGTAATTTGCATTGGCTGACGCCCGGTCGCTATTTCCCTCTCCAGCCATGCTGTAAACATACGTTGACGTGGGAAAGAGATGGGGGGGGGGGGCTAAGAACTTTATTGAGACCCCGAGGAAGTGGATCATGCACTTATGGGCTTCCTTGGCAACCAATACAAGTACACTTGCGAGCAACCCATCATCATCATCATCATCATCATCAGCCTGTCTACGCCCACTGCAGGGCAAAGGCCTCTCCCATGTTCCGCCAATCAACTCGGTCCTGTGCTTTCTGCTGCCACGTTATACCTGCAAACTTTTTAATCTCATCTGTCCACCTAATTTTTTGTCTCCCCCTCACGCGTTTGCCATCTCTTGGAATCCAGTCAGTTACCCTTAATGACCACCGGTTATCCTGCCGACGTGCTACGTGGCCGGCCCATATCCATTTCTTCTTCTTAATTTCAACTATGATATCCTTAACCCCCGTTTGTTCCCTGACCCACTCTGCTCTCTTCCTGTCTCTTAAGGTTACACCTATCATTTTCCTTTCCATCGCTCGCTGCGTCGTCCTCAATTTAAGTTGAACCCTCTTTGTAAGTCTCCAGGTTTCTGCTCCGTAGGTAAGTACCGGTAAGATGCAGCTGTTATATACCTTCCTCTTGAGAGATAGTGGTAGACTACCATTCATGATTTGATAGTGCTTGCCGAATGAGCCCCATCCCATCCTTATTCTTCTAGTTATTTCACTCTCATGGTTCGGCTCCGCGGTTACTACCTGTCCTAAGTAGACGTACTCCTTTACAACTTCCAGCGTCTCGCCACCTATCGCAAAGCGCTGTTCTCTGCCAAGATTGTTCCACATTACTTTAGTTTTATGCATATTAATTTTCAGACCTACTCTTCTACTTTCCGTATCCAGTTCAGTAATCATGAGCTGTAATTCGTCTCCCGCGTTACTCATCAATGCAATGTCATCAGCGAATCGCAGCAACCCACTACGCTATAAATCATTGTTATTTTTTTAGAAGTAGGGAAGCAGACACTGTGCCGTTTTTCGTCATTCTACCGAGAGCCGTGGTACCTGCTAAACGCATGTAAGGCATTATGCGCACTTTGTTGATGTTGTGCCTGATGACGATGAAGAATTATGGCTGAGCCCTTTGTAATGGGTTAGACGCATTCAACAACCTACTCGTTGCGCAATTCGCATTGTGTGACGCTTGGTTACAGAATTCGCGTTGTGCGACATTTGGTACTTACTTTACTCTTCTACCACGCTATATTGCATATGTTAATGTGCTTCCTTCCCGACATGAAGCCTGTATAGGGTCTTTTTGCAAAGCAGTTTCAAGCACCGGCATGGCTGAGAGGTTGAATACCGTGCTCCCACGCAGAGGGCCCAGGTTCGACCCTCGTTCCATCCTGGAAATTTTTTCTTATTTCATTTTTTTTCTTATTTCGAGCGATAGTGGTTACGGACACCGGCGGCGGCGGCGGCGGCGGACAACTACGGCGCCGAAAACGGCCGCTGAATTGATCTCATAACAGCTTTCGCTGTAAAAGGAAAACTGAAACGCGTTAGCTTTAGCAAAATACGGGGTTAAAGAATGGGTGTGATGATGGCGTGTATGCCTAATGGACAGAGGAGATACATATGCATGCGGGTCAAGGGCTAAATTATGATTAACAAGAAAATATAGAAAGCTAAGCCGGTTTCTTTTTCGCCGTAATTCAAGTGTTTCGATGTTGTTAGCAGTCATGATTTCAGTCGGCGAGTCCGTAATTTTAAACTTAGAATAAGCAAACCTAACATCTTTTCTTTGTACTGCTTCCAGTTTTCTAATGTTACATTTAGTAAAGGAGTCCCATACAACACAAGAGTATTCTAGTTTAGGTCTTATGTACGTAAAGTAACTAAGTAGTTTTATGTTAGAACGAGAATTTCTAAGTTTATGTTTTAGGAAACACAGCTTACGGAAGGCAGCAGAACATACGTTGTTTATGTGTAAGTTCCAAGATAGGTCATTAGTTATTGTTACGCCTAGATATTTGTAGTTTTAACCTGTTGTAGTGATGATGAGGCGAGGTTATAAGTAAAATGAAGAGGTGTTTTTGAACGTGTTACACAAAGAAAAACAGTTTTTTATGCGTTGAGTGCCATACCATTGTCATTACACCAGTTTAGTATGTTATTAAGACTTAAGTTCAGGTTCTGTTGATCGTTAGAACAGGTAATTTGACGAAAGAGCACGCAATCATCCGCGAACAGTCTGAGTTGAGTTCCTGGTGGTACTGTGTTAACAATGCCGTTTACATAAATTAAAAATAATAGCGGCCCGAGAACACTACCCTGTGGCACGCCTGATGTTACAGGAAGAGAGCTCGAATTATTCCCATCTACTGAAATAAACTGTGAACGTTCTGTAAAATAGTGCTGAATCCAGGCAATGAATATGTCGGGTAGATTGATGTCCCTGAGTTTTGTAATCAGTTTGTGATGAATAACTTTATCAAATGCCTCACTAAAATCAAGGAATATGACATCCATTTGGGCATTTTTATCCAGAGTTTCTGCAAATGAATGAACCACTGAGACTGAGTTACGGTTGAATATCTTTTTCTAAAGCCATGCTGAAAATTAGTTAGTATAGAGTTTTGTTCGAGGAATTCCACAACGCGCTTAGATATTACATGCTAACGCATTTTACATATTGGTGACGTTAATGAGATGGGACGGTAATTTTCTACGAGTAAATGATTGGCTTTCTTAAACACGGGAACAACACGAGCCCTCTTCCAATCACTGGGTAGTTTAGCACTCAACAGCGAACATCGAAAGAGCACAATCACAAAGTGAGCAATACTGTCTGCATAACGACGAAGAAAAACATTAGGGATATTATCTGGACCACAAGATCATTTAGTTTTCAACTTCAAGATCATTGCAAGAACACCAGAGTATGAGATAAAGTCCACCTCATTAGGCTGAAACACTCTTTGCTGAGGCGCATTAAGACTCGCCTTAACAAACACGCTATGGAAAAATTTGTTAAAATGTACCGCAATGAGCTTCAGATCTGTAACTGTATTTCCATCGACTAATATATGTGATACCTGCTTCTTACTATCGCTCAGGAAGATCCAAAACTTCGTAGGATCGTTTTTTAAAAAGTTTGGCAGTGTTGTTTTAAAGTAAAAATCCTTTGATTATGGCAAAGCACGTGCCAAATTTATTTTAAGTTCATGAATAATAGCTGATTGGGGATTACTCTTTCTCAGCCGTTTTAATTTGCGCTTGAAATGGATGATTTTACGCGTAATCCATGGGGTGTTTTTAACAATCATTTTAGATTTCGTTGGTACGAGTGACCTTATGCAGTGATGGCACATTTCAGTAAATTAGTTCCATAGCGCGTCAACATCATCCTCATTTTCAATAAAGTCATCATAACAACTTCTCATGTACTGCACAATAGACGCATCATCAGATCTTGCATAATCCTTGAAGCTTCGAGTGGTTGTGCGTTTGTGACCGACTGAGTTGAATAAAGGAATGGTAACACGTACGAGATGATGGTCAGACAGGCCAATTTGAATTTAAACTGTTCACTCACAAAAGTCCAATATTGCACTAGACGAACGTTCTTCTCGAGTAGGCTGCCTAACCACTTGAACTAGGTCGTGAGTAGGCATGATATCAAAGACTATGTTAGCATTCTTGTTCGACTTGCGACTTGCCCGAAGGAGTTCCCAATCGACATTTGGTAAGTTGAAATCCCCGATAACAAAAATTTTTTTACTCTGGAATTGTGTCATATGTTCTTGCAATTTCAGCAAATATTCAGGAGCAGCGTCTGGTGGTCTGTAACACGCGTATAGCACAAAGCATTGACCCCAAAAAGTTATTTTGATACACAAACACTCGAGGTCAGTGACATCCGCTAAAACAATCGCTTGTATTGAAGACTTGACAAGGATAGCAACAACTCCGCCCTTATTTGTCCGGTCCTTACGAAATACATTGTAACTCGGCGGAAAAACTAAGTCATCACTTATTTCATTTCGTAACCATGTGTCGGTGAGTACAGTAATGTGCGGATCGTATTCGAGTAGTGTGGCCTCAATAGAATCTTTTTTGTTTACAATGCTTCGTGCGTTTATATTTAGGATTCGCAACTTCTTCTCTATCGGTTTCGGAGGATTGCTGGTATTCTGGGCTATTTGACGAGATAAATGAACACGTTTAACGGAAGTGGAAGGGCCCTCGTTATCACCCCTCAATCTCAATTCTTGCTTTGCTTCTGCGTGTAGCCTCTGGTAGTCGGGCGGTTCATGCCCGTATTGCCGTTTTAAATGCGAAGCATTTCTTAGCGAACTTCTGCGACTTTGAGCGTATCTATCCATCTATCTATCTATCTAGCCGCCTACGACTTTGTGCTCTCCTGGCCGTTTCGTTAATCGGATGTATACCAAAATTGGTGTGTGATAACATAGCCTTATTACGAACATAAATGACTGGTCATATCATGAAAATCATGACACGCATGTCATGAACAGCATCACTTACATTCCACGGCCTTTGGGCTCCCTGGCCGTTCCGTTAATCGGATGTGTACCAAAATTGGTGTGTGATAACATGGCCTTATCACGAACATAAACGACAGGTCATATCATGAAAATCGTGACACGCATGTCATGAAAGCATGATTTACATTCCACAGCCTTTGGTCTCTTACGGCCGTTCCGTAAATTTCATATATACCAAAATTGGTACGGCGTGACAAGAGTTCATGACGAACATAATGACAGGTCCTAACATGCAAATCATGACGCGCATGTCATGTGCAGCATGATTTACATGACATGGTCTCGGGTCGCTCGCGGCCGTTTGAATGCAGGGATACATACGAAAACTGGTATGACGAGACATTTGTGTATGACGAACATAACTGACACGTGGTAACATGAAAATCTTGTTATGCATGTCATGTATGACATGATTTACATGCCACGCTCATGGCGCACTCGCAGCCGTTTCGCTAGATTGAGATACACCAAAATTGGTATTGTGCGATGTGACTTTATGAAGAACATGAATAACAGGTGGTAGCATGAAAACCATGACATCCATGACATGTATGCCATGATTTACATGCCACGCTCATGGTGCATTCGCGTCCGTTTCGCATGCGTGATATACACCAAAATTGGTGTTACGCGACACGACTGTATGACGAAGGCAAGTGAGACGTGGTAACATGAAAATCATGACATGCAAGTCATGTACGACCTGATTTACATGCCACGCTCATGATGCGCTAGCGGCCGTTTCGCTAGATTGATATACACCAAAATTGGTACTGCACGATGTGACTGTATGAATAACATGAATAACAGTTGGTAAGATGAAAACCATGACATGCATGTCATGTATGTCATGATTTAATTGCCACGCTCATGATGCATTCGCGGCCGCTTCGCTAGCTTGATGTACACCAAAATTGGTATTGCGCGAAGCGACTGTATGACGAAGGTAAATGAGACGTGGTAACATGAAAATCATGACATGCATTACATGCACGACATGGTTTACATGTCATGCTCATGACGCACCCGTGCTGTTTCGCTTGCTTGACATACACCAAAATTGGTATTGCGCGACGCGACTGCATGACGAACGTAAATGAGAGGGGGTAACACGGAAATCATGACATACAGGTTACGTATGTTATGATTTACATGCCGCGCTCATGGTGCATTCCCGGCCGCTTCGCTAGCTTGGGATACACCAAAACTGGTATTGCGCGATGTGACTGTATGATGAACAGTAGTGACAGGTGGTAACATGAAAAACCATAATATGCATGTCATGTATGGCATGATTTACATGCTCTACTCATAGTGCACTCGCGGCAATTTCGCTCCTTTGATATACACCAAAATTGGTATTGCGCGATGTGACTATATGACGAACACAAATGAGAGGTCTTAACATGCGAATCATGTTATGCATGTCATGTACGGTGTGATTTACATGCCACTGTCATGGTGCGCTTCCGGCCGTTTTGTTAACGTGATATATACCAAAATTGGTATGGCATGACACGAGTGCGTGATGAACATAAACGACAGGTCAATGCATTTATATACCAGAATATGAGTTTCATTGGCATGGTGTACACTAGATTGTGCATGCATGCGTGCATGGCAAACATGCGATATATGGCGGACTAGATGCCATGGCATGAATGATTTCATTTGGCTCAAAGACAAACAAGGCGATGTATGCAGCTCTTTGCTGGCTGCTTCGCATTACATCGATTCCCACAGTGCGTGGGATCTGCCGAATTTTTTTTCGCAACGGAACTTTATCATCCAAATCATGATCCCCGACGTAAGGCACGTGGTTTATGTACAGCTTATCGAACGCAAGTGAAACCTTTTCTCTTTTGTCACGGTTCGGCTTCGCACTAGCCCACAATTTCCTTCGGATGTCGCGAATTCTTTGCGAAAAATCTTCACCAATAGAATAGTCCGTTCCACGTCACTATGGAATACCAACTAGCCCGGTCACACACCTTGCTTTAGTTTAAAGCGTCTCTTTAGTATTGGATATTTACTTCTTGAATCTAACAGCTTAAGAATGACAGGTCTCGTCGAGTTATGTCGTTCCTTGCCTAGTCTGTCTATACGCTCGATTTGTACGCTCTCAATTTCGAGGATATCCTGAAAAATGCCTTTATTTAGCGCAGTTTCAAGTGCGGTGTTAGTTTTATCTTCTTTTTCTGGAAGTCCATAAACGATCAAGTTAGGGCGTCTGCTATAGTTTTCCATGGCGTCTATTTTAGATTCAAGTATTTTAATAGTGTTTTGCATGCAGTTAACTTGCTCTTGAAACAATGCTACCCTTTGTTCGAGAGCGGAAATCGATTCTAATTTCCTTTCAATGTTTGGAAGCCGAGATTCTTGATTTTTTAATGTCCGATGCAATTTCCTTAAGATGTTTAGCAATTTGCGCTGTGTCTGGGCCCGGATTTTCTTCTATGTCACCTCCAAGCAACAGCAATTTCCTGGCCGAGTAGGTGAGTACATTTAACATATAACACAGCCGAGGGCACGGCAGCCTCAGAAGAAAACAGTTATCGGAACGAAAGCATTTACCGTAATGCCCTCTTACCTGCGCAATGAAGACAAGCGGGTTTTTGAGTGATCCGCATGTTTTCGATGCCGCCGGTCCCTGTGGCCGTAAAGTAAGCTGGCAGCCCTTTTATAGCCGGCCAGCACGGTGTCGCCACCTGTGGTGGTGCTGCGCAGCGCTCCACGCGCGGTGACGTAGAGCGATGATTCAGTCGTTCCCACGGCGGCCAGTTGAGATCGTGAAGCACGCACCAAGGCTGTCCACCGGGGTGAAGCTTACTGGTTGCAGCCACGAGCGGTTCCGAGCACCATGAAATTGGATCTAGCAGAAGGCTAAGGATCTGCGCAATGAAGACAAGCGGGTTTTGAGTGATCCGCATGTTTTCGATGCCGCCGTGCCCTGTCTGTGTGAGGAGTAACAGTACTGAGAAATTTAACAGCACTATGCTACTGATTCCACCGTTCGTCATGTACTATCATGAGAGATATAGGCTGGAACACAGAACTCACGTTGATGGAGCGATTAATTTTAATGTGCTAATACTAATCTGACGTACTGAATTGCCAGAGGTACATTTCTGCTTGAGTATATCGTGTAATGAACACTTAGGTGCTTGCCAACTGCGTTATTCCACTATGACCTTTAAAAGGTAATCTAACTGTTCCAGCTCATATTAATAACGATGGTCACCAGTTTTTCTATGTTCTAAGTTATAAATGGTCAGAAAGAAATAAGGTGAAATGTTATGAATAGCAACGTTGCGCACAGTAACTGTCATATAGGCTTTCCAAGCGAAAAGTTTTAATTGGTCTGTCTATCCTCAGTTTTATGGACTTCCGCTGAATAATTGAAATTAACGCCAGTGATAGAGGAAGAGAACAAGGGGCTATCTACGCGTGAGGACATGACGAAATGTCTAACACAGGCACTCTCGGTTTTGTTGGCGTAGTGACCCTCTACAACCTTTGAAGTATTTTTTCTTTCGCATTCAGCGTCTGGCAGTCATTTAACCATTTTCTTCTCGTTTATAACCTCTGGCTCGTTCTCTCCTTCTGTCTTAATTGAAGGCATCTCTAATTAGGCTAATTAAACAAGTGCAGCTTCCTGTGGACTTGTACAGTGGGCGGACAGGATAAAGTGAACTCGCTTGCAATCTCTTTTAAGAACGCCAGAAGTCTCTCTCCTTCTCTCCTTTTGCTTTTCTCGCTTCCCGCTCTACTCAATTTCACAGTCTATGTCTTAAACTGGAAGGGAAGTGAGCTTTTAGCGTGAAGTGAACACCCCTGTCAGAAAACCTAGCCGAGGAACGGAGGCGCTTGAAATGAAGACATGCTAGGACAGCGTCCTTGTCACTCCAAATTCAGACCAACTTCGCTATACACCCTTCTTTACTTTTCTGCAGTCGTTGTTTCTGCTTCGTGCACTTTCTTTATTAGAAGGACGCCTAGAGTTTACAAAGGGGGTGTGCAGATGGGCGTGTTTTCGATGCTTTGGAGGAAAGGATGGGGAAAATCATGCTGTCGCAACTGCTTGGCAGAGACGCGCGCTTTGCGGAAATGAGAAAAGCTGGCTGTCGCGCTTTTACGCGCCTGGTGTCTTCCGGCTCTCCCACTAATGATATGTCAACAACTCGCGGTATGCCCGCAGCTAACTGCGTGTTTTGTTCGTTTCTACTTCCGGCATTGCGTGCAGATTCGTGTTTTTGTAAGTGCACGTCGGAGGCTTCTGCTGCAAGAACGCTAAGCGTGAAGAGGAACTGACTAGCATTGCGAAATCAGTTATGCGGTACCTTCGTCACGTCTGCTTGCGATATCGGTTAGGAGTCACGTTGTCCTATTTCGAATGTTCCTTCTTGGCGTCCGGCAACTTTCTCGCCGTTCAATTTCAACAGCGACTGAGCAGCGTTGTTTGGTGCGACATATCTCTGAACGATAGAGAAAAGGAAATATTAAGAAAGAGAATAAACAATTGCCGCCCACCTTTGATTTTTTTACTATTCTGGCTTTGGAATCCTGATTTCTGAACTGGTACGTTTTCTTGCGGCAATAGCCTAAACAATATTTGCAACTAGCATAATTTTCCCCCTTGATGTCTTCCTAAATACGAGACGCTCCTACCATTGTTGTATCTAAGCCAGCGTGCAAACTTCTCATTCATTGTGTATTATGCCGAAAACTACTACGAGTGTTCGTGCAGCAGGCATGTATTACTGAATGTGAAATCACACTAACTATTCCTTAGATTGTCGCCTTGAGCGCCGTATTAAGCAGTACGTCTTACCGTGTCATGTCACGCTTATTGACGTCAATAAGCTTTAGGCGTGAAGTCGATAAATTTAGAGTTTTACATCTTCAATTATATATGCTTAAGCGCGCTATTGCAGTTCGCAAACCGAAGGCGCGAGGAAGTTCCTGATTTCACTGGTGCACACAACAAATGAATAGACAGAGATCAAAGATTACCTTGGTGTTAGTGTGCCAAGGTACTTTTAAAACACTGATTGAGACAACATAACAACAGTCCGCAGTGATTTCCATTCGTTGCTTTATTTTTTACCTGCTCTCTGCGAGTCAGTGTGCAATAATTAATTTGAAAGCAGTGTATTTCAATTACTCTGTTGGATTACTTTCTTCTTTACTTTTTACTCCCAGTTCAGCGTGTAGCGCCAGGGCGTTCGCGGGAAAGCTATTTTATGGCGATCTTTTTTAGCAAGTGTTGATGACTGGGCGAGTCTGTTTCCCTTGAACTGGCATAGCGAATCACGGGAAAATGAAGAAGCGTCCACGCCGGCCAAACGAAAGGACACAGCGGTAACTTCCAACTGCATTTTATTGGCAGATTGCGTCAAATGTATAGTCCTGCACAAGCAAAATTATCTTAGCGTGTCGCCAAGAGCACACTGCACCATCGTACCGTTACTGAACAGATACCAATGTTTCATAAATGGCTTGGCTGATTAAGAAAGATCATTTCATGTGCAGATAGGGCCAAATATATTTTGGTTATGCTAAAATATGGGAGGAAGACGAAGAGCTGAAGTAGGATGGTCGTGCAAACTGCGGCTCTCGATTTTTGAAATGTTTTCGGCCGGTTTTCCGAGTTTTTTCGAGTGCCTTCTGTTACCAGCGAGCGCATAAGACGAGAGGACTACGCCGACACCAACTTTTGGCCGGTGGGTGGACTTTTCGGGATTTATTAGCGATTTTCGTCCGGACCACGCCGCCGCGGTGGTGCTAGGCCTAGCGGTGCTAGGGCGAACCCCGGCGTGGCGCCGTTCTACGCGGCTATCTCTTGCTAGAGGAAGTGGTTCCAGAACTCTCTGAGCGTAATGGAAGTGATTGTGGAAGGGGAGGATTTACCCCCAGAGTTGTTTTCAGAAGATTTGGGCTGGCAAGCGGCCGTTGCTAGACGCTCGTCCAACAAGGCTACCGTCGCCAGGAGTTTTGAGACCAAGATGGAAGGTTTTGCGCCTAAGGCCGGAGGGTCTGCTGGAGAGCGGCAGAATGGAGACAGAGTTAAGAGGAAAGTGATCAAGGCAGCTCGGATGCCCCCGCTTCCTAAGGAAGATGCGAAGATCATACTTCGTCCCAGGGGTGGGCTCGATGTTTCCAGGGTCGGTGTGACGGCCGTGGGTAGAGCAATAATGAAGGCGTCGGGGATCGACGAAGCCAAGGCTAACAGCGACGTCATCTGTCCAAATTTGCAGAAGAATATTGTGGTGGTTAGCACACCAGACAGGGAGAACGCGTCGAGGTATACTAGGATCAAGACGATCGAGGTGGCGAGTAAAATCCACGAAGTCAGCGCCTATGAGGCTGCCCCGCATTCTACGTGCAAAGGGGTAATCAGAGGCATTACGCTGAGCGACGGCCCGCTGGACCTGGAAAGAAACATCGTAAACGCAAGGAACCCCTTGGCGTTAGGGGCGAAGAGAATCAAGAATACAGGGACGGTCATTGTGCTTTTCGACGGTTTCAAAGTGCCAAACTTGTGCGTTACGGCCCAGTGTTAGTGCGGTGCTTTCTGTATCGCAAGCAGGTGGACAATTGCTATGCGTGTGGCAAGCTTGGTCACCGAGCCGACGTTTGCCCGAGCCCCAACGACGTGGTGTGCAGGGGTTGTGGATCTTCTAACACGGACGATCACCATCAATGCACGCCAAAATGCAAGTTGTGCGGAGGTCCGCACATAACGGCAGACAAGATCTGTAGGCAACGGTACCAGATTCCCTACGTTGTGAGAAGAAGGAGATGGGAGAAGGCGGCAGAAGCTTCTGGAAGCAAGGACGGTGATGACATGGCCTGGAGCCCACTCACACAAGAATGCAAGGGGCGCTCTAGCTCTAAAGGGCGCTCCCACTCTAGGGGACGTTCCCGCACCAAAGCCGGATACAGATCCTGGTCCAGGGGACGCTCTCGTTCCAGAGGGAGCTCCCGCAACACAGCCAGGTCCAGATCCCGGTCTAGGGGGCGCTCCGGTTTCCGGCGCCGAGAAGGAGAGGTGCGGTTCGAGACGAGGAGGTCGCGCTCCAGGGATCGCCAACACGGGGGCCAGCCATCATGGGCCGACCGAGTCCGTCAAGGTGCAGCGGAAAAGGTAACGCGGGGTTCACCGCCAGAGTGTGACAGGGATAATGAGAGGCTAGCGCAACTCGAACGCGAAAATAAGGAGATGAGAGACACGATAGCTAGACTTATGGCTGAGATATCTGAGATTAGGCGTGGAGGAGGCCAACAGCCGGTTGAGGTCGTCAGGGAATCGATTCAGTCAACGGAGGTGCCCGTAGTCGAAGAATGCGAGAGGCCTGCCAAAAAGAGGGCCATAGTTAGCGAGCAGGATAAGGCCTCGGGTAGAGCTAGGTCAGAGATTCGCGAAATGCTGTCTTCACTCAGCGAGAGCATAAAACAGCTAAGCGAGACGGTCTCGCGCATCCAGGGTAGCATGCTTGCCACGGAGGAAGGATACAATCAGAGGTTTTGCAAGATAGAGTCGTTTTTGGAAAACGTCGTTGCACCCGTCATGGGTCCGAGAGCGCTGCCACTTCCGGCGACGGATAATTCAACGACGCAATCGCAACAGCAACACGATGGCCGCACAAACTAGTGCATTCACAATGTGGCAATGGAACTGCAGGGGGTTCCTTCACAAGAGGGCCCCTCTGCAGCAATTTATTCGTTCACATTCGGAGAAACCGCACGTCATAATCTTACAAGAAACACTAACCGATAACGTCACGCTACCCTGTTACCGCTCTGTCGTGAAGAACAAAGAAGGAAGAGGTGTTGGCGCGCTAATAAGCAACAAGCTGACCCACGTCGTCCACGACCTTAACATGGCTTCGAGCAAAATCGAGCATGTCATGATAGAAATCATCCCAGGACCCACAAACAGAGAGAGCATCTTTCTTCTGAACGTATACAGCAGTCCTAAGGACTTGAGACAGCGCTTCAAGACTCTCCTATCCAAGGCCGTACAACTCTCCAGAGGAGCCCCCCTTATTATAGCGGGTGACTTTAATGCTCCTCACCACACTTGGGGTTACTCGTACGACACTCGCAAAGGGGAGGACCTCTGGCGGGAAACGATGAACCAAGACCTGATGCTCGTAACGGACCCTGCGTTTCCCACCAGATGTGGTACTTCGTCCAGCAGGGACACAACACCGGACCTCACCTTTGTCCGGAACGTGGCAGAAGTCAATTGGACTAACCTCAACGTCGACTTTGGTAGCGACCACTACCTCTTGGCCACTGTCCTGCGGGTTGGACGGACAAGACAACACAAGTTCCGAGTGACCGATTGGGACAAGTTCCGCAAGCTAAGAGAGGAGAGGTCTGAGGGCGAGGAGAAGCTCGACCTTGAACGCTGGACGGCGCAGATCGGCGAGGACATCCGGGCTACCACTAAGGAAATCACCACGGACCTCCCCGTAGGAAAGATGGACAGCAGATTAGCTCATCTTCTCGAGGCCAAACAGTCCCTCCTGACCCGGTGGAAGGGGCAGCGCCTCAATCGCAGGCTTCGCAAGAAGATAGCCGAGGTCAACAGAAGCATTGAGGAACACTGTAAGGTCCTTTCTAAGCAGCAATGGGACGAGGTTTGCAATTCGGTAGACGGACAGATGCGGAGGGGAGGCCCTTGGAACCTCCTAAAGCACCTGCTGAACGAGAACAACACCAAATCGAACCAGAGATGTACACTGACTCGCATACTTCATGCAGCTAGGCAAGGATCCTCGGACAATCAGGTACTGGCAGAACTGGTTGGGAAGTACCTACCAATCGCCTCCGGCCCGCCACCTTCCGCCCCTGACTATGCGGGGGGCGCTAACCCGGAACTGGACGCGGAATTTGGAATCGAGGAGATCCGACAGGCCATGCACGACCTAAACGGCAGGTCGGCCCCGGGTCCAGATAAGATCACGAACAAGGCCTTGAGAAACTTGGATGACAGGTCGGTGGAGTACCTGACGGATGCCATCAACCAGGCGTGGAGGAGTGGTAGAGTCCCGGAGATGTGGAAGACGGCCACCACTATCCTCATCCCGAAACCGGGCAAACCTCCCAGCCTCGACAACCTCCTGCCCATCTCGCTCACGTCGTGCGTGGGTAAGGTGGCTGAACATGCCATCCTGAACAGGGTTTCCCGATACCTGGAGGACCGCGACATTTACCCCCACAATATGATCGGCTTCAGGCCATCGATCGCAACACAAGGGAGTCATCGATCGCAACACAAGGGACGTAAGAGCAATACTGGGACTGGACTTGGAGAGGGCATTTGACAACGTTCTCCACCACTTCGTGCTGAGTCAGATCTCGTGTATCGGGCTTGGAAAGTGCTTCCACGACTACACGAAATCATTCCTGACAGACAGAGAGGCTATTCTCAAAATGGGCGACCTAGTTTCGGACCCGGTCCGGCTTGGCTTCAGAGGGACGCCACAAGGGTCAGTCTTATCCCCGACCCTCTTTAATCTCGCCATGATCGGTCTGTCTAAAAGACTGTCCGAAGTCGACGGAATTAACCACACGATCTATGCCGACGACATTACCATATGGTGTACTGGAGGCAGCGATGGACGAATAGAGGCGGTGCTACAGGAAGCTATTGAAGTCACGGAAGACTACCTAAAACCGACTGGTCTTCGGTGCTCGTCGCGGAAATCGGAACTCCTGCTGTACAGGCCTAAGCGCAGGGGCCCCAAACCGAAACGTTGGAAGCCAGTAGAGGACGTCAGCATCACTCTTAGAACAGGTGAAGGCTGCATCATCCCCAGGGTGGACTCCCTCCGGGTTCTGGGTATGACTATAGAATCGAACGGCTCCAATAACCTGACGGTAACAAGACTCGCCAGGAAAACGGACAATGCCATCAGACTTATAAGGAGGGTTGCCAACCGGCAACAGGGACTTGTGGAAGATAATCTCGTAAGGCTGGTGCACGCCTTTGTGATGTGCCACTTTACCTACGTTGCAGCCATGCACAACTGGCAGAGAGCGGAGCGTGACAAGCTCAACACGTTAATCAGGAAGGCCATCAAGAGAGCTCTAGGGCTCCCTATGTACACAAGCTCGGAGAGACTGTTTCGTCGCGGAATGCACAACACGCTGGAAGAAATTGCGGAGGCTCAGGAGAGGGCGCAATTCGCCAGGCTGTCCACCACGCGTTCCGGTAGGAACATTCTGCGGGAGTTGGGGACTCCAGCGACGGAAATCGAGTCTCGCTTCTGCAGCATTCCTCGTGAACAGCGAGGACGAATCACCGTTGTCCCCATCCCGCGAAACGTCCACCCCGAGCATAACGATGGTAGGAGACGGGCCAGGGCAAAGGCTCTTTTAGAAAGGGCTCACGATCAGGCCGGGGACTGTTGCTTCGTCGACGCGGACGGTATCCCGAGGGGAAGGCGTATGTGGCAGTGAGCATAAACCACGAGGGGATAATCACGAACTCGACAACGGTCCGGACGACAGCAGCCGAAATAGCGGAGCAAGCTGCGATTGCGTTAGCCTTGCTGGACAACAAGAGGTCCACGATTTACAGCGACTCGAGATCAGCGATTAGAGCATTTGCCAAGGGCACCATCTCGGAACCGGCCTTGCGGATCCTCCGGGACAAGAACATCGAGCCACACACACTCGTCTGGTTCCCAGCTCACATGGGACAGATCAAGGGAGCCCCGCCCAATCTCAATGAGTCGGCCCACATAGCTGCGCGAGGACTAGTAGACCGCGTAGCTACCGGAGGGCGCGCTGAGGTTTTGGAGAATCGGGACCCGCCCACCTCGTATAACGAAATTACCAAACATTTTTACCTGGGGCGGAGACAGTACCCTCCACCACACAGAAAATTAAGCAGACCACAGGCTCTGACACTCAGGCTACTTCAAGTCGGGGCGTACCCTAACCCCGCGCTATTGCACAAGATCTATCCTGAAGTACAGCCAACTAATGCATGTTCATTATGCGCAGATATCGCTAATCTCGAACATATGCTCTGGCGGTGCCCCGCGTTACACGGCGGCGAAGTCATCACGCCGTCAAAATGGGAAGAAGCTATTACAAGCTCCGGACTCGAAGCACAACTATGGGCAGTCCAACGGGCCCGCGACGCAGCAGAGAGACTTGGTCTTTCTGTTCCGACGTGGGAGCGGCCCGCAACGTGCTAGGGCGCGTTCCGAGGGACCGAAATAAAGTTTATTCATCCATCCATCCATGCTAAAATATGCAGGTTACTATACAGAACTAAATAAGATCGAGAAATACAACCATAAAATTGGCTTCTTCTAGAAGGTGACGCTGTCAGATGCGGTCCATAGGCATGGTCATGTCGATTTCAGGGAGTGACGTAGCGCTTTGAGAAGTGGCATGCATAAAAATATTTCAAAAAGATCGATGGGAATAATTTATTTGCGTGCTGAAGAAAAACAAAGAAATGCTAAGATATTATTGTAGTTTTTATTCTTCGACTTGTCAAAGATAAGGTTCAGAAAAAAAGCCTGAAAGAGACAGAAAAGAAGAAATACTTTAACGACAAAGATATGCACATCTTTGTGTGGGCGCACAATACCGTAACCACCGAAGCCGTCTAGTTTTCACTAATAGTGAAGCAGCGGTTTAATATGCGGTCCCACCACGAAACCATGGTGACAGCGTCAGTCGAAATGACACCTCTGGGATTTCTTTCCGTTAACATCGAGAATCCCTGAGGACAGGAGCAAAAACGAAGCTCGCAGCATAAAGCAAGCTTTAATCTAGCCGAGCACTCCGTTGGAGACAACACTGAGAGGTAGCGAACCATCGCCATTCTTGACGATGGCGGGCGATCATGCGAAATGCAATTTTGCCTGACGTTTTAATAAAACGTGCAATATGTTTTAAGCGACAGATGTAGGCCTAACTATAGATACAACACAAACAAGATACAAGCCTCAGCGCGTTATTCAAAGAGACTAATTAAGTTCTTTTAAACAACTAAGCAGTTGTTAAAATTTAACATGTTTTTGTTTTTGTTTTGGGACAAAGAGAGCACACGGCAGCAACTAATGATCTTAGCGTCGGGCAGCCAAGGCAGTGCCGAAAAAAAATGGTTGATCCCTCTGTCATAGGAATCGGAATAACACGAAAGTGAAGCGCGCCCTTACAGAAGTTACTGAATGTTTACTGTATACATTGATGTAAGAGAGTTTGCACAATGTATATTGTTGTCTGGCAGCTATAGCACCGTTTAACGTGGATGCACCCACTTTGATGATTCGTGGTACGTCTCCATCCCGACGACTAACATCCCCGTTAAATGAATAAACAAACCATTGTGGTAGCTGTAGTAGTTAACGGTGAAAGCGTAATAAGAGAACGAGGTGTGATAGCCAGAAGAGCGTCGCATATTGGACGCAGAACTTGGTCGCCATCCCGCGGCCTGTTAAAATATGATTGAACACCACGGCCGGACTAGAGGGAAACGCAAAGCACGTCGCGCCACCCCGGTAGCCCGGCCACGACATTTCTCGGGGCGGGCGCGTGAGCGCGGTACATGGTGTTACAGCCAGGTGAGTCAGGCGCGCGTCGCAGAGCTATTTTTGGTTTGGATTAGCGTGATGCGATGAGGGAGGCCGACGCTTTTACGACGCTTGCGATAAGGTCGCCACCTCGCGGTGTGTTAAGGCATTGACATAATTGAACTTCTATTGAAAACGTGCTGAATGGGACGGACGTGTAACGGGGTGCAGGTGCTATTCGCCGAGGCCACAGTAATGAACAATTACTTTACTTTACCGCTCCCAGAGGGCAACACCAACACGCCGACCTGGAGAGTGGAAGATATGAAAGGCGCGTTCGTAAAGCTGCTAGAGTTTGTGACCGTGGCGCAGTGGATAGCGTGCCCGGCATGTGTTGTTGCTTACCAAGCGGTGGTGGGTTCGACGCCCGTTGACGGAATTTTTTTTTCTTTGCCATCTCATCGTATAAATTTTTTCGACGTCATTTCCGTGGCGGAAATACGTCACTGAAGTCTTGTTGGAACCCGGCATAAACACTTTCGTGTTAAAAAGAAACAGAAACAGGGCCACACCCGTCTAAGCTGGTTCGTTCTGATTCGAATTCATAAAATCCTGGTCATGCACTGTACGGCCCGTAAATTCCAAACCAACGCTTTTCTTCGCATGATATTTGCGGCATCAAGCTAGGACAGCAATATATTCATGACTGTTTTTCATTCCTTTCAAGCTTAATTCTCAAATTCTCTGGGACAAGGCCCATCCTACATAGTTGAACGAACAGATCATTTCAATAAAAAGGACAACACGTAACTGATACTTTTTCCTCAGTGTGAGATGACAGCAAGTGATAACCGACTCCAACATTGATTTTGCGGTCAGGACAGAGGTCGAGTAGCGTGAGCGAGTTCAGATCGAAGCGGGAGAATGTGTCTGCATGGGGCTGTCATGCTTGTTCGCCACCGCAATTCGCTAGTGGTCAGCGATACAATTAAATGCATATGTCTCGTATATGCGAATTGTGATTAGCGTATCAGGTATTGCTGCGATGTAACACGTGCCAATGAAACGAAGTTGGCTTCATCTTGCCAATTATAATGCTATTAGAAAGATAAATATGTTTTGCTGTGCAAGCATGGGGCTTGAGTACACCTCGTAGTTTCCTCCCCTGATGAAACTAGCTTGTGAGATAGAGTGCAAAACAAAGTGCTTTTGATAAATGCAGTAGTCCCAAAATCTTTAGTTCTCACGCGGACGCACATTTTACCAAAAACACTAAAGGTGCCTACGAAAGGCGCCCATAAAATTATGATGGTTGCTGTGCCATTTTATTGCGATAGCAGTTATAGGACACTCTCGGCTGATTTTTGTCATCGCAGTCATGTCCCGGATATGCATATGTATGTATATATATTTAAAAAGGCACAAAAAAATAAAGAATACGAAAAAAAAATCTGAAGCACCCTACCGGGGATTCGAATCATCGACTCCTCGCTCCCCAGCCCGCTGCCTTAGACAACACAACCATGCACCATGCATGCGCCCCTGAAATGACGGCGAGCTATTTATATACACCATTTACCGCTGGTGATAAGCAAATCTCGGAGGAGCTTGAGCGTGCTTTCTATCACGCAAAGCTCCTAATTTTCTTTCAATTTGAAAACTGCCCTTTCTGCCGTTTTCTTTACCCACTCGTGATGTGGAAGGAAAGAAAAAAAAAACACCGGGCACCCCTTACATCAGACGCCCCCATGTGGCAGGAGACGCAGGGGGTCCCTCCACGCACCGCAGTTTAAGAGAAAAAGAAATATCTAAGAGCAGGCAATCATAATCATCATCATCAGTCTCCATTGTCGACACTTACAGCGCGTTGCTCAAGCACAAAGGTGTAGCAACTGCGACAGTTATTAGTTCACGCTTGCCCTGTGCATGACTGTGCGTTCTTTTCAGGCGTCCTTCTTTGTGCTTCAGCGGCACGCTGCAAGTATCGAGCTGCTTCTCGTTCTTCGTGTAACATTCCAATCTGTTGCTATCGCATTCATTGCTTCGCCCTTGCGACGAAACTGTGACTTTTTTTAAGGATGTGAAGGCGAAAGTATGGCTGCAACTTCTTTTAACCCACTGTTGAACTTTCTGCTTATCTACTGTTGCCATGACGGCCTCTCTCGCCACAAGTTCTGCATTCGAAGAACGCCTTCGTCCCAGCAGGGCCTCATGTTGCTCTAGTCGGGCCGCTTCCACATGTTGATCCATAGGTTCATCCAAATGAAAAAAAAAAGAGGGCTAGGCATTTCAAGCTTCTCTCCTCTTCCGGCGGGGCGTATTATGGAGAAAGCCTTAGATTTCGCACCAAACGCGAAAACTGATCATCAGCATCGGCGTCCCGCGGCGTTGCACAATATCATCACGTGGTGGTACAAAAAGTCATCACGAGGCGATGACGTCACACTATCACGTCATCATGTCGTCGCATATCGCCAAAATGTATTACGTCATCATGTCCTTCCTATGATGTCACATGATGGCGTCATTAGATGACGTCGTCGCTTAGTGAAAGGTGGACCGGACACGAAGGCCGTGATAAACCAGCTGACGTGCAGAAAGTTTCCAATGCCTCGCATCCTGGAGGCAGTGGAAAACCGCGTTAGGTGCAGAAAGCTTACGGAGGGGGGCGGGGGAGGATCAATACACCGACTGCGTAAGGTCGTATGCATGAGGGACCATGCGAGTTTTTTCTCGGTTTTTCCAGGGTGCCTCAATACCAGCGATCCCTCCAGTGAGGACGAACGCCGGCATCTAGGCAACCTAGTCCTCGCCGCCCGAGATTAAGGCCTGATCACGGGATATATGCAATTTTTTATGCTCATGGGAATGCCGCAATGACGAAGTGAACACATCATACATCAGTTGATATTTTCTTAACCTCACACAATCTTGAAATATAAGTTCTAATGTTTCTGTCTTAAAGGGGTGGTGCCATCAAATTTCGAGGCTATAAAAAGCCCGTTGTGGGCTTCCTCTGTGTGCAAGGAGACTCAACTTGAAGGGTCGGACACAGAAAACTTGTACTATGTAATTTAATTGGCTTCTAAAGAGTGCCTAATGCTCGTTCGCGGAATCGTGACCCATCGCTGGCGCGCCTAACACTGACGTCGCTCTATGGGAAGCGCAACGAAATTTTTAGTGACGTTACACCAGATCAGAGTGATCAGAGCGCATAGCAGTAATACTCGGGAGGGCAGGTGCCAGACGCCTACAGCGTCTGCCTCCACTAAAGCCCTTCCAACGGGCCCGCGGCGCAGTAGAGAGACTTGGTCTTTCTGCGGCGAAAGCGGGAGCGGCCTGCAACGAGGAACCAAAACAAAGTTTACAACGTAGCCGCGTACCTCGTCCTGCTCGCTGCTTCCAGAAAAGAAAATTGACCGCGTATCTGCGGGCTACGCTGCAAATGTCGGCGAAAGACGATAGTCTTCTGCCGGCCGTTTCTGCGCCGTTCCAGCACAGCCTAAAAGACACTAGGGCCTTCATAATTACGTATCTATGTATTTTGTATTAAAGGAACATACCACCTAATACTTACGTATTGACAATGCGCCTTACATATACGTAATATTTGTTTGTTGATTGACAATGTTCGCAAATATGAACGCAGCTACCAGTTCCAGATGGCTGCGCGTTCAGCAAGTGCTTAAACTTTGGTCAGGTGGCTGAATCGTGTGACAGACAGACAGAGAGACAGACCAAAATTTCTGCGTTTAAGTTCCCCAAGAAAGACTATCGTCTCTAAAGAAGTCGAATTCCTCACTGGAGTCGGACGCGGATCCACACGCCACAATCGCGGCTGCTGCACCTAGCCATCGCAACTTTCGGCGCGTTTGACTTCCTGCTGCTTGTGGCGCACGTGTGTGCGAGAGCAGACGACTTAGCACAACGTGCGTTGCAGCCTTGTGTGCTCACGTGACGAAGCTTCCTATACTACGACGTCACTGCCCAACTCGGCGCCCAGAAGCCGAAACCGACAAAATAAAGCTATATTAAATTATTTAGCGAGAATACATGAATGTTGGTGCATTTATCACGCTCCCTGGAGTTATAAGAAACGTTTGCAACGAAGAACGAACAAGCCACAAATTTGGTGGCAGCACCCTTTTAATGATTCGTAGTTGCATTAAAGCCGTCTTGGTAGTGCATCTGCGAACCTGCAGAATCCAATTTCTCGACCAAGTTTACCCAGCTTCCTCAAGCTAGGTAGTCAGCTGGTATAACCAGGCAAAGAAATAAGGTACTTGCTTAACCTCGCACATTGATTTATAGCCACAGTCTAGGTTCCGCGTGATAGCGCCCACTTGACGATGCACAGAGTGTGCATTTTGGGAAGAAGTGACAGTAATTTTTGTAACTAGCTGCGTGTACTGGTGACAGCTGCACACAGCTCTACCGTAGTACAGTATTTCACAAAAATAAAAACACTAACATATGCAAAACGGGGAGAGCTTTTAACACAATATATGTACAGAATGTTACACTGTTGACTCCCTTCCGCGGCTCAGCGGAGTACTCTTGGCTGTTTTTATCGTTGTGGGGCCAAATTTAGGAAGACGTCATGAAATACTCAAAATTTTGGCGGTAACGTTCTGAGGCGAAAGCTTTAGATGCCTCGTGATGCGCGAAAATTGACGGTCAGTGTATGTGTAGTCCGGCCACGTCCCTCGGCATCGACGTCAGCAGGAGTCACGCAAAAAATCATCATCACGGGATGACGTCACATATCGCAAAAATTTGTTATGTGATCATGACGTCCTCATTGACCTCACATGATGGCGTCGTCACATGACATTATGTCATGATGTCATGTGAGGCGCGGAAAGCTTGCAGTGCCTCTGATGCTGAAGGCAGTGCAAAACGAAGTTAGGTGTAGAAAGCTTTCGGAGCGGGGCACGGGAGGGTTAATACATCGAATAAAAAGTAAGTGAGAAGGTGGCTTTCACCTTGTAGCAGTCTAAGGCGAATCTCTATGGGACCATCTGAGCAAATGAATAAACACAGAATAACACTTGGAGAAAAAAGAAGGAGTCACAGTTTCGCCGCAAAGCCGAAGCAATGAGTGCGATAGCAACAAATTACAAACTCGCAAGAAGGACACCAAGCAGCTCGACATTTGCAGCACGCCCATCAACTGCAAGCGACCCACCACACGCACAGGATGACCACGAACCGTGCCACGAACTAACAACGGTAACAACTCGACACTTAGCGCGCTGCACTGCTCAAACACAGCGAAGGACGCTCGAACAGAACGCACAGGTATACACAGGACGAGCGCGAACTAACAACTGTCCCAGTTACTTATTCATGTTTGAGCGGCGAGCTACAACCCAACGCTCTTAGATATATTTTGTTTTCTTGAGGCGCGTGGAGTGGCCCCTCCGCGTCTCCTGCCGCGCGGTGGCGTTCGACGCATTGTTTACCCGGCGTTCCACATCGCGTGTAGGTGCAGAAATTGACCAATTTTAGTGCGCGTCTCAAAGGCAGTTTTGAAACAGCAGCAAAATCAATCATTAAGGTGCCTTGATGCGCGTTTTGTTGCGCGCACACATCGAGGCACACTATCAATCATTAAAGTCCCTGAAAAATAACTAAAGTAGCGCCAACTGCGTCCCTTCGCATCTGCCTCCTCTCCTAGCAGCTGCATCAGCGCCTCTAGGGTGTCCTCTGGGAAAGTACGAATTTTACCTGCTGTAGTGAAAACACCTTCTTTCTGCTGTTGTACCGGCGATTGCTGCCACTGGCACAAGATGTCGGCATCCGAAAGCATCCAGAACCACCGTACGAACTGGCTCAAGCGCGGTCGACCGCGCACCGTGCACCGATCAAGTAAGCAACCGAGACGTGGACAAACAAGATGGCGTTCGTACGACCTTCTGAAAAACTAATGCGCCACTCCTAAAAACTAGCCATTTCTTAGCGCCGCCGAGTTTTCAGTGGCGCTGCCATCAGGAGCGAGCACTTTTGCCTACAAAAACATTATGTACAGTACAATTTTATACTGTCGGACACCATGAAAAAACGCCACTTGCTTCTGTACACATTACACTGCCGTATCTATCGCTATTAGGAGCTGGCTCGGCAGTTTGTTAAGCTGGGGCGAAGTCCCTTGCTGTAACCTGCAGCCATCCATTCAACGCGTCGTGGAACGCGAAGAGGAACGCTACGCGCGTCGTGTCTTCCCTCTAGCGTGGCCATTAATTCTCAGAGGGCGAGCGTGGAACGCGGTCGACAGCCAGGCGAGCGTCGGACAGCTATGTTTATGGCCACCTTGTCGTACGCGTCTCGAGCGCAGTTTTCAAATTGAAAGAACATTAGGAGCATTACGTCTGGAAGTGTCGACAATGGAGAATCAGACGCTCTTAGATATTTCTTGTGTATATACTTCATCAATGTGTATATATTTGTAAATTGGGTACATGGTTCATCAAAATTATAAATTAGTAAAACATTTTGTATATATATATGTATAGGCACCGTACAGTCGAGTTTTCCAGTGCGACTTCAGCGCCAGAACGCAAAACCTAGCGGACAAAAAACGCAATAATGAGACGGGGTTGCTCAAAATGGAACGCGAAGTGCGCGTCTCCCTCTCTGAATGAGTGGGCGGACTGCGGCCGGGATACACGGGGGACGCGTTCGCGCGTCTGTTTTCTGCGTGCCCCTAACGACCAATGCCAGCGAACTTGGGACGGGCCAGTGCGAGCAACGCAGCTCCCTCTGGTCAGTGTACGGTGCCTATAACAACGTGTGTCACGTCTTCGTATGACGGTAGAGGACTTGTACGGAAGATTGACGGGTTTTCCTGATCTTCTCCGAGCCAGCTCCTCAAGCATAATTCACTTCGTGGAAATGGCGTGATTTTTTTAATACTCCTTATTTCGCGAACTTTCCCCACTGCGTCACTCACAACCGCAGCGCCCTTGGGGGCGTTAGCGGAATAATTGCACTAGCTTCTCTTTCGGTCCAATAGCCATGCTCTGCGAGATTCGCAGCTCAACTAACTTCATCTGCAATCTACAAAGCGCACGAGAGAGGAGGTGCCTGCACACTGACACGAATGGTGCTACTTTAGTTATTTTTCAGGGACTTTATCAATCATTGCTTTAAAGCGCACCCTGCCAGCCATCTCACCGATGATACTGCACACATGGAAGCACCTCCGTGGTCTGCATACCGCCGGCGTAATAGGGTGTATATAAATAGCGAGTTTTAGTATAGCGGGAAACGCTTACGTTAGCGTTAGCGTGCGTCTCAACGCTAACGCTAAAACAGAACGCGCTGCGTGCCAACTGGCGGTCTTTTAGTACAGCGGAAGGCATTCCCGCTAACGCTAACGCGAGCACATACGGCGCCATCTAGACATAAAAAACACTAAATGCACTGTAGAATCCACAAAAGCGCCACCAAGTCGAGCTGATCCAAAGTCACCACTGTTGCGTCTCCATCCCGCGTTTGCAGAAGTGTTGAGTTCTGACACATTGGTTTCTGTCGACATGCCGCGTTCGAGAATTCTTCAAGACCCCTATTACTTGGCCTTTTTAAGCTGGGACGCATCACGCGTCACATTCATGCACTGCCGCGAAAGGCATGAAGGGAAACGACGCCTGACATGTATCTGCTTGACTTGTGGCCGTATCTTGGAAAGAGGCGACTAAATACAGCGTCGCCATCTCTGCGCTGCTACAGAAAACATGAGCGAACCTTGCAAATAAATCTTGCTAAGCCTTCTGCAGCTCAAATCCACTTTGTATCTCAAAAACGGAGCTATTTTATCGGCGGTACACGGTTGGCGAAGCCTCATTACTCAAATCTAAATCAAACACGAACGTTATTAGGGAATGAATAAGTTTAATAATGCAGGACGACGGCTACAAAGATTCGAAGTGGACGGCTCTCGCTTCAACAGGCACCGCCATCTTGCCTTACGTACGGGATCTCTTGCGTGCGTTAGCGTTGAACGCTATATTCCAGAAATAGCGTTCGTACGTAAGAGGTCGGGCTACGTTTACGTTCTGCTCATGCGCAGTTAGGAGCACGCAACGCTAACGCTAACGCTAAATCCTTGCGTTTGCTGTTTTCCGCTATACTAAAACTCGCTAATAGCCCACCGTGATTATTCCGCATGACCGGTGGTGTGTGGCCGAGTTGTTTACAGCGGCGCGCTTAGGAGCGAGGTGTCGCAAGTTCGAATCTGGTGGCGCACATCGAATATTTATTCTTTGTTGGTTTTATTTATATATACATACATATACATACCCGTGGCATGACGGCGACGGACGGCAACGGCGACGGCAGAAGTCAGCCGGGAGTGTCCATATAATTGCTATGGCAATAAAAAGCAACACACCACAAACGTGCGCAAAGGCGGTGTCCTTTGCAGCAGGTAAGAGGATATACGAGTGAAAAAAGTGGCCCATATGGTTGGTTGATAATGTATATTTTTACTATATGTAGACTGAGTAGAGGAATAAGAAATGTTCTTACAACACGAAGTGTCTAAGCATGCAGTTCCATTTGACAGTGGCTGCAGGAGCAAACTCGTAGCAGAGGTCGTCTTCGAGTGTGTTTCGTTGTAAGACGTCCACAGCTGATAGAGGTATTGTTAATATTTTACTTCCGGTCACTGAGATAGCGCAGGAACTAGCAAGGCTTACCGAAGACGGTCTTTGTTTGCCATTTTCAGCCACCAGAAGTTGACGTTTTCTGTTTGAGCGGGAAATCTCTACGCCTTTCATGTAAAAATACCTCTGCAGATGGGAAAAAAAAAACAAAGAAACCGTGTTTACAACATGAAATAAAAAGTAATGGGAGACACACTGAAAACAAGACAACATTATCTCATCGCTCCTTCCTTACTTTTAGGCTAAAATATTTCTTTCCATTTTTCGTTTTTGATCATATCGGTGGTATTCTCCACGTAGGAGGGTGGCCAAACAATGTAGGTTTTACGTTATTTTTTCACGTTCTATTTTAGCATAGGCCTTTCTTAAGCAGTAATAATAAGCAAAATAATAGATTTTTCATAACGAACTTGCCGTCGTTGTTTTTGAGTATTTAATTTCGGTTTGATGCAAACACTTTCGTGGTGATTTTCGAAGGAACCATCGCGTTTCCATTGCGCCCTCGTTTCTGACCGCTCGATGAATTCATACTGTATTGTTTTCGTTCCTGAAAGGAACCAAAAATGATAACAAGGAAAAAACAAATAACAATAGAGGGGGCTTTTCAGATAATACAGATTTTTATAAAATTAATGTGACAGTCGGGCCCCTTTCGTCTTCGCAAGCGAACACTACGTCGAGGGGAAATGCTTTTCCACACCTAAAGTGACATTCAAATGAGTAATTAACAACTGATTAATTAGACGTCTAATAATGTATTTAAGAGCCGTTTGTTATATGAAAGAATTGCAGGACGTGACAGTTCATGGAATGGCGAATTCGTTTATAATTCTCCAAAAGATCAAGTTATTTGAGATAATAATCATCCATATATTAAGGCCCCAATCTAAGCGATATCCAAACTGAGCGCCTCGAGAGTGCAGGTAATCCATGAGCTGTGTTACATGAGGCCAGAAGCTCACGTGACGAACATTGAAAAAAGGAACATCGCAGCAGAATATGGCAAAAAAAAATTGGCCGCGTATCTGCGTGCTTCGCTGCAAATGTCGTCTAAAGACGATAGAAGAGGCGCTGCGTGAGATATGGACGCCATCTGGCAATACGTCGGGAAACATGAGTGCTGTGTTGCGGGCTGGTAGTCCCGGCGCAGCAGCAGGCGAAGACCGGCGGTGACCAACGCGACCGGCGGGGACGCCAGCCAGCCCGAACACGCGGTTTGGCGCGAAGCGCTGAAGCAGAAGAAACGTCCGCGCTCAACGAGTACTCTCCACACACTCTTTTCGTTACACGTCGCCTGTAAAACAGGAATGCCAGAGCGGCGCCCCATGGCATTCGTACAGTGCAATACAGAACCGAAACCGAAACACAACAATGAGCTCGTGCAGAGGGCACGGAGGAAGGCAAGTTTCAGCGCAGTCGAATTTTCAGCGCAGCTTAAGAAACTAGGGTCTTTAGAATTACGTATGTATGCATTTTCTATTAAAGGAACACACGACCTAATACTTACCTGGTGATGTTGCGCCTCAGATATGCGTGATATTTACTTTTTGATCGACAAGGTTCACAAGTATGAACAGCCGTACCAGTTCAAGTTGGCTGGCCCTTGGGCAACTGGTTCAACTTTGGCCGAGTGGCTGAATCGAGGGACGTGCCGACGAACAGAAAGACAGACAGATCGCTATGATCAAAGTGTTCAAGCTAGCCGTTTTTGACTCGTCGCAAAGTCTTACCTGGGGCCCCGTCACGTCGACGCGGACTCCCGGGTCCCAACCAGCTAGAAGAAGACCCTCCTCGCCCTTGGTGCTGCCGCCTCCCGCGCGCGGCATCGAGGACCCCCGGTCTCGGGCCTTCCCGCCCGACACCCCTTCGCCACCAGGAGGAGTGATGTCCCTGAGAGCCGCCTGCTGTCCCAGAGGTCTTCGTCATCACCCCTGGTGTCGCTACCGACCGCGCGGTTCCTGTCCCGGCTGAATCGCCCGTTCACCAGAGTGCAGCGCTAGCTGCACAGAACCAGACAGCCCCGAGCCACGCCCCCCAGCAGGGCGAGCACGCGGCAACGCCCACCAGCATGGCCACGCATTTTGATTTCCCGGTAAGGGAAAATTGTTTTCTGTTTTCCGCACCTGACGGGGATGTTTCCATAGACACACTGATTGACGCGATTGAGCTGACCGCGGGTGAGGACAGCGTGTTGGTCCTCCAACACATGGGGGGGTTGAAGTTTCTGGTATGCACGCGCAACGCGAGTCAAGCAACCAGACTGATTGTGGCGGAGGGCTTCCGCGTAAACAACGAGAGGGTGGCAGTGGAAGCGGTAGGCCTCCCATCACGTTTGTTAACGTTCACCGCTTCCCCGCGTACATACCCGACGAGATCCTGACCAACGCCCTCAGCCAGTACGGCAAGGTGAAGAGCGTCACCTCCGCGACAGTGGCCAGCCGCCAGAACAAGCTCAACGGGGTGCGGGTCGTGAAGATAGAAATGAGTAAACCAGTGCCTAACTTCACGACCATCGCAGGCCACAGAATAATGTGCGAGTACCGCGGCATGCGCCGAGTATGCGCGAGGTGCGGGGACGTCGGCCACATGCCCACCGCCTGCTCGGCCGAGTACTGCAAGCGTTGCGGCATTTTCGGCCATGACACGGTCGGTTGCGAGGCAGAGTGCAAGCGGTGCGGAGGCAGGCATGGAACGAAGGAGTGCTTTCGCAAGCGCTCGTACGTCGCGGCAGCACGCGGTTTCCCGGCCTCTAACAGCGACCAGGCGAGCAGAACCGCCCCGCCCAATGCGCAGGCATCGTCATCGGAACTTCAAGTACTGAAACCGAGAACCCCGCCCCTGTCGGCCAAGAAGGCACCAAATTACTGGGACAACGAAGGGGCCGCGGAGAAGGAAGTCCCCAGCGACGTAACAGCCTCGTCCGCACCCCAAGTCGAGTCACCGGAAAGCCCAGAAGCGAATGACACCACCACGGAAGTCGACCTGACGGCGGATAGCGAAACTGACCCCAGTTCCACCGAGACTTCACGTGACTCGTGGCCCGAACAACAATCGGGCGAGGAGGAACAAGAGGTCCCCGAGAACGCGACGCGCCCCGACAGAGACGCGCACTCGCCCCCCCCCCCCCCCGAATAGACGACGAAAGCTTTCCGCCGCTGCCCCCTGGGAACAGCCGCGTATGCAACCCGGACGAAACGCCCATCGTTAGCTGCGGCCGTTACGTCATCCCCGCCGACCACGCGTATGTCCGCCCGGCGATATCTCCCGGGCCGAGCCACCCAGCATGGGCGAGCGCCAGCCAGGAGCGCGTTGCCACCACCACGAGTACGCCACAGCCCGCTTTAGAGCAGAGGCACCGCTCCCGCTCGCGTAGGCGTCAGGGAGGCGGGGACGGTAGAGCGACAGCGGAGCGATCCGGCAGTGCAGACAATAACCTACGCCGTTCCAAAGCAGCCGATGGCAGCAGCGACAGCGAAGCGGTGCGGCCAGCCAAGTCAAAGAAGGCACGAAAAGTCTCCGTCGGGGACGGCAGCCCCACCCCCCGCGGGGACACCCCCCCGGTCTAAGGTGCCGCTGTCGAGACTTAGCCCATGTTAGCCGCCCCCACCCCTCCCTAGACCCTTAATTTCAAGGGCCCCCCCCGCACCCCCCCGACCCCCCGACCCCCCCACCTGCCATGCCCTAACGTTACCCCGCGAAACCGCCGCACTACCGACCCACCCTCCTCCCCTCTCTTCCAACGTCCCGAAGCACCGAGTTATGCCCCTTTTCAAGTTTGCTTCATGGAACGTCCGCGGCTTCCGCGACAGGGCCAAACAGTGGGACATCCTGGCACTCGCCCGCGAGCAGAATATTGACGTCCTCTTCATTCAGGAGACGAACTTCAAGTCCCCGTTGGATGTAGCAATGTTTCGACGCGACCACTGCGTGGACGCCCTTTTCTCCCTCACAAATGCAAGGGCCTGCGGCGTGGGGACTATTTTCGTGTCCGGGCGCTTTCGTCAGCAAGCGCACTGCACATTCGGGGCAAATGGTCGTATGCTGCTACTCGACTTAAACATATCCGGCAAGCGTATTCGGTTAGTCAACATTTACGCTCCCGTCACGAGGTCACACACCAACGCCTTTTTCAAAGACCTGCACCAGTTCGTGCTAGAGCCCCTACCGCATGTAATCCTCGGAGATTTCAACTGCGTCGTCGATTCGCTGAGAGATGTCAGGGGCCCAGGCCAGGGCGGGTCGATGTACCGTGCAAAGGAGCTGGTTAAGGTTCTCAGACACCTTAAACTCACCGACGTCTGGCTACCCGTCCACAACGACCTCTTCGCCCCGACAAGAACTTGCAGAACCACAGCAAGCCGGATCGACCGGGCGTACCTTCCCGATTACCTGCTTCCTTCAGTGGCCGAATGCGAAGTGCTAGCCCTTCCCAGCACCCTGGCAGGGAGGACAGACCACTTTCCGCTTACGATAACGTTGAGAGGATCTCCCGGGCCACGCAAGGACAACCTCGGATGGCGACTCGACCCCACACTTTTAGAGGACGAGATCTCCGTCGAGCGGATCAAGGACCGCTTGCGTGAGACCTTGCGGTACGCCTCCCCGATGACCGCACAAGTATGGGACACCCTGAAGGAATCATGGAAGTCGATACTGCAGGAAGAAGGTAGGGCCCGGAAAAGAAGGCTCACGGATCAAATGAACGAACTCCTCCGCAGAATGAGGATAGTCAGGGGAGCCGAGACGCTCACTGCCTGCACCCGAGACTATCTCGACTGCCTCGAGGCAAGCTACGCCAGACTGCTGAAAAAGAAAACCCGAAAACCCGTAAAGGCGGCAGGCCAATCGTTCGAACCCCCCGAACTAGTCGTTAATGAGGTATGCGGGAACGGAGGCGTTCAGATTGCGGAGGCAAAGCGCCCGGATGGATCGGTGACCACGGATCCAAACGAAATAGAAGCCATTTTCCGGAATTACTTCCGGGCACAGTTCCAAGCGACCGACTCGGGCGACGCGGTGCCCTCCGCCCAGAGGATGCACGAGTTGTGCAAGCACCTCCAGCGCCCAGCCGAGGAGGAGTTCACAACCCTATGCGGCGAGGCGGTAATGGACGAGCTGGTCGTAGCTATTCGCAACATGCCACCGAATTCTGCTCCCGGAGTAGACGGCCTCACGGCAGGGTTCTACGCCACATTCCTAGACATCCTGGGCGAAGCATTGCTATCCCTTCTCAACTTAACCCTGGTGCAGCACGAGAGACCCGACTCATTCGGCGCGGGGCGGATAGCGCTGCTCCTCAAAGACGGCGCTCCACCCAACTGATCCGTCGTCGTGGCGCCCAATAACCCTGCTCAACGTGGACTACAAGATACTGGCGTCAATCCTGAACAACAGGATAAGGATCTACCTGCCAGATATCATCTCTCCTATTCAGTCGTGCGCGGTCCCAGGCCGATTGATGTTCGCGAACCTGACGACCACGAGAGACGTCTTCGAATACGCGACAAGCAAGAAACTTTCAGGGGCTTTTGTATCGCTGGACCAAGCAAAGGCATTCGATAGAGTAGGACACACTTACCTGTTCGAAGTGTTGAAAGAATTCGGCTTCCCGGCGGGCTTCGTCGAGCTGGTGGAATGCCTTTACGGCGGCTTGACTTGTAACGTCGTCGTGAACGGCCGCCCAACACCCAGCTTCAGTTACACAAGGGGCATACGACAAGGGTGCCCGCTGGGACCTACTTTTTTCATCCTATCGATTGAGCCTCTGCTGGCACAGCTGACAGGCAACAAAAGCATCAGGGGCTTCCCATCCACGGGGGAAGACGAAATTAAAGTTTTGGCATACGCGGACGACGTCTCTTTGTTCGTCAGAGACGTGAGAAGCTTCCAAGAATTCTGGCGAACCTTCAGCCTCATGCGGAAATCTCCGGTGCGGAAATAAACTCCGGGAAAAGCAAGGCTTTGCTCTTCGGCGACTTCGCCGAAGAAGCTATCGGGAGCATACAAACAGTCACCGCGATAAAGGTGCTCGGAATTTTTTTTTGCCGAGGCGGAGTGGCGGAAACCACGTGGCAGAAGGCGCTAGAAAGGGCCCAACTGGCAGCAGCCCGCGTCAGACACCTCGACCTGACCCTACGGGAAAAGGCGCTCATCGCAAAAACATCGATTTGCGCGTTCGCCAACTACGCCTGCCGCGTCGCGGTAATGCCCTCCAAAACGGCAAACCGGATAAACAAGATCATTGGAAGCCTACTATGGGACGACAAGCCAGCGCCGGTAAGGCGTAACTTACTACAGCTTCCAGAGAAAGAGGGGGGTCTCGGCCTCCCCCACGTCATGACAGTCGGCAAGGTACTCGCCTTGAAGACCGCACGGTTCCTGCATCAGGCGAGCGATTACATCGGGAAAGGCCTGTTGCTATACTGGTGCAGCACCAACACCGGGTTGCTCGACGCAGACAGGCACCTCGGGCCACTGGCCGAGTTCCCTTCAGCTTTCTACAAGGCGGCGGTGAACACAAAGCGCATGCTCGACACGGAGGTCGCAGACTGCGACGTCGACAAAGATCCGCCAGCCCGCATTGTGGAGGAGTTGACGAGGCGCCAGTTGACCGAGGAGGAAAAGCGGAAGGCAAGAAGCTGGAGGAGAAAACAAGCGAAGCTAGGCCGCGCTCTCCCAAAGGAAGTGCAAGACTTCGTTTGGAAAAGGAACTGGCAGGTCCTCCCAACCAAAGAACGCCTACACCGGTTCGGCGTTGTGCCCTCCGCCCGCTGCCCCAACTGCCGTGCAGACGAGTCGGCAGACCACGCGCTATTCGAGTGTCCCGCGGCAAAGCCGGTCTGGCGCTTGGTAGCGAAAGACTTCAAAATCCGACCCCCCCCCCAGCACTTGACAGGAACTGGGGCGCCTTCGCCAAGCTTGTGGTGGCATGCACCCTGTTCATTATTTGGAAGCGACGCTGTCTGGCGGCGGTTAGGAAAAGAATGGTTAGAGCGGCCTACCCCGCTGTTTCACGCGTGAGAATGCTGGTGTGGAAACACCTGACGGAGGAGCTAGAGGCCAGCGGGGAGGAAAAGTTCCTCCGCCGTTGGCACACGAAGTTCTTTTTCATCAGGGAAGGGCAGGTAGCCCACCCCATCACCCCGTATTGATGTAAACCTCCCCCCTTTTTCCTTTGTACACCCCCCCTACCCCTCGCACGCCACAATGTCAAGTGCGTAAACATTGTATAACGAACCCTCCCCCCCCCACACACACACACATGCGATTTGACATGTACTAGTTAAGTTACATTGTACACTGGGCATGACCTCTGTATTTGTGCCTCTTCATTTGAATTTGAACACGAGCATGTGAACGCAGAAACCCGCACGGTTTTTTTTTACGCCGCGTCCAGCTCGCATGTAACACCGAAGGATTGTGAGTTTGTGCGCAATGGAATATGTAAAATGCCCTCACTAGTATTATATACCCTGATACCGTTCATGCGAACGACCATGTAATCCCGTCGACGGGAGTCTTTGTTTGCTGGATACTTTGTGTTTACTGTCACGACTGGACATTTGTAACTCAGTGAATTGATATGAGGCGAATAAACTTCACCTTGTGACCAAAATTTCCCCGTTTATGTATCCCAAGAAAGACTATCGTCTTTAAAAAACGGCACGTCGTCCCCAATTACCCAAATGGACCGCTTATTCTTTGGGGTTGCTGTGTAGTGCTTATTAGATGCGAAGTATCTTATGGCGGAGTTCAATGCGGTGGTGGTGGTGGTGTGCGGCGTGACCACCCTTACTGCGCATGCGCATACCCTCTCCCGTCCCCTCTCCGCTTTCCCTCTCTCTTCCTCCTCCCCTTTTCACTCTTCCTCTGAAACGCGGGCTACACATGCCGAAATTCTCTCCCGCGCAACGCCGCAATGAGCACCAGCGCATGCGCGTCCCCTCCCCCTCTCTCTCCCCTCCTATGCTGCCCCCCTCTCGCACGCCTGCCGACCGCGTTGCCCGCTCGCCCTGTGAGAATTAACAGCCAAGCTAGAGGGAAGACAAGACGCGCGTAGCGTTCCTCTTCGCGTTCCACAACGCGAGGTCGGTAGCATGCTCAAAGATCGCCAACGGAACGCGATCGTGCAAGTGCTCCGGCTTCGCATCGCCTCAAGGTCGCCTTTAGCGGGAAATGGTGTAATTTTTGTTTATTTCGAGATGTACCAACTGAAACTCGAAATTTCCAGTTTGAACAGCGAAGCTGTTCTTAGTCGAGGCGTTCATGCCTGCCGCCGTGGTAACGCTGATCATAAACGGTTATGTGCCACAAAAATTGGACAAATCCTACTACTCACCACTGGTTCACTAAAAACAAAGAAAACGGGTATGTGGCACAGAAAGTGGGTAAATACCACTAGTCCTCACTGGTTTACCACAAATGATGAAGAGAACTCGCCATCAAACCGGTATGTGCGACTGTGCGGCCTATCAAATAACTGGCATCATCATCATAAACGAATATGTGCCACCGAAATTGGGTAAATTCCACTTCTCGCCACTGTCCACTAAAAATGAAGAAGGCAATAATTCAAGCTTCCTCGTAAACCGGGGCATAGAGGTGTGGTATGGTCAAGGTGCCATAAACTATATCACAAAACTTTCATAATGATAAATGCATATGTGCCACAGATATTCGGTAAAATACACCATTCATCACTGGACCCCCAAAATTGAAGAAGGCAAAAGTTGAAGCTTATTTGAACAGCTGTCTATAAAAGTGGTGTGGTCAAACTGCAATAAATCTATCCTACCACCTGAAAGCTTCAAAGAGTGTTTTATAAACTGTAGTGATCCAACTTATCTGAAATACTTGCAAAAGATAGAAATGCATTAGCCTGAATTAGGGGTGACCACAAGTTTCGCTCTTTCATCAGTGTCCACGAAGCGGAGCTGCTTGAATGTTTTTTTTCTTTCACTGTACAGCTTAAAACTCTCAGTATATAGTAATCTCTCAGTATACAGTTAAAATTGGAGCTAACAAAACTCAATTTTGCGAACTTCCCGATGTTGAAAATTAATTTGGATCCCGCAGCACATATCCATAAGACTGAATTTTATCATTAACCTTATTTACCGAACTAGCTTGGCCACCAAACGCTATTAGACGAAGTTTTTCAAGAATAACTGAGTAAAAAAAAGCGCTGATTTCCTTCCAACTTTGCAGAGACGGGTTTATCTTCGAGCATGTGCTCTAACGCTGCTGCATTTAAACATCTAGGCGCACTATGCACTGCCCAACAGCTTTATTTTGAAGAGGCTGCACGCTGCCCTCATGCAACAAGTAATGCCTTCGACTCTACGTAGCGTCCTTACGTGCCGGATGGTGGTACAGGCGAGAGTGGTTGGTTTCATGATTTCAAGACACTTACCTTCTCCTTGCAACTTTGTGACTCGGCCTGTTCAAACACTGACTTCATTTTTTCTACGCATCTCCGCATATCGCTCGCCCCTCCCTGCTCCACGCAACCCTCTTTCTTGCTTGCACTGCCCGGACATGGTGCCCCCTATGTGCGGGCTAAACGGGAGACTCAATGACAGCGCCGCCCTCGAGCCGCCCTCGTGGGCTTTTCACATGAGCAGGTGTATATCGGTGGCAAGAACAATGGCCTGGTAGCTCTTGGTTGTCGCTACGTTGTAATTTTAGATTTTCAAGAAACAAAAAATAGCTTTATCGATTTACGAACTTCCCAATTTACCGAAATATTTCCACTGTCCCCATCGCTTTTTTAAATCGAGTTTCAAGTGTAATTTGTTTCTTAGAAACTGCCCTGCCTTAGTGCCTTATTACAAGAAATAAGCGAAATTCCTTAGCTCGACGCATGTACATGCCACCCCTTCAAATGATCTGCTATGTAAATCTATCTGCCTGCAGATATTTTCCTTTCACAAGTTCGTTGTTTTCTACCCTTAGCCAAAAGTGGTAAATATGCGCTAGTCATTCTCAGAATGAAACAGCTTGCCGATTCTTGAACTGCAATTATGAAAGGTGGCGAAATTCGCATCGAAGTATTGGATGTGCTGCTTGTGTAGAAATTCTCACAGTAGGGTAAATTTGAGCATTGTGTGCGAATCATTTTTTAACAAAGCAAAGGCACTTTGACAGTTTCTATCTATCTATCTATCTATCTATCTATCTATCTATCTATCTATCTATCTATCTATCTATCTATCTATCTATCTATCTATCTATCTATCTATCTATCTATCTATCTATCTATCTATCTATCATGAAACCATTTCATCTAGTCACGTGTGACACATACCTGCATAACACGGCCTGTGATATACAGCTATACGCTTCAGGTGATTGACAAGATGCTTTAACTGAGCGTCGCTTACGCTGAGCCCCCTGCAGTTGTAGCGTCCCAAGAGTGTGCAGGGAACCGCATAGATGTCGTGTTTTAGATGCGAAGCAGCTTTTGCTAGGGGCTGTGTCCGGCGGTGGTGGTGGCGTCCGCGCTCCACTGCGCATGTGCCTGCTCTCTCTCCCACTCTCCTCCTTTACGGAGGTGTTCGGTCGCCTTCTCTCCTCTCCTCCTCCGCGCTGCAGCCGCGGCGCAGCCTCTCCTCCCACGTGATGGAGCCACCCCGCAGCCAAATACAGCCTGTAACCCACTCTCTCCTCTCCCTCCCCCATTTAATATGTATATAAGCGCGTGCGCTCGGTCGACTTCTGTCATTCTCGCCTCGCTGCCGTTCGGATGAGTTCTAACGTCAGCGTCGGCGCCACTCGTTCACTGAGCGCTAACGGAAAGCAGTGGCCAAACACAACGTAATGATAACACGAACACTAAATACAAACCTCACACACTAACGGAAACGCTGAGTCAACGTAAGAAAACTTGGCGTGCGCCCCCAATGCTGCTTCGCATCCCCTCTTGCTTCCCTTGAGTGGGAGAGGTGTAATTTTTTTGTCAAGCGCGTCTTGCCGACACGCGATTAGCTAGGCTGCAAAACGACGGCGAAACGGGGTGGACGCACCTTCACGCTCCGCTCTAGAAGAACATTTATTCATATCAGGGCTTGGAATGGTTAGGAAGGGTGGTGCCCCCCTTCTAGGGCTCCACTGGCTACAGAGGCTCACCGGGCCAGGTCAAGGGTCGCCAGTTGGCTTCCCATTTCCAGTTCCGCTAGTCACGCCTCCCACCACCAATTCAGGGAATGGTTGTTCAACAGAGGCGAGATGGCAGCCTCCGGACGTTGTGTACACTGATATGTAATGTGCTCCAATGTCGGTGTTGCTTCGCACCACGGACATTTGTTGCTATATCTGTGAGGGTACATTCTGTGTAACCTGTGTAAATGTGAGAAAGTGTTTGTTTGCAGGTGATAGCAGTCCCGTGCTTGTCTCCTGTTTAGGTTAGGATGAGGGGGCTCAGTTGACTTCTTAAGCTAAGCGAGAGATGCATTCTAAGTTCATTTGCTCCACAATCGTTCTGCGCACGCGCGCTACTGTTCCTTGAACGCGTTTGCGTGAAAATCGCTAGCATACAAAGGTCTCACCGGAGCGGATCGTAAAGACTCTCGCTTAAAGTGCCAACGGTATATATCAACCCAGGGATAGTAAGAACAAACATTGGAAATCTTTATGCGATAGCAAATAAGGAGGCCGTGTTGCAGAAAAGCAGGTACGACGTCGACGGCATTGTTGATGACCGAAAAATTTCGATGGAACAAAACAATGAAAGTCAACGTTCGAGCAGGAATCCAACCCAGGTATTCTGTATGGCAGTCAATTATTCTACAACAAACCTATCCCAGTGCTTCAAACTGCTTTGGGAAAAGAGCCGATAGGGTCTTTGACACTTTTAATGTCGGGCAATGCCAATTCCGATTACACAGTCGGCTATCCTATTTATAGCGATGCAATAAACATCGATTGCACAAGCTGTAATCACGCGCTGCTCGAATACGCCGCCGATCGCTACATATGATACGCAAATCATCGCAGAGTAGCATGCGCTTTGTTACGATGATAGTGGCATTGCTTTAACTTGAGTGCAGACGTTACGAGGGACCATGAGCTACAATTCACATGAGAGTGCAGCCGTCTTGCCTGGAAAGCTCGCGATATGCGCACAACTACTACATTTACACAAAGACGTCGATGCCCCTAGTAACGCATGGCTGAAATCTAAAAATTCGTCATCGGTGGCTACTCGCCAACTGCTTCGCATGAAGTCGATTTTCACAATGCGTGGGATCTGCCAAGATTTTTTGTACTCGTGATGAAACATCACATTCTCATTCTTTCATTCGGCGCAAAAGGACGTATAGAAAAAGCGCTGGAGGCTCCCTTTCGCATCCACAATGAAGGGGCATATTGCAACCAGAAACACAAGTTTGTGGAACTGTTTGGTCTCGGCAAAATGCGTGTCACTAAATACGAAAAAAAAGTTCACAGCAGTGACTAATCTTTAGATCTATAGCAGGGACGTACGCGATAACTGTCGTGAATAGGTGGGCGGTCGCACTCGCACTTCTATGCACAGAGTGGGTGAGACGGCCATTCATCTGTCTGCCGCTAATATATGAGCGTATACATCATGCGGATCCCACAGAGCAGAAATCCTTGCGCACTTTCTCATTCAGCGCAAAGGCGAAAGTTTCAGCCACTCGTCTTCATGGCCTCTGGCGATCGCTTCTGCGAAGGGACAAAAGACCGGGCAGTACGGAAATGTACACCACCACGAGAAAATTCTTCTTTAGCGAAGAAGCGAAGCAAGCTCGTATCGTAACAAAGGAACAGGGAAACGCCCGCAGGACAGGGGCGGCGCGCGGGAAGCGCGGCTTTGCTTTTTTTCTCCCCGCCTTCTGGCATACGTACTTCTGCTTACAGTGTCACACAGCTTCTCAGGGAGATACGGCTTCTGTTAAGCGATCCCTGGGCGCCCATGCGTTCCGCAGGCCCTCCGATATCTCGAGGGTGTGATTATCCACGCTTACCAAGCTATAGAGTAGGCGAACGACGTGACTCGCGCTTGTAGACGAGCCGTCCTTCTGCTGTTTTGGTTTCTTTGTCTATTCTGCTTGCGTCGTCAACATCGCCCCCTGGCTTCAGTCTTTTTTTCTGCAATAGTTGTGAGCGGTGTCGTATGATACAGGCAATATGAGAAGTACGGGCTAGAGTGTACTACATTTGTACACTTCTTGGCTATCTTGCTTCTTTATCGAGTCTTGGTTTAACTACCGGAAGATAAAAATAATATATTAGTCTCCTCATTATTAAAGTATTAGTCAAAGAAACGCCTACAAACACCTAACCAAAACAGACAGAATGCAGAAAGGCATCGTAATCATTCCTCCTTTCAAGTCGAATCAGGCCCGTAGCCAGGGGGAGGAAGGGCGTAACCCCTGTAACTGCAATGAAGCTCACAGACACACTGCGCCTTAGGAGAGACCGTCAACGCAGGTTAACCGCTTTCTGGAACCGCTGGTACAAGGACTACCTGCTAGCTCTTAGAAGTGCCCACTTCAGGAAAGATAAGGGGAAAGAAATTAACTTAAGCATTGATGACATTGTATTCATACGTGATCACAATGTGCCAATAACATTCTGGAAAATGGGAAGGATTTGTAAAGTATACGAGGGTACTGATGGACACGTTAGAGCATGCAGAATCCGATTAGCAAACAGCGCGGAGATTACGAGGCCGATACAACTACTATCGCCTCTAGAACTATGCAAGTAAATTGGTCGGGGACGGAGGATGTAGAGAATTGCGCGGCACGGACAGAAAGACGAGGAAGAAGAGTAGTGGGACGGAGGCTGGAGGCGTTTTGGACTGTTCTTACGTACGCCATGTTGAAATGGTATCGCGCAGTGCGCTAATAAAGGCTGCAAAGGAGATTGCAGCCCCCCCTCCCCCCGAAGTTCTGGTGAAGTAGGTGTTTTTACTAAAAATAAATAATGAAAATATGTGTTTTTCTCAAATAGTCAAGATTTTCAGCATGTCCCCCCCCCTCCCCCGAAAAAAATTCCTGGCTACGGGCCTGAGTCCAAGGTAATGTTGATGTCTTTTTTTGCCGTTATGGAGTTGCAGCACTAGCATCATTGCCTAGCATCAGTAAATCATGGCCACCTGCCTCTTCCAGCTGTCTACCATAAGCGAGGAAAAAGAGGACAGGGCGCGCTTTAGTTCACCGCGCGAAAGCATTATCAAGAAACACCATGCTACACACAAGACGAGGGAAGAAGCGGGCGGCAGGCGGGGCTGCTAGTGACCACACAATGAAAAAAGAAAAGAAGTGTCCGATCAGGGCAATCCCCGGTGCCGGTCTCTTCTCCGTCTCTACATTAATAATGCAGAAAACCCAAGAGAAGGTCGACATACTTCATGCCGATACCGTACCGAGAATGAAAAAGTTGTGCAGCCATCGAGGCGTCCCTCGTGATGCCAACACCCGACTCCTTTCTGAGGCTAGCGAAGTCTTCCGGCACTGGAAGACATCTACCATCTTGCGCCGAACTACAGGAAATTATTAATGGACTTCGCGACAAGGACTCAGCTCTCGACGAACTGAATTAAAAGACTGCCGACGCCATTGACGATGTACAGTTTCACGAGGAATATAAGGGTATGGGGTACAGCGAAAATATCACGAAAGCCGTCAGCAGGCTTCGGTCCGCGCTGGACGCACGTGCATCGGTTGGTCCTGCCGTCATCAAAGCCGAGCACTCGAGGATTGCGGGGACAAAGGAGCGATATTGTAATTCCACGTAAACTGCCCACGCGGACATCGGTCAAAGTCGCGCCAGTCGCAGTAGGCAACGAGTACCGGGCCTGCAAATCACCTTACCGAGGCTTCACGTACTCTTATTTCATGGCGAGAACCTCTTAGTGACAAGGGTTTTGGGAGCACTTCGTGGCGACCATTCAAACCCATTGAGATCTCACCGATATCTAAACGTTAAGTACTTCAAGGCTTACTTCCCTGGCGCTGCCAAGCGGGCAATCCAAAAACACGTCTCATTGATGCAGCCTACAATATTCGTGCCAAGTAGCTCACAGAACGGCATTGTCGAAAGGATCTTCTCATCGATGACCACTTAGAGAGCCTGCATATCACTGGACCAACCGACTCATCGCGGCTAGTATCACGACTGCGGGACTTGTAAGCGAAAATACAGTTCCGAATTTCTGGAGAAGATTTTAATGCCGTTTGCGGTGTACACGGTTGTTTTGCACGGGGTAGCGATGCGCTCATTGCCGGAGAAACTGGCGATTCTGCAGCGCGTGCACCGGTAGACTGACCCAGACATCACCGGACTCTGCAGTCCAATCGAGAGAACAGCAGGTGAGGGCCATCCTGAAGTTCCTTTGAAAATGAAGTGGAAAGTACGGAGGAGACTCGAGTGTGACGGGAGAAACCTACTTCAGGGAGACTGTGAACAAGCTGCAAAGCGTGGGACACCATGACACCGCCTCATCTACCATCCGCACTAGCCCTGGCAGCATGGTCGTCATCGCGAGGTGCCACTTCAATGCCTAGAAAGACTATGTGTCCCCTCCGCGGCATCCCAGGAGCAGTGATACGGGATTGCCGACCCACACTATTAGCGGAAGGAGAGCACGAACGCCTATGGCGGCAGCACATCCACTAAGACGAGCGTGTTCGAAAGGACATCGAGAACTTCTGGAAGAAGTGGGTATCAAACCTACTTGCTAGTCTTCGCATTCCATGCCACCTCTCATTGCAACCTCAAGACCATGCACTGCGTGACTAATAGCTCAACGGAACTGAGCGAAGACGCCCAAGATGCAGGGGCGCTAATGCGATTGTACTTATTGGTCTGCAAGCGTGTCGTTGATCTACAAGTAAGGACCATCGGCCGTTTGCTTGGCTCACCGCGCATGACTTTCCACGGTGAATTAAGCGCCAAGACGAGCTTCTGGTCCAACGGTGGAAACGCAGGAAGAAATGTTTCTCCTGTTTCCTGCTCATCAGGTGCCTGCCATTGGCTTCGTCCCGAAGGTGCATTGCCTTGCTGAATGCCAATGACGACAACGTGCCGGCGTTTCAGTGGAAATTCGGAAGAGTGGTCGATCCATTTCTACGCAGAGACGGTATCGAAACATATTTCAAGGCTAGCCGGAACGGCCAGCAGATCAGGCAGGCCGCTCATCGGCTTTACCTCTTGGAGGCTAAAGGCCACACTGCGGACACGGGAGAACCTTGAGTCCCCCGCTGGAAAACATAGGTGGGAAGCGCCATGCTATGCAGAAGACGAGGGAAGAAGCCGGTGAAACGCGGGGTGAGCACGCAATACAAGAACTGCTCGATTAGGGCAGCGCGTGTATAGGTATCTTCTCTACCTATACATGTGTCAGAAAATTGTGATGGGGAGGCGGAGGATCTCAAACACCACCCCCTCCCCAACTCCTTCCTCGTTACACCACGATGTGGTAAAAAGCGTTTCTGAACTCGCAAAATATAATCAACAGCACAATCACCCCTTTACTAAAATCCGGCTTGTGTTATTCATGATAGTGAGGCATTCAACCAACAGTTAAGAAAGCAGTCGTTTTTTTATGCGCTTTTTGCTTCAAACTTAGTTCACGTGTGCTGTTCGTTTCCTACCTCTCCCAGTGCGGACCCTCCCTTGCGCCACGTCTGATTTACATCGCAAATTTGCGGTTTATGTCACGAGCCCGGGTTCGTATTCAAGAAGATGGCCAGAGTTAGACGCAGCGCTTGCTTCATTTTGTTCCCTCCATAAAGCCGGAAGCATGCACGTCGGCTTCCTCGTTTCCCTAGTCTCGCTTCTAACTTAATCTTACGCAGCGCGTCTCACTCGCTGACACAGCGCAATCCCCTTAAGGGTGGATATGCTGCAAGCAAGGCCCGGTACAGGCAGTCAGCGAATGGTGAAGCAGTGTGTTTTGAATTTTGTTGCACTGAGAGAATACCCTGCCTCGCCACAACGTGTACTTTGTATACCAATCAAGGTGTAGCTTTCCTGACCTTCGCTGTTGGTTCAGCGTGAGTTACGGATGTAGTTTAACTCCGCATGTTTTTACTGCGGTTTGCACCGCAAGAAGCCAAGCGAGACGCCAAGACTACATACACTTTTTATGCTTTTATCTTTATCATAGTTGGCGCGTGGCATCGGAAATGAAGAAGCTGGCAGGCAGCGGGCGACGCGGGCACACTACACGTACAGTGTCTGACTCCTTCCTAAATGACGCGTAAACAGTGCGGGATGTGCTTGTGCGCAGAGTGCGCGTTCTATTTGTTCTTTATAGAAGCGTTTTTGTTAAATTGTTCGAAAGTTTGTAATGTTTGTACGAAGCAACACTATACAGGATGCAAGGCCGTGACAAAAAAAAAAGAATAAGCTGCCTTCCAAACGAACAATGTTTCCTCTTTTTGTGCCCGGTTATGTTGGAACGTGGCTGGCTTTACTTTTAACAAAAAAAAAACGGTCATAGAAATATAAATCTTTTTGCTTGGTCGCTATGAAAGAAACCCGGCACGCTTACCCGTGTCTTTGAATATTCATTTTCCTGCGGTATCATAAAATAATAGTGTTGCACTATTTTTAATCGGCTGAAAATGGGGGGAATATGTCGTAGACTATAGCACGACGAGTTTTAACTGAAACATCTACAGTTGCGTGCAACTGTCCTAGCAACTCTATGGTATGCCCTTGCCGGAATACACAGTAGATACCTTGTAGAAATAAGTGCCTCACACCACAATACTTGTTCTTTAGCAACGGTATCTGATGAGCTGTATTGTTGCCATCCGAACAACAGTTTTTTACTTGTGGTTTAAACTGGCGACGCGCAAATCCAAGTGAGATACGTGAGAAGGGAGAGATTACGCCCTGAACACAGCTCACAAACCTAGTATCACGCAATGTTACCATAACGTTGAAGCAACTTTCTCAATGTGGCGGCAACGTTGTGTCAAGATTTGGTGCTACTAGGAAACGCAGAGTTATTTAGTACTAATGAGCAACAATTTGCTTTATTAATTTATTCTCTGGCGCATGATAAATTTGCTGAATTGAAGCCTCTAGGTACTGTCTTAATTTTTTCCCCGAAACACTGTGAACAACCAGAACATCGAGATGATTTACGAAATACTGTGGACTACGCGTACACGCAAAGCACAAATATTACGTAAAATACAAAAAAATCTGCGAGCGCAGATAGCGTCACCAGTTGTCGCTGGTTATTCTTTATGCAATATGAGCGAATCCTTGGCAGTGTCTAAGAGTGAAGTAATAAAGCGATACACAAGTTCGCAGCTGAAGCAGAAATGCACGGCACGGGGCTTAAGGCCAGACTTCAGTCGATGCGCTGCTGCTTTCTTATTCGATATTCCTCTTGCTTCGCCTGGGTTTTAGCGGAAGCCGTTCAAGTGCCTAGAAAGACGCGCAGGAAGGAACGCGTGGGTAGTTCACGTTTCAAAGTTGCGGAAAGGTGGCATGGGGATTAAGTAGTTCCTCTCATCAGCAAGAGGGTACGGGATAAGTTTATGGAAGGCCCGTGTACTTGGATTTAGGTGCACGTTGTAGAACCTCAGGTGGTGGAAATTTCCGCAGCCCTCCACTACGGCGTCCCTCATAATCATATCGCGGTTTTGGGGCGTTAAACAGTAACAACAATATTATAATTTAGCATAAGATCCGCTTAGCGAAATTATCCTTAGAGGCACTTCACTTAACGCGACGCCGCCTACTGTGGAAGTACCCTCAGTCGTTGCTGGCATTGGAGCGTCTGAAATATCAGCAGCGTGCACGCATGTCACAGTTTCTGCACGGCTTCTACTTTTAAGCAATGAAGGAGAACGGTCACAACCGTGTAACAGGTTCTTGTTGCGTTTTAAAAAGCAGCTATTCTGATAAAAACATCGAACGACAAGTACAGTGAGCACATTTTAGGTGCAATCTACGCACAATTATATAAAAGTGGTGGAACTGAAATACACGGGTGCGAGTCAAGCAGCGGTCTGTTGATACGGATACAAATAAATTGAAGACAATATAAAACTTACACTTGTTTTTGTCGTTTCCCTTCGTTCTTTGGTATTTATGTCTGCACGGCGTACCCTGTGTCATAATGAATTCATACCACCCAGTTCAAATTTACGTGGCTGATGCTCCAGATATTTCCAAGACAATGCTCTTTTTGAAACATTGCATTGGATGTAGTTGCACATTATCAATAGAGACGTAAGCAAAGAGTGGTGGAAGAGCAGCCGTCACTGTACGAGGCACGACATCTGAGTGAAGCACTAACCAACTAAACAATACACAGCTCTTCAACGTAGACGACGCTCAGTTATCTGTTCCTCTCCTCCACAAGCTCAATTTCTGGCTGACTACACAAAACGCGGTAAATAGATAAATAATCAAGATCTTAGCTAATGCTAGCCGGGATGCCATGTATATTATATGATGGTTCGTTATTTACTTCACGCTTCATTATTTAGCCCTAATTCCATTTCTCATTTCCCTACCCCTGTTTCTACAACCCCTATTCACGGCGTTCTCACATCTACCAGATCCTTTTAGCCCTGCTATCTTTCTGGTTTAGCTCCCTGCCCTCCTCTCTCACTTCATAGAAGCACTGCTGCTGTCTTCTTAACAAAGCATCCGCTGACATCAGCAGGACATGACGTTCCTTTGTGATCGTGCTAAGTGCGCTCTATTGGAGAGCGCCTTGTACAAGAAATTCGCGCCAGTGCCTTTCACAGTGTGTCGGTCGCGGCTTTCACTTCCATGCATTCTCCGTTTTTGTGTCACCCATTGTTCGCAGGCTCCCTTACGTGGCATAATTCTCGCAGGAGATTCACGCCTTTTGTAAACGCTACAGTGTGTTTGAGTAACGTAAGTAGTTCACAATAGCTCGTTATGGTTGAACGTTGAGCGACACGACACATTATTCTAATATCCTTGCAGTGCTAGTACCTTGCGTGTCATGGATTAATTTGGCTATAATTTTCCAAACCTACTGCCACTACGAGTCAAACAAGCTTTTCTCGTTATGTTTCTATACAATGCGTTTGCTTTCTTTCGGGCTTTATAACTTTGAACAGCGGACATGAACTGGTTCGTAGGAGCAAGTTTTTTTAAAACTATATTTTAGCCAATGCTGCTCCCGGGATTCGAACCTACGACCACTCACTCCGCAGCGAGCCGCGTTGTCAACTGGGCCATGCATCCTACTTTTTTTTCTTTATTACAGGGAAGGAAACCGTTGCACTAAGAGTCATGTTATAAAAATGACAATGAGCCATTTTTAAACACAAATCAAACAGAGTAAACCAGTCTAGAGCGTCATTACAACGTTCATATACCCCGCGTGTTTGAATATTTTGTTCCCGGAATGTGTTTTAAATGCGAAGCATTTCTTAGCGAACCTCTGGCACTTTGAGCGTTTCTATCTACGTATCTATCTATCTATCTATCTATCTATCTATCTATCTAGCCGCCTACGTCTGGGTGCTCTCATGAGTGCCTCCTTAACTTGGCGTAGACCAAAATTTGCATGGGAGGGTAAGAGGATTTGCGAATATGATTGCCGGGTCATGACATGAATAACGTTAGAATCCTGTCGCGTACGTCGTCAAGCCCTTTCCACTGGACACGTGTGACGCATACCCGTTTACCACGGGCCGCAGTGTACGGGTATGCGCCGCAGGTGATTGACAGTTTATATCTACCCAGGAACGGCGAGAACAGACATTGGTAACTCAAATGCTAGAGCGTTAAGGAAAACCAACATCGGCAGCATTGACTCAACGAACGGAAAAAATGAAAATTAGGATCTCAGCAGGAATCGAACCTAAGCATTCTGTGTGGCAATCAGGTATTCTACCACTGAGCCACGCCAGGTCTATAAACTGGTTTGGAAGAACAGCCTACGCAGGCGTAATAACGGTGCAACGTCAATTGTGGTGGATGGTGCTGGCTATCTAATTTTACAAGAAAGCAATAAACACTACATGATACTCCTATGTGTACTCCTACGATACAGGCGTCATATCAGATTAACGTCTGTAGTTCCAGTGTTGGATCCGCTTTCATAGCAGTCCAATAAACTTTACGTTTGTATTTCTATGATTCAGCAAGCTATATTGAAGCATTGCTCGACCCCGGAGGAATACATTACGAAACTTCCGTATGATATCCAAATCACCGCACCGTGCACTTCGTCCACCATAACGACGCAGTGCCCTCTTCATTTCTTACGAGGCTGGGCGATGGCCTCATGCTGCCCGAGGATGATGCCACATTGATTGACAGCCGCTTGTAGACTAGGCTATGTAGGACACATACGCCCAGGTAGACGAGGCCTACCAGCCTCGACGGCCTATACCTCACCAACGCGAAGGGTAGCTTCAGGTTCCGACATTTCGCCGGCTCTGTCGACAGAAAATTTGTCGACAAAATGACCGAGGCATCCACGAATGCCAACAGCTCTACTATACCACATACGTCACTACACATGGACCCCTCGCCACCACGATCACGACCGAATCCTATAACAAGTCATGACCAGCTGCTGGTGCTCACTGATCACGGTGATGATGCCCTTGTTCAAGAACTGTCAAGAACTTCTTGCACACATGCACACGGGTTCCTGACACGTGCGTGCGTTCTCGGGACACGTATAAGCAGTACATACCAGCTTACCGCTTCTGGTGTTGGTAATACCCACGTTGCCATTGGCAGCGTTACCCAACCGTACACAACTGGTTATATAACACATATGCGGCTCTTCAACATATATATTTGTGCATATAAAATTTATACAAACCTTTAGCGTCGTTTTGTAACGTGTAGCTAAGTAAAAAAAGTTACGCCACAGTCACCTACCCACCGCATGCTTCGCATAACGTCGACTCCCACGGTACGTGGGATCTGCCAAATTTTTTTGTTGATGACGGAGGCTCATCATTTCTGTCAATCAGTCTTGCTCTCCAGCAACTATGTAGACCAATAAGAAAGATTAGGTTATAGGGTGTTGTCCTGTCTTTTGTCGCACCAAGGTAGTTAATGTTTACAGGGTTGATTTCGACGTGTTTTTTTAGTGTTCGCTGCAGAACATCCCAGAAGAAGACTGCACCACAACAACCAATAAAACAATGATGAATAGTCTCCGGCTTTTTGCACAATCCGCAATTTATGTCCCAGGGAACGAAGAGTCCTTTAGTGCTTTGCCATGTCTTCACAAGAAAAGTGCCTGTGTTCCTCTTAAAAAAAAATTTTAACTCGAGTTACGTTGTTTTGAATGCTAACATCATTTACTGCTGGCGGTACACAGAGCTCGGGGGTGTTTCAGCGTGTGAAGTATCACCCGTGAGATTGCGCGAAGGGTGCGCTTGATACCAATGCTCCCAGATTTTGCCGTAGTTCGAAAACTGCCCTTGAGACGCTCACTAATAGTGGCCCATTTCTGTACCAACTCGCGAAGTCGAACACTGGATAAACAATGCGTCGATGGCCACCGCGCGGCAGGAGACGCGGCGAAGTCACTCCACGCGCTGCAGTTTTCAAGAAAAAAAATCACAGCATATCCACGGAGTGAATGATGATGAGTGGGCGAAGCTGCGGAGGTTCATCGGTAAACCGTGAATCTTCCGTGAATTCTGCCCAGTACATCATCACCGACGTGAGATCGCGCGCGTTTATACTCAAGGTTCGATGAGAGTTATGACGACTTGCAGCTCACTTTAATTTTACATGTACGCTGTGAATTTTCATTGTTTAGAAAACGATTGCTTTAGAAAACTTCTGGCGTCTTTCGTTAAGCAGCTGGCGTCTTTTCGTTTTGCTTTAGAAACATCTGGCGTTCTTTCGTTTTGCTTTTAGAAAACATCTGGCGTCTTTCGTTGGTTTATTTCATCAATCAACGGCGTTTTGAATAAAAATTTTTATTGTTTAATCACGCACGGGAGAAATCTCACCAGGCACTACCTTGGAGGTAAACAATGGCTGCTAACGGGAATGAGAGACAGAAGAAGTCGGCTTTTAGCTAACACTTACACTTCTACTTCTACTAACGTTTCCTACTGGAACATGCCAATGGCTGCTAATGGGGAATGAGAGACAGAAGAATTCGGCTTTTAGTTAACGCGCACGCTGCGAATTTTTTATTGTTCAACAACGCACAGGAAAAATCTCCCACCGGCACCATCTTGGAGGTCAAGATCTGGTACTAGCGTTACGACTGGTTACGCACTGCGACTACTACGACTACGAGGGACGAACGGGTGCCGCCTTAGGGAGCTTCGCCCCTAAAAGCATCTAAGAACATTGGATTGTAGTACGCGGCCCAAACACAAAGGAGTATCAACTGTGCCAGTTGCTAGTTCGAGCTCGTCCTGTGTATACCTATGCGTTCTTTTCGAGAGTCCTTCCTTGTGTTTGAGCAGCGCGCTGCGAGTGTTGAGCTGTGACCGTTGTTAGTTCGCGCTCGACCTGTGTATTCTTTTCGTGCGTCCTTTGCGCTTGAGCGGCGGGCTGCAAGTATCGAGCTGCTTGCCGTTCTTCGTGTGACATTCTAACTGATTGCAACGCATTCATTGCTTCGCCCTTGCGGCGAAACTGTGACTTCTTGCTTTATTGCACTACACAAGTTCAGTTTTGTGTCTTATCCAGTGCTCCTTTGTAACGTCATTATTTAATCGCTCACTCACACTCTTTGAACTGATGAATTTTAATTAATATATAAATATTTACTAAATAATCAGTTACGCTTTTTTATTGCGCTTCCGTGGAATGAAAATTCAGTTTGTTCACCTCATGCGTGCTCAAATAGGTACACTATTACTCTAGAAAATTTGTGTGTAGCAATGCTTTCTTATAACCTTCTAGGGTAACCTAAAGCTTTCGTGCTCGTGCCGCAGCATGTGACTGGTTTCCTGAGCAGCAGAATACATCCTCTTGTCTACTATTTCTGGATTCTGGGAGTCAGAAGCCGATACACTTGTATCTAGAAAAGAGTCAGAATTTGGAGGATATTGTAAACGTAAAGATCGCAAGCGGATCGATTTAGGGAGGTATCTTCTGGAAATGTTTACGTGAGCGTATCGCAAGCAAAGCTGTTGCCTTTTTGCCTCCCGGTGACAATTTCCACATTTGAAGCTCCGCGCATTCCACACCGGCGTATAGTTTGACTTCCCTCATACGCCTAGCTCTCTGTGGATGTATCAGCGCGCCTAGGTGTGTAAATATGAAAGGAACAGAATGTTTTTCCCCAGCAAATATTGACACAGTGCCACCTTTTGGAGCTTGCCAGTTTTTGTCGCTGTCAAATGTAAGTCGTCTCACAGCATACCTCAACAAAGGAAAGAAAAAGGCGTACAGCAGAAATATTTCGAAAGCAAATCCATGTACTTCGGATTTGTTCGTTAACTGATTGTAGAACACCTTTTTTCGTTTTCTGGAGTAGCGAGATATGTTTGCGACAACGCAGTAAAAAATGACATTAAAATTTAAGGCAACATTCGCACTAGTGGTGGCAAGCCTGAAGGAAGTGCGGAGATGGGCAGCCTTCTTTGTTTCTCTTCGGTTTTCTCTTTCTTTTCTCCTATCTTTCTTGTTCTCTTGTCCAGTTTTTTGTGTTTTTTCTACTTATTTCTAGCTATTTCTATTTTTCTCCCTATTACTTTTTTCATTTTTTTCTCTCTCTTTCTATTTCCCCCTTGCTTCCTCTTTTTCAATTTTTATGCGTGTTTTGAATGCACTCATACACCAAGAGGGAGAAGATTTCTCTTCGACGTGAGCGCGCGTTCAATATGCAAGAATTGGCAATGCTATATGTGGCTTTGCCTGCTTTAATATCATCATCAAGGCGCTCTAAGAACAAGAGGAAGAACTCTTTCGCGCGAGCGCGCATTCAGATGGGTATGCTTTGCCTGCTTTACGCCAAGCTACGTCGAAAGCATACAATCACAGCCTATGACTACCCGGCCCCCTAAAGTGCTCCGCACTTAATATATAAAAAGCAGATGTTTAAATAAAGGAAAGGAGAATAGAAAAGGTATTGTGCGAAGCATGCACTAAGGCGCGCAAGGCTTGAAACAGCGAAACTGGACTATTCCCGGTATACTGTAGTGGCTACTAGGGAGGTATCTTGGGAGGTATACTGTAGTATACTACTAGGGAGGTATACTGTAGTGGCTACTACAGTAGTGGCTATACAGTAGTGGCTATACTGTAGTGGCTATACTGTAGTGTTCCCGGTATACTGTAGTGGCTACTACAGTATACCGGGAACAATATGTACTAGGTGTGCTTCGCGTATCGACGTTCCTGTTTTTTTTTTAAATCGTGCTCCCTGATACTTCAGACACACGGTACATGAAATCCTTTTGCGCTTAGGGAAATGCGTGCGATGTCAGTGTGACGAAGGTGATTTTTGGCTTGGCGAAAATGTATTGTAAAAGATAGCCGCAGGAAAAGGCTTTGTTGCAGCTAGCATAAGCTGTTGCCGGCGGATGGTTTCCTTTCCTGTTTCAGTGCGACTTCTATGAGTGGAAGAAAAGAGAAATATCAAGGGCCTGACAATTTTTGAGTGTTCAAAGTGAGTCTCTGGGAAGTTTAAGTGGGCTTATTCGATTTGGTTTTCCAATGTAGACAGACTGTCAATATATAATTTTACAGCAACAACAGCTAGGGATACGACTATCACAAGGTTACGGTATTCATTCGTATGAATCAACAGGTACGCATCCACCCCCCACCCCACCTTCGTGTATAGAGGCTCGAGCACATTCGTGCTCAGGGAGTTTCATGCTTTTGCAGGGTGACTCGTTTATGTCACCTGACCCTGCCAATATTTCGAACAGAGTGATTGCTTAGTTTGGTTAAATTACTTTTAACCCTAAGTATGCCGGCAAAACGGGGCTTTTTATAGGCATATATAACATAAGTACTTGAACTATAACAATAACGTTTTGAGCCAGAACCTCAGTATCTTTACTAGATATAATAAATAAATAAGTAAATAAATAATGCATGTCTTCTCTATCTCTCTCTTTTTGGCTCTAGGCGTCGTGACAGATCGCCGTTGTCTATACGCAGCTATTTGTCTTTCCAAAACACTCTAAGTAGGTGCCAGATATTCAATTTTATCTGTGAAGGAAAGAAGGTTACTTTTTAGGGCTCGTTTTCATTTGTTAGGCACAATAATAATAAAAATTAACAAACAATAAAGCCCAGGAAAGTATAGGGGATGTTATTTGCATTAATTAGGATATAAATTTCAAGAAAGTAAAGTGGGCGAAAAAATAACTTGCCGCCGGCAGGGACCGAACCTGCGATCTTTAAACAACGCGTCCGACGCTCTACCACTGAGCTACGGCGGCACTCATCCCCCGTCCACTTTTATGGGTATATATGTGCATTCAAAACTAAGAGTGTTGGTCCGCGCCGATCGCAGCCATTAAAACACTGCACTGTAGAGGAGACAATGACGTCGACCAGAAAATTTACTTGGTTTATTACACTCAACTGGACTTCTGGACTACCGGACACACCTTCTTCGAGCTCGCCGCCTATATTTTCTCGTCCCTTACAAAGCTAGAGTGAAACTTCAGAAGTTGAGTGCTCTAGAAATATAATTGAATGCTACGGTCAGAGAATATTCTTCGCCTGAGTAACGAAAGCGCATGTTGTTCAACTGCTGATTTCTTTATTTCTTTCTTTCTTTTCTTTTGAAAATCTTCTATATATATAATCCTTATAAAGGTGACTCGTTCCTTATGCAAACCCTTCTCCGTAGGCTGGCATCCTTGTTTATTTCCGCGTTGCCGAAACGGCATGTTCAGCGCGAGCTGCACAGAAATTTGATTATTATCTTTCGTATGGCTTATTCCTCATCTGCTCATATACGTGCTCTAAATGGCACTGTGCTGCTTTGAGCGGTACTGCTCCGCATGCTCTCATTTTCCTTTTAAGCTTCGGCTTGTCCGTATGTTCTCAGTGCCCGAAACATTCATTCGTGTGTCATTTATTATGCAGCAGTAATTTCGTCCTATTAATCGTTTATGCGAAGTCACCTTTATCTAGAGGCCAGTGTGTCTTATCATTATCGCTAGCGTATTTTCCTACAGAATATTTCTAGAAGAGAAAGCTCCATATATGTTTACCATTTCATCATCTGCAGCTGGGTTTAGCTCAGTGTACGCATATGCTCCCTTTTTTTCTTCATTGATTGAGGAAATGGTTTTTCTCGCTAAATATTACATTTTGTCGCTCCTTTCTATGTACGAGGGTTAGTCAAAAAGTCGGGGCCGTTTACTAATATTATTATATTTACACGTCAGAATAAAGATTTATTTATGCAGTGCGATCTGTTAATTATCTGTTAATTCTTCGCGAACTACCGAAGATATTGTTTTGGCTCAGTAGCCGTCCTCTTTTCGGGAAATGCAAACGACAATGTCTGCGGAAATCGTTGCTCCCACATGTTGTGAAGTGCGAGCTGTAATTCATTTTTTGCATGCGAAAGGATCATCAGCTTCTCAAATTTAAGGGGAGTTGTCTCTAGTTTATATACCTGAAGTGATGAGTGAAGGAAAGGTCAGAAAATGGTGTCGAGACTTCACAAATGGCCGCACAAATGGGCACGACGAAGAACGGAGTGGCAGGCCCAAAATCCAGACCAATGAAGCTGTTCAACAAGTGCACTGGGAATTGCGATTAGATCGACGACTGACAGCTAGTGGTCTGTAGGATGAATTTCCTCTTGTGTGCCACACTACAATATGCACGATTGTGATTGAAAACTTCGAATATCACAAAGTGTGTGCAAGATCGGTGCCGAAAATGCTCATCGACCTACTCAAACAGTAATGAATTCCCAGGCTGCGAACTTCTATGCAGAGGGACTAAGGAACTGGTGCAGCGGTACGAAAACTACTTAGACGTTAACGGTAGTTATGTAGAAAAGTGAAGTATGTTTGTACTAAACTGAACCCGCCAATGAAAACTTTTACTTACGAATACTTATTTTTTAGGGACCAAACGACCCTTGCTTTTTGAAAATTTTTACTACGCAGCGCCGCCTAGTTTCTCGGAGAATAATGTAACCTTGGAGAGAAGCTTTTGTAGGCACGTCAGGATCTACATAATGTCTCTTGAACATCCTAAAAGAGCCAAAAACGGCACGAACAAAAAAAAAAAATAGAAGGACACACCATAGCAGTGGTGTGTACGTCCGTCTTTTGTCCGTGTTGTTTTAGCGCTGTTTTCAAGATGTTGAAGAAACATTACCAATAGCCTAGCTATCATATCTCCTATAGATCATGTCTTTTCAGAAAGGATTGCTGCAAATGTTAAGAACAGTTTATTAGCAGACACGACAAAGCAGTGCAGTGCTCCAAATAAATTTGTGAAGGAATTCTACGTGTCACATTTTGAAAGTTATCTGTGGAACGCGCCCGTAGGTTTTCACACAGCTTCAAGATACAACGCACAATAACGTCACTACGCGTAACAAATCTAAACATATGCGACGCATATACGAATGATGTCATTAAAAGACTTGTATCTAACTCGAGGTCATGCATGCCGTATGAACATTTCAATTTTCAATCTACCCTGTACATTTGTAAAGTCATGACTGCCCCCTTCGTGCAACGGTTTTGTTGGCTATGGAACGGGACTTTTTTTTGGCGATGAGAGCTCGTGGGGGGACAGGGGTGTCTTTTTAGGCACCAAGAATTTATCTCTGCTCGTAATCATCCCATAGTTCTGTCATGACGTGGGTGCTCGAAAATTATGCGTTGATCGCGTATTGTTTCCTTTTAGATGCGAAGCATCTTATGGCGGAGCTCAAGCCGGTGGTGTGTGGCGTGACCACCCTTACAGTGCATGCGCACACCCTTTCCACTCCCCTCTCCACTCCCACTGCCCATCTGAAACGCGCGCTCGACATACTGAAACGCTGCTTCGCATCGCCTCATGATCTCCTTAAGCGGGAGATGGTGTGCCCTTCTCCTGCGCAACGCCGCGATGAGCGCCAGCGCATACGCGTCACCTCCCCCTCTCTCCCCTCCTACGCTCCTTCCCTTGCGCGCCTGACGACCGCGTTCCCCGCTCGCCCTGTGGGAATTAACGGCCAGGCTAGAGGGAAGACACGACGCGCGTAGCGTTCCTCTTCGCGTTCCACGACGCGAGGTCGGTAGCATGCCCAACGAACGCCAACGGAACGCGATCGCGCAAATGCTCCGGCTTCGCATCGCCTCATGGTCCCTTTTAGTGGGAGATGGTGTAATTTTTTTATAACGCTAATTTTACATACAGCGAGAAAGTTGACATGAAATTTGTAATACAAACCCGGAGAGAAGTAAACGCGAACATTATTCTATTATTGAATGCACGGGAAGCTCCCACTGGAGACGGGCGAAATATTTGGACAATTTTAGGGGCGAAGCTCCTCTTAGTCTAACCTTGTCACGTCTTCGTTGTCCGGCGTAACCACCTTTGCAAACTGTCCACTCCTTCGTCTTTGCAAACATCCCACTATGACCCATCACTGATACTTTGCAAACTGCCCACTACTTCGTCTTTGCAAACGTCCCACTACGATCCATCACCTATCCATTACTTCACCGACCATAAAGCCGTTATAATGAAGGGGGAACGGATGCCACCTCTGCAAACTGCCCACTATTTCGTCTTTGCAAACGTCCCACTACGACCCATCACCGATCCATCACTTCACCGACCATAAAGCTGTTATAATGAAGGGGGAAAGCAAGCCACGTCTAGCTACCTACCACTTACGATTAATAAAATTTCTTGTATAAATATATACAGTGTTTGTCACGTCTTGGGCTATCGTTTTGATTACTGCTGGGCGAAGCCACTGAAGATTTCACGGTGTAACCATGATTGCTTCAAGAGCTTCGCCCAAGCTCTTCATCATTCACCCGTGGATATGCTGTGAATTTTTTAAATATATTTTTGTTTGAATTAGCCTGATTGCGCCTCAGTTTTCTCCGTATTGAAGTAAATAGCTACTAGTACTGCCATTACAACAAAGAGGGAATTCATTTTTTACACCTTGAGAAATACGGAATGACCTGATGCTAAGTACCAAAGCACCTATGCCCTACAACTTCATATCAGGCAGCAAACAGTATACTCGCATGACGTAACATATTGTCACACTTTTAGTCTCTTGGGTATTTCGACACGATGAAGGAAATGTACCAGTTAAACTGGAGCACCGTAGGACCACTGAATAGAAGCGAGAGAAGGAGTTGAAGAAAGGTGCAGGGTCTATGCCTAAAAAATGTGTATTAACAGTATCAGTACTAACATTGCCTTCCTCGAAGGCGTTATCGCCTAAGAACTAATTACTTACCTTAAGGAAGGCCTGATTTGAAAGCTTAACTGTGTCCGTACTTCAGGGGTCTCTACGTCCTCTGTGTATTTATAAGCGGCACTTTAAAGGAAGCGGGCTCGTCAAAATGCCCCAGTCCCATTAACAGGCTAGTTAAGTTTGTCTACGCATAAGGTTCCATCTACTAAACCTAAGACCCAGACGCTCTGCAGCAGTTTAGCGAAACTACATGGTAACTTTCTCGGGCACCAATTAGTTTCCTTGCTTCTGCCAATTTAAGGCTGTCATGGCCTTCCTTACGACCTATACCCGTACCTGGAGCACATGTTTGCACTGGCGGACACTACACTCATTTTGATGACTTTGCTAAAATATCCCCTTTTCTTTCGACTCACCTGTAAGCGTGTTCTATGAGGATAATTGATGTTCTCAGGTAACATGTTCAAAAAAACTAGCGGATGAAGAATACGGACATGAGTGCTGCATTCAGTACTCATTCGATCTTGGTTCGGTAAAAGCATTCATTGGGCTTCTTTATTCACCGAAATCCTCGACACCTTCAGAAAGATTAAGTTTGTGTAGCTTCGAACTACACTGAACAAAGGTTGAAGGTAACCCAAGCTCCTCCATGAAGCAGCTTTACCTAAAGGGTGCGGAAATGAAACCTAACGCGTTCGTTGACTTTCGTGTCAAAAGTAGACGGCAGTCTAGGAATCTTGAATAATTTTTGCAGAGTTTCTGCGTATAATTGTTACCGTCACTCGATTTCATTCAAAAGGTATGCTATCGCGCTATATTGGCTTATGTAATGGTTACACCACATGTACTCTGCTCCATCGTTAGCCACCCTTTCAATATTCCATTATGCTTAACGCACCATTATTGCAGTGCTCTGCAATCGCTGAGCTGCTTATCGCACTGCCCAAAACACATTTAATTGAAAGCAGTGCGTTCTTTTGTTTAGTTGTTTCGAATGGTCTATTGGAAAGCTTTAAGAACATTGCTATATATAGGGCTCGGTTATATTCATGCATTTCTTCATGACCTGAGTGATAGTGTCATCATCATCATCATCATCATCAGCCTGTCTACGCCCACTGCAGGGCAAAGGCCTCTCCCATGTTCCGCCAATCAACTCGGTCCTGTGCTTTCTGCTGCCACGTTACACCTGCAAACTTCTTAATCTCATCTACCCACCTAATTTTTTGTCTCCCCCTCACGCGTTTGCCATCTCTTGGAATCCAGTCAGTTACCCTTAATGACCACCGGTTATCCTGCCGACGTGCTACGTGGCCGGCCCATATCCATTTCTTCTTCTTAATTTCAACTATGATATCCTTAACCCCCGTTTGTTCCCTGACCCACTCTGCTCTCTTCCTGTCTCTTAAGGTTACACCTATCATTTTCCTTTCCATCGCTCGCTGCGTCGTCCTCAATTTAAGTTGAACCCTCTTTGTAAGTCTCCAGGTTTCTGCTCCGTAGGTAAGTACCGGTAAGATGCAGCTGTTATATACCTTCCTCTTGAGAGATAGTGGTAGACTACCATTCATGATTTGATAGTGCTTGCCGAATGAGGCCCATCCCATCCTTATTCTCCTAGTTATTTCACTCTCATGATTCGGCTCTGCGGTTACTACCTGTCCTAAGTAGACGTACTCCTTTACAACTTCCAGCGTCTCGCCACCTATCGCAAAGCGCTGTTCTCTGCCAAGATTGTTCCACATTACTTTAGTTTTATGCATATTAATTTTCAGACCTACTCTTCTACTTTCCGTATCCAGTTCAGTAATCATGAGCTGTAATTCGTCTCCCGCGTTACTCATCAATGCAATGTCATCAGCGAATCGCAGGTTACTGAGATACTCTCCATTAACTCTTATCCCTAATTCTTCCCAATCTAGGGCCCTGAAAACCTCCTGTAAACACGCGGTGAATAGCATTGGAGAGATCGTGTCTCCCTGTCGTACGCCCTTCTTTATTGGGATTCTGTCGCTTTCTTTATGAAGGACTATAGTGGCTGTGGATGCGCTGTAGATGTCTTCCATTATGTTTATATAGGCTTCGTCGATGCCCTGATTCCGCAGTGCTTGCATGACTGCTGATGTCTCCACCGAATCAAATGCCTTCTCGTAATCTATGAAGGCTATGTATAGGGGTTGGTTGTATTCCGCGCATTTCTCTATCACCTGATTGATAGTATGAATATGGTCTATTGTTGAGAAGCCTGTACGAAATCCTGCCTGGTCCCTTGGTTGATTAAACTCTAATGTCCTATTAATTCTGTTAGCAATTACTTTTGTGAATAGCTTGTAGACAACGGACAGTAAGCTGATGGGCCTGTAATTTTTCAGGTCCTTGACGTCCCCTTTCTTATGGATCAAGATGATGTTGGCATTCCTCCAAGATTCTGGTATCCTCCCTGTCGAGAGACACTTCGTATACAGGGTGGCCAGTTTCTCTAACATAATCTCTCCACCGTCTTTCAGCAGGTCTGATGTTATCTGATCCTCACCAGCGGCTTTGCCTCTTTGCATTCCCTTTAGGGCTTTCTTTACTTCTCCTGTTAATACTGGTGGGATGTCAGATTCCTCTGGGATATTACTGCTTCTTACATTATCATCCTGACTGTCTCGGCTGCTGTACAGATCTCTGTAGAACTCTTCCGCTACCTCAACTATTCTATCCATATTGGTTGTGACCTCCCACATGAGTGATAGTGTGAATATTGTCTATTGTCTAGTCGCATCTACGATAACCTGCTGGGTCCTTTAGTTGATTGAATTCTAAGATGGTCCTAATTCTATCAGCTACTGCCTTTGCAAATAGCTTGTAGTCAACGGATATTGCCGCGATCACTTGCCATCCTTATCGCTTTGCTTGTGACGCACGTAACTAGTGTGTATCTGCGCTCCATCATGAACGCGTGATCCGTGAACTTATCTTCGTGCCGCGTTTTATCGGGAAACGCCCGTCGCCGTTAAGCTGAGTGCAGCCGTGGGCACCGGGGTAGTTGTTCGCCATCTGTACGGCGGTTCACTTGTTTCTTTCGGGCGCAGGTCAGCCCAGTGAAATAAAGGATTGTTGCGGCTTGCTCCTGATCCGGTCGTGCACGTTCGTTCATCGTTGCGGCTGTGTGACAATATTAATCTTGACGGCCTGTAATTTTTCAAGTCGTTGACGTCCCATCTCTTAAGGATTAAGATGACGTTAATATTCTTCCAAGATTCTGGTACTCACACCGCCAAGAGGCACTTCGCACAAAGGGCTCGTTTTCATAGCTCGCTTCGAAGCCATGGAATTCAGAGTGTCAGGGCGCAAATGGGTGTTAAGGGCATCTTAGTCGAAATCAAGAAGAAACGGGTATGGGCGGGACATGTAGCGCATGGGCTATGTAACCGCTGGTCATTAAGAGAAGCAGACTAGATTCCAAGAGAAGGCAAGCATGCAAGGGGGAGGCAGAAAGTAAGGCGGCCAGGTGAAATTAAGAAGTATGCGGGCATAACGTAGCCGCAGCAAGCACAGAACCATGTTGATTGACAAAATATGGGAGATGATTTTGCCCTGCAGTGGGAGCAGTCAGGTTTATGATGATGATAATGATGATGGTGAAGAATGATGATAAACACTGCAGTGTACATACGAAAGCTTCACATGTCATGAGGTTGCAACACAATGCAAATAAGGCAACTGAACGAAAACTGCGAGCGCATATTATCGTACAAAAAAAATGGGGCCGCATGGATCATTGATACTACGCCACTGATATGCTGCGCAGTTCACAATAATACGAGCTGTCGTTTGGAGCAGAAGTATTGCGGCAGTTTTCTTGCAGTTATTGCTTTCTCGCTCCATTTCTATTGTGTATTTTTGGTGTTTTCGGGAGTCGTGAGACCTGGCGTGCAATGTATTTCGTGAATGCGAATCCTGATCCTAGGTCACGGTAATATTCCTCCGTGGTCCTGGAAATTAGGCGACACAAAAAGCTCTTCGAAAAAAAATAAAGACAGCTCCTAAGAATTGTAGAGCACAGCACTTTAAGGTAGAGATCCCATGTATTTGTTTAGTTCGCCAGAAGATGAAAAAAACTGTTTGGTTCTCGCGGTTTGCTTCGTCCTGATTCCGAATCGCTTAATAAACAGAGCACGCTTTACAGGAGCGAATCGAGTCTTATAATCCGCCTTAATATGTCGTCATGGCGGGTACGCTATTGCAAGCTGCGTACGAGTGTACGAAAAAAAATCTGAAAAGTGTATCATTTTGGAGTGAGAGAAATAATATGTACATTGATAGACAAGCTGAGCTTACATTTTATAATAATGCATCATTACTGCTTAAAGAACACGGAGTTCATGATGTTTTGGGGGAGCTTTCAAAATAACGTGAATGTGTTTTCAAGAAGCAGTCACAAACAAAGGTGCTACGAGATAATAATAATAATAATAATAATAATAATAATAATAATAATAATAATAATAATAATAATAATAATAATAATAATAATAATAATAATAATAATAATAATAAAATAATAATAATAATAATAATAATAATATTAACGTGCCATTCATTATTCTAGTACAACAAAGGGCAAAGAACCACACGCCAAACACTACTAAATGATACCTTGAGGACACATGAGGCCCACATAACACATATATGCTAGGTACACAGCAGAGAAAAAAAAGATAATCGAAATTGATTACATGAGAAATGCGGCTATAAGATTACATAAAAAAACGAGAACTGTGGAAGTCGGAAAAAAAGTGAAATACTCTATTGCTGTAATATAAAAACGCACGCAAAAAAAAAAGAATTCTATCCAGTGCACCTTAGAAAATGTTTTATGTTCTTCAGGTGTTAGGGTCGGTGTGTCACTACCAACTGTTTCGCATTTCTCTACGATCGTTGGCAGTATGTATTGCACAGCTTCATTATCATAGTTTGTTCTTGCGTCCACTTTTTAGCTCTTCTAGTAGAAACCGCTTTGTTATTTAAGGTTAATGTAGTTAGTAATATCACAAACTCATTTACGCCAGGTGGTGAAAATCTAAAGTAATAGAGTAGCCGATACTCTAACGCAGTGTTAATGCGGGTAATATTAAATTTAAGAAAGAAATATCTATTCTGTGCACTATAAGTAATTCCAGCAATATGCCTCACGGCTTTCTTTTCTAATACTAGTGGTCTGTTTGGTTGAGTCTGTTAAGCTTTAATGAGTAAGGAAAACACAATAACCTAGAAAAGCCGTACAATAACAAGATCAAGGAATTTGTAGGCCGCGATATGGACAACGTAGAAGTTAAAAAAATGAAATTACATTTACACATTAACATCTTTAATGACAGCAATCAAATCGCTTTAGAAAAATGTACTAGAATATTGTCCGATGCAAGTGTTAACGAGTACGTCAAGCGGTTGTGAATTGTTCAACATTATGTTAAAAATTAGCAAAGAACAATATTAAGATATGAGTCTATGACTATGTCCACCTGTATTTACTCATATTTGGCAGGTTTCTAATATCTTAGAGCTGCACTGAACTGGGCTAAAGCGGAAAAATTATGAAAAGCGGAGAAAGGTGTTAATTTTTCATGTATTACAAGCGTACTGCTTAATAAAGAAATTATTTCGTCTTTGCATTGCAGTTGACATCGTGCGCAAAATGAAGTCATAACAGCAAGGGTTCCAAGAAAACAAAATATATTTTTCTATCCCATAGTGTTTACACGATATGCATGTGCTTCAAAATTTCATTGTCATCCACAATCATAGATCAACATTCCACATGAAAAGATAAGAAGTTGTCGTATATTAATATTATTTTTCACTGCCGCTATTTCACAGCTATGTAGATATTTTTTTTTACTTGTGGCATACCCACAAAGATTCAGTAATAAGAGGAAAGCGAAAGGACTTAGAACGTAATTATATTGAAGCTTGGGGAAGGAAGGATGTGAAAATATGTATATCTACGAAGTAATCTCAAGATTTGCGAACATTTATGAAGAATGAATCCTCTGGAGAACGGGCTGACACGAATGCACAATATGAAAACCCCTGAACCACTTCCTTAAATTCCGCGTTTTTCTTTTGCCAGAATGTAGGCAAACAAATGCTAGATGTCCTAACGAGTTGTGAGAGTGCGCGTTCAGAAGAAGTGTGGGCGCTCCACCTCTTTTATAAATTAGGAATTGTTGCCAGTAGCCATTATCATACTGAGCGATAAAATGTGCATGTATGTGCGCAGACAATTACAACGTCTTGATAGCGTGTGTGCGCGATGCTGAACTATACACTGCACAAAAAAAATTGGCACAGTGGGGACATCGAGTAAATAAATGATGCCTGATTTACGGTGCACACATGCATACGACTAGAAGAAGAAGAAGAAGAGAAAGAGCAGAGGAAGGCAGGGAGGTTAACCAGAAGTTTGCATCCGGTATGCTACCCTGCACTGGGGTTGGGGAATAGGGGGTTGAAAGCGAGAGAGAGAAAATAAATAATAAGAAAAAACAAAACAACAAAAAAAAAAAAAAAAAAAAACAATCACAACCACACACACACAAGAGCGTTCCGCTCAGAGGCGCTCTGACAGGCCAGTGGATCGCAGGAAGGCGAGTAGTGCTTGTAAAGCCTTCTTCTGCGACGTTATGTCCGGACGATGGCGTAAAAGCCTTTCTTCTGATAGAGGCTGGTCGTCTATCTTGTTGAGAGCATGGCAAAGAGATTGTCTCTGTGTTCTATACTTCGGACAGTCACACAGAACATGCCGAATCGTTTCTTCGTCGCCGCAGTGTTCACAGGCGGTGGAGTCGGCCATCCCTATGCGAAATGCATACGCATGGGTAAACGCGACGCCCAGCCATAATCTACAGAGAACGGTGGCGTCACCTCGGCGAAGTCTTGATGGCAGTCGAAGGCTTAACGTTGGATCAAAGGTGTGTAGTCGTGCATGCATGAAATGTGGCTCATTCCAATTTGACATGGTGCATTGGCGAGCGAGCATGCGGAGCTTCCGAGCAGCGTCTGTCCTAGAAAGAGGTATCGACAGGTCGCGGTCCTCTGTATGGGCTGAACGGGCAGCTTGATCGGCCCGTTCATTGCCGATAATCCCACAGTGACTTGGTAGCCATTGAAATGTAATGCAGTGTCCTTTCTCGGTGAGGTGGTGGAACATCTCGGCAGTCTCAAATACCAATTGTTCGTGCGGACCGCGGCGTAAAGTCGACAGTAGAGACTGCAGTGCCGCCTTGGAGTCGCAGAAAATCGTCCACCTTTTTCTCATTTGGTCGTTAATGAAAAGCAGCGCGGCGCGAAGCGCTGTGAGCTCTGCTGCCGTCGATGTTGTTGGGTGAGCCGTCCTGAACTTGATAGTTGTGGCGATCGTTGGAATCACGACCGCCGCTGTTGAACTGCTCGGTAGGACGGAGCCGTCAGTGTAGACGTGAGTCGAGTCGTGATACTTCTCGTACAATAGAAGTAAAGCGAGCTGTTTAAGAGCTGGTGCTGACAGATCTTGTTTTTTCTGGACGCCTGGTATTGTCAGGTTGATGACTGGTTGTTTCAGGCACCATGGAGGAACCGAAGGTCTCGCCGCCGGTGTGAAGCCAGTCGGTAGAGAGTCGCCGTGTGCGGTTACTGTTCGGCAAAAGGAGGTGCGTGGTCTGTCCGCTGGTAGAGAGGCTAGGTGGTGGTGTGGTGTCCGGGCAAGATGCCTTATGTGGGTCCTCAGTGCTTCAACCTCAATGTGAGTCTTTATGAGGTGGTCCTTGGCGATGGCTATGGTCGCCGCTGTTGAAGCACTTTGAGGCAGGCCTAAACAAATCCGGAGGGTCTGGGCCTGAACACTCTGTAGCATGCGTCGACTTGTCTTGTTTGCGTTAGTTAATGCAGGCAAACTGTATCGCAGGAAACCGAGAAACAGCACCCTGTACAGTTGTAACATAGCACTGGGCGACATTCCCCAAGTCTTTCCAGCGAAAAACTTGAAGAGGTGAGAAATGCCTGCCAACCGCTTTTCAGGTACGAGACGTGAGGACTCCATGATAGTTCTCTGTCTATTATGACACCCAGGAACTTGTGTGATCGACAATACGGTATACTTTGACCATTGATTGATACACTGTAGTTAGACATTGGTTTGCGCGTAAATGCCAGAAGAGCACACTTTCCGGTAGAAATTTCCAGGCCTCGATCACGGAGGTACAGAGCAACTTGAGTGGCTGCTCTCTGGATTCTCGCTCGCAGCTGCAGGCGAGTTACCGCAGATGTCCAGACGCAGATATCATCTGCGTAAGTTGACAAACAAACAGTGCTTGGCAGGTGTGTATGGAGAGCAATCAGCGTAAGATTGAACAGCACAGGGCTGAGCACACCGCCCTGGGGAACACCACGATAACTGTAATGTAGGGAAGTGTCCCCGTCCTCCGTGATCACAAAAAAGGATCGCATGCAGAGGTAGCTGCGTATCCATTTGAACATTCGACCGCCCACTCCGACGTCTTCTAGCGCGGCAAGGACGGCTTCATGAGTAACGTTGTCATAGGCCCCTTTGACGTCGAGGAACAAAGAAGCGCAAAGACGCTTGCGGCCTTTCTCGTGCTCCACGAAGGTGATTAGGTCGATGACGCTATCAATTGATGATCGACCACGGCGAAAGCCGGCCATGGTACCTGGGTAGATGTTATTGTATTCCATGTACCACTCCAGGCGTCCGAGGATCATCCTCTCCATCACTTTGCCCACGCAACTTGCCAATGCGATCGGACGATAAGATGCCAGTTCCAGCGGTGACTTGCCAGGCTTCAACAGTGGTACCAAACGACTTGTTTTCCAACTTAAGGGGAGTGTGCCCTCCTGCCAAGATTCGTTATATAGCTCAAGCAGAGCAAGTCTCGCGCGCTCACCCAGATGACACAGGGCTCTGTAGGAGATTCCGTCAGGTCCTGGCGCTGACGAACGTTTGCACGAAGCGAGCGCTGCCTTCAGTTCTTGGATGGAGAAGGGGAGGTCCATGCGGGGGTCACGTGGTGGTGGACAGCTGTTCGAAAGTTGTAAACTGTCGGGTGCTGTAAGTTGTCCAGTTAATCTGGCGCAGAATTCTTCTGCTACGTCAATATCTGGTCGCTTTTGGTAAATGCCTAACGCCTTGAATGGAGACCTCTGAACGGGGGATGACCGCAAACCTCGTACCGTCCTCCATAGCTGCGATAATGGCTTACGAGGGTCGAGAGACTCGCAGAAAGCAGTCCAGCGTTGGAATTCGACCTTATCCAACCGGCGCTGGATCTTTTTCTGCATACGTCTGGCAGTCCGTAAATCGTCAATGGCCTTCGTGCGTCGGTACCTCCTTTCAGCACGTCGCCGGATTGCGCGAAGTCTCTCCAACTCTAGGTCGAAGTCCGTGAATTTCGAAGAGCAGTTGAAGGTACGCACAGACTCCTGTACAGTGCTCTTGATTGCCTGTTCCAAGTCTAGTATGTGGTCTTGACATTGATCTTCCATTCGAGACTCAAATTTCGTCCAGTCCACTCTTCGTATCGTGTCGTGTATCTTGGAAGGTGACAATCCTCTAATCTTGACGTATGTGGGAATATGGTCACTCCCATGCGTTTCTATGTCCGTGAACCACCCCGCATGCCTCACTAAGCTTCGTGAAACAAAAGCCAAGTCGAGACAGCTGCTGTATGTGGAGCCACGTAAAAATGTAGGACTGCCATCATTCAACAACAAAAGTTCATTATCGGAGGCGAAAGACACCAAATTTCTGCCTTTCACGTCGGTCTTCGGGCTTCCCCATAGAGTATGATGGGCGTTAAAATCCCCGATGATAACACATGGATCCGGGGCTGATGATAGGATATCTCGTAATCTTTTATGATCAAACCGACTTGATGGTGATAGGTATGCGCCCACAACTGTAATGGTAAGTCTCTTCTTTTTCACTCTTAAACATACATATTGATTATCATCATGAGGTGGTACAGGCTGAAGGATGTAAGTGAGATCGCGGCGAATGAACACCAGAACCTTGCTTCTTTCAGTAATGGCAGACGACATAAAAGGTTCGTATCCAGAAAGTCTTATTGCACTGGATAAATTCGGCTCGCAGATGACGATTACGGGAAACTTATTGGCGTACACGAATCGCCGAAAAACAGCAATGCGCGATCTCAGTCCTCTGGCATTCCACTGAAATATTGCTGCATTCCGGACCTCATCCCTGAAAGGCATCGGTGACTGAGCCATGGTCTATTCAAGGGCTGCCAGCACCGGACTGAGAGCGTCCAGTACTTGAAGGGCACTTCTAGCTGACGTCGTCTTCATGTTGCCTAACAACATGCGAATGGCGTTCATCAATGATCGCAGAATCGCTACCACTTGGTGATCTGTGTGCCATGCCGTTGTAGCATCTTGCACTTGTGGTTGAGGCTCCCTCTGCTGTGGCTTCTCTACTGGTCGCGTTTCCTTAAGTGGTGGCCATTCCTTTGTTGAGAGAGATCTACAAGTAGCCCCTGTTTCAGCGGCGTTGGTGTTTGCCGCGCTGGGAACCGGAGGAACGGACTTTCTCACTGAATGCGACATTGTCCTTCGTGACGACCTTCGACGGTGACGTCGTCTTCGCCTCACTTTTTCCGCTGCCTCTTTGTGAGTTGAGCTGTCTCTCACCATCTGTTTCAGAACAGAAATCTCCTTCTTTATCTGAGGACATTCCTTGGAGGAAGCACTGTGAGCACCATGACAGTTCGGGCACTTCAGCGTAGTTGCACTACAGTTGTCTTCTGAATGAGGTTCGGCGCATCGGGGGCACACTGCGGAATTTCTGCAAACGCCCTTCACGTGGCCAATCTTCTGGCAGTTGAAACACTGCATAGGCTTCGGTATAAATGGACGGACCTGGTGACGAAAATGGCCAACCTTCACGTAAGACGGTAGGCAGTCACCCTTGAACGTTACTCGCACACAACGTGTGTTACCTAGGCGACCTACATGCACAATGACGTTGTTTTCATTCGCCGGTTTTATAAGCACTGAGAGGTCTTCATTGGCGATTTCAGTGTCGATGTCATAGATGACACCTGCTACGGTGGCACCATCCGCTGGAATGATTGGCCGGACTTTGATGTTCCCCAGCTGCGTTACATGCTGCAGCGTGCTCAGCGCACTCGGGTTCATGACATCGATTGCCAAAATGTTTTTCCTCGTGTTTAGCCTGATATCCTTGATCTCGTTTGGCACTGTGTTTTCAAGGTACAAAGACAATGCTTGCCTGTTGAGGACACGCAGATTGTCGATAGCGTTCTGTGGCACAAACAGGATGGAGTGGGGCCCTCCATACGACTAAATGTTCTATGTGCTGTAAGAGGCAGCAGAATCAACGCTCGTATTTCGCCCACCATAAAAAAGGCAGGCACCGCTGAAAAACGACCCGCGTGTGTTGCGACTGCAGTCTTCATCTCCTTAAATATGGAAGGCTGCGCGTTAAAATTCTGCGGCTTATTACGCGAGCAGTCCCGCAATCTGCGGATGGAAACTTCCGGCTACATTAACCGACGCCATTATTTCTGTGTTGCCTATTCTTTCTTGGTGGTATTACGTTCTTCATGAAATATGTAGGGGCGGTTTAGATGGATTCACAGTTTGCTAGAACTGTGAATCCGTCTGTAAATCAAAATTGCGAAGGCACAAAAAATAATTCGTCCCTATCAGAGTGGCTTAGTGCTTCTGGTGACACGGGCGGAGCTTAGGTGATCAAATGTCGGCATCCGAGGCTGCATTTTGATGGTGCTAAACATGGAAAAGCCCTTGTATACAGCGCATTGCACCCATAGTAAAGACACCGAAGAAAGGAAAAATACTTCTTTGCCCTAGAAATAGGATCGCCACTTTATTTCTTACTATATTCCTCAATTCCTGAGGTCTGCGAGTTAGGTAGTCTGCACTTTACATGTGCGCCAAAGTATAATTATCCGAGAAATTGTTAATCGCCCTCACCCCTTATTGAGATTAGTGCGTTCAATGAAGAAAAAAATAACCGACGTCACTGTTCTTCTTATCTCTTACACAAAGGGTCAAAATATTGCTGTTATTGATATTTCAATTTAAAAAAGTTTGGCTTAGTTTAGAGATAGATTGAATGCGCGCCCTTTTCAGTCATCGACCTTAACCTTCATGTCAGAAAATAGAAATCAGTATGATACAAGAAACAATTGTTTTAATCAAGCAAAAAGCGTCTCAGATACTCATCGTAAAACTGCCCGATATGTAAAGAAACGCAACGTGCATCAATCCTTTTTGCGGACACACAAAAAAGTCTCAGATATGTATTTGTAATATGTAAGAAGCAAGGAAAGCAGCTGCTTAGCTCGCAGCAGTAGCCATATGGTATATCATCCGCAACGAAGCGATACGCCTCCATATAAAGGGGTGTTAAACTTTACAAATGGGAGGACTACACGAATAGATCAGGTTATTGGCATTCTGGCGACGATTACGTGGAACTGGCCCACAACATCGCCGCTTATTCGCGAACGTCATGAGAATTATGAGGGATGCATTCTGGCGACACCTCACGCTTTCTCGTTCTTGGCCGACCGCTTTCCCTCTGAAAAATAAACATCGGACATAAAGCAGAGAAATCTATAATTTGAACGCAAACAGGCATTTTGTCGCGATTTTAGGAAGACGACGTCGGCGTGCTGTAATTGTTCGGATGAAAAAATCGCGGGGAGGACAAGAGCAAAGGAACCTGTGCCGAAAACGCCTTCCGGCAGATATGCTTGCTGCTCGTTCGTGTGGCTCTTTATGGAGCTGGAAGAGAAGTTAAAACTGTGTTTGAGTCAACGCCAACTTTTTTCTCGATTGCTTCTGTCCCAGCGCCAGCCTGTTTGCTCTGCCCTTATTGACACTGTGGTCACGGTTGCCGGTGTCAGCAGTAACCAGAATGCACGGTCGCACTTTTTGTCTTGAGTGGAAAAAAATAACTTATTTGCTCCTGTATCACAGAAAAAATTCGGTGTTCTCAATGAGACAGTCGATGGCGCCATTTCTGACGCAGTTCGCAGAAAGATCATAATTTTAATAATTGTTTAGATTTTATGTCCCAAAACATGATATGATTATGAAGGACACCGTATGTGGAGGGCTCCGCGACTTTGGACTACCACGGGCTTCTTTAACGTGCACCGAAATATAAGTACATCTGCCTCTAGCATTTCGCCTTCACCGAAATATGGCTGCCGCGGCCGGGATTCGATCCTGCGACCTTCGGGTCCGGAGTCGAGCACCATAACCACTAGGCCGCCGAGGCGGGTGGAGAAATAGCAGAGCGGGTCGTCACCGAAATGGCAAGTGTCGCGTCACATTGGCAAGAAAGTGCTGAAGTTTTTTTTGTGTTCTTCTTGTGGTTTGCCCTAGTGAAAACTGCAGCTCATAGGCTGTCGCTAGCTAACTGATAGTCTTGCCGATCACTGTTTCTTAAGTTTCGTTTATTTACTTCCCTTTCTGGTCCCCTTTCCGTCATGTATGAACCGGAATATGCTGCGCATACCTTGAGCTAAGAGTGTTCTCATTTGGGCGCTCCGAGGCTATGCATAAGTTACCCATTCGAAAGCTAACAAGAACCTACTTTACGCTCACTCACATGCTTCATCCTCTTCGATTGTTTTATTGCGGTAGCAATTATATGGACAGTCTCGGCTGAATTTTGCCGTCGCCGTCGCCGTCATGTACCGTATATGTATAAGTATGTATATATATATAAAAGCCCCAAAGAAAAATAATTCAGAAAAACGCTTACGAGGCGCGGAATCGAACCAGGGACCTCTTCCTCCGCAGCGAGTGGCGCTAGCCACTACGCCACGAAACGCAGATCCTCCACGTAGGTAACGGCGAGCGTTATATACACACCCTTTAGCGCTGGACGGACTCAGAGACGGCTGCGCTTATAAGCGTTTCTTCATTACCAGCGAGATGGCGTTAGGAGCACGACAGGCGCATTTAAAAGTCGTCAGCTCGCGCGCTCGCTTCTTCTTATACTTGCGCAGGGAGAACCTTGCCCTTCCGCTGTCTGCTCGTGCGGTTTTCTTGTGCTGAGGGGAAGAGGAGTGTTTCACGCTTTCACCGTGATGTCCGCGCTCATGTTACGCAGCGTACGAAAGCCACTCGAGCTCATGTTCCATTGTTTTTCGCTTCCTCCATATTACCTGCTATATAAGCAGAAGACTAGCTCCAACGCCGGTATACACAGATATTTTTCCTAGAGGTATCACGCCGTCGAACGGCTATTCTCCTGCGAGGCTGAACTAACGTTCCTTGCAGGGCTTAACAACTAGGTGCAACTCTCTGGAGAAGCGTTCCTTCTCGTTCCTTTCCAGAGATTGGAAGCCATTTCCAAGCTTTCCGGAGTGCCTGGGTGGAGTGCCTGGATCTACTTTCGGATCACTAAGTCTCACCATCTGAAACGTCCTAAGTGGAGATCCTCGATAAAACCCTGCTTTGTGGAAGCTATGCTTTTCTCTTCTGTTTTCTCACGTACTTAGCTGCCTGAATAACGGAGGGCCGCGCTTCTTCTGGTAGTGCTGTGGGCTTTTCTTTACCACTTTTGTTCCGGTCTGATTCGCATGCGTCTTCTACGCCTTGCGAATCCTTCCCTTTGCCGGAGAATTTAGGCAAAGAGATAACGCATGCAGCTAGATAATTGTTTTCTTTGTCTTATCTATTTCGTTTTCCTGATGGTTTTGTCTTACGTTGATTATCAAGAAAGAGAAATGATTTAATGAAAAGCTGGAGATGTTAGCCTCGTTTATAACCTCCTGCTAGAATTGGTAACCGAAAATAGAAGCTAACGTGTTGATATTACATCAGAGCCGAACGAATTTGTGAAATTCCAAGATTATTAGGATTGGAGATCCTGCAAGCTCCATTGAGGCATTGCTTTTTATTTCGATACACTTATAAATTATTCACGTACTCACAAAGAAGTCACAGTTTCAACGCAAGGGAGAAGCAATGAATGCGATAGCAACAAATTGTAGTGTTACACGAAGTGAGGCTACAATCTCGCATAACTACAAAACGCTGGTGTAAGAGAATACGGCCGCTCCAGGGAGCGATGCTCTCCGCATAGTCACTTCGCGTTGAGAGCGCAGCACGTAGAAGGGTATACGAGCCGCCCGATGTGATGGCTTTCGAGATAGTGCGCGCGACCGCGCCCTTAGATTCAAAGTTCAAGGTTGCTCGTCGCGCAACGCGACACCCCCCCCCCCTCGCGTCTTTTAAGGCTCGTTAAAGAAGGCCGGGCGTTTCCTGTCTGCTTCGACGGCAGGCCTCCCCCGAGCGGGGGGATGTCATCGCATGCACCCTCCGAGCGATGGGCCGGCTTGTTTGAACTCTGCTTTGGCGGCGTTCATCTCCCCCACTCGAGCGCTTTTACCCGCGGTAGAACATACAATCGCGGGCAGATCTTATCAATTTGTACTTCATACCGGAAGGACATGATGGCGACGGCGACGGCGACGGCAAAAACCCGTCGAGACTGTCCATATAATTGCTATCGCAATAACACGATCTTGCTGTAAGGGTGGGCTCCCACCGAGGCACTCGGAGTGTACACCGGCGCGCAACCGAGTTCAGCAGCAGTGAAATCTACCGCTATAAGTATTTCTGCACCGTTCCGGGTCGATCTTCTGCACCGTTCCGGGTCGACCGGATTCCCTCACCGCGCGCCAAACGGAGTGCGAGTCGGAAGTTCCAACAAATGCCACAGTGCTTTTAAACAATGTCAGCACCGCAGTGACGCAAAGACACAAAACAGAAACATTCATACTCTACGTACGGAGATAATTTATTGTGTAAGACACGGGAACATCCGGGATATACCGCGGTTGCCAGGCGGTTAGCGTTTTAGACGGCAGATAGCTCTAATGCAGGGGTCGGCCACCTGCGGCCCGCGGGGTAGTATTATGTGGCCCCCGGCATGATGTCAGAACTCCCTCCCCTCTTTCCTTATCGCTTCCCATCTGATGCCCGACGTGGCAGTTTTGACCTTAAATAGAGTTAGAGAGGAAAACAGAAAGATCGCTACCAGTTCCATGGCATTGTCCCCCATCTTCACACTTAGCCACATGACATCTTTACTACTTATGTTGAGCAACTATGTTCAGCACCTAAAGTCACATTGAAAGAGTTAATATTTTTTGATTGTAGCCTATGTTTGTATAATACAACGTAAATGTGATTTCTACTCCAGCTAATTGGGCGAATATCTTCTCTTCGACTGCAAGCACCCTCCCCCCCCCCCCCTCTTCCGCATCATCAATTTGCCCTGGCATGTCGGGTCGGCTTCATGCAACAACTCGGCCCATTAGAGCCCTGCTCTAACGTATCTCGTTCTGGCACCTTGGTGGTCAAGTCAAGTGAAGAAAGCGGCATTTCGATGGCAGAAGAATTTCGTTCACTCTAAAAGCCTGATTCCCCAATGTGAAAGTGGCTTAAAACTCTACGCATCAGGCAATCGTCAATTGGACGGATTGATCATGAACGTAGTCGGAAATTGGGCGCCAAGCACATACGTTGCCTGAGGTTGGCTTGGAGAACCCAACGTCAGGTAACGTACCTAACTAAAGAAATTACGCCGCAACAGTCGTATGAGATCGCATTTAATCTGCATATGTTGCATATTTCCGTGATAGCACCAAGCTAATGCCAGCACTCACTTGAAAAAAGAAGCGTTTTGTGAATTAGGACCGAGCCAATTGTCACGCTAACTCGGGGGTGTTGTTGCAAAACAATAACTTGTGAAGCTTTGCGTGTCAAGACCGCGCAGTGATAATGAGTCATGCCATGGTGGGGGGTCCGGGAATGATTTTCACCCCATGAGGTTCTTTCATGTAGTACATGTAAATCTAAGAACGCCGATGTTCTTGAATTTTGCCTCCATCGAAATACCGTCGCCGCGGCCAGAAATCGAATTTATGCCCTCGAGCAAGATGTGAGGAAGTGACATATCTGGTGTTCCTTAGAGTTTTCCCTGTAGCATTCCTAAAGCCTCCTATACAGACACCTCAACTTCAAACAGCGAATGGCTTGGCTGTCATGCTCATTTGAGCTTGTTCAATACCTCGCGCTATTCGCGTAACATGACCAACCAGAGCCACCTCACAAAGTTTCACAAACTTTCCCAAAGTGCTTCTCCCGAATGAGTTCTAATGAGGCTAGAGCTGCATTTTGATGAAGGTGACCACAAGCAATAAGCGAAACTACGTGCAAGTGGCAGTGCGATTGATTGGCTTATGTATCCTATTAACAACCGTATGATCTAGGAAGGATTTGAAAAAATGGTGAATTGAGTTATTCGTACAACTAGCCATCGAAAGCTATCGTACGAATTGTTGCGTTCGACAAAAGCTTGTCGTCGACCGCTTACAGTGAATGGCGACGGCTCCGCTTTCACGATTCGGGGAGCAGATATCCACTGATGCGCGACTAATAGCGCTCCGTTCGTAAAGACCGCAAACGCCACCATTCTCCACGTTTTTTCTATTGAGTTATCTGTACTGGAGAAACGAGTTTGTCGCATGCAGAGGCCAAGAAACGCGCAAACGCACAAAATGACGCAGGCTCGGCGTAATCAGCAGTACAACGACGAAACTCGGTCGTGCTTTGTTTCCTATATAGACTCGTGCTGCATACACAGACGTCCCTTAGCTCCAGGAATTGCACCACAGCAGTAGTCGAGTTGCAAAGCCGTCCACGCGTGTTAAGGCTAGAGCAGCGACGCACGCAAGGAGACGCAATGCTGCGCTTGGCTAATTAACGAGCACAAGCCTAAGCCATTAATCAAGTCGGAACAACGTATGTCTGCCTCCTAGCGTTGCTATGCAGCGGGCTAATTCACAGGAGCTTCTGTGCGGCGACGTTGGCCAGACCGCGAGGTCATACTTAGTCGTTATCGAAAGCATCACTCCTTACTCCGTAGCGATGACCTCTTTCTTGGGCTTAATGTGACTACGATTTATTTATTTATTTATTTATTTATTTATTTATTTATTTATTTATTTATTTATTTATTTATTTATTTATTTATCACTAAGGTACACATAATTTGGGAGAAAGAAGTGCAGCTGTCCACACATGCTGGTGCAAGTTAAGCTTGGATATTGATTACCTTTTTTGTGTATGCAGGTAGGAGTGTAAAATAAGTGCGTGGCTTCTCTTCCTCGCGAAATTGCGGATTTAGCAATCCAGTGCTCAGTAGAAAGCCACACTACCCCTTATTTGCAAGGAAGGTGTTAACAGCTAAAAACCCACAACATTGTTTCACGCAACAAGTGAATTAAATTCGTTTGTAAAGAATAAGAAACTACTGCTGACTCATTTTCCGGAACACAATGCTATGCTGGCCTCCCGTAAGCAAGAATGCCTTTAGAGAAGTAGCGTGACTTGTTGGGTCTCAGAGGAAGTGCATATAAGCTGCCTTTGGTGGAAAGTACGCTTCCACAATAAATCGCCTCAATACAACTACGCAAGAAGCGAGACATATGGCGTCCCGCTTGTTCAGAGAGAACAAGTGATAAATTAGCCCAAATACCTTAAGCCAGTTATTGAAAGGGTCTCTTTCAAGAAGCACAGCTTACCTGGTACAGCTCGTGTTCTGAGAAATGACTTCGAACTTTCTGTTCCAAGGCAATGGACAAATTGCGTTCGCGGTATACCAGCGGCTGTTGAGCCTTACATCTGGCAAGATCAATATTTCCCACGCGTTTTTTTTTTCCTCTGCGAGAGACGCTGTTTTCGATAGCGTGATCGCCTTTTATGCTTCTCAGATTGTTCACGAGAAGTGCTGGCTCCCTCGGGTGGGACAAATCCCACCTGCCTTATTACCCGCCAGATTCTCTGTTCTTCTATTGGTGCGCAATGTGGGCAGGAGTTCGAAGAACTCGTGCTATTACCGATGCTCGAGCTGCACGTGTTAATAGCCATTTTATCCATCTCACTTTAGGAATAAGCTTGTCGACTCCTTTCTGCCCTGTCTTCAGAGCCAGACAAACGGCTTATGCGCATGTGTATGGCTCAATAGCCCGACGAAAGATAGAATTCATGATTAGAAACCAACCAAATGAGTCGGTAGAATATTATGCATACTTGTGTCGATTACTAACAGCAGATTCTACTCACAAAAACAAAATTGGCCGAAGAAAAATAATGAGCTGGATGGAGCTCATTCGTCAGGCGCTCCCTAATAACGACCGTAATTTGCCGTGGTCCCTAAAGCTAAAACTATAGAATCACCACACACCTTCAGTTCTAGCATGTGGGAGTGAAATATGGAGGATAGAAGCTGAACTAGAGAAAAAGTTAAGGACCACTCATCTTGAAATAGAGAGGAAAATGGAAGCCATAACACTGAGTGATCAAAGGCCGGCAGAATGGGCCTGCGAACAAATAGGGACAGCGGATATTCTAGCAGACATCAAGCGAAATAAATGTATCTGGGCTGGGCACGTGATGCGCAGAACAGACAACTGGTGGGCGGCTAGAGTCCTTCGGTATACATGCAGTAAATATTACCGGAGCCCTATTACGATTAATTAATTATTAGGTAATGATACCTAATAATAGTAATATGTCATTAATTAGTACCGCAGAGATCATCCTAATTGTCACGCCCGCCATTAATTGAAGTATTATCACTATTAATGTTGGAGTATGGTAGAAAAAAAGAAATAATCGGAGGGCGAAATAATACAATTATACTTAAAAGGGATCTTTTCCTCTTGTGAATAATTGTGAAGATCACCCACCTGTCCTTACTACAGCACATTGTTTTGACCTCGTCCACGCGACCGCTAGTTGGCGTGACTGCTAAGCGAACAACTCTGGCTTCGACGTACCCACACTTGGAACGTCTGCTCGCTCCATCACACGGCATTGTTTCGAAGAAGAAGTATGAGCCGCCCACACTTTCTCTCGTAGTAATCTTTTCGCAAATATTTATTTTTCTTCTGCGTCTGCTCTTATCGAGGCTTCGTGTACTTTTGGACGGGGTGGCTGGTGAAGGACTCAGTTCCCAAAGAAACAAGGAAGCAAGTCCACCGTACTTCACCGGTCTCTGAATCCTGACCGCAATAACGGTGCTTGAAGCGGCCACTTCGTTCTTGTGTGTGTCCTCTTTTCTCTTTCTGTGCAACATTGATATTGGGAGCCGAATATTGCCTCGGTTTGCTTCCTGGAAGTTTACCTTGCGGTACCATTTCTTGCCGTCGACTGTGCCTTTCGACTACTTTGCTGCGACGGTGGCGGAATATATATAGGCTGGTGAACGAGAAGTATATAAGAGGCAAAGGAAGTCCATCTATTTCTCGAGGTTTCGAAATAAACGCATTGTGCGCAACGCTGGGTGGCCAGAGAAAGCAAAGAAGCGATCGAGAATGCTTTTTGTTTTCGTTAATGAGGCTGTTTAGTAACTCAGCCACAAGAAAAAGGTCATGCGTTAATACATACTTCTTTATTACAGAAAAATTACACAAGAGCCATTGCGGGTGCTTGATGTATTGCGAACTGGAAACGCTTTACTGCTTCATTTTCAATTTTATTGCAGTTCTTTCTTACTTTTTAACGAGCGAATGAAACGTTGCTAAACTCCGAACATTATTAGGGCGATGTTTACGCCAGGCACTATATGAAAATTCATGTGCTTCAGTTAAACAATATTCGCAATAACTACAAGAACAACACTTTTGGAAAGCAATTGTACCATGCTTTAACGCACAGGGGTAGAGTTACGCTATTGCAGGCTATTCATGTGCGTTGTTGAAAATCAGTTCTTTATTAACAGTGATCAATATTACTTAAATACCAAAACGATTTCAGGCTTATCCCACTAACGTCCTGCTTTTCAAGCTACGTTGAAAGCACGCAAGTACGCTCACTATTTGCTTTCGAATCTGCATATGCTCTAAAAGTTCAGACACATGCGCTCAGAATTCGCATACAGTGCAAAACAGATCTAGAAAAAGCATCGAAAAAGCGTGAATTACTTGAAGGCGAAATCTTTCGGATCCAAATGTCATGCTCGGATTTTTTTTAGCTATATTTCATATACTTTCGCTTTCTCCCTCTCTGTCGGGTCTTTCTCTTCCCTTCCACTCTTCCGAAATTTTTATTCTATGCCACAGAGAAGCGCTAGCGTACTGTATTCTAGGGCGAACCCAGAAACCACATATTGTGCGAGGCAGTGCAAAATAAAAAAAACAAGTAAACAAGACAGATCTATGCAAGGTTATTACTCATTTATGCATAAACATTTTTCTCGCGATAAAAAGTTCGCGACTCGCTAAAAGAAATTCGGACGCTAAGGAAACAGTGCCAAGAAGCGAGGCGCTTAAACCAAATAGTTCACCTCCAGATCACAAAGAAAATGTATGTATAACCGATTATGCAAGCATGAATATTAGCATAGTTCTTAAGACAAAAAGAAAAGAAGAAAGAGTAATGCGAGCCCCACCTCTTAAGTTTTGTGTCAAAATTTACATGAATAACAAAAGAAGCCAACCGCAATGCGTTTCGACACATTATTTGCTTCATTACTAGCTCCGCGTGGAAAAATGGCAAAGCAACAAAAAAAAAAGCAAGTGGCAGAGGCGAATGTGTGATGCTGGCGCTCAAGATATGTCTAATATCAGGATTGACATAATTTATTCCTTACGAACGTTTATTACGTAGGAGGGTTTTTTTTATTGCGGGCCCAGAAGGGCGCTAATACACCGCTACTCTGGCACTCCGCATGTCGCACCGAATTTATGCGCACGACGAGACAGTTTATTGTTCGTTTTAGAATGGGGTGTTGGATGAAATATAGCATGGTGGGCGAAGTTCTGTTTGCGAATCCTACCAGCCAGCATATAGTTTTGTTTTCGTTTACGTTGTTTTCCCTCATTTATATTCCCACTAGTTTCGCTACGCTTCTCTAAGTGCGAACTTATTCGTGTGCTGGAAGAAGTATATTGAAGACATAAGCAAAACACCACATTTACAAAGAAACGTTGTTGCGACCATCGCGGCAACATGCTTTAACTTTTCGTATTTTTGGTCAAATCCTCAGAACGAAACAAACAATTTACGCTATTACGATCAACTGGTTAGAGCTTACAAGTCTCCTTCTTCGTGCGACGCTGTTCAACGCATGCTGCACACGATTGTTTTTGTTTGATTGCACCGCGAACACCAACAAAGAGGCCCAAGCTTTCAACGTTGTTCCCTTCATTTATTGTTCATTCCCAATTTTCCATCTAACACCTCGCAGAATGGCGTTAGTAGACTAAAAGGGAAAAGTGTAAAATGTAGAAAAGGACTTGAATTTTTGAGGCCAAGGTTTGTTCCGTCAGACCAACCCTCGACCAGCGGTAATGGCAGAGTATAAATAAGGTAATTGTGCAGACCGTTGTGGAGAGTGCACTGCGCTTCTGCGAAATAAACTCGAGCTCTTCACGACGAACTAGTTTTACGGGGCTGTAAATCACAGCGGGATAAATGGAGGGCAGCCCGGCTCGAGAGCAAGGGTCTGGCTTATGCCGAAGGACTGCGGGAGCACATATAATATGGTAGCTGGCCCGTGTTGACGAATCATAACCCCTTCTAGAAGCGACGGCTCACATCTTCTGAGTGTTCGGCTTGTAGTAATATGCAATGCGCAAGAGGACAGCTATGAGAAGAAGCGTGAGGGCGCTGCAGCAGCTCTCTTGGTGCATTTCTCGCACGAGGACCTCCGCCGTGCGCTCTGCCAGCTGTTGCTGCAGACACGGAAATGAACGTAGGGTTCGCGACCAGTAAACAATGCACTAAACCGTGTACGGAATGCCCATATGCGAGCAAGCTCTCGTCAAACGCTATCACCTGACACGCTATATTAAGCGATGCTTGGCGAGCTGCTCAAGTCTTAGGAAATGGATGGGCGTGTAAGCGAAAAGTGCGTGTATAGGCAGAGACAGAGCACGCACTAAGTTAACGTTAGATCAAACCTCAGTCCTCACATATCTATATGAGGCCAGATACTTAAGACAAAGCTCAGGTAACCAGCCCGAATTTGCTAACTGTGGAACCATTGTGCGCATCAACTGTTTGTTTTTGACGATCTGCGATTACAGTGTCAGGTATAAAATACTTAAAAATGAAATGAAACTCCGTGCCACCAATTAGGCATTTGCCACTGTAGTGCACTCATGCTGCTATGAATAGCGTGGACACATCAACACTGACACAAGTGACCATACTGCTTGATTTCTGCTGGTTGAATCAATAGCTGTCACATTTTTGCGAAGCTTAGCGATATGAGCTCTCACAAGAAATCCAGCATAGCTTTGTAAGAATAATTTAGAGTTGTATCTCCCTTCGACAGCATCTGGAAATGGCCCCGCAATGGAGTTATGCATTTTGACGGTACTTAGTTACCTCATGATATAGTTTATTACTAGGGTTTTACGTGCCACAACGTCGATATGTCTAAACCGCGATATGATTATGAGGAATGCGGTAGTGGAAGGCGCCGGTAGCGTTGCCCACGCGAGATGAAAAATAAAATCAATGTAAAAAAATGAAACATAACTCCTGCAAATGAAGGATGCGTTTAGCATTCTTTGGAAGAAAGTTGTATGTGTTTCTTGCAGGAAAGGAAACGTGCCTCAACTTTTGCAATATGATTAAACATGTGAAACAAAAACGAGACCCAGACAAAAAGGACGGTAACAACGAACTTCATGTTCTTCCTATCATCCTGTTCTACGTGTTCTATGCTCTACACTACAGACAAGATTGCACACGAGCAAGCTCGTAAGGAGTCAATGTGGGAGGCAAGAGGAGACACTGCCTGTAATGTAACCAGTAAGCACCGGCTTTTTGTTCATTGCATCGTTTTGCACGCTTTGCGTCGTTTTTCACTTTTACATTGATTTCTACTTTCACAGGATTTGTTTTTTCACACTACTTTGGTCAACAGCGACATTCTTTACAACACGGGCAAAATAAGGGAGAAAAAAATTACACCATCTTCCGCTAAAGGGGACCATGAGGCGATGCGAAGCAGCCTTTCGGCATGTCGAGCCCGCGTTTCCGAGGGGGAGAGGGGGAGTTGAGAGGCGAGAGAGGGAGGGGAGTGGAGAGGGGAGTGGATAGGAGGTGTGTGGAGAGGGGTTTGCGCATGCGCAGTAGCGGTGGTCATGCTGCACACCACTACCACCACCACCTAAAACGCGACACGGCGCGCCTTGTGTGCGTGTTGCAAACTCGCGCTGTTACCCAACGTACGATGAATAAAAAAACCATCTCACCCACCTTCCTGCCTTGCTACAGCATGTTTTGTTCATCTCGCAATGTTTTTTTAAGGCCAGTTTTCCATGTTCGTTGTTGTTACCAAGGGAGTGTGTCTGCTATCGTGCAGACGTTTTTTTAATATTATTATTATTATTTTTCTTGCTCCGCTTTAGCCTCCTACCTCTCATGGTCTGTTATACCTCTGCAGTGACGGTCAACGCAGGCGGCTAGCTGACGCGCCTCTACACCCCAACCATCTGTCGCCGTGGAAGTACGCAAAGCTGCTAACGTTCACTGCTTGACACGGGTTGTTTTCGCTGCAATAAATAGGGTGTCCCCCCTTCTTTCAACTCGCACCAGGTTGTTACCCTACTTCCTTTTATACCGTGCCCACAATCGATCTTCACGGAACACGGTGGCGTGGTGGTGTCGCGCCAAATAGAAAACTACCTGGTTGACCTATGTGCGCTTCATGGTCTCCGAAAATAGAAACGCCAACAGGAAACAGTTCGCGTAGGTCAGGAGCGCGACAACGTTAAAACTAGTGATGAAAAGGAAGCAGCTGTTAACTTACTATGCTTAATATCAGCTGCATGGTGCTGCCACTGCTTATGTTTGAACCAAAGAAGGGGAACTTTAAGGGTTAGTTTTTCTAGGGAACGAACAGACAATCAATAAGTCCGTTAGGTCCCATAAATGTTGTGTCTTACAGAGAAAAACGAGCCCTTAAAATTCCCCTTCTTTAGTTCATTCATAGCAGGCGCGTCTCGTTCAGGCAGACTTCATGTCTTGAGGTAGTATGCGAAGGATTATAAGTTAGCTGCTAGCTCGTAAAAAGATCATGTGCTACGGGATGCCAGCAGACAGAAAAAGAGTGTTCCACACTCCCCGTCATGGCTACGAGCGGCCCAGGTTTAAGTTCACCGATGTAACCCATAAAGTGGACGGGGGGATGACCGCCCCCGAGGCCCAATTGGTAGAGCATCGGACAGGTTATTCGAAGGTTGTAGGTTCAGTCCCTGCCGGTGGCAAGTTATGCTTCCGGACACTTCAACTTCTTCTCATTTATATCCCAATTACTACAAATAGCATCCCGTATTCATACCTTAGCTGTAGTGTCTGTTGTCATCAGTGCTTATGTTAGGAACACTAGACTATAATTTGAGTCTGATTTTATTTAGGGCTCCGTGTTTTCAGAATTCATTTTTCTTGAAATTCTGAGGGCGTTTTTTGGAGTTTATTTTTTTAGAAAATTCGGCGTTTACTGCAGTTTATTTCTCGTAAATCTCCAATTCTCCGAAATTCGGGGTTTATTTTGCATTACAAGTTGTTGCAAAGGTTTCTTAATAATTTTATTTCCAATCAAAATACGTTACATTGTTACTGATGATCCTGTTTTTTCATCCTTTCATTTTTTCTCCATTCCTGTTCACTTTCCCTGTTAATAAGGCTGTTGATGTGCATTCCTGTAAACTCCCCAAAGTGCACTTTTGGATGGAACAGGAGCTAGTCAAGCTGCTTCTCAGCTTTTTATCCCAGCCTCCTTCTTCTTGATGAAAAATAAAAGACCTATTATTATTATTATTATTATTATTATTATTATTATTATTATTATTATTATTTTTTTTTTTTTAATTTAAGTCGGGCTCTAATACAGATGCTTCTAATTATCGCCCGATTTCTGTACTATGTGCCACATCAAAGATCTTCGAGCTGGTTCTTCACAACATATTGTCTTTTAGTGTGAAAAACTCATTCATTCCTAATCAACATGGTTTTATCCCTGGCCGCTCAACTACCACAAATCTTGCTAGTTTCATGACGCAGATCTCCACACCTATTTCTCAGAGAGGACAGGTTGACGTAATTTACTGTGACCTGAGCAAGGCTTTTGACGTAGTCAGCCACACACTGATTATGGTTAAACTTGCGCACTTTGATGTTGACTTGTCGGTTGTGAATCTCCTGCACAGCTATCTGCTCAATAGATATTGTTATGTAGCCGTAAATGGCCAAACGTCTTCTTTGTATAAAGTGACTAGTGGGGTCCCTCAAGGGTCGGTATTAGGCCCAATCCTATTTTTAATTTACGTTAATGATGTTTCTTTTGCCATTCGTAATTCTTCTTTCCTCTTGTATGCCGATGACATCAAGATTTTTAGGGAAATTCATTCACTTAATGACTGTCGCTTGCTGCAGTCAGACTTGCGCTCGTTTTCCGAATGGTGCGACGGTAATAACCTTTCTCTGAATACCTCGAAGACAAAATTCATGTCTATCACTCGCAAAGCATCTAGCGTGTCATTTCAGTACTCTGTCAATTCTGTGTCCTTATGCAATTTTATGAGATCAGTGATCTTGGTGTTGTTGTTGACAGCGCGTTAAACTTTTCTGCTCACGTTAAGCGTGCTGCTATGCGGGGCCTTCGTTCTCTCGGATGTGTTTGTCGAATATCTCGAGAATTCAGGTCTCCCATGGCCCTACACAAATTGTACACGGCAATATGTCCTCCACAACTTGAGTATGCGTCCGTGATATGGAATGCCATTCCTCAATCCAGCGGGAACACCATTGAACGAGTCCAGAAAAAATTCCTCAGCATATATAACCATCGCTTTGCTAAAAATGACTCTGGATCTCGTTCAAATACTGCTGAATTATTATCACTGCCATCACTTCACTGCCGACGAAATCGCCCTGATCTCTTATTTCTTTACAAGCTAGTCCACGGTATCATATCCTGCCCTGTACTTCTCAGTTGTGTAAATTTTCGAATTCCGCGTAAGTTAACCAGAGAGAACAGACCGTTTCATGTACCCGCCTGCTTCTTCCAACACTCTACCGTTCACAGAATACAAAGTCTCTATAATGTTAATTTTCTTGATCTTGACGTTTTTCATAGCCCACAATCATTGTTTTTATCCGAGCTTTGCACTGTTTTGACATAGTGTGGCACAATGTACAAAGTCTTCCCTTCTCAGTCTTTCCACATAGTTGTATATATGCAATCAAATTTTTTATTCCCATTCAATATTTCTCGTGTTGTCTTATTTTACTCCTCTCCTTTTTTGTTCATTTCTCTTTGTCTACGTGTTTTTGCTCTTTTTATTTCTGAAGACTGTCTGTATTGTATTGTTTATTTTTTTTTGCGTGCGCCTGCACAAAGACCTTAAGGTTGTTCCTGGGCACGTTAAATAAATGATTGATTGATTGATTGATTGATTGATTGATTGATTGATTGATTGATTGATTGATTGATTGATTGATTGATTGATTGATTGATTATTATTATTCTCAATACTCCGAGATCTCAGATGAAATGATATCTGAACACGAAAACATGTGAACACAATAAGTGCATTTTAGATGTCTGGAAGGTTTTAATGCGACAGCACATATACGTACAAGCACAAATACTTGAATACAAAACACCTACGTTTGTTCGTATTACAACCTTAAAACTTCCTGTAATAGACACAGGCATATTTTACGACGTTTCCGCCACTGATCGAGGTGCGCTCTTTTCGATTGATAATTGTCAGCTTTAAAAATGTTCTTTCAACGTTCAAAATGCCCTTTTAAACTCGGAGCTTACCGGATAAATCGCAATTGCCAAAAAATTCACCGGCGAGTGTTTATTGATTTTTTTTTCGGATTTATCTGAAACGACGAAGCCCTAATTATATTCAATAGCTAGCACCACCTCCTCCGTTTATCTCTGGAACTCTATTGCTTTCTTAGCTAAAGGTTTCCCGAACGTTGAACTCTGGAAGGAAAGGCGACAAAAAAGCACTACGTTTCTTTTTTTTTTCCGATGTCGACAAGTAATACGCTTCCCATTCATTGGTAGCTCACTTGGTTTCATGGGACGATCTCAACAAATCTGAACTCTTTCCTTCGTAGCAGTTCCTTCGACGCTGATTATTATTAAGCCGCATCCTGACTGAATCAGCATAATCACATCATAATGAGGTAATGAACTTATGATTAACACCTCCAATTAATTTTTGCTGCAAAATGACTTCACAATCATTTCGGTGTAACATCACTGGTCTCCAGATGGCATTCATGTCACCCAAGCGAAGTCGGTATAACAAAGTAGGGCAGTACTCAACATTCAATCTGAATGGGGCAGCAGAGAGTCGTTCGAGGACTATACGATCGAAGTTCGTATTTCAATTAGCCAGATTAACCCGTCAAACGCGGACAGTTCACGTTTACGCGTGAATCGTATACGTCCTTATCGCGCTTTCGAGCACGGTACGGTCGTCGCCTAAGCGCCCTTCATCGAACGAGAAGGCCACGCACTTTTGCAAAGTTTCCGGGACTAAGCCTTTCAGACTTTCGGGAAAACTCTCGGGCTTTCTTTTCTTCGCTAAAGCTGGCATTGATTTCAAGTAGAGCAGAGAGACAACGAGAAACGTAGACAAAAGGGACGCATCTTAAGATGAGTTGAGAAATGGTTCAAGGGGTCCGCTGACCTGCTTGCGATGTCGCTGTTTTTTTTCTTAGAAGGGTCGCTGCACGCATCGCTGTTCAACGTTTTCGTATTTCGTGACATTTTCATTACTGTAACTGGTAGCTGCTATCTTTGCGTTTCAGTTAAGGTGTATTTATGCGTCAGCACTTTCGTGTAGAGCGTTCGATTGTCCGCTATTTTTGGGGGCACAGTGTCACTTCACTGATCCATGGTTGATCCTCATCTGCGAACTTTTTTTTCGCTACGAACATAATACGAGATGTGTTCGAGACAAACAATGCCGAAAATGCTTCAATCAAACAAACAAGCTCAGCTATGGGTATCTGCGGCATCCGAGCTACATCGTACTTCACTCTGCCTTCAGGAAGGCAACAGAAATGCAGAGCCATCAAGAAGATTGTCATTCATTGTTTTTCAGATTAGTGCTGCCACGGGCATGCGAGTGAGTGAATAGACAAACGAAAAAATGAGCGGCACTCCATACATTGTTCACGAATACCAAGAGTTCTAGGAGATGCAGTTGGTAACGGACACCCAGTCAACTCGAAGACGTATAGGCTGATTTCCTCTCGACTCATCTTACGTCGCGCATTGTTAGTGCTGTGACGATAGTCAAGGCGTTTCCTTTTCTGTACAGAAGCAAAAATAAGGAAAAAAGGTAGCGGGACGCGATGTGAGGTACCATTCATTCGTTATTTTCAGATGCACGGGCGCAGTATCATGTGAGATGACGAAAAAAAATGACGGCTGTGGTTGTCAGTTAAAGTAAATGGAATGTTGTAGAAGAATACCAGGTTAATAAAACTGAACAGTAGAGATTTTTTCCACGCGGCAAATAAAAATAAAAATACCCCATTCAGACAGGCTGGATGATTATGCTTTCATAACTTTAATCTGTTATTCACAGAATCCGCAAAGAAGAGAAGATTTTGATGCTATTTCAGGAAAATTCGACATCGTTTGTCTACTGCGTGGTTTGCTAATCTTTTTTTCTTTAGCACAGTAGCACAGTCTACTAACTTCCCAAAGCAAATTTACGCTGCTTTGTTAAGTGATTTTGCCACTGAATAGCAACTAATATAGCATCTAACAGAGCAATTGCAACTAATGTCAACTCCCATTGCTTGCTGTCGGCATCAATTACATTGGGCTGAGGGCATAATGAAGTGAAGCAGCTGTCGTGTGTGAAGTGAAGCTGAAGCATAGTGAAGCAGCTGTCGCCAAAGCCACGTTCTGTGAACACGGCCGCAAGTATACAGTAAGAACAGTAAGAGCACCTACTTGCAAGGCCTAGATGCACACAAGCACGTCATTCCTTCAGACTTCGCACCTGCCACCGTGGACGCTGAACAGACCACAGGTGTCCCTTCAAATACTTGGACTTATGAAGGGTCGTGCTCCTAGTGCTACACTCAAACAACTCACCTTGGCACATTTAAGTAAACGATATGATGACTTTCTGCACATTTACAACGATGCATCTGTGACTCCGTGCGCTTTGACTGCGGCCTTTGTCATCCCTCGCATAGGTAACTCCCGGAAGTACAAATTAGATCACAAGTCGTCCTCAACAGCTGCAGAACTTAGTTGCAAAACGGGAAGCTATCCGATATTTGTGCGGTCATACATCACATAAATAGACGATACTATCTGACGCAAAATACTCATTGCAAGCCATTGATTCTTGCTCAAGAAGAGGCCGATATTATACATTATCTTTAGAAACCATTCAAGCATTGGACCTTACGCAAAGGAATGGTAACTTTCTCACATTTCAATGGATCCTTGGGCACTGTGGATTGGAAGGCAACGAGCTTGCAGATGCTTAAGCAAAAGCCGCTGTGTATAACGCCCCCATTGACGTGAATGTACCGTGCTCGCGAAGTGACGTCAACTCTTTATTGAGGTCACTCATGCGAGAGTGCAGAACGACTTATTGGTCTCAGGCAGACTATCAATACAGGCGCCTGCGGGAAATAGATCCTGAAATGACTTATCGCCTCCCGGTTAAAATGAATCAAAGCGCAACGCAAGTTTCCTACATTGGATTCGTCTGGGCGTTGCATTCATACTCCGCTCACGCCTCATCCGCCGTGCGGACAGCGCAAACTGTGAACGCTGCAAAGTGTGAGAAAGGAGCAGACCTATTTTGTCATTGCCCACTTTACGTGTCGCAACAAAAAGAAAAGTTCGCTTCAGCGCTGGCAGGAATCGGCGCCGCAACTCCAAGTGAAAGTGGTATTTTGTCAGCAATGTGCGATCAGACAACGTAAACGACTGCTATCAGGGCAGATATGGGTTTTCTTAAGAGGCCAGGACTGGACAGCAGGCTCCAACAAAACCGCTATATTACGTAGTTATTGTATGTCGCATAACGTCGTCTCCCCATCATAAACCTTGATTTCTACTTTTTTCCCCTTTCCCTTTTCCCCTGTGTAGAGTAGCAGGCTAGAGCGTGCGCTAGCTCAGGTCAACCTCTCTGCCTTCGAATAAGTTATCGTTACCTCTCTCTCTCAAAATATCAGCCACGCTTTGCAGCTTTAACAGACACCAGCCGCGCTGTAGTTCAAGTAAGTGAAGTTACTCACTAAATCAATCTACTCAATCTGAGACGTCCTTCAAGGCTCAAATTTTATGTTGCGAGAAAGCCTTTGACACGAGTGAATCAAATGGGGAGATAAATATTATATTTTATTCAAAAAGACGCGTTGCACCGACCAGTATGCACCACAAATGAAAAAAAAAAAAAACGCCAGGCCTGCGCGGAAAGCGCAGCACAGTCACAGCGAACGCTGGAAGAGCGGCATTTCTAGAGACCGTTGTAAACTCTCTTGGGGCTACTAATACAAGTACACTAGCAAGGTACCCATTACGCTATAAATCACAATATTTGTGAAGTTGAAAACCACCTACAACGCTATTATTCATCATTGTGCGCAGAAGCGAGGTTCCAGCTACACATATGTAAGGCATTATGTGCACTTTGTTTACGTGATGACTGATGACGATGAATAATTGTGGCTCAGCTCTTGTAACGGGTTGGAAGCTCAGTTACGTAATTCGCATTAGGTGTCGCCCGGTCGCTATTTCACTCTCCCACCATGCAATATAACATACGTTGACGTGAGAAAGAGAGACAGAGAGAGGAGGGAAGAACTTTATTGAGACCCTGAGGAAATGGATGATGGGCTTATGGGCTTCCTAGGCAACCAATGCAAGTGCACTTGCGAGGAACCCACTACGCTATAACTCATCATAATTTCTGTGAAGTAGGGAAACAGCCACTATGCCATTTTTCTTCATTCAACGGAGAGCCATGGTACCCGCTAAAAACATGTAAGGCATTATGCGCACTTGGTTGGTGTTGTCCTGATGACAATGAAAAATTATTGCAGAGCCCCTTGTAATGGGTTGGAAGCATCCAACAGCCCACTCGTTGCGCAATTCGCATTTTGTGACGCCTGGTTACAGAATTCGCGTTGTGCGACGCTTGGTGCTTATTGTACTCTTCTACCACGCTACATTGCATATGTTAATGTGGTTCCTTCTTGACATGAAGCCTGTATAGCGTCTTCTTGCAAGGCAGTTCCAAGCACCGGCATGGCTCTGAGGTACAACACTGGGCTCCCACGCAGATGGCCCAGGTTCGAACCCCGTTCAATCCTGATAATTTTTTCTTATTGTTTTTAAAGACGATAGTCTTTCTTGGGGAACTTAAACGCAGAAATTTCGGTCTGTCTTTCTGTTTGTCGGCACGTCACTCGATTCAGCCACCCGGCCAAAGTTGAACCACTTGCCCAAGAGCCAGCCATGCTGAACGGCTGACTAGGTTCACAGTGTACATTGTTAATCGAAAAGCAAACATTACGAATGTCTGAGGCGCAACATCACTAGGTAAGTTGTTCCTTTAATAGAAAATACATAGATACGTAATTCTAGAGACCCTAGTTTCTTAAGCTGCGCTGAAAATGCGACTGCGCTGAAACTTGCCTTACTCCGTGCCCTCTGCACGAGCTCATTGTTGTGTTTCGGTTTCGGTTCAGTATTAACGCGATAGCGTTTAAGAGCACGTATCGCAGAAATTGCGCCGTCGGCGTCGGCGCCGGCACCGTTGGTTGTGAGCGAAAAATCATCATCTTGTGCGTGACCGAAAAATCGAAAAAGCTGCAAATAAAATAAATAATAAAAATGTTGGGTCCGAGTAAGAATCGAACCCAGGCCGCCTGCGTGGCAAGCAGGTGTTCTACCACACAGCCACACCTCTTCTTGGTGCTGCATTGAAAGTAGCTTTGATGCTTCCCAAAAATACGCGTCCTGTATATAGGTGCCACAGTACGAGATGTAATATGACAGTAATATTGCGTGGTACAAGCGTACATCGCCATCAGACGTCACACCACGTCAATATCATAACGACTTGGTGGTTTAAAGACAGCCACCCATTACAAAAGGCACACACATTACTGCGCGTATTCCCTTAAGACCACGTAGTGGGTGCATCGCAGCTTCGAAAAAGGTTCTCGCGCATAATTGCTCCTGGTTTAAAGCATGCTACCCATTACATAAGGCACACACTTTATTGCGGCGCGGTTCAACACTCGTAGTGTTCGAAGTGCGCACTGGGGGCAGGATATTGCTTTCGCGTTCAACTCTTAAAGGCGTAGCTTAAACGTCCCCCAATTTTTTGCACTGTACGAATGCCATGGGGCGCCGCTCTGGCATTCCTGTATTACCCAGGCGACGTGTAAAGAAAAGAGTGTGTGGAGAGTACTCGTTGAGTGCGGACGTTTCTTCTGCTTCGGCGTTTCGCGCCAAACCGCGTATTCGGGCTGGCTGGCGCACTCGCCGGTCGCGTTGGTCACCGCCTGTCTTTGCCTGCTGCTCCGCCGGGACTACCAGCCCGCAACACAGCACTCATGTTTCCCGACGTATTGTCAGATGGCGTCCATACCTCACACAGCGCCTCTTCTATCGTCTTTAGACGACATTTGCAGCGAAGCACGCAGATACGCGGCCAATTTTTTTTTCTTATTTCGAGCGATAGTGGTTACGGACACCGGCGGCGGCGGACAACTACGGCGCCAAAAACGGCCGTTGAAATGATCTGATAACAGCTTTCGCTGTAAAAGATGCGGCAAGAGTACTTACTTAGGAGGGTTTAACTGTGGCATTATGAAAGTATTCGTTTCAAGAAGGCGCTTGAAAGAGACTATTGCAAGAGCATTGTCAAAACTATGGTAGTATACACAGTTCCCATCGTCCACATAAAGTCGAACATCACGTATAATATTACCTCCCCCCCGCCCCCAATCCTAGCTCGGCTTTCCATTACCCTCTAGACAATGCTGGCGCCACGTGCAGTCTTCAAAGTCCAATAGGGACGACAAGCAAGTAATTCATGTAAGGCCTCACGAATATAACGGAGGTCATAGTTTCACTCTTGTAAACTTTGTATCACGAGCGACACGTACCTTTCTGTACACGTACGTTCTGTAAAGACTGCGCACAGCGTTTCATTAAACTTACATTAAACTTACTGGTCACGTGGTACCGCAGCGACGAGGCTTCGAGCGAGCATAGCTGCGACGCCCCTCCGCAGTGGATCACGTGGCGTGAAGTCACGCCCGCCGCGATTGTGCTCCGGCGGCTCAAGGTCGTTTCAACGCACTGAATGACCTTGGAATGCATGGCGTAATAGACCTTTCGCTCTAAAAAAAGTCGATAGTTAATCATATTTTGAGAATATTCTCGAACCGTACAGACTTGAAACTTTCCGTGCGCGTTACATCTAAGACGGTCATTAAGGTTCTTACTGAACGTAAAGTGTTGGCGACATTGATTATCGGATGGCATTGGGGACATTTCGAAGGATTTCATATGCCACCGCAAGACAAAAACGAAACAATGTGTTAGCAACATCTATTTCGCCTCTAGATAGGAGAGCAATGGTATTCAGATTTTCCCTGTTCAGCGCCCCAGACGTCCTTTTCCTTCGCCTGCCATATACATGAACTCAGTTAGTATCCTAATTATTTCAGGAGGCAAATAAACATAAAAATGCAGTAATAATGAGAGGCTTTTCATTCGGTATTGCAGCGCAAATATATCTGATTGAATGCATGTTTAGCCTGGTTTATGCAAGCTTAATCTTGACTCATAAAATGCAAGTCACTCCATGAATCTTTGCAATTTTTAGCAATTACTTCGAAAGTGCGATTAGCTACGTTCATCATACATAGCCAGGAAATAATGTATATTTGAATTACTAAACAAGCAAATTGGAGATGGTGAATGGCGCGACTGGCGAAATCTGAACAATTTGGCTCTGTCAATGTTTGTTGGACGTACTCCGAAAGGAGCTTGTGCTTGCTTCGCTTTCCTTTCTTAACGCGAGCGGATGAACAAGCCATTCTAATATGGCGCTCATTGCGATCATGCACTGCTTGTATAGACTACTCTCTACAAAAATACTTTTCGGCTGCGCCAACGTATCCGCAAGGACGCCCTAATCCAATTACGTTCTTTGCTATAGCAATGGCTACCTATTAGAAACGTTATTTTAGTGTCCCAGTGATTCTTGATGAAAGATTACATAGCAATGCTGAATTCTCATTATTCTTGGGTCTACTACGTACTTTTTCTTAATTTTTTTTTTACTTCCAACGTACCAAATAGAAGGCACATTCATTGCAAGGAATAAAGCCTGTTCTTCTATTCTTGATACAAAGCCACCAAGCAATGAACATTGTAAATACCAAAATAGATATCAAGAAATGTGCAACAGGAAGAAGTACGAATGTGAAATGAGGACATAGAGTTGTTATACTGAAACAGCTACACAAATAAAGCGTTCATCCGCTTGCTCTACTGTGCGATCTACAAGTTGGGTTCCTTCGCCGTTGCGTTTGGTCGTTTGCACTTCTCGTTAGCGTCACTTCCGAGAAGGGATAATTTGCGTTGCGCGATCACGTTCCGAGAATGAGGAGAGAATACAATTTTGCCACCGTTACCGTGAAGACACATACAGATCAAAGTCGCATTTTATAGCAACTTTAGGATTGCTGAAGATGCGACTTATTCTACCGTGTATACATATGCGTGAAAAAGATAACATAAATAGGTACGCTACGCTCTCAGTAGAGTAGAGGTGATCATATTTGGCTTCCTTTTAGAGCTCATGAGCAAAGTCTAGCTGATGCTACCAGCCATACTTTTGCGGCTTTGTTGTCTTGTTTTAACAAATACAAAAAAAAACAATCCTGAAAAACGTAACAAAGTTGTTTTTCATACCTTATAAAGCTGCCATCTTGTGGACCCCTTTTTTAGTGATATAATGTAAAAGTAGATGTTAGCGACCAAATAAGGCGCCTGCAATCCCTTAGCTCTTGAGTGGATTCAGCATGGAACACAATGAATAAAGAAAGGAACAATTGTACACACACACACACACACACACACAAACAAACACACAAACAAACAAACACACACAGACGCGCACACGCAAACACACACACACACACACACACAAACACACACACTAAACAGCATCGCAACGTAAAAGAAAATATCCGTAAGGTAGTAACGTCAATGACAACGTCCTATACGACTGAGAATTACATTTTTGTTTTATGACTCATTGCTCAATTGATCAGCGGCACATGGTTCGCACAATGGTCAGTGTAGGAGATAATAGTAGTACCAGTCAGTTGTAGTGATGGCCGCCGGTAATTTGTGTGTCTATACTTACCGCTCAATTAATTGGTTTGAGTTGCCGACAGTTTAGCCAACCGTGTTGAAATAAGCGCACAGACGGGGCCACACTTACCGTACAACAATCTCGACTGCATCTTTTTTTTTTTTCTTGATTTACGCTACGCCCACAGGACTCTGTCTAAGGCGAGAGCAAACAGCGCTAAAGACGGGACGGAGAAGAAGAACGCGCAAACTCAGGGACAAACTCCGTCCGTCTTTAGCACTGTTTGCTGTCGCCTTAATCATGTACCAACCAGCCCAGTTAAGCACACTCCTGCAGGACTTTGTCAATGACATTGGGCTCGACAGATGCTTGATGCTCAAGCACGTGCAACTCTACGTGCGCAACGTCACACCCGGAAATACGAAAACTCACCGTACGCTGCACGCACCGATGCACCCCGCACCATCTATCCCTCGCCACGACGACCACGGGCGCATTATCCCCTTGCGCAGTGGTGGCGGCAACGTCAAAGGCCGCAGGCGTGCGCACAGTGCAGAGCGAAGGGGCCAAGGGCTCATTAGCGAGCGTCCAGGCTCATGCCACTAATAAAGACAGAAAACATGCTCCGTGCATTGTCCCGCAGGTGTACGGCGGTGCTAGGCTATACACACTGGAGTAAGTGGCAATTTCGGCATCTGCGGGCAGCTTTTAGTCCACGCGAACGTATATGTTATACACTGTATACCTTCTTTTACGTGAATCTAAAAGGATGTATATCGTGTTCGATAACTCATTTGGAATGCCAGCCTTCAAAGGACCTCTGATAAGGGTATGTCTACTGCAGTGGCTCTAACTTGAACGGTAAGAAAGAGGTTGTGGTGCTGGCGACCTAATTTTACAACGAAGCAATAAACGCTACGTATGTATTCCTACGATACAGCCGTGACGTCAAAGTTAAAGTCTATGGTTCCAGTGTTGGCTTCGCTTTTATAGCATTCTAATAATAAGCATAATATTTGTATTCTTATGATTAAGCAAGCTAAATGCAAGCGTCGTTTGACCCCGGATGAATACGCTAACGAAAGTTACGTATGACATTCACATCATCGCACCGTAAAGTGCACTTCGCTTCGATAATACTGAAGCATGTGCTCTACGTGAATGGTGAAGTTACGTCAGATAATAAGCTACCCTTTAAACTCAAGTGTTGTCGACTCACCTGGTAAGCCCACGATGTGTGCACAACTTCTACACTTACAAAAACACGTCGATCCACTTCCTAACGCTAGACTCAAAGCCAAAAAATGCAGTGTAAAACAGCTCGCTGACTGCTTTGCATGATACCGATTCGCACAAGGCGTGGGATCTGCCGATTTTCTGGCCCCTGAGTTTGCGCTCTGCTATTTAACATGGTTCTCAGATTTCGGCTCTGGTTGTGCATGTGCCCCGCCTGTATAAATAAGGAAAATGTGGCGTTAACATCTCCAGTATTTTAGGTAAATCAGCAAATTGTTTCAGAATGTCTGAGGTGTTCATTATTGAGGCAACTAATTTATGAGCGCAACCACGTTTATAGTAGGCCAGCAAGCCGTCCAGGAAAGGAGGGTGCGGGGGAGGGAGCGGGGGTGAGAGGTTGAGCACCCTCTGAACGCGTGCAGCACTTCAAGATAGATGGAATGAGCTCGGATTCTAGATGCACAAACGTCTTGGCCGTTAACTAATTGCCTCGCGAGCCTTTCCACAGTGCGTTGTGTCTCTATAGTGCGAGCGCTGGTATTTTCCGAAAAAAACACGATGTTCGATCGCATCGAGCGCGGAAGTGTGGCGTTAATGTGCGTGTGGAAGGGACGAGCAGGGTATTTACGGCCTTCATCTTCGTTTAGTCGCTTCCGCTTGCAGTTCATAAGGGTTGAGAGCGCGTTTCCTGGCGGCAGTCGACGTCCAGAACTATACTGCCCGGCATGAACCATAGAAATGACAGGTAGGAACAACATTCGTCGCATGATGTATGTTGAACGCAAGAGCATTGCGGGCTGTTAAGGTACGCGTCCCGTCAAAAACTTTGGTTTTGCCGTGCGGGAACGTAAACGTAATAAGGTGTAACGGACGCAGCGGCTGTTTCCTGCCTGTTTTCTTGGCTGCAAGCAAGGCGAACAAAGTCAGAAATATTCTAGCACATTCCTTTGTTAACAGTTCACAGATTCAGATTCTTGCAATTAGTGTAGCGCTTTTTCTAATATGCATACACATTTCGTAGGACAGCTACCCTGACTATTTGAAGAGGAGGCATACTTTTTCTCGTCTTCCCTGTCACTTTTACGCTGCAGCGTTACGCGGCCTACGGCAACCAACTACTTTGCTGTATTGATAATGTTTCCAGCCGGCCCTCACTTTCTTCGCCTTACCTCTCCAACATACAATAATTACTCAAAAATATTGTGCAATAAAAAGAACAGTAGTGCTTGCGACGGCAGTATCTTTTTTTTTCACATCTTCAACTTCATAAACGGTATCGTTTTGTGTATGCAGTCAATTTCAAAGTCGATAGTCAAGTTCTGTAAATGAATGACTGGCAAAGTTTTCCTATTGCAGCTGAAGCGCTCTACAAACTCTTCATGGGACTAGTGTTTATATATCATGTATGTTGTCATTTTCCATCTAGAGGTGGAATACGGTCAAGTTAGCAGTGGTATCAATAATACTTTCAAAAACAATAAATGAAATGAAAATAACTACAGAAAGGTGAGGTGGAAGTTCGTTTTAATGTGAGTATCAGTATTTGGTTCGAAAACTTAGTTTTTCGCAGATTGTGGAGCAGTAGGCTTCTGATTTGACGGCGACTCAAAGGTGGCACTGCAGTCTGTACAGTAACTTTTACACTGTGGTCTGCTTGAGCATCTGGTTCTTCAGATTACAAGGAGATACACCGTTTAACTGAGAAAAAAGAATTTTGTCAATCTTGCGCATGTTACCTTGTGTGCTAGGTCTGAAGTAAGATAAGTGTGCGCCAACTCGCTGCTTTACATGGGGAAAACTTTTTTAAAAAAAGCACCAGCGTTGCTGAAATACGTGTGTCCTTCATACGTTCTCGTTCACTTAGCGCTGCGCAAATATGTCGATTCTAAATCACCAACTAGCCCACGCTGCCATTCTATCAAACATCTGAACGCGCCTTCTTCAGGATCTCTGCAATTTTATCTAAACATTGTCTGTATACTTGCGTAGTTTTATTCAAGGGGCGCTGTGGCTAAATTACTTCTCAAAAGAAGAAAAAATTGGGGGACGCTTAAGCTTCCCCTTTAAGAGTTGAACGCGATAGCAATATCCTGCCCCTAGTGCGCACTTCGAACACTACGAGTGCGCGCAATAAGGTGTGTGCCTTATGTAATGGGTAGCATGCTTTAAACCAGGAGCAATCATGCGCGAGAACCTTTTTCGAAGCTGCGATGCACCCACTACGTGGTCTTAAGGGAATACGCGCAGTAATGTGTGTGCCTTTTGTAATGGGTGCCTGTCTTTAAACCACCAAGTCGTTATGATATTGACGTGGTGTGACGCCCGGTGGCAATGTACGCTTGTACCACGCAATGTTACTGCCATATTAAATCTCGTACTGTGATACCTGTATACAGGACGCGTATTTTTGGGAAGCATCAAAGTTACTTTCAGTGCAGCTCCAAGCAGAGGCGTGGCTGTATTTATCTCATACTATATTAATTCCGAAAACTGAAGACGCAGTTAAATTACGTGACGTAAAGTCATACAGGCCAATTAGTCTATCGAATATTGACTACAAGATTTTGATGAAAGTCCTAGCAAGGAGACTTCAGACAGTTGTTCATGATATTGTAGGCGACCACCAGACATGCGGAATTAAAGGGCGTACTATATTTACAAACATTCATAAGGCACGAAGTGTATTGGAATGCTGTGATGCCACAAATGACCACATTGCAATGATCCAGATTGATTTAGAAAAAGCGTTTGACCGAGTACCCCATGACATTCTACTTCTCTTGTTAGACTATGTTAATGTTGGTAGCGTGATTCGCGATGGGGTCCAAATGGCATATACTGGATGTAAAACGCGGCTCATCATCAACAAAGTTATCGGGAAACGAATCAATGTTGAACGTTCTGTGCGGCAAGGCTGTCCTTTGTCTTCTCTTCTTTTTTCAATTTATATAGAGTCATTTTGCCGGAAGGTCATGGAAAGTAGTACCATAAAAGGGTACAAACTACAAGAAGCTGAAGTACGGTTACTGGCTTACGCCGATGATATAGCTGTGTTTTGTAAAGATTACGAAAGCGTCACTGAAACCGCTAAAATTGTAAACCTTTATTGCAATACGAGTGGAAGTCTGGTCAACTGGAGCAAATGCGTGGGTTACTGGCACGGTGAATGGCCTGTGACTCTTGACTTCTTTGCCGGTATTTCATGGACTACTACCCCTGTGCGGTACTTAGGTGTTCCACTGGAGTATTATTGTGACAGTGAACCGTACTGGCGGCGTCAAGCCGCTGAACTGCGAGAAAAAACTCAGCAATTCAAGGGTTTTCATCTATCAATTTTCGCCAGAGCAACCTTTTGTAACGTATTTTTGGTTAGTAAGCTCTGGTACGTGCTTCAAGTACTGCATTGTTCGCGTGTGAATGTACAAAAGCTTCACCGAATATTTGCTGTTTTCTTATGGGGTTCTTCTTGGGAGCGAACAAGTAGAACTAACCTTTTCAGACGGGTTCGCTCTGGTGGCCTTAGTCTGTGTCATTTGTATCTGCGTCAGTTAGTTAACCGGTTCATGTTCTTCCGAAATAATCGAGACCCGTTCATACGTACTGTTATACAGCTTAGGCTTGGGAGGGTGTTGCCGGAACTCGTGGTGGCTTCTGGCAACATGAAAACAAATGTTAGAGGTTACTTGAAAGAAGTAGCTAATTCGTGTCTCTTTTTAAAAACACGTTTTTCTTTGGAATATCTCTGTTCTGTTTCCCGTAAAAAGTTATACAAAGATCTAGTAGATACAGTTCTTCCTGTTCCTCTTTATAGAGCAATGTACCGTGTAGGCCCAGGTCAGAATGTCTTAAGCCGAGTAAAAAAAATGGAGGTAACACCTGGAGTAAAATCCTTTTTCTTCAAATTACACAGTGCAACATTGCCTGTCAAAACATGGATGCAAGAAAAGGGCTTATTCGTTCCTTGGGGAGACCTTTGTTTACTCTGCAGGAAGCCGGAGACAATCGAACATGTTTTTCTTGACTGCTGGGATGCGGTCTTTTTTTGGGACGTTCTTCAACGCACTTTAAAAAAGGATTTGCCCCTCGATGCCTACGGCATCAGATTTCTCCCGTTTGAAAATGAGGAAGGGGTACCATTCGATCTAGTCATGTTACTGGGCCTACACAGTATATGGCAGTCAAGAATGGCGGTGCGCCATGCTGATATTAATGCACGTCCGGTTCGACAATACTTCTTCGAGTCTATCTGTTCATTTGTGGAAACACAAAAGTTCCAGGAAGATGTACCGGATTGGCTTCATCAAGTAGAAAGCCTTCTACAGATGAAGCAATTTTAAGAAGCTTATCAAACTATATTTTTTTATATGTTTTTATATTTTTTATATTTTTTTATTTTTTTTGTTCTTTGTACGGTATATATTTGTTTTCACTGCTGTATGTATGTACATAGGCAATAAAGAAAGAAAAAAAAACAGAGGCGTGGCTGTGTGGTAGAACACCTGCTTGCCACGCAGACGGCCTGGGTTCGATTCTCACTCGGACCCAACATTTTTATTATTTATTTTATTTGCAGATTTTTCGATTTTTCGGTCACGGACAAGGTGATGATTTTTCGCTCACAACCAACGGTGCCGGTGCCACGGTGCCGGTGCCGACGCCGACGGCGGAATTTCTGCGATACGAGCTCTTTAACGCTATCGCGTTAAAATTCGTTGCTGTAGAAACCGTGTTCTGCGCCTATATGAATGAACTGTTTTCTCTTGTCACGCTACTTCCGAAATTGATCACGTCAGTGAAGTTGTCCTTTTTCCATTAACGATATTGATTTGGTCTTAAGGAACATTATTCCACTTTGTGCAGCATCGATATTTTAATCGAGTTAGGCAGTGACCCAATGTGAAATCAATAAAATGTAAGAAATGAGGCTTCCTTAATGAAAAAATTGGGGGACGCTTAAGCTTCGCCTTTAAGAGTTGAACGCGATAGCAATATCCTGCCCCTAGTGCGCACTTCGAACACTACGAGTGTTTAACAGAATGCGCGCAATAAGGTGTGTGCCTTATGCAATGGGCAGCATGCTTTAAACCAGGAGCAATTATGCGCGAGAACCTTTTTCGAAGCTGTGATGCACCCACTACGTGGTCTTAAGGGAATACGCGTAGTAATGTGTGTGCCTTTTGTAAAGGGTGGCTCTCTTTAAACCAAGAAGTCATTATGATATTGACGTGGTGTGACGCCCGATGGCAATGTACGCTTGTAACACGCAATATTACTGCCATATTACATCTCGTACTGTGACACCTGTATGCAGGACGCGTATTTTTGGGAAGCATCAAAGTTACTTTCAGTGCAGCTCCAAGCAGAGGCGTGGCTGTGTGGTAGAACACCCCGACGGCCTGGGTTCGATTCTCACTCGGACCCAACATTTTTATTATTTATTTTATTTGCAGCTTTTTCGATTTTTCGGTCACGGACAAGATGATGATTTTTCGCTCACAACCAACGGTGCCGACGCCGACGGCGGAATTTCTGCGATACGAGCTCAATTAACGCTATCGCGTTAATATGAATGTGGTGCAGTCGTTGTCTGAGCTAAAATAAATTGCCCTCCAGAAAAGAGCTTATTGATTTTCGGCTTTCGACACGATCTCTATTGTATATATATATATAGGATCCCCGTAAGTCGCTAAATACCGGGCACTAAAACCCTAAACCGACACGTTCAGGGAATAATGGAGAGAAGGGACGCAGTCACAGAGCTCTGTTCAGTTAAGTACTCGTATTTGTGAATTTCAGGAATTAGACAGGCTTTGAGCAAAACAGCAGAACAGTCCTGAGCGCACACTGTAGGTCAGCTGGCTATTTCACGTAAAGTTGTGTTGTGCATGTGACAAGAATAAAACACGTATGTTACGTGCATTTGGCTCAAGGTTTGGTGGATTCCAGAAAGTGTTAATGGCGCGGAATAATATTGGGCCCATTATGCCGACATTTCAGAGTTGTGTCACGCTGCGAAGCCGCTCGTCACCTAGTTACAGAGTAGTAATCACAGTCTCAAAAACAGTAACTCGTAGTGCTTAGACAAGCTGAAAAAAGCTTGTTTCTTCATTCGCTGCACTTCTAGGGAAAAAGTGATAATGAAAGTGTTGTCTACAAGCGTTTACGCGTTTCCACTTCTCTTTCTTTTCTAAAAGTAATACTTCTTGAAGTTAGTTAAGAATACCGAGCTAGCAGTACCTGACGAATAAATGCAATACGAAAAGATAGAGAGAAAGAGCAGAGGAAGGCATGGAGGTTAACCAGAAGTTTGTATCCGGTATGCTACCCTGCACTGGGGTTGGGGAATGGGGGGCTGAAAGCGACAGAGAGAAAATAAATATTAAGGAAACAAAACAATCACAACCACACACACACACGAGAGCGTTCCGCTTATAGGCGCTGTGACAGGCCAGTGGATCGCAGGAAGGCTAGTAGTACTTGTAAAGCCTTCTTCTGCGACGTTGTGTCCGGACGATGGGGTAGTAGTCTTTCTTCTGATAGAGGCTGGTCGTCCAACTTGTTGAAAGCATGGCAAACAGATTGTATGTGTGTGCTATACTCCGGACAGTCACGAAGAACATGTCGAATTGTTTCTTCGTCACCGCAGTGTTCACAGATGGTGGTGTCGGCCATCCCTATGCGGAATGCATACGCATGGGTAAACGCGACAACCAGCCATAATTTACACAGAACGGTAGCGCCACCTCGGCAAAGTCTTGATGGCAGTCTAAGGCTTAACGTGGGATCAAAGGAGTGTAGTCGTGCATGCATGAAATGTGGCTCATTCCAATTTGACGTGGTGCAGTGGCGAACGAGCATGCGGAGCTTCCGAGCAGCGTCTGTCCTAGAAAGAGGTATCGACAGGTCGCGGTTCTCTGTATGGGCTGGACGGGCAGCTTGATCGACCCGTTCTTTGCCGATAATTCCACAGTCACTTGGTAGCCATTGAAATGTAATGCGGGGTCCTTTCTCGGTTAGGTGGCGGAACATCTCGGCAGTCTCAAATACCAACTGTTCATGCGGACCGTGGCGTAAAGTCGACAGTAGAGACTGCAGTGCCGCCTTGAAGTCGCAGAAAATCGTCCACCTTTTTTTCATTTGGTCTTTAATGAAAAGCAGCGCGGCGCGAAGCGCTGTGAGCTCTGCTGCCGTCGATGTCGTTGGGTGAGCCGTCCTGAACTTTATAGTTGTGGCGGTCGTTGGAATCACGACCGCCGCTGTTGAACTGCTCGGTAGGACGCAGCCGTCGGTGTAGACGTGAGTCGAGTCGTCATACTTCTCGTACAATAGAAGTAAAGCGAGCTGTTTAAGAGTTCGTGCTGATAGACCTTGTTTTTTCTGGGCGCCTGGTTTTGTCAGGTTGATGATTGGTTGTTTCAGGCACCATGAATGAACCGAAGGTCTCGCCGCCGGTGTGAAGCCAGTTGGTAGAGATTCTCCGTGTGTGGTTACTGTTCGGCAAAAGGAGGTGCGTGGTCTGTCCGCTGGTAGGCCTGTCTCAAAATGCTTCAACAGAGGCGACCATAGCCATCGCCAAGGACCACCTCATAAGGACTCATATTGAGGTTGAAGCGCTGAGGATCCACATAAGGCATCCTGCCCTGACTCCACACCACCACCTAGCCTCTCTAATGCAATACGAAGAGTTGTATGTATTCGGCTTGTTCTAAAAGTTTTTACAGCAACTGTGTGCAAATTTATGTACCGCGAACGCACTAGAAGGCAAGTTGGGAGGAGAACTGCCATCTTCAAACAGAGTGAAAATTTCTCGATGAAGCTGTCAAATGCAAGAAACGAAGATTCCTCTCGTTTTCTTTTCCTTCTCATGACGCATGTTCGTAGTCAAGACTGGGAAGGAATCCACCATGCTAGCGATAGACGAAGCATCGCCTAACCAGGTTGCTACAGCAAGTCTTACATTGCTTAAAAATATCTTCTTAGCGAATGTAGTAGTACAAACTTTATTGAACTGAAGAGAATGTTTTCGCTTGATTGGTTCTCTATTAATTGACCGGCTGTTTTTAGTAATTGCCTCTATATTAACGTATCGTTGCGCGCAGACTAAAGAGAGATTGCGGGGCATTGGACAGATCGCGAAGGCGGGACAGACGCCAGACGTAATAGAAGAGCGCGTGAGCGTCCGGTCGGTAGCGCTATCTTCGAAGGAATGTCACTAGAGATAAAACTCACTAAAGATAACCAATAAAACTGGAGGCTTGCATAAATGCAAAAGAAAAAAAAAGATAGGTTAGCTTGTCCGGACACCTCTGCTTTGTTAAAGATGTGCAGAAAAATTAATCAAATTGCTTCGGTAATTTTACGATGTTTACAACCAAACAGTTCGAACAATGCTCGTCAGCAGCAAATGTGTCTACGTAAAAAGGAGATGGTGCTGCTTTCTGGCGAGTGTTACATATTATGACGCCAAGCGGCTTAGCTCTCTCTGGAGCCTGCACATAGTTAAAACCCCCAGTTTAACTGAGCTACACTGAATGAGGTGGATGGCATTTGAAGGCTAAAATCATCCGTCAAAATATCTCAACAGGCTAATGAGGAGAGTGTGCTCAAGATTCCTGCGTTACACGCGGAACAGCGAAGCATCCGAGCCATACATTCATCTACTTCGATTTCTTTCCTTGGTTTCCTGGCTGTCAGTGACGATTGTCTCCACATGATTCCTCGCAAGCTTTGCCCTCAGTATAAGCTCACTAGAAAGAAAGCAATGCAGACAGCGACATGACGTTCGAATGTGCGGGACGTGGTCATCGATAGATGGCGCAAGTCAGGGGCGTGATTCCATCTACAACCGACACGCCAATGCAAGGACATTCAGGAACAGATTGAAAGAAGGCAGGCTTTGGATGAAACGTATCGTGGTGAGCCTGCTTGGTGGAATCGAATTGGCGCCGTCGCTTTCGGTAAACGCTGCGTGTCTCATATGTCATCATTACAGCTTTGATTACGCGAGCGTTGGCTCCTGCTTCTTCCGCATCACTGCAATAAGTTCTTGCCTCTGCCTAGATGCGCGCTTGTCAATTTTTCCGATTTCTCATGACATTATATGAGCCAACCTTTATTACATAGCGTAAATACGCGTATCATGTGGCACGAACAGCACCACTAAGAGGATAACTGTCACTGCCCGCTTCAGCGGACTGAGAGACACAAACAGAGAAGTGACGAATAGGCAGGAATGTTTACTTAAGAAGAGTGCGGTTCGTTAGTCTGCGGTTCGTTAGTCTGAATTCCATCTACAACCGACACGCCAATGCAAGGACATTCAGGAACAGATTGAAAGAAGGCAGGCTTTGGATGAAACGTATCGTGGTGAGCCTGCTTGGTGGAATCGAATTGGCGCCGTCGCTTTCGGTAAACGCTGCGTGTCTCATATGTCATCATTACAGCTTTGATTACGCGAGCGTTGGCTCCTGCTTCTTCCGCATCACTGCAATAAGTTCTTGCCTCTGCCTAGATGCGCGCTTGTCAATTTTTCCGATTTCTCATGACATTATATGAGCCAACCTTTATTACATAGCGTAAATACGCGTATCATGTGGCACGAACAGCACCACTAAGAGGATAACTGTCACTGCCCGCTTCAGCGGACTGAGAGACACAAACAGAGAAGTGACGAATAGGCAGGAATGTTTACTTAAGAAGAGTGCGGTTCGTTAGTCTGCCCTGTGAAATAGGGAAAAAAAAGGCAATACTGTGAAATAGCAATGCAGAACAATGAATTGTGGGGTAGAAAACAAATCAGCAGGCACAATTGTGTGGTACCAGACGACATTATCGCAGGCTCTATATCTTAACTTGTTGACTGTGCAGAGATAAATAGCACTCTGCCTATTTTTAGCATCCACGTATGTTCTGCGAAAAAGTTGTCAATGGTCTCTTTGTATAAACAAGATCAACTTGCCTTGCGCAAACTTTCTTCGTTCGCTCTGTCCAGTTACTTTTCTCAGTTTGCGCTAGGAAAGCTGATCGCGTACGTTTTACAGCGAAAACTTGCTTGCGATGAGATCACAACAGCCAATTTTGGTGGTTACGGACACCGGTGGGGAGGTGTCCGTAACCACCAAAATTGGCTGTTGTTGTGATTGCGGTTACGATTGTGATAGCGGTTACGGACACCCCTTCACTGGTGTCCGTAACCGCTATCGCGCACAATAAGAAAACAATATCAAGGATCGAGCGTGATTCGAACCCATGCCATCAGCTGGCAGTCACGTATTCTACCACGGAGCCACGCGTGTGCCCGAAACTCTCAGCAAACAGACCATATACAAGTTTCATGCCGGCCTACAAGTCACGTTATCGGATGTAATACAGTATCGTAGAAGAGTAAAACAACAACCAGGCATCACACAACGCGAATTGCATAACGAGTGGGCGGCTTAAAGCTTCCCACCCATTCAAAGGGCTCAGCCATAACTCGACATCGTCATCAGCCATGGCATCAGCACACGATGCCTTACAGATGTGTAGCGGGTACCTCGCTGCACTGCAGAATAATGAATAATGGCATCATGGGTACTTCCCTACTTCGCAAAAAAATATGAGAATTTATGGCCTTGTGGGTATGTTGCAACTGTGTAGCCGTTCCAAGAGAGTTTACAACGGGACCTGTAAAAAGCCGCTGCTCTAGCTTTCGCTGTGACTGTGTTCCGCGTTCAGCGCAGGCCCAGCGTTCTTTTTCTCTCGAGTGCACGATAGCAGTTACGGACACCGGCGGCGTCGGACAACTACGCCGCCAAAATCGCCTGTTGTTGTGATCTTATAACGGCTTTCGCTGTAATATCACGAGGGACAAACTTGGGATGGGGTGACGATGGTACGGCTTTGTCGCCAACTTTCATAATCCCGTAATGTCGATTTGCTGTGAAAGCAACAAGCTTGATAAAACTCTGTGAGGTGAAGCTTCCGTGGCAAATACTAGACCCCGATTTCCGAAGAATCTTTCATCGTGACAGACTGGTTGAGCGAAGTGTTGATATTTAATATTACCGGTGATTACAAATGAGGACGGAGCAGCAGCCGAGGGTGAATCGCTGATAAATATATTCTGCTTACTTTTGAATTGCGCTAGATGAAAACTCTGCATATCAGCGAGCGGAAAATTATCGCGATTTCGAAAAGTATGACATTGCTTGCCTTTGTGAGTAAGCGTGTTCAACATTTATAATTATGCTGCACTGAAACACAAGTATTGTCGAAGCAATAACATGTTAAAAAGCTGTAAGAGGAACGAGAGCTTATCAGCGTAACAGCGACACCACACTGCTTACGCATATGTTGTTCACAGAAGGAAAGGAAGGGGCAGGAAATGAAAAAAAAAAACAAGGTCATGTAAGCTTAACTAGACCTTCTAACTAGCACAGTTCATAAAAGCCATAATATGTGCCGGTCGTTTTAGTTAATGGGGACGCACAGGTTTTTTGAGGAAGAAACACGATGTGAATGCATTACGCTACGCATTCTTCAAGTAACAAGGATAGTTGCATACAGGACAAAAAATTTACTGAAAAGAAATGCAATTTTACGTCGCAACATATCAAAGACGGAATGGTATTTTGGACGCAACAAGAATCTAGAGAAAACCACTTGTCAGCATTACACACCGCAAAGGCAGCGCGCTTGAGGCACGGCATGCAAATAATTGATAGTGAGCCCATATCACACAAGATCCAGTGTAATAGAATAGCGTGCCACAAAATCATGGGCAAAGGTTTAGAAATATGAATGACGAATGTGGAAATTGTTTTTTGCACTGTGAAAGGCGACTAGAAAGCAAAGTGACCATTTCTCCCTGACGTTATATAAAGGGTACAAAGTGTTAATACGTTTTTGGGAAACATCAAGGCAGAAGGAACACATAGTAAAAAAAAAAAACGAATCCGCGGGCCAATAAAAGAACACAAAAATGTTTGTTCGTTTGTGCACCCTTTTTGATGATGTAATCACAAACACTTGGTGCGATTAGCCAGTATGATCGGCCAAACTGAGTGTGTATCTCCAATGAAGATGCGTCTAAGAAGGCTACCAAATGCAGCGGTAAAGTGCCGCGCGTGGAACTTACGGCTCACGTCCTACTGAAAAGCGTGAAACGCCGAGCATAACAAACAATGCCAACGTTGAGAGTATTTTTAGTTTCGGCGGTTTGATGCCCGATAAATTTCTAGCTCAAGGATGAACAACTGAACAAAACTTATGTACCGTGGCAATATTCGAGCAAAGCTATTCTATTCGACAGCGCTCACCCTGATTCCTCTCTAATGATACATGTGATGATACATGTGACCCAGTACTGTCGTAATAACGAAATGGCATTGAACATTGCTTTTCATACAGCACACACGCTTGAGGACTAGAAATGGTAGGTTAGCTGTATTAAAGAACACTAAGGACTAACCAAATCTATTATGTCTGTGGTCACAATATTTTATACGCCATGTAACAACATTACTATGTTACTGCACGTCCATTATGTTTTCGCGGAAAGATGTCACGTCCAAAAACACTGACCATAAAAGTAAGGACATTGAAGTGAAGCAGCTCCAAATCAAATATTTTAAACTTTACGTCATTCTTACTTATTTTTATAGTAGGTAATATCCTATATTACTTTTAAACAGCCAAATTCGCTTAATCGAAGCAACGACAAGCTTGCGGCGCTTTTGGCAGTGGTGGCTTGGGCACGAAAGCAAGCAGCCAATATTTTCTCATCCCCGCTTACAGCCTAAGCCGTGTTCCCGGGCAATCGCTTCAACATGCAGCGGACCGCGTTAAGTGAGGAGAGAGAGCCAGCACTGGGACGACCGAGCATGTCGAGCTAGACAGCCGCCACAGCCCATCCATGCGTATACCAGCGGTAGCAGATGGCATGATCTGTGAAAGGGACGGGCTGTCGCTGCCTGCATTAATGGTGCCTCTGCGACATGGACGGGCAGGAAGAAAAAGAGAAGCAAAAGAACGACGGAGATCCTGTGTGCACTCGATCGGATCGGCTGCGGTGGGGATCGCCGGAAAGAAACGAAGGAAGGAAGCCAGCTTCGGGGTAAGACCGATGCAAAGAGCTCCGTGAAGAGTGGAAGGAAGCCAAAAATGAACGCGCGGTGTTTGTGTGAGCGCATCCAGCGCTTGTGTGTCTGTGTGCACATATGCTCGTGTGAGTGTTTGTGTATTTAGGCGAAAGCCCTATAGCTACCTCAACAAACGCGAAAGAGACCGCCAGCGTCGGCGGCGTCATCATGAATGATGCAAAAAATCGTGCGATGACGTCAGCCTATGTCGCCAAAATCCGTGACGTCATGGTGATGTCACTAAAATGCCATACCACGTGACGTCCCTTGATGACATCTCCACATGACATCGCTGCTTGTTCAAAGGTGGGCCGACCACGGAGGCACTGCAAGACAACGTGAGGTGCAGAAAGTCTTGGGGCAGGATCAATAAAAATCCGCTAAGGAAGAGAAGAAGATGGCTTTCGCCTTCCGGGCGTCTTAGGTCAAGGCATTAGAAACCGTGTAGCTTTTGTAGTAGTATGTGAATACGCTTGGGCTCTATAACGCGAAGGCGGTGCACATCAGCCGACAGCAGCACTTGGCCAGCTGGCGATCGATGTGGACCCGGTACGCGGCGCGCGTCCCATTCACCATATGTGCAGTCACAGATGACGTGTGATAAATAGGGTATACTGGAATGTGGTTATGTTTTATGCTTTCGTCGCTCTTGGAATTGTTAATAATAAATGTTGAGGTTTAACGTCCCAAACCACGATATGATCATGAGAGACGCCGTAGTTGAGGGCTCCGGAAATTTCGACCATCTGGTGTTCTTTAACCCGCACCTAAATCCATCTATACATGGGCCGGAAGCCCTTCGCCCACATGAAAATTCAGCCTCCACCGCCAGTATTTGATCCCGCGACCTTCGGGTCAGCAGTCGAACGCCATATCCCCTAGACCACCATGGCGGGTTCGTAATTGTTAGCTGTGCCTTGTACTGTCATTTCAGTTCGAATCATTTTATCAGTGAGTACTGAAGCCGCTTTAGGCGGCTGCCTATATGTATGGAGTCAGCCGTAATGGTAGTTTAGCGGCTACACTGTTGCGCTGCTAGAATAGAGGAGGCGGCTTCAATTCCTGGCCTAGACTGAAGCACTTAGGTGGCGGACAAAGGGAGAAACGGAGTGAGACCTGCAGTTCGTGAATACAGGAACAAGGCGGTAGTGCTACCAGCAAGGGCAAGTGAAGCTCTAGTAGTATTACGGTGCTGATTAACATAAGATGCTTCCTGCTAGTATGCTAAGCAATATTCTCGTTTTCACAGTAATAGTCTTGTTGGAAGTACGAATTACCTGTGCACAATATGCTGACAATTAATTCAAACACCGTCACTGACTTAACGTCGCGAACTCTGGTTAAACATGCGCTGATGACGTCATTATACTATTTCATTGCTTGACTTACGCGGCAGTCACGTACGCAGGTACGCGGTAGTCAGTTAAATTGGACGCACCTCGCTGGGAAGGTTAAATTTAAATCTCTAGACTGCAATATCGGCGGCGCGCGTTGTCGAGGCCACCGTCGTGCACTCGTTCTCCCTCCTTTCTGCTTGCTATTTTCGTGGTTTGCCTACATGTGCGATGACGTTCGGCGTTATAACAGAATAGAGTGACTGTACGTGACTGTGGGAGCTATATATGTACCGCAATTGTAGCATATGACATGTCCAATTTCAACGTAGACGGCGTCCGCGCGCGATGAGTGTCGTTCGGAAGCGAGCACTCGCATGTGTTTATCTGAGTCTTTAACGATGGGTTACGTTTGTAAAACTCGCTGTCAGTAACCACTCACGGCGTGCCCCTGGCTGCCGGAGGATTCGGTTTAGGTGTCGGAATATGCCAGCGCAAAGCCTGTCTTATTCCGTGAACAAATTGTGAAGCGATTTCTCAGAAAAGATGTGCTTTCATTCGTACATAGCCTGTGCATATTGCAAAACGAGGTTCCCACCTTTTTTTACCTGAAAATTTCTTTTCGTTTAGATATTTTTTAAAGTGAAACAATCTTGCCATATATGTGTACAGTAATTGTGGAATGCACCAAGGGTACTTTTAAATCCAAATATTCAGTCTGCGTGTGTTGATTATTCCAAGAATCACGGATCGGTTCTCCTCAAGGAGGTTAACAATTTTTTAAAACCTCCTTGGTGCTCGTGTCTGTTCACTCCAGTTGAGAGCCACACTCGGAGAAACGAAGGTGCCGCTATGCTCTGTCGCCTCGCCAATCGTGGTGAGAAAGTCATCAGTGCCGGGCCTATTCTCCCTTTGGCTGGACAAAAAAACGGAGGAAAACAGGTGAATGGCACCCACGCAAAGGAGCCTAAACCAATTTCGTTGGCTGTTTGAGAGAGGCTCACATCATCTCGTGCTGCAACTTTGTTACCAATAAAGGAAGATAATTTTCGAGGGCTCGTTTATTTCTTCGGCACAACCTGCTGGTTTTCATTAACCTTGTTACCAGGTGACATGTTACGAAAGCTACTACTGCCAAAGCAGTGCAGCGTCGGCGTGGGTACTCTAAATCGTTTACAGGTGTTGTGTACACTATTTATAAGTTGTGTTTCACACGATAACGGCCAATACATTGTTCCTTGCCATGTCTGAGTGCATTTGTTGTTTTGTTGTGAGTCTTCATTATGTTTGTCTAGATCGCTTATTATGTAGCGTTTTGCTAACTCTTACCACAATTGCATTTCCTTATCTCTATGCCTCGTTCTGTTTTTCAGATGCCATTTTTTATGGCTGCTCACGCTGAACAGGAGCGACAACATAGCAAGACACAAGTATGATGTCTCGAGCAATCACTAAGTTTGGATTTGTTTACAATCATAAGGAATAAATAGGCAAACATGATGCCGATTTGTGCAGTGTATTTTGCAGCATATGACACTATGCACATCACAGTCAGGCATTTTAGTTAGCTTACCCGCACAAACATGTAAAGAAGGTCTACCTCAACTGCTTAACTGGAAATCGCAGACTATCTTTTCGAGTTTTTATATTACTGTGCTGGAAAAGCTGCGTTTTTTGGTGACGTTTATTAAATAATGCTAAAATTGATCAACTTCTTTTTGTAGTGATTGGGTACAGCAGCAATTATTATTGGACTTGCTTAAAATGAATACTTCACTATTTCCAACAGTATTCGCACGACACAAGAGCATGAGTCAACTGACTAAACTAAACTAGAGTAGCTTGACGCTTCGGTGTGTGTCATTTGACCCATCTCAGTGTGTTACCGGCAAGAACCTTCTGGCTCCCTCAGATGTGGTAATGTGATCCTTCCGATAAAAGACCTTTCACTCTTCTTAAGAAAGTCAATGTACGTGTTCGTAGAGGGCATCGACTCTGAGCCACCAAGAGTTCACGTATCTCTTCAATGAGAATCGTATACGCGGCAAGTCAGGACTCTCTCAAAACACTCCAACGTTTAAATGCACATATATACCCCATAAGGTGAACGGGAGGATGAGCGCCGCCGTAGCTCAGTGGTAGAGCATCGGACGCGTTATTCGAAGGTCGCAGGTTCGGTCCCTGCCGGCGGCAAGTTATCTTTTCGTCCACTTTACTTTCTTCACATAGATATTCTAAATACTACAGATAACACCCCCTATACTTTCCTTGGCGTTATTGTCTGTTAGTTCTCATTATTATTGTGTCTAACAAAGAAAACGAGCCCTTAAGAGTCATCTTCTTTCCTCTCTCGAAAGAGCCACACATGCATTTCTTTTTCATTGAGCGAAGACGAGTAAAAGACATCGCTATCCTTAATAGTGGCGTTGCTTTAAGTATGAAAAGTTAATTACGCAAGAATAATGCTTCCTTTATAAATCCAATTAGCACGTTTTTAAATGTGAAGTAATAGATAGTTGGAATGAGCGTTACCCCTTGCGTATCTCAGATTGCATTTGAAATCGGAAACTGTTACGCGCCGTCTAAGAATGTAGTGCCGTAAAACAACTTTCATGTTTAACGTTTATTTTTATCAGCAACCACATGAAACACGTTCTCTCAAAATCAAGGTGAATTATATTGAATGCGAAATGAGCACACTTCTATCAGACAGCGACGTTTGAGAAATGCATCGGATGTATCGTGATTGCCATAAAGACACCGAAAACAGCATCCCGACCACACGGTATCTCGCGAAACAGTGAAACTGCCAGGGGAATTGACGTACAAGCAAATGCTTCTCTTCTTCTTGTAGCGAACTCAGCAAAGCGCAGTAACGATTCATAAAAGAAAACAAAAAGAAATCAGAATAGCGTGCTTTGAAGAAAAATAGAACGACACGAATAAGACAGGGCATTAGAGGAAAAACCAAACAGAACCGGAAACGGAAATGCGCTTCAAATAAGCGGAAGGCCAAAGAAACGCCAGCCAACCGTATGTTATGCCCCCTACGGTTGCTGACTCAAACTCCGACAAAGGGTGCCCGACGCATCTTCTCAGAAATGTTCCTCAGTAAGCTGCCTTCGTTGCCTGTTCTTCGCCCCTTTTCCTTATGTAGACGTTTTTTTTTGCTTTTGTTCTTTTCTTGTTCTTTCTGACCTCGCCACATCTTTTCCCTTCTGCGACAGTTTTTTTTTTCGAGAGACGAGGTGAGCACGGGGCCATAAAACATCCTCCACCGCACCCGACCATAGCTCCAGTGGGGTTTTGCTAGGAGCAAGGACAGCTTCCGTTGCTCTGTCAGCCCTGAACGAGTCACTTTAACCATAAAACCGTAAGGCCTATGGTGGAATTCATTTGCATGCCGGGAGCAAACGTTCGAGGGCCGTTCTGCAGCCTCTGCAGGATGTAAATGGAAACAACTTTGGAATAAAAACGGCAGCCTGATAAACGAAAACCTGTGCGTTACTGAACATCGTTCTTCGTGTTAAAGAGACGCTCTAGGCAGCAGCATAACCAAAATTAGGTTCAGAGCATCACGGCGTTCTGTTCGTAACCGACGGGAAAGGGGGTTCATATTGTGTTGGGTTTTACCGCGCAAAGGGGTGATGTCTTTTTTTTTTCTGTGATTCTATATCGCGATCCTGCTGCGAAGTGTATACATCCAGGTCGGTATTTTTCGCCATACGAGCACGACAGAGGTCTTGAAGTATGCTATAAAACACAATGATTCAAAAAGTGAAAAGAAAAGTGTACGCAGAGAAACTTATGCCATGAGCATCAAATGTGATCCCAGAACATTTAGAATTCGTTAACTGGAAGCAAACAATTTTTTTTTCAGTTGTCTTGCTGATTTTCCTATATCTTCTTGAAAGATGCAAGCACGGGACGAACTTGTTACTTGCCGGCGGATCGAGTTTCAGAAGATATGCAGGTCAATGAAAGGTCTGGTTGTCTCCTTTCAGAAACTATGGCCAACACGGACCTTATTTCGAAACAAATAAACAGAAATGTAAGCACAGACTAACCGCTGCAGAGCTTCAAACAAACATTTAAATCCGCTAACAAATTCGCGACGCAGTGGATGACTGCTTGTTGTTATTTCGCGTACTTAGGATGACGTTGCACGTCGCTTGCAGGTTTACAGCGTCGTAATTGTGTGTCGTTGTCTTTATACTATTGTATCATAGTGGTCTTTAACGCCGCATAATTACTCTCCTGCTCTTGATGTGAATGTCAAGAACTAACATCACTGATGTGCCCATAAGTCATTGACGTCACTCGCATGTGTGCAAAGAATTCTGCCACTTTCATCTATGTGCATACCTACAGAACAACGCAGCTGATAAATTTTCCCAGGAGGAAGACAACAGGGCAAATGGAACAGCCGCTGTCAATAAAAAAGGCAATGCACTTTTCCTTTCTTTTTTAGTATTTCTGTTTGCAGAACGCAATGTCATACACTCCAATCTCTTGACGAGCCTCCATTGTCACCGTATGTAGAAACCTAGTCCATGTACACGGCCAATCCAATTCCATCTCGCATAATGGCCGACTGTCTGAGAGGATGCATCCATCGTTTTTTAAATAACCGTAAATATCATTGCACAGTCATCGATCTGCAATCTCGATGCGAATGACTGCTCCTAAATACCGTGTGCCGTTAAGGTAAACCTGAATCTTGCCATTGATGAAATCGACAGTGTGAAAAAAACTCCATAATTGGCAAGTTGCCGATGAAGGTAAATAATACATCACAGACTTTGACTCATATGACCCGACTGTAAGAGACCGGATACATGGACGGTTGCTAGGATCCAATGAGTGTCCCCTTCATATTGGGACGGCAACCTCTGCACTACCAAAATTATTATTATTATTATTATTATTATTATTATTATTATTATTATTATTATTATTATTATTATTATTATTTATTGTTATTATCATTATTATCTTTTAATACGGCGTTGTACCTTGTCTCTTTACATTAATGTTTTCTTCCTCCCGAAACAAAACTAAAAAATGCACAGCCCTACTTTCTGCACCTTACGGCAGAGTAACCTCACTTTTGCCACTATTTATTTTTGTTCCTTCTCCCTACTTCCTGCCACCGTGTTCGTACGTCTACGGCGAAGTCAATAAGAGTTGAAACTGCGACGTTATTGTTAGTCCTAAGGCAAAAAAATATTACATTCGGAAACCTCGTACAAGCAATATAACGTATAAAGCAGTACCTCTGTCGGACGCGCTGCCGTATTGGTGGCTACATTTGGCACAAATATACTGCTTCTATAAAAAGGTCACAGTTTCGCCGCAAGGGCGGAGCAATGAATGCGATTGCAAGAAATTGAAATGTCATACGAAGAACCAGAAGCAGCTCGATACTTGCAGTGTGCTGCTGAAGCACGAAGAAGGACGCTCTAAATTAATGCACAGGCATGCGCAGGACAAGCATGAACTAACAACTGTCACAGTTGTTACGCCTATGTGCTTGAGCAACACTCTGCAAGTGTCGACAATGGAGAATCAGACGCTTGCTCACTTGCTTGCTTGCTTGACCCTTAATTCCTGGCTCTTACCCACTACGGGGGATTGGCCCTGAAACCGGCGGTTAATATAAGTGGGGAAATTTAGAATTTAGACGCTCTTAGGTATTTCTTCTTCTTTTAAAATGCGGCGCGTGGAGTGACCCTCTGCGTCTCCTACCACAGGGGCCGTGTGATGCAAGGTGTGCGCAGTGTTTTTCGTCTTTTTTTAATGCGAAGCATTTATTAGCGAACCTTTTGCACTTTGAGCATTTCTATCTATCTATCTATCTATCTATCTATCTATCTATCTATCTATCTATCTATCTATCTATCTATCTATCTATCTATCTATCTATCTATCTATCTATCTATCTATCTATCTAGCCACCTACCTCTGGGCCCTCTCGTGATCGCCTCCTAAATTTGGTGTATACCAAAATTGGCATAGGAGGGTAAGGGGATTTGAGGAATATGACTGTCGGGTGAGGACATGAATAACGTAAAAATCATCTCGCGTACGTCATCAAACCCGTTCCTCTAGACACGTGTGGCACATACCCGTTCACCACGGGCCGTGCTGTAAGGATATGCGCCACAGGTGATTGACAGTTTGCATGTACCCAGGAATGGCAAGAACAGACATTTACCTTGAATGCGAAAGCGTTAAGAAAAACCAACATAGGCAGCGTTGACCCGACGAATGGAAATCATGAAAATTAGGATCCCAGCAGGTATCGAACCCAAGAATTCTGTGTGGCAATCAGGTATTCTACGACAGAGCCACGCCAGGTCTATAAACTGGTTTCAAAAACAGTCTATGCAGGCGTAATGTCGGTGCAACGTAAATTGTGGTTGTGGTAGTGGCTATCTAATTTTGCAAGAAAGAATTAAACACTACACGATACTCCTACGATGTGCACTCTTACGATACAGGCGTCATATCAGATTAACGTCTGTGGTTCCAGTGTTGGCTCTGCTTCTATAGCAGTCCAATAAACATTACATTTGTATTCCTATGATTCAGCAAGCTATATTGAAGTACTGCTCGACCCCAGAGGAATACATTAAGGAAAGCTATGTATGATATTCACATCATCGCACCGTAAAGTGCACTTAGTCCGCCAGAACGAAGCAGATGTCCTCTTCATTTCTTACGAGGCTGGGCGATGGCCTCATGCTGACTGATGATGATGCCATATTGATTAACAGCTGCTTTGTAGACAAGGCTACGGAGGCCACATACGCCCATGTAGTCGAATACGACAAGCGCCATCCACTGATGTTGGCCTACGTATAGCACTGTCCAGGCCTACCAACCTCGACGGCCTATACCTCACCAACGCGAAGGGTGACTTCAGGTTTCGACATGTCGCCAGCATCGCCAGCTCTATCGATATAGAATTTGTCGACGAAATGACCGAGGCATCCACGATTTCCAACAACTGTACCTCACACTTCAGTACATATGGACCCCCCGTCACCGCGATCACGAACGGATCCATTAAGAAATGATGACCAGCTGCTGGTGCTCACTGACCACGGTGATGATGACCTTGTTCAAGAACTGTCAAGAACCTCTTCCACATATGCACACGGCTTCGTAAAACCTGCGTGCGTTCTCCATCATTAGGGACAAGTATAAGCACTGCATATCAGCTTACCGCTTCTGGTGTTGGTAATGCACACGTTGCCGTTGGCAGCGTTACCCAACTGTAAACATATGCGGCTCTTCGGCATATATGTGTGTGTATACAATTTATATATCTTTAGCGGCATTTTGTAACTCTTCACTCAGTAACAAAAATTACGCCACAGTCACCTTCCAGTTGCATGCTTCGCATAACATCGATTCCCACGGTACGTGGTATCTGCCGATTTTTTTTTCTCCCTTCCACATCCCGAGTGCGTACAGAAAAGGGCCACTTCGTCGTGCGCGACTCAAGGGCACTTTTCAAATTGAAAGAAAATTAGAAGCGTTGCGTGATAGAAAACACGTTTTCGCTCCTCCGAGATTTGCTTACCACCAGCGGTACATGGTGTATATAAATGGCTCGCCGTTATTTCGCCGGCGCATACATAGCGTGTGGCTGAGTTGTCTAACGCAGCGCGCTGGGTAGTGAGGGCTTGCTGGTTGGAATCCGCGGTCGGGTACTTCAGAACCTTTTCTTCTGCTTTATTTTACTTTGTGCCTTTTTATATAGGTACATACATATACATATCCGGGACAAGACGGCGTCGACAGACGGCGACGGCAAAAATCAGCCAAGAGTGTCCATATAATTGCTGCCGCAATAAAAATTATCGTGACATGTTTCATTCACGCCTTTTCGTTTTTATTTTGTACGGACTGTGACAAGCCCCCACTATTCCACATAAGGCTACCTTGCGCTAGAAGAGAAACTTTGACGAGTTGGTGGTAATTCATAGTTCTTAAGCAGTAGCACTTGATGTCTACCCGTCGAGAACAATGAATGAAAGAGGATCAAGACACGAGCGCTGTCACGCTCGTGTCAGCGCTCGTTTCGTGATCCTCTAGTTCTTGTCTTCGTCTCTTTAGCGTTGTAGCCGGTTAAACGGGTAATGGTACATCGTTTATTACTTTTCGTCATGGTAAGATACGGGGACACATATGGCCGTGCAGCAATGTAGCGTGATATACACACTGAAAACCAGTGCTGTTACACATAGACGCAAGAACAAGCGCAGCGTCGCGAAAGCTATAAAAATACTAGTTGGTGGTTCCCAGCTACGGAATGAACAGATAATTTACCATCGGCTGTTTGTTTTTCTGATGTCAGACATGAAATAAAGGTCTATAGCAGGCAATCACAAAAAAAGACAAATACTTCCGCCAAACATTCTAGCAATCGACTTCATGCGAAGCACTCAGCGAGCCTATATATGCCGAATTTTCCGCTTTGAGCGAAGCGTTACGAACTGGATCTTCGTGTTTGTCTAAATTTAGTAGTTGTGCGCATGTCATGCGCTTGCTAGGCACGACTACTACACTGGCGTGCAAACGGTAGCTCACGGTCCGAGTGGTTGGCAGCTTAATTCATCAAAGAGCGTGGGGGTAAGGGGGGGGGCGGAGGCTACGTATGCTGTCAGGCCGTGCTGCTCAATGACGCCATCAGCTCGTGCCAGGACCCATGTCAGGACGTCTCGGTCTGTGCTGAAGGCAAGGGCCTGGCATTGCTCCTCGGTGTGGGGTGGCGAGACGAGTTCGGTGGGCGGGAGATCCTCCAGGCGAAGAAACGCCTCCACATAAGCAGCAGCGTGAATCGATGACGCCCGAATGGATGTAAGAGTACACTAGAAGGCGCGGAAAGGTGCGGGTCGGCAGTCGGCGCCAGGTGATCCTGGACCTCCTGGGAAGACAGTCTTGAAGGGGTGGGTAGGCGTACCGCACAAGGTGATAGTGCTGGGCGATGTCATGGTAGGCGACCAGAAGCTCCGGCACTGGCGCGTCCGACTCAGAGGTGCCCATTGCTCTGTTGACGAATCCTCGATCGTGTTTATGAGCCGACTCTTTGCCCGGGTGACCCGAGTGGGCGGGGACCCAGACCAGTTCAATGTGGCGTAGTTCGTCCCGCAGCAAGAGCCGGCGAAGGAGCCGCAGGGTGATAGGCGACACAAGGCCTCGGGCAAAGTTCGAGATAGCGCGCTTAGAATCGCTGAGTACTACGCTGGCTTCGGTAGACGTGGCAGACAAGGCAATGGCCGCCACGACGGCGTGGGTTGTGCGCACGGTGCCGGCTATGACTTTCGACTTCGCAGCCACCGGTGAGGAGGGCGGGACGCAGGTGAGGGCCACGGCGTCGCCGTGCGAGGTGTAACAAGCCGCGTCCACTCAAACGACGGCTGAGTGGTTGGCGTATTTGTTACGAAGTATGGGGACGCGAATTTGACGGCGGGCGTTACGTTGACCCGCGAGCATGTTATTGGGTAGTGGCAAGACGAAGAAGAGCGCCCGACGGTAGTCCGGTGGGTGTAAAGAGGTACCGTGGCCAGTGGAAGAGAAGATCCAGCGACCAGTCGGCCAAAGACAAAGGCGTTGCACTTGAGCGGTACGGTGAGCTTCAACCAACTCGTCGATGGTACTGTGTACCCCCAGGCGGAGGAGGCATTCCGTTGACGCGTCGGGGGAAGACCGAGCGCAGTCCTGTATGCACGACGTATGAGCACGTCGATCTTGTCGCGTTCGGATTTGAGAAGGTGAGTGTAATGCAGGCTGTAGGTGGGGCGGGAAATGACGAAGGTGTCAATTAGGCGGTGTAGATCGTGTTCGCGCATACCCTCGCGCCGCGCTCGAGCACGAGCTAGCATGCGCGCTGTCTGCTGAGCTGGTCGATGGTGTGAATGTTGCTACGGTTGTATTGCAAGATCAAGCCCAGCACGTGGAGATGAAAAAACAACACACTAAAAAAAAAGGGAGCGAGAATGGAGCAACGGGCTCCGTTCCTCCTTCGGAGCCGCGACTTTCTCCTTTGCGGACGATTTATTCGTCGCGCCCTCTTGCGGCAAGCGCCAAGGGAGAAACTTTTCTCCTCAACCACGTGACTTGCGCGCGCGCGCATGCGCACGCCGAGTTCAATCGTGATTCCGTGCTGCGGAGAGCGGCTGCACTTTCGCGGTCACTCGGCAGCCTCAGACCGGACTATCCAGTGCTACCGATCTCGGCCAGTCGGCGTGCAATTACTTGTACCTAGGATTGATGCGAGCAACACACGAGTGACGTTCATTGTTTTTGTTCTATGTGTTGAGTAACGTGTGTGGAGTTCTTTTTTCTTTTTTTTTATAGGCTCGGCGTGTGCGCGCACTGACCTCCATTAATCAGTGTGTGCGCGATGCGCCGCATACTTCCGTGTGTCTCGTGTTGTTTGTATACGCTTGCGCACGATCTGCTTGTCATAAATACAGTAAGTCCCGCTTCACAAAACAGTCTTGTTTTAATGAACACCTTCGACGGCACACCAATTCAACTTTTTTCGGCGTTAACATACTTGGCTAGAGCACGCGTTGTTAGTTTTACACAGCCCTCATAGCACTTATCAATGCAACAAGCAATATAAAGAAGCATGAAGGTTAATTTTTACAACATTTTAGCAAACGTGATACCACTGGACAGTGCATGCGTGAAAGTACGACAACATATAATTGCTGGAGTTTGACGTGTCGAAACCACCGTATGATTATGAGGCACGCCGTAGAGTGGGACTACGGATCAATTTCGATCAATTGGGGTTCTTTAACGTGCACCCGAACATAAGCATGGGTGTTCTTTGCCTTTCGCCCCCATTGAAATGTGGCCGCCGTGGCTGCATTTTAACGTTAACCTGCATCATAATTGCACATATCTGAAAAATAAGTCAATGACTTCTGTCAATTAAGGCAAAATTCTCAATCACATGCGTTTTGGAATACGCATGCCATCACTGAGAATTAGGACCGACTTATGCACCCGTGCAGTATGTGTCTCTCGTTCTCAGGATTTTTCTTTGGCATGCGAAACTCAACACAAAGTGCGCTTCTAATGACAGCTGTGCACAGTGGGTAATCACTAACACTCTCACTCACCTTTGTGAAAAGAGTATTCCAAATCTAACGCAAGACAAACCACCGCCACAACGACAACTACACGGTTGTCGCACAATGACCACAATTTCACACGCCAGGCGAATACCGTGACGTAACAGTAGCAGAGCAGCATGTAGGTACAGCGTACTGAAATATTACAGAACACGTAGTGTGGGTAGCGTTCTTTTCCATAATTCGCGCGGTGTAGCGCCAGTTTCTCTACTCAAGTAATCGAGCTGCCGCGACGCCAAGAGCCACTGACATCGCTCTCGAAAGACCACCGTCCGGTGCGAGGCCATCTTGTCTTGTTTCTTCGCACGACGCGCGTTGTAACGTACGTATACACAAATGAGACGGCCGTACCGCATCAGAAGCATTGTCACTGAAGGGCTAGCAGTTGAAAGAATCCATGGCCCATCGTCATACTTGTGGTCAACGCATGAACAGAATGTGAACAGATGTTAACGCCAAACCACTCAACGAAGTCGACGCGACGAAGGCGACGGAATCTGAACTATGTTGCCGATGTTGCGCCCTCACACAGTAACTATTGAAAATAAAGCAATAAGAAGAGAAATTTCATCTGTGGCCGCTGTCGGAAGATGGCGCTACTTCAAAATGTCGCCGGAATGGTATGAACGGTTCACAATATGGTCGTTTTCGCACTAACTTAATCAACTCTCTGTAATATATTGTTCATTATCATGCGGCTTTAGATTAACTGATGCGCTTGGCTAAGCCATAGCTAACATTTAATAATGTCGGCGTATATTATGACGCAGCCATGAAATCGTAAAGAGTTGAAGAAAAATGACGTATCTTTGTGCCACCATGGTCCACTGTAATTCAGTGACTATATAACGGCCAGCGCTTCTTAGAGGGATATGTGTAAACGTCTATACGTATACGTCTGTAGTGAATTGTTTGTGTTGCAGGTTTTATACATGCGAATGAATTGTGTATGTATTGAATAATGTGCGTACTATGTGTCTGCCTAGTGAACATGTGCGTATCAACTTTCCGGTGTCCTTGAGTAATCCATGAATGGGCCAACCTCCCCGAAATGCCGTGTGCAGTATCGACGTACGCCGCCTCAGTCAGAAACTTTTTTTTTTAGTATTGTTTAATCCCTCTAGATGGCGCTAGCTACCACCTACTTCGCGGCCGCGGCGCTCTCATAGCTCCACCTACTTATATGAAGTTGAACATCTATCTATCGAAACTATGCTCTGCTGCGCCGGGGTTGTTTTGATGCGACAAAATGTACATTTTGGATGCACAAACGCGTGGATAACGTCGCTACACCGTGTGACGCTTCGACAAATAAAGACAGCAAGCGTAACGTACAGTCTCCGGGTGAGAGCCCCTTTGCAGTATCCGTCTCTTTTAAAGTGAACGCCGTCTCGCTGGCCGAGCGAAACGTACGAGTTCCGTCGTTCCGTTTCGCGAGGTTTTCATCACTACGGGTTTGTCTGCTTGATTTTATTGTCATAGCGTTCGATATTAAGCTCAGCGGGACCGTTTTTTGTGACTGCCAGTGCCGCATACTCTTTATCAGTCGAGAATCGATGCGCTCGCTAGGCCTAAATCTATTGCTCGCTTCACTGGCTTGGCGTCAGCCATCTTGATTTTGACGGTTTCTCCATTGAAAAGGGAGGAACGGTTTCTCCATTTGAAGACGAACATTGGGGACATCGCCGTTCCTCCCTTAAAGGAGAGAGGATCACTCCATTTTTTTTAAGAGTGAAGGGTAACGGGGGTTGAGTTGGCGTGAACCATGATGGTGGAATGGGGTGTCTTGATGCGGCGCCGGTCGGGGGGCCGCATCAAGTCCGTATGACGGATAGCGTGTGGACGCCGCTTGCACGGGGACTTGGGGACTTGCAGACTTGCATGGTGAGGACATAGTGGTCGCTGCACAGGGACTGATGTGTGTTGGACCAGCGTGTATCGCGCACGTAATGGCAGTAGCCGAGATCTTGGATGGTGTCGCGGCACATGCTGTTGCCCACGCGCGTAGGATGCGTGGAGTCAGTGGCCAGCGTGAGGCGAAGGTCATGAGCAAGTTGTCACAGCCTCGTGCCCAGGCCGTTGGCCTTGGTGTAACCCCAGTCCGTGTGCCTGACGTTGAACTCGCCGAGAACTAGGAAAGAGGATTTGGCCGCTCTTACTGCCGTGGCGCGAAGTAGCGAGAGAAGAGATGAATCTTTGGTTACCCGGGTGGGTTTGCAGAGATGCAGTATAAAGAGAGAAGGATCTTCCTGTTTCTGGGGTAGAATCTCCATAAAAACGTAGTGGACCACTGGGAAGGGTAAATCGACCAGTTTGACCGTGCGCGTCCGCCGGGTGAGGATGGCCGTGACGGTGTGGGGTGCATGATGATGAGCCACTTCATCGTTGGCAAGGTCACCCGACAGGGAAGCGGCGGTATTAGTTTTGCATGGATTTTGGATCGTCAACAGCCGCCGCGTCAATAAAGTGCCCATAATGTCTTAGATGTGTAGCGGGTGCCTGACTTTTCCTAAGAATAACGAATAATGGCGTAGTGGGTGCTCCCCAGCTTCACAAAAAACTATGATTTATGGCGTTGACGGTACCTTGCAAGAGTACCTGTATTAGAACCCTAAAGAAATGTTAACTGGCTCTAGAAATTCCGCTCTTCCAGATTTCGCCATCGCTGTGCTGCACTTTCCGCGCAGGCCTGGCGTTTTTCCTAAGCCGTTTGAAGCACTGGCATGGCTCTTTGGTAGAATACTTGAACTCAACTTTGGTGCCACTTCTAATCCGGTGCCGGCTTGAGCTCGTTAATGCTTTCGGGATATTTCCAAAATCTATACACACTCTGTCTCTGGCTTGGTCCAGGCCCTGTACCACCTGTCGCGCATACCCGGCCCGTCAAAAGCGGGTATGGGCCACACTTGACTGGTGGAAAGACATTCATGACGCACGCGACACGCAAGTCACGTTTTTAACACGAAAGTGTTTTATGCCGGGGTTCACCACGGCTCCACTGACGTATTTCCGTCACGGATATGATGTTGTAAAATATAAAGACTAACAGTGCGCAAAGAAAAAAAAAAGCCAGAAGGAAAACTTACGTCACGGGAATCGTACTTACGACCCCTCGCTCCGCAGCGCGCAGCGCGAAACGATTCGGCTACGGACGGCACGTTCTTCGCAATGCTAACGGCGAGCTGTTTACATACACCATTTGTCGGTGGTGGTACTCAGAGATTGGTGTTACAGCGTGCTTTCGTTATCACTAGCGAGATGGCGCGAAAAGCTCGAAGAGCGCGTTTTAAAACTCGCCGCCGTTGCGACGAGCGACCGCCTCTACAGGGCGTGGTCGCTCGTGCGTGCGCTTATCTCGTGATCGCGGTGGTTCGTACGTCTTGCGTTAAGAGCACGAAGGTCACTTGGCTCACAGCAGCGGCCGCTTTTGCGAAATGAGCGCGGTGCTCACGGAGAAATAAGTTACAAATGTGACAGTTCGCTGTCATCTTGTGTATGTTCGTTCCGTGCGTCCTTACTGCTTTCGCAGTGCCTTGCAAGTTTCGGGCTGCTTGTCGTTCTTCGCGTGACATTACAATTTGTTGCTGTAACATTCGAACTCCCTAACATCCCTTCGAACCTGGGGCGTAAGAATGCAGAACAAACGCTCAACTACGTCTGTGAAGACACGTTTCATTTTCGTGTTATACCGACTCCTATGACAGGGATCTGCCATGTTTTTTTAGGTCATGACGTGTGTATCCTCATCGTGATACACTCATGCCTGCCTGTGCCAAGATAGATAGATAGATAGATAGATAGATAGATAGATAGATAGATAGATAGATAGATAGATAGATAGATAGATAGATAGATAGATAGATAGATAGATAGATAGATAGATAGATAGATAGATAGATAGATAGATAGATAGATAGATAGATAGATAGATAGATAGATAGATAGATATGTTCATACGTACCTTTTGTTCCCTAAGAAATGCTTTGCATTTAAAACACCACAAAGATCAGCGCTTCCGCGCAAGCACACGCAATATAAATGCGTAAGCACTCAGATATAGAACAAAGACGAGACTCTTTAGTGTCGTCAGCCTACATTTGTATTCATTTCCCAAAGTTGCGAAGCTGAAGAAACGGAGGAGCTTAGAAAAATTATGGTATGTCAGAAAGCGCCAGATCGGCCGGGGGGTATTGAGATTATTAGCCCTTCATTCCATTATGTGGAATCGTGGCTGCATGACAAGGTCTTACTTTTAATGAGCAAGCTCAGCACAGCAGCTTGGCTATAATTTATTCTGGCACTCGTTCTCAAGTCAGTCGGATGACTTAATAAACAGCACAATCTCTCGCGGCGCTCGTCGGCGCGCAATGGACTCTCTGAAGTGTTGTCTCGTAATAATCCATCTTAATCTCGGAACACACATGCCTGACCTCTTTTGCACGATTTTGTAGCCCCTGAAAAAAAGATATGAATGCGGCCGCATGACACGAGCCGGGCACTGCTACCCTTCGCCAGTGAGCACAACACATTCATTATTTGCCATTCGTCTTTAATATTATATAGTGTACGCGGTGATTACTGCTTGTTTCTGCCAAGACAGTCGTTAACTTTTGTCACTTTCGGCATTTCTCGCAATTTCTTTAAATAAGGCAATTTATCGTCATATATGTTCAGATATGAGGGACGCACATGTCAGAACCCACATTTACAGAACCTGTTTCATGTGAAATCTTTTCCGTGCGGTACCGTTCACTCCGTGCAGTCGTTAGCTTTGTAAAAAAATAATCACCACAGCTATGCCCAGTCAACGATAGCTTTTACATTTACGGAATGCGAGACCACGGTTATAGGAAGTAATACTTGATGTGTCTATACAAAACATTGAATTGGCTTTCGCATGTAACACTTCATGTCGGAAGATGAGCGTCTTCACCTTTTGCAAGACAACCTTATTGCAGAAGGACTCAAGCAAATGTAGCGCATTAACCTCTCTATAACTCGACCATTTGCCGCAATGTAACATAAAATCATTGACGGGGTGTACTTACTGCATAAATGCTCTGACCGAAACATGGGTGGTATTGTGCCACACGCTCACTTCAGATCATATTTGTTATTGCAGTGACAAGTGTTTTCCCACATGTCTTACGGCATTTGGCAGACCAGACAGCACAACGTCAATGTTTGCTCAAGTTCCTTTAGGAGACTCCCTTTCGGCAAGAAAGGAGCGCAGAATAGGCGAAGTTACCATCTGTCTCACTTTGCTGCATGTAAATATGGACAAGCGAGCCTGTGTCGCTAAAATCAAGAGAGCTTGTTATCATTAGAGATATATACAGCCCTGATGCCAGAGAGTTGGTCTTGTTTTATCTGGTTGGCGCTGAGGCAAATATGCTAGCATGTCAACTGCATTTTTTTCATCCAGAGGCAGTGCCACTAGAACAACTGTTGTCCTTTTGACTCCTTCTAGTTTAAAAATTGGCAGATCCCACTCCGTAAGGGAATCGGCTTCATGCGAAGCAATCAGCGAGTAATTGTCTATGCTGCATTTTTTTGGCTTTGAGGCAAGCGTTACGAGGTGGATCGACATAATTTTGCCAGCGTAGTAGTTGTGTGTACATCGTAGCCTTACCAGAAACGCCGACTACACTGGTGTTTAAAGAGTAACTTATGGTCTGACGTAACGTCACCACTCACTTTAGAGCACAGGCGTGAGTATTATCGAAACGAAGGGCACCTCACAGTGCGAGGATGTGATTATCACACGTAACTTTCATCAGCGTATTCCTCCGGCGTCGAGCAACGCTTGAATATAGCCTGCTGAATCAAACGAATGCAAATGTAGTGTTTATTAGGCTTCTACGAAAGCAGTGCCAACACTGGAACCACAATGGACGTTAACCCGGCATGACGCCTGTACCATAGCAGTACATACGTAGTGTTTACTGCTCTGTTATAAAATTAGATAGCAAACACTGCAGCCACAATTAACGCTGCACCGACATTACGCCTGCATCCGATATTTTTCCAAAGCAGTTTCAAGATGTGGCGTGGCTCTGTGGTAGAATACCTGTTTGCCACGCAGAATACTGGGGTTCGATTCCTGCTGGTATCTTATTTTTATTATTCTTTGCATTTGTCGGGTCAGTGCTGCCGATGTCGGCTTTTGTAACGCCAATGTCTGTTCTCGCCGTGTCTGGGTAAATATAAACTGTCAGTCACATGAGGCGCATACTCGTGTACAGTGGCCCGTGGTAAACGGGTATGTGCCGCACGTATCTGGAGGAAAGGCTTTGACGATGTACGCGACAGTAGTTTCATGTTATTCATGTCATGACCAGACGGTCGTATTCGTCAAAGTCTCTTTCTTACCCTCCATGCCAATTTTGGACTACACCAAGATAATGAGGCGATCACGAGAACACCCAGACGTAGGCGCCTATACTCGGGGACAACTTTCTGCGGCAATGCAGTCAAGGCTACAGAGCCACAATGCACGTATCCTAGCGCTAATGAATGTAGTCCCACAATTGCGTCCGTATTTTCTGCGTGAGAAAATACTCGTCCATTTTCTACACGTAGCTTTTAAAGACGGAACGCAGCGCACACAAGCGAGATATTTTATAGGCACCGTCCACTGACCAGAGGGAGCTGCACTGCTCGCTGTGGGCCGTCTCAAGTTGTTTGATATTGGCCGCTAGGGACAGGCAAAAAACAGACGCTAGGGACAGGCAAATAAAAACCCTTCTGGCCCGGCCACAGTTTTCACACACTGCATTCGAAAGACGCGCATCGCGTTTGATTTTGTCCCTGGGCCGTCTCAACGTTGATTTCTTTAGCCGCTAGGCTGTGCGTTCTGGCGCTGCAGTCACACGTGAGAACTCGACTGCACGGTGCCTATACGTTGTCACTTTGCGTTTTTGCGTACGAGAAAAAGTCGCGCCTTTTACCTTGGACGCTGAGCAGCGTTTGCGTCGAAGTGCAACGCTAGCCATCACTTTCCACGGCGTTACGAGACGCGCGCCAAACCGGACTATTTCGCGTAGCAGTACATGTGCAGGCGCTCCGCCCCTGTAGCTCTTCCTTCATTGCCACATAAAGTTGTCCCCGAGTGTAGATAGATCCATAGACAGAAACATCCTAAGTGCGTTCGGTTCGCTAAGAAATGATTCGCATTTAAAGCTAACTTCTTTTCGCTCTCGTACATCACAAGGTCTGAACACGAGAATTCGTTTAAAAGCTCTGCGCTGAAAACAAAGAGTTCAATCACTGTTCTGCTACCGATTCCAAAATTACCAATATTCGCATAGTGATTTATTGCATACACGTTGATGAGTGTAGAGTGACCTTGAAGGTTCTTTATTGGGAATTGGCAATCCTTCGTGGACCTATCCTTCCTGTTTCGTTCTTCCTTAGGGAAGAGGAATTCCTACGGCAGTAGTCATGCCGTTTCCTATGGGTGGTTTTCCATCTAGCCTGGTTCTTGTAGCCAGGTCATCAGACAGAGCTTGATGAATGTATATAATATGCATGTATTTATTATTTCCATGTGTGCATGTCCCCGTATCCATGTGGGTTCTTATAAATAAATAAATATATATATATATATCATGCTAACAACATTCAATTCTGTACATTGCCTGCCCCATAACATCTGTTGCACGTATGGGCTTATATGTTCACGAAGTCATGTATATTATGTGACAATAGGATTGTTGTATGTGTGTGTTAGCCCACAGTAGCATGTGCTGAAGACGTCCTGTGGACTTGGACATCTGTGTAAAAATGTTTCATGTACATAGTGCTTAGATATTTGTATATGTTGCTGTCCTTGATTATGACACTGTACCCAACTGTTAGAAGCGTCCTCTGATGAAATAAACTTTTTCTAAACACGTCAAGCGTAACGAACCATAGTAGAGTAATAATGATGGTCTAAAAGTATCTTTCAATATATGTTCTAAACACAGACAGCTTTTCGCCCTCCCGTAGCACAATACCACGGCCGGACAATAAAAAGAAAAGCTCAGATTTTTTAAAAAGCAAGAACCTTAAATGCATCATAAAACGCAAAATCTGACCCTCGGCGACCCGCGGCGTCGGGGACGAGTGATGCAAAAAATCACCACCATGTGATGACGTCACCATACAACGTCACGATGACGTAACAAAATGCCCAAAATTTGGTACATCATTATGACTTCACGCGACGTAACATCACATGATGACGTCACCACATAACATCCTAGCTTGGTCAAAGGTGGTCCGATCACAGAGGCAAGGCAAAACCAGCTGAGGTGCCTTTGATCTTAGAGGCAGTGCAAAACGACATTAGGTGCAGAAAGCTTTCGAAGGGTGGCGGGGCGGGATGAACACATCGACTGAGAAGAAAAAGAAGATGGCTTTGGCCTTCGAGTTCTTGTTAAGTGAATGCATAATGGACCCTGTAGTTCTTCGTATTTTTTTTTAACGAGTGGCCGTGACAGTACATTATGCTCTAAGTCACATCAATTATTTCCTAAACTATACCGCCTCTATACTTGTTGACAACTTCCCAGTCTCCCATAGCTGAGTATAGTACACTGATTCGTCTTACATTCTTCTTTTTTTGTCATATGCTTCTTGAAATCCACGTATAAATACGTCTATGAAGTGATCAAATTCGACGCATTTCTTAACGAATCAAAGCAACTTTGACTGTTCCTATCTATCTATCTATCTATCTATCTATCTATCTATCTATCTATCTATCTATCTATCTATCTATCTATCTATCTATCTATCTATCTATCTATCTATCTATCTATCTATCTATCTATCTATCTATCTATCTATCTATCTATCTATCTATCTAGAAGCTGCACTCCTAACGGTCTCCTTAACTTCACGTACACCATTAATGGAATAGCAGGTATGAAGAAAAAAACTGACATGTCACGACATCTTTGCCGTGACATGCCTGTCGCATACGTCACGAAATGCTTTCCCGCTGTCACGTGTAGAACATACCCTAATATCGATGTCCTTGGTATGAGGGTATGCGCCACAGATGAAGTCCAAAAACAGCGAAAATTGGCACTCAAATTTTCATAAGACAATAATATTCGTTGGGGTTTTAAGTGCTGAAACTACGACATGATAATGAGACAGGTCACAAAGGAAAACTTCGCATTAATTTCAACCAACCAGAGGTTCTTCAACGCGCACCTAAATTTAAGCAAACAAGTTGTCTTTGGTTTCGCCCATATCGAAATGCAACCGCCGTCGCGAGAATCGAAGCCGCGCCTTCCAGCTTAGCATTAAGACATCGTACGTGCTATGCGACCACGGCGGGCAATACTATAACACACTTTGCATGGGTTAAACAACAGGTACGTATCGTTTGTTATAACTGGCGATTTCAATGTAGGGGACAAACGTGCTGCAATGACCCTCAGCTAGCTATTATGCGTTACTAAGCGCAAAGCGCAAGCCGACGATATGCCCACAACTACTCAATATACTACTCAACATAAGCTTAAGGCCTGGATGTTTAGTTTCTGTGGGGAGGACGATTTCCGTGCATGCGAAATTTTCAAGTGTGCATATGTTCAAGACACTTAAAAAATCAACTCAACTATCTCCGCGTCGCTTATTCGTAAATATTCTTACCTATATATTTGAAGGCAAATGTAATTTTGGTGTATTATTACTTCTTTTTTATCTTGCTTGCAAGGCTAATCATGAAAGGCTTAGATGTTATATGAGCGACAGGCAAACTTCAGAGTTTCATACAACCCTGGGTTTCAATACATAATTGGGTAAAGTACTATTGATTAGGGGTGTGCGAATATTCGAGTTTCCAATTCGAATCGAATAGTTCCTAATCGAATAATTCGATTCGACTTTCGAATAGCCAGTATTCGAAGTTTCGAATAATTGGACAAGACGAATATCTAAAACGCGACAAAGGCCGATGGTGCAACTTGGTTAGGGTGGGGTGGCTAAAACTAACGCTAACGTCGCCATTCGTTAAACGTTCACCAACATTCTGGTTCAAAGGCGAGCGCATGTTGATCTTAAAGGAGGTTATGTCATTTCCGCTCGTAGAAAAACACATGAGAAAACTGTCAAGTTCTTCGCAACATCGCTCCTGGCAGAAACGAAGGCACGGATTTCTTGCGTAGTTCGGTGGCATATGCCCGCAAGCGCCGTAAAACGACCGGACTTTGGCCTGCGAAGCTCTCGGTGATTGGCTTTGCATGTAACAATGTGTTCACGCTGGGCATTCGTCACTGCCACACCGCTCTACTAGCTCAGAAAATCCCATCGTTCCGGCGCGCAGATAAAATGCAGCTGTGAACGGGCCCCCAAAGACTTGTGGGCCCGGGGAACACATGGCGACGAAGCACAACATTACCGTTGTCAGATGTGCCTTATTGCGCAACCATAGGGAAAGAAAACTAGCTACCGTACCCCCTCTGTTAAGATGTTAGGAGTGGCGCTGCTGACTGGAATGGCGGCTCTTCTTTGACTGGAATGGCGGCTGTTCTGCGCATCCATAAAAGCTGAAACAAACGCCACTCCAGAACAAGTGCGTAATGAAGCTGTCAGCACGCCGTAACGTCCCTGATTTTTCCTCTGTCTTGCCGTAACCGGCGGTACACATTTCGTGCAAATATACTATTCGATATTCGATTCGATATTCGATATTTTTGGCCACTATTCGGCACTATTCGATTCGAATTCGATTTGATATGAAATTTCACTATTCGCACACCCCTACTATTGATGTCTTGTACTTAAGCAAACGAAGTTACACCTGCGGTGCTCCTATACATGAAGCTAACGCATTATGACTGTTCCGGATGAAACTACCACATATGCATTAAACCACTAGTAGTAGACGTTAGAAAAAAAGACACTTTCAGAACAAAAATGAATGACTTGAACTCTCATTCGAATAAAAAAGTCGGAGAAAATGTAGCTTCTGTAGCACACTTTCGGTGCAAGTAATGGCTTGACCATAGTGGGAAGTTTCATTTAGAACAGAAAAGAATAGATTTTTTCTGAGGTACCCACTCATACAGAAATTGCAAAACAATATGAACACGCCCTCGTCAAACTTTGTAAAAAGGGCCCTGCAGCACTTTTCCAAGTAAACATCGAATGGCTTCATTAAAGGAGTTTATTGCCTCACGCATCCAGCGCCGCAAATGTTTTCAGTATCCGTCAAGTATGAGCGGTGTTAGATTTGTCGCACGCTGTACTTTCTTTCTCTCTTCTCTCGTCCCGACGAGCGCGCTGGCACCTAAGCAGGGAGGGATGGCACGGGGAAAAGAAGTTACGTCACACACATCATATCAACGTGAGCGCTTTTTTTCTTTTCTTTTTTCTTCGACCGAGCGGCTTACTTTCAGTGTGATCGAGAGCGAGCGAAAGGCACGTGGCGATTTCCGGCGGCCGCCGCTGTAGCTATGCAGCTCACGATGCTCAAATCAGCCAATGGCCGGGAAGCTGGGTATATGGCGCGGTCATTTGGGCATATGACATCATTTGTAGAAAGAAGGGGGAGCGCCTTCTAGCTGACTTTGAGAATTAATTGTAAATTTAGGGCCGCGTGCGGCGCTATAACGTTTGATTCGCGTGTTCTCAGGAGCATCGACTACCGATCGGCAGCCTTTTCCGGCCATGCTGTCAAAGCGGTGCAGGGCTCCTTCAAGTGTTGGAAATTTGCCTCTATAAATTGCCACTTTAGATGGCCCCAAGAAGCATACCTTGATGCTGATTCTCACTTGCACTTCTCTCCGCGCATCAGCGTTTCTACGAAAAGCTAATTGAATGAAGACATTAAAAGAAACAAGAAAAAAAGGAGATTGCGACAGATGCTGATAGAAAGAAAATTGAATTCTTGCACATTCAACTGCTAGCTGAGTCGATAATGCCGTTACCTGAAACAGGCGTGCGTCTAACTGATTTTAAAAATGTTACGTCGTCTACTTTTGAACGACTATTGTTTCGGCAAGAACGTCAGACAATAAAATTACTAAAAGAAAAATCAACAGCGGGGGTATTTTGCTGGGCTCACTCCCGTATAGCGTTTGCGAAAACAATCATCATTATGAAAGGTGCGCGCTCTTTTCGTCCTCTTCATCATCTTCTGTTTCGCTTCCCGAGCACGTGTGCGCGGCACGTGCTGTCGCTCTGCGCTGATTTGTCCGGCGTGGGAGGCAATAACTCAGATGGGTGAGAGAGCGTGTAGAGAGAGAGAAAAAGAATAGGGGAAAGAGAAAGACAAAGATAGAAAGAAACAGAGAGAAAGAAAGGGAAGGTACAGAAAAAAGGAACATAGAGAAACAAATAAAACAAATAGAGAGAGAAAGATGCAGATACAAGGAAGAGATGGAAAAAACAGACGGCAAGATAGAAAGAAATAGAGAAAGAGAGGACACAAAAGAAAAGAAATAGAAAAATAATAGAAATGAGTGAAAAAGAGAGGAAAACAAATATATATATATATATATATATATATATATATATATATAGACACAACTACATACAACAAAAAGAGAAAAAAATAGAAACAACAAAGGCCGCCCAGATCCGCTGTACCGTTAGGCTTGGCACTATTAGCGGGAGGCTGGTTTCATTTTTTTTAACAAGAATACGAAGCGGTCGCTGTGACAATACGCGACTCACGGTTGTGGAGCAAGGGCTGGAAGATTGCAGGGTTGTAAAATTAATGTATGGGGTTGAAACGAGACAAGAAAAATACGCCAATACAGTGGCAACATAGTGCGAAGAGGATTTCCACTTATTCCAGCATCGCATCGCAATTGTAAACGTAGAAGTACCACACGAAGCACAAGTCTACGAATAATCATGAAACAACAGGGAAAATACTGAATGGGAAGGGGTGGATATTGTATAAGTACACGCAAAGAGCTTATTCCCTTTCACATAGGCTCGACTGAAAGCTTCAGCTTAACACAGCGCACACACACGAACACAGAAGAATAAGGAAACGACGACACGAGCGCTGACTATCAACTGAAATTTTTATTCACCACACACATATAAATATACACATTGAAGGGTCATGTGATGAAAGATATGCGTATCAGTTTACACTTTTATGACATTAGGCGCGAGTTCGGCAGAACAAGATATCACACTTCTTACGTGGCATCTAAAAAGCTAATCTCCTTTTCCAGGAGATTAATTGAGGCCTGACTAATACACCCCTCTCCCCCCTTCTTGATGTGGAAGGCTTCGATGATTTCTCTGACTGTGCGATCTTGATGTCTGTATATGACGCTTGTGTCTTTGAGGACAGGATAGCAATTGCACTTGCTACAACGGGCAGCCAAGTTGGCATGCTCATTTTTCTTTATCGTCGTTCTGTGCTCTCTGAGCCTTATGTTAACGCATCTGCCCGTTTGACCGATGTAAGACGCACCACAGGACAACGATATTTTTACACAACATTCGTGGCACAAGAAACAAAGCACTTATCATCTACAAGACTAATTCCACACCCTCCTTTCCCTTTGTTACCCTTGCCGTCACACCTTCTTTGCACCGCTGCGCATATGCTACTCGTCTTTAAGGGCGCCTCGACTGAAAGGTTTTGGCTAGCTTGCTTGATTCTTCGTTTGAATAGTAAAGAGAGATCCTTGCTTCTCTGACATTTATTTTTTCATGTCATTTACAAAACTGAGTATTCGCAAGCACACTTTCAAGACTGTTGCGGGAGGTCCACCACAGACACTCGAAGTTGCTTAGCCAACAAGTAAGATGATTACGATGCCAGATAGTATCACTACTATGTTTGCCTGCCGGATGGAATAATAAAGCTTATCTACATCCGCTTAACACTGTGACTTTGTGCACTATCGCTTTTTCTGGTTTTAGGGGCGAAGCTCCTTATGCCGTGTCCATCCTCCGTTTGTAGGTTTGTTTGTTTGTAGTAGCCACCTCTAGTTCGTGAGAAGCGCGCGTCCTCGTATGCAGTAGAAGAAGAAGACGACGTTGACGAGTGAGACTCTCGTGCGTGTTCGCCTGTGTGGCATTCTTTCTTCTTTACTGCGCGCGTTCTGGTATGCAGTAGAAGAAGAAGACGACGTTGACGAGCGACACTCTCGTTTTTTGCGTGTTCGCCTGTGTGGTGTTCTTTCTTCTTTACTACGTCTCGTGTTTTCAACGACACCCGAAGACAACATTTCAGAAGTAACGCGCCACGAGGCTCCCTCTTGGCACGCTTTCTCTTTAGCTCGGAGTCGCCAGATGGAAGACAAAGCTGCGGAACGGAGCGCACGGAAGGCGGCGGCAGCGCGCGCTCGCAGACAGAACCCTGAGGTGAGAGCCCGTGAGGCCGAAGCTACATGTCGACGCCGCGAAGCAGATTCCGCCGTTCGAGCCCGCGAGGCCGAAGCTGCTCGACAAGCTGCACGGCTGCGCCGAGAAGACCCCGCCGTTTGAGCCCGCGAGGCCGAAGCTGCTCGACAAGCTGCACGGCTGCGGCGAGAAGACCCCGCCGTTCGAGCCCGCGAGGCCGAAGCTGCACGGCTACGGCGCGAATCGGATCTTCAAAATGTGAAAGACCGTGAAGCGGCGAGAAAGCGCGCGTACCGGCAGGCAGAGCCCGAGGCTGTGCGAGCACGTGAAGTGGCTACAAAACGCATCAGGCGGGCTCGGCCCGAAGGCGCCGACGCGCGCTTCCAGCGGGACTTCCTCGATAACAGTTTCGCCATAGTTTCGGTGTGTGCGACAGATTGCGGTTCTCAAACAATCTAGTCACAATATCTTCCATCAAGAAGGACCACGCTCGCGCCAATGCCATCGCCGTGCTGTAGCGCAAGTTCGCTTCGTCCCACTCATCATCATACACCACGTGGATATGCTGTGATTTTTTTCGTCTTTTTCTGGGATGCGAATGGCAGTAACACTGCGTGCTGGTGTCAAATAGGACGAAAATTGCACAACACGTGCGCACTCTGCACGTGTTGTATCCTTCCTTCTCGTCCTTGTTTTCTTTCTATTCCACGTTGGTGGTTACATTGTTGTGGAACTATGTTGGCGACAGTTATTTTTGAGGCTTATGTGTTCTCTTCCAGTGAAACAGCGCACATTAAGACACCAATGCCCTCCTCTTGCGCATTTTATTTGCCTGTGAGCTAGCCTGCTGGTCATCCTACCAGCATGACAACGACTGACAACTGCGGTTAATACCCTTCATATTTGGGAAATAGACGCCTTAGACAATATGCTTTGCAGAAGTCAAGTATGGCCATTTCAGCACTGTCTGCCCAGGCAAGACTACATGCCTCCGCTGGGCAAGTAGTCACGACCTACCTTTAAGCACCGTGAAAAAAAATCAGTGCTCAGATTGCGATGAACTACACTAAGCGATTTTCACACCTCTAACAGAAAAAGGAGAACAGACTGTTGGGCGGTGTTGGTAATTTTTGATGAATGAAAGTACCGCTTGTCACATTTTTTCCCGGTATTTTCATTCAAGAGAAAGGAGGTGAAAATACTCAAGCAAAAAAGCCAGAGAACCTTGTCACGAAGAGTGGCGGGGGCGTCACTGCAACACCGGAAAGGAAGGTCCGGCCTTCGATGAAGGCATCCTGGAACAACAAAAGGGAGCTCTCGAGTTAGAATGCCGCAGGTCGTGCAGGGAGTGGTCGAACTTGCTTCGGTTCATCTGGCTACGGTTCAGGAAGAATAGCAAGCCTATAGGCTCTAATGCATGGTTACGCTAGTGTTGCTGTGGACACCGACCTCAAATTTTCAGACGGAAAGGCAAGGGGGAAGTGAGTTCTTTATCGAACTGTGCCGTAAATGCAGTGCTGCGTCATAATGGATGTTCTCAAGGTGCTACGTTCGGGTGGAAGTACTCCAACGACACAAATTGATGCAATAATAATGCACGCTGCAGGCGGTGCACCAGCTTCACTACCGTAAATCGCTACGCTTGATATACTGGGAGTCATGCACGTTGCCGCCGCAAAGAAACAGAGCAATACGGAGCTCTTCTGAACTTCACAATGCCGTGAGCTTCGTTCCTCGTCCAGCACTGCTGCTCCACCACACCTCATACGTAACGTGCCGTAGAATGCCGGAGGCACCACAAGCAGGTTAACCTCCACGTCTTTCCCCGAATACTTCTTCGAACGAAAGTTGTCTTGAGTAAGAGATTTCGATGGTGCTGTTGCCGTTACGCGAAAAACCGCGCACTGACCGGGTGCAGAAATATGGCCGTCGAAGGTGCGCCGATGACGTGCGTATTTGTATGCGCCGTTTTCCAATAGGTCATGCTCTCTCGATCGCGGGCATTCTGCGATCTGCCGCTTCTGATATGGCATTCTGATCTTTCGTCAAGGCCACTTTTAATTTCACGTTTCCACATTTCAATGTTGCCCGGATTTTGTCACGCGGTCATGACGGTTAAGATGGAAGCAGTCAAAGACGAAACTCTATATTGGACGAACTTATGACCAAGAAATGAAAATTGAAAGTACAAGCGATACAAGGTGTACACTGATAGCGGCAATCACCGTCGTCGGCCAGCGGTGATCTCATCAGCGGTAAGGCGCGTCGACATTTATACATGTGGCATCGAAGATTCCAGCATAATCGTCGGTGGCCGCGCTAGTTCCAGAGTCAACTATATCGTTCGCGTTACGTGCTCGAGCTTATCAGAACATAGTAAAATATTCGGGAACATTCGGCATTCTGTCGCGGTTTGCCGGGTAGGTTACACGAAAATAGAAAAAAAAGCGCGTGTGGCAAAATTGACGTTTCCTGATAGGGGAAGGGCTCCGGAATTTCATTCTTCATGAGCTAATTGTTGTGACCACATCTGCTGTAGTAGTAAGGCACGATGTCCAGAAGCTTTCAAACGGCGTTTTAAGCTTCTGCATTGCCCTTGCTCCTAATGCGTACGATTGACTTCCATTTTCAACATACGCAGGGCACCGCCTTTCAGAGAAACAAGTAAAATACATTTCGCATCGTTAAATGTTCTCAGGCAGACAGATTTAATTGCTTATGAAAAGTTGAAGTGCCATATGTCTGAAATAAACTAAGTACGCTGGCACCAGCACTTCCAAATGGTACAACTAAACTAGCGAGAAATATTAAGATTCGTTCATTTTGAGGAAGTATAGAAAACCCCTAAAATGCCAGAAAAGTGCATCGTCAAATAATGTCTACAGAGTGTAGATTGCCACACAATGCGGTTTACATAAATGGCCTTAACGGGAGCAAGATTGCGCGCAAACATGTTGGCAAATGAAGTTCCAAGCTAGATTTCATTACACAACGCGATGCATAGCTCATGCCACTGTTATCATGAGTCAAATCGCACAGGGAGATTGATGATGCGTTCATTTGTATGAAGAAGAAGAACAAGAAGAAGAAGAAGGCAGCGTTACACATGCTTTAGAGAAGTGCGCATGATCAACTCGAATTTCTGCACTCTATCATTAGTTTTAGTAGGTCTGACAACTATACAGTATCGCAATAACTTCTCGTGCGCGGTGTAATTAGGGCTGCGCTCCGGGCGGAAAACAGACGTGGCCGCTTTTTTCAGGTTTTCGTAAATTTGCATGGCTGTCGGCCTGCAGCTTCTAAAACAGAGCCTCTATCAACGTAAATCAACCGGCGAGGGAGCGCGTGCGATGAATTTGGGCCTACTTCGGCGGCAGCGGCCTTTTTGTTCTTCTCATGCAGTGAAATGCTCCGGCGATGGGAGCTGTCATAACAAGGCAACCCTCGTCTGTCAAAGTGCGCAGCGTGCTGTGTGCTCTGCTCTTGCCTATTCCGTTCTTCCGCCGTTCTCTGCTCTGAAGTCGAGCCGGAGTTTCAGAAATGTAAGCCACGTCTCGCTAGAAAAAAAAAGGTGCTGGATCCGTTCCGGCCACGGTGGTTTTCATTTCTCGTATGCAGTGAGGTGGAAAACAACCTCCTGTCAGTCTACTGTCTTTGTCTCTCCCCCTCTCTTATATATATATATATATATATATATATATATATATATATATATATGTGTGTGTGTGTGTGTGTGTGTGTGTGTGTGTGTGTGTGTGTGTGTGTGTGTGTATATACAAGCTCTCGTTCCCTGAATCCGGGAATAGCAAGTAAAATGAAGTGCAGGGGCACGTACAAACTCCGAAACATTACATTTACTCTCGACGTCCAGATTAGGGAGCCTCCCCGGTAAGGAAACACCGATAACAAATGTAATTTTTTGTGTTTTTGTACGTGCGCCTGCACTTGACTATATATATATATATATATATATATATATATATATATATATATATATATATATATATATATATATATATATATATATATATACTAATGACGGTACACGCCACCTCTAGCAAACAAGAATAACTCATTATTTAACAATAAACTTACGTTGTTGCCGGGGGATCGGCCTTCGTCAGAGTGAATATGGTTACAGTGCGCCGTCGTAATAATAACAATAATAATAATAATAATAATAATAATAATAATAATAATAATAATAATAATAATAACAAAATGAGAGTCAATACTTGTTCGAACGTGATATACACTGCAAGTACGAAGGATGACGAACAAATGAATTGCTGAAAGTTTGTGAAAGGGCATCAAACGTTCTTTTTTATGTGTGGTTGAATTTTGCAGTTATTGTGCCGGTCAAGCTATACAACTTAAAGGGTTAAGAAGTCTAGTGAAGGCATACACCGTCAATGCCCACACAGTACGCAAAATCGAAGCAAACGGAAAATAAACAAGCCGGGGGTTGTTTTATGCTTGAATGTTTTCTGGTATAATGAAGTGACCCGTCTGTCAAGATGAAAAAATCTGCAGACACTTATTTTTGATAAAAACTTGTTCTGAAGGCTCTTGTGGGGCGCTGTCAGGCCCGTGATGTGCATGAACTGAATGGGTGTTTTGTGAAATCTCTTATCCTCTATTTAGCTGTCATAGCTGGTTGTGACACTGTAGCGGAGGCCGGCTTGTTGTAGGAGACGGGAGCGTTCCAATTGTAAGCCTGGATATGTCAATATTAGGTGACACGCATCTACCTCCCTCACTGGGACGGAGCTGTAGGGACTCCTACGACTCAGCAATAAATGATAGTATGGTTGTGACACCAGCTGTTGAGCGTCACGTGTCTTGCAAGAAGGCGATCAGTAGGCCTTGCGCTCTCTTTTCCTCGTTGTGACAGGCCCGGAACGACCTCTTCAAACGTGCAGTGCGTTACGACACTTTTTTGCAGGAATAGTTGCCAGCTTTGTATGCCAGGCTAACGCCGTGGTGGTGCAGCAGCAGCAGCAGCAGCAGCAGTAATTGCGACCAGTTCCACGTTGACATCACAGCCGTTGTGTAAGGCCACGAAAGCTCTCTTGTGCTTCTTGAAGGCCACAGAACTTCACAAGCGCTTGTGAACGAACAGCGCGAGTTCGCGTTGTGTAGTTTCACGCTGTTCATCCATCTCTTTCTTACTCTTCTTCTTTCTTCTCTACCCTTTCCTTTCTATTATTCCCCCTTCCCCCACCCCAAGTGTAAGGTAGCCAGCCGAGCCAAAGCTTGGTTAACCTCCCTGCCTTTCCTCTTCGTATCTCTCTCTCTCTTACCCAGCCCGAAGCCTCCCAAGCACTACTTCCACCGCCCTAGTATGTTATGTGTGGTCATTTTGTTTGTGTGAATATTTGCGTTTTGTTAACTCTGTTGAGTGGCAATTGGGTTTTAATGAACAACAGGAGACTATGGGCGTTAGACAATGTGCCTATTTGTATAATTTGTGCTTGTCCACTACTCTGCGACGGCAACTGCTATGCAAGAGAGGAGGAGTTACCGGCGCCACACAGTGGCACCAAACTCTCCTTATATACATTTATTTAAAAAAGAAAGGTGGAAAGGGGGAGGGGTGGGGCAGATGCGCCGAAGAAGCGTTTACGGGATCTGAGTGAGTTAAAAGGATTAGGTGGGACAGAAATGAACGGAGATCTTGACTACGAGGTAGTGTGCCTGCAGGTCAACAGCAATTTTTGAAGGTTCGTAGCCTGGCCTTGAATTCTCTGTACTTTGATGCAAACAGCTGTTTCACGGTGCATGGTGTGTATTGCCTCACAGATTTCCATCCCACTGTCGCTAAAGGATCGGTGAAAATATCTAGTTGTTTATTGGTACGCAGCTTAGATATGGCATCTTACACGGCATCGTGGGTGGGAAGTTCCATTACTACATCGCTCGCTTCCACAGATAAACAACGCTGGTGCTAGTCCGGGGAAATTATACGTAGTACTGAGGAATGACCCTCCTGCTGTCTCATAGGATAACAGCATCCATGTAGTCAGTACACTCGAAATCTAACTTATTGATCTTCGTTGGATCGGTCCGTTATATTCAAAGCATGCACCGCACGACATTGACACTTCTCACTGTGGCACCTGTAGCAGACTCTGATTTTGCCTTGTTTCATCCATATGTTATATCCGCGGCGCCGTTTCTGCCATCATCGTCACCTTCGTTTTTGTGTCGCCTTAGTCAGACCGACCCCTCATGTACAGGGTCGACCACATCTAAGCTGAACACCTCATTAGTATTCAAACCGGTAAAACTAGTACGTTTCTTATACTTCACGAGTGCAATGCCCGTTATAGAACGTCTAATCATGGTGTCGACAAACACAGTAATGATTTTCCGAATTATGTATTAAACAACAGCTTCAATGAGGTCTTGAATACTAATGAGGTGTTCAGCTTAAATGTGGACGACTCTGTACAGTGCTCAAAGGGTGAAGCGCCATAATCGGCCCTTCGCGGTGGCTGGTGATACTTTTTCACCACCATTTAACGCGGATTCCTCAACGCGATACCAATGACATTGTATCCAATGAAAATGACTCCGCACTGATGTCGTTTGGCTCCATAAAAACACTCAGCGTTTCCATGTGGCACAAGAAAGAGCCAGTCACTATGAGTTAACCCTGTCACGTTTCAGTTACTGCGCACCGTACGCATTCACCGTATTGCCAAGAAAAGCAAACGTCTGCGCAAGAAAGCCGTGAGGGATATAATAATGACACTACATTTGTGTAGCTACAGTCGGGAGCCGTATGAGCATTCACTTCGCGCTTTCGCACATCTTTTCTTTCTCAACTGTTAGTAGCCGTACCTCTTCCGAGAAGTGCTCATCACCACAAATATGTCATGGTGATGAACGCCGGCGAGGATTGCCGGACGGCATTCCAGCATGCTACTCCAAATGAGAGTGATGCGACACAAATTAGCACTCGCACTGTCCTCCACGCATAGCAATATATAATACAACACGACAACGACACCAGTGTAAATCAGGCGCATTAAAAATGCTATCGTTGTGACAGCAATAACACAACGCTAATATTTGGGGGAAACATTCATTGTATATACAGTTCATGATATCACAGCATTCCTATACGTGCACATTAAGGTCGTATACAGTAGATGTGCCTCTTGTTGCCTCAAATATTGCGACGCTCATGACATAGAGTACCGTGAGAAAGTTTATAATATGATGCAAATCTGCATATTTCGAGTTTTTGTCATTTTATTTCTAGTTGTCAATACAGGATAGCCGAGTGGTTAGGACGCTCGCCTTCGGGTCGTAGGTACGCTGGTTCGAATGCCGCCGCCTCATCAGAAATTTTTTTCGTCATGATTTTCTTGTTCTTTATATCTCTCTTTCTGTCTCTCTGCTTCTTTCTCTCTTTCTTTCTCTCTCTCTCTTTCTGTACTCGTTCTCTCCTCTCACCCATCAAGGTTATTACAGGCCAAGCCGGAGAAATCGGCGCAGGTATTTTGGGAACAAAGCAGAAGATGAAGAGGTCGAAGAGAGCGCGTACCGGTTCACGATGATGATAATCACTGTTCGCACTACCCGGCGCAAAGAAAAGGTTAAAGAGTTCCACTTTTAAAACAAAGACAGAAACACGTTCCTCACTTGTTTTGGATTAGCGATTTTTGCGATGTCTTCAAATTTCACACACTAATATTTCTTTACGAGATACTTAGTCTTCCTAGTGTATACTAAACTAAATGCAAATAGAGATAATACCTTGCACAGCTTTAACATTTTGCGCGCACAGGACGCCCTAAAAATGTCGGGACCGACGTTTGTAGCGACCGAATTACACGAGATAATTGAAGAGACACAAAAGCGGCGCACGAGAGAAAAAGAATGAACCTTCGCGTTCTAATCAAACTGAAATATGTAGAAAGAACGCTTGACGCTCGGATCAACAAACTCTAGTACAGGGGTCTCAAACACGCGGCCCGTGGCTCGCGGTCCGCACATGGCTGCCTTCGTCCCATATTTTTCGTGAGGCACCCTGTGCAGCCACCATGTGTTGACACATAATCCTGGGACAAAAACTCTATATTTCATAACTGGTGTCTAGATTCAGTCATTCTGGAGATTGGTGTCAATGTTTCTCGAGTCCTGAGGCAAAATCTCTATCAGAAATGACCCATAAATGAGATTGAGAAGGGCGATCTTCTTTCAAATGGCAATGTTATCTAATATTTCACTGAAACTCACTCCACCCAGTCCCACCCTGACTCCAACCTCCTTTACTATCCCGGCGCCAGGGCGACCAATTTTCGTAACTGCGGCCCGCTAGCTGGGGTGACTTTGAGACCCCTGCTCTAGTATGTATGCAGTCTTTTATGGGCATCGATCCTTGCTGAGCTATCGTATAGAAAACTTACAACTAAAAAAATTCTGCAAATCTTATCACTACATCAATGCATTTCGTTATCAAGTGCAGCCTTCAAATACGACGATTATCTTATAACTAGCAAAGATAAAGAAACCTACCCGATTTCTTTGGAGCATACGTATTAAGAGCGAGAAAATTACCGAATTTCCAGCAAAAAAAAAAGAGGAATGAGATCGCACAGTACCGGATGGGTTGAAGATCATTCGGACAGACCTTCGTCCTGCAGTGGGCATAAAAAAGGTTCACGATTGTCATAACATCTGTAGAGTTAGCTATCATTTAAATTGGTAATACACTAAGGGAAGAACCTTTTACTATATGCTGTTGAGCGTGTGCCATTCATGTGATATGTAATTAAAGATTTCACTAAATTCACATAAGCGCGATGTACTAATGACCAAAACGATTATTGTCATGTTATGGAAATAGAGTGCTTCACTAAATAAAAAAAATAATAAAATTGCGTAGAAGTGCCTGCCTAGTGCTTAGAAGGTACCCCTATATTCAGTGGACTTCTCTTACACTCTCATTTGTATTTTAAATCGAGAATTGATCCCCTAGCATGTTTTTCGCACAATATCGCGAACATGCAGTCAGGTTCCTTCTGAGGCAAAGGTACGCTAATTTCCCCCACCACGGGCTTCGCTCTTTATTCGCGACTGATTATCCCATTTCTGCCGCTTGTTTTGAAAGAAGCCATTAACAATCGTATAGTGTTTTAAAGTTTGTTAATTTTCATCTCCTGGAGGGTTTCACAATTCAGACAACAAGCAGCATAAATTTAGCGAGGTTCAGGTTCTTAAAATAAGTGAGCTGAACTTTATCGGTTTCACAATTAGTCCTGAAGAATGTAAGACTACACCGTAACAGTGTGTTCAGAGCCGGTTTTCAAAGCTGATAAATATTATCCCCCACGATGGCCCAGGTTTTAAGGTGCTCGACTGCTGACCCGCAGCTAGCGGGATGGAATCCCGGCCGCGGCGGTCGCATTTTTGATGGAGGCGAAGATTCTAGAGGCCCGTGTATTTAGATTTAGGTTCAGGTTAAAACACCTCAGTTGGCCACAATTTCCGGAGCCCTCCACTACGGCGTATCTCATAATCATGTCACGGTTTTAGGACGTTAAACCCCAACAATTATTATTATTAAAGCTGATAAATATAACCCATATTACTACGCCTACATACTTGCTATGATTCATTTATTGCTGGTCCTAGAATTATTATTCGATACTAAACTGACTAAACTGCGTCTCTCCACTGCACGGACTTGTTTTTTGTGGCTAACTAGGATACGATTACCTATATAAATAACGATGAGCATTTTCTTTATTGTAGGTGACTTTTTGAAGGCTTATTTTCACTATTATAATCATGCCATTGATGGATATTTGTGAGTACGGGAAAGTCTCCAATACGGTATCTGTAATCGGCATTTAACGAGAATGTGTGATAACACTTTATAAGTGAGTAGGTTGATGGCGACTATATCTGCAAACCAGCACACAGAGCACGTTCGTTGATGCGTGTGTCATGTCGATGCACCTGAAGGGCATTCATGTCATGTCATTCAGCCGGGTCGTTTCAGTAAGTACAAAGTGTCACGAGAAAATTCTGACGTTCCCGAAAGAAGTGTTAGCCTAAGAAAAAAAATTGGTTGATTATAACGTTTCGCAGGAGTGCTACGCACAGCTTTACATTGCACACAATAGCTGTACTCTTTCGCGATACCGTCCTTATTGGGATATTGAATTGTCGGTACAATTGATCCATCTGCAATCGTCAAGCAACCGACGACTGGGAGCATGGTGTTTTTCAAAAAACAAGCTCAACATCTTTGGCAAGAATGCTTCCAAAGTGAAAAAGAAAGAATATTTAATTTTACGTGTCCACCTCTAACTTATGTTTTAGGTGGCAAAATTCCGCTATTATGGGGGTGACGCCGTGTTAATATTTACCATCCGAGGTCAATTAAAGTGCCCTTAAGTATGCTGATCTTCTTAGCCCCATCGAAGTGATCTGCTTTGGCTGAAAATAAAGATGCGTCATGGAGATTAGCAGTGCAACATTATAGTGGTTAAGCTCATGGATCCGAATCTATTAAAATATATGCTAAGAGCAGGGAATGTAATAATTAAGCAACTCCTGGATGTAAGGATGCAATTTGTGACATTTGAGAGGAAAGGCTGGATTGTGGTCACAATACTCGTATTCATAGAGTAAATGTTTTACAGAATGTGTAAGGTCTGGTTTAAGAAAATATTGAAACTCAAAATTAGTTTGCACTTGCGTATAAAAAACATGATTGATCCCTCCGTGAAAGGAATCGGTATAACACAAAAGTAAAACATGCCTTCACAGAAGTAGTTGTATGCTTACTGTTCTTTCATATAATAGAGCTTGCCGAAATAATATTGGTGTCGTGGATGCACCCACGTTGACGCCTGGCGGCACATTTCCATCCCGACGACTAAGGTCCATGATCAATGATCAAAGTATAATGGATGGGGTGGAAGCTGCGATGGTAATAATGGCTGATGATAGCGAGAGTGGAAAAAATCGTGGCAGATGGTGGTGGTGGTAAGCTTCATTTTGTTTAAATGGAAAATACTGGCTGATGGTAGCGATGCAAAACATGTTTTGGTGGATTGCTTAGTGAAAAGCTGGATGACGGTGGCATGATGGAAGCATGGTGGATGATGGAAGTCATTATGTGAAGTCATTGTCATTTCTAATGTTCTCTTGGTGAATGTGCAGAAAAATATGTTTACAGTTCAAAGAAGCCAACGCCGATCATTACGCTTTCTTGAACGCATTTCACACATTCAGCACACATTTCATTACGCAGTTTAATGGATCAATTTCAAGCGTTTTGAGCAGTGCTGGTACTTATCTTTGAATGCATTTTGATATCGTTTTCATTCATCAGTTGAATTTCTAAGCTTGGTATTACATGTTATCGAAGTTTCACTAAATCAAATCAAATGAAAAGCAACTGTCTAAACAAAAAAAAAACATGCGTCCCTGTGCCACAGTATTTCAACGTCATCATCTGCTTAGAGCAAGAGGTTTTGGTGTTCCAAAGAATAGCCTTTTTCGTAATTGTAAAGCTAGCTTGCATGTGATGCAAATGACCCAACTAATTCCAGGTAGTGACTTCTGCAAACTGCGCGTTGAAATACAGTTCGCGTGCGCTATGACGCAGAAAATATTGATTCAGCTCTCTTCATATAAACGCGCATGACGGAAAAGCCGCAGCATGTGCAACTCTCGTCTCCACTTGAAACACTACAGGTGCCGCCATTAGCTGGGCGAACATTCAGCGCAGTGAAACGCACTTGTGGATTACGAAAAGGGTGTATTCAGACGAAAACTCTCAACCGAAAGCTCGAGAGCTTCACAAAATCCACTGAGATTTTACACCATACATACTTTCAAAAGGTATTTATACAACACTTGTGCGAATATTATTGCGTCCGTAATAGTAAGCAAGCTCACTGACATTCGCGAAATACGTATGTGCTACACGTAAAATAAATTGCCATTATATCGGCAAAGTGATGCTCCAAGAATAAATTGCCATCGAAGTAGGCACTCTACGCTGGCTGCAATAAGCAAATCTGCTAGTTTGCTGGAGTCTCTGATTCGTCTCTAACATTTATCTTCGGAACTGCAGTCATATAGATAAAAGCGAAGGGTAGAGACGAGAAAATAACATGGTTCAAAGCATGTGCTGTTTGTTCCAGCCTTACGGCACATTCTATTGCTGCTCTTTGCTTGGCAAGCAGAACGGTGGACACCCATGTTTGCCTTCACGGAGCATTACGAGCGCTGTTCCCAGCAAGTCGCCGCATAGTGGCGTTGGCGGGGTTTCCCAAAGAGGGCGCGTAGGACGCGCCGTGTTGAGTTATTTCCGACGGTGAAGCGATTCCTACCTATGCTCGAGGCAGCGTTTCTACTATTGTCCTGGGCCCCGGCAGTGTTTACATAAGCACTGCGTGTTTGAATGTGGTGGCCCGAGTCCATATATTCTCTTCCACTTCCCTCGCGGGCATGTACTCACTGGGCATGTCCGTCTGCCATTTATGTTTCCTTTGAAATATGGTGCACTCACAGAAAGCAATGGATACGTCGCGGTTATGTATGTTAAGTCTAGTCTACACTCTAAGAAAAAAAAGAGTATGCGTGACTCTTTTCGGAGAGTTCTGACTTGCCACGTATAGGACTCTCTTCAAATAGTCACGGTGACTCTCTCGGTGGGTCAGAGTCGGCTCGCTCTAGGAGAGTCCCCCGACCCTCTAGGAAGAGTTGAAAGACTCTCATCTGAAGGATCACGTTACCACTTATAGGGAGTCAGACGACTCTTGCCGGTAACACTCCTACGGGGGTCAGGTGACCCACACCGAAGCGTCAAGCGACTCCACGAGTATTTTAAGCTACTCATTTGACCCTTGCTCTACTTTTGCGCGACTACTGTTGAAAATGGTGGAGTATTAATTTTAAGCATGTCCAAATACTTGCCGTTCTGCCCAGCGACTGCAAAAAGGGAATAGTTCAGTTTTGGCATTATTTGAATAAAACTCGTCAAAACAACACATATTTTCCAGCAAAGTTATATAGAAAGCGCGAAAAGATGGTATTTGATTTCCAATTAAGAAGTTCGGGTATTCCTTGTTTACATGCTTCTATGAGTATAGCCAACTAAAATGTGTGACTGATGTGCATAGTGTAATATAGTGCAAAATAATCTGCAGGAATGGGCATCATGTTTCAATCTTTATTCCTTATGATTAAGAATAAATCAAAAAGTGGTGACGGCTGGAGGTCTGAGACTTGTGGCTTGCTAGGTTGTCGCTCCTGTTCAGCGTGAGCACCATGAACAACGGTATCTGAAAAGCAGAACGTGATATTATGATGAGAAAACGAAATTGCAGTAATGGTTTGCAAAACCTACAAAATAAGTGGTTCACATAGCCACAATGAAGGAACGAAAACAAATTTTCACGTAAAAGGCAGCGGGAACCTCGTCTCGCAATAGGCACTGGCTATACACAAATGAAAGCACTTTTTTTCTCAGAAATCGCTTCAAAATTTGGTTTCAGAATAAACACGGTTTTGCGCCGGCTTACCCCGACACCCAAACACATCCTCCGGCAGTCAGGGGCACGCCGTGAGCGGTTACTGACCGCATGTTTTACAAACGTAACCCATACCCAGATAAACACATGCGAGTACGAGGGCCCGAACGACACCCAGCGCGTGCGGACGCCGTCTACGTCGAGATCAGACATGTCATATGCTAGAATTAGCACACACAACTCCCACAATCACGTACACTCACTTGATTCCGTTATAGCGTCATAGCAGATGTTGGCAAACCATGAAAACAGCAAATAGAAACGAAGGAAAAACGTGCACGGCGACGGCCGCAACAACGGGCGCCGTCGAAAGTCTAGCATTTTCGCCTTACCGGCTTGGCGTGTCGAACTTGAATGACTACCGCACACGTTCTGGAAGCCACCGTACTATATCTGCACCTCAAGCTACGGTCTTTAGGCCAACAAAAATTATATATAGTGCGTCTGAGCGTTCTGTACACAGACGTTTTTTTTTTTTTTTAACACGAAAGTGTTTTATGCCGGGGTCCACCAAGTACATCCGTCACGGATATGACGTTGATAAAATGGACGCCAACGGGTGAGAAAGAAAAAACCAAGAAAAAGATACCCCGCTGGGAATCGAACCCACGACGTTGCGGCCGCGACGGCAAGCGCCCGACGCTCTACCGACTAAGCTAACTCGAGAGACGCTAGACACGGCGCGAACGCGCCTTATATCTTTCACACGTTCTCTTTCGCGGCGGGCGGAGCGGGGTGGTGCCGCCATCTGTGAGATGTGAAAAGAAGTAATGCTTTGCGATCGACACTTACTAGCGCTTACTCCGAGATTTCGTGCGATATCGGAGGTCATGGTTAAAGCGTCTCGATACCAGAGAGGTAGACTGGCCGCGCTGGCGTCGCCGAGGCACCTTTACGCAGTTACGTTCTTTGCCTTTGGCTTCGTGTTAGCGTGCGTCGGCTCATCGGAGTAGTGCAGCTTCCACGTGCAGCAACGGGATTTCTCCGCCGCCGACTGCTTCAATTGCGAGAGCACCGACTAACAAAACTGCTGCAATATGTGTTGCAGAAAGCACGCGATTTCGACGGGCGAATGTCGTGCCTTGGTTGAGCGAGAGCAGCGCCTGCGAGACAGAGGCCAGCGGGACTCACGCGTTTGCGGCTCAGGCTGCGAACCTCTACCTCCCGTGGTGCTGAAGCGCAGTGTGTGTTATGTATGCATGAGCACAGTCGTCGGCTACCCATTACTAGAAAGCGCAACCCGTGCCGTTTCTCTCCTTAATTGACGACGCTTTGAAGAAGTGCATACCGGGTACCAGTGTTGATTATGAGCTTGTTGATATCATCCTTACGCGGGATTCACGATTCGCTGTGCCCAAATATATGTTCACACCGTCAGCTACCACAACGATTTAATGATGACCATGGGCGTTAGTCGTCGCGATAGAGACATGCTGTCAACATGGGTGCATCCACGTCAAACGGTGCTATAGCTGCCAAACACGAATAGACATTGTACAAGCTCTCATATATCACTACACAATAAGCACTACTTCTGTGAAGACACGTTTCACTTTCGTGTTATACCGATTCCTATGACGGAGGGATCAGCCATGTTTTTTCCACGTTCCCACGCGCGGAAGCACGCAGCACACTCAAGGTCGATGGAAATGTTATTATGAAGTAGACTAAAGTGCATCTCAAAACGACATCTTGCACCTTCAGTAGTGCAGACACAACGTGCGATCAGCAAGAAATGACCCTTGATAATTGTTTGCATCGCTCACTTTATGGGAGTTTGTACAGCAACGCGCATAACGGTGGCAACTCGTTAACCGACAGCTTTAGTTGGGCATCCGCAACAGCCCCGCGGACACGGGCTGCTGTTGGAAATGGCTGGCAGATAACTTCCGCAGAGCTGCTGCAGACGCCCAGCTAAAGCTGTATAATTAGTGCCTACGAAAGCAGTACACTCACCGTTAACTGGCGCCCGTTGTCCGTATCCGCAGCTCCATGAATATTCCGCCCTGCAAGCGTCACTTCGTGCGCGGAGCCGGCGGCAACACCATCGAAAACGCGCATGAACATGAACTGATGAAACTTCAAGACACGCAACCCGCGCAACCAACGCAACGCATTCCAATAGCATAGACGAGGAGGCCAAGGAGGCTGAGATATTGAGACTGGCTGAGACGACTGAGAGAGAAGGCAGAAGCGGCGCGTCACCCCGGCGCCAACCCCGTCTCCGTTGGCGAGCAACGCGCCGCAACGGCGCCAAAGGGCAAGCGCGCGATATGTATGGCGTATACGGCGGCTCTTTCATGACGGAAGCCAATCGAAACGCCATTCAGGAGCGTCCAGTGACTCCTTCCGAACTGCTAACTCTTTTTCTCTACCTGTACCTTCCAAAAGGGGTCACATGGACGCCCGAAGAGAGTCACGGATCCATGACCCTCTTTTGACTCTTTTTTTTCTTAGAGTGTAGGGATAAATTCGAGCCGATGCGCATGTTGAGAAAAATTGTATGAGTTTGCGCAACAGGGACCCGTTGTCATTCTGTAGTGCGTATTTTATTACGTACAAGGTGACCCGTATCACTAATATAGTTTGTATGGTGACACTGCAGCTCGATGAGAATTGTCGCTAAGGTGACAAGTTTGATAAAAATGTTCAAATGTGTGACTGCGAAGCATCTATTGTGGTATTCTCACGTGCTGGAACGAAGTATGTAGGTATTCAATCTCCCACAACAGTGTTTATTGCTACTTTCTGTGCTAAAGACTCGCACCTCAATGCACCGTGCTGGGTCTAGCTGATAATTCAGCAATTTATACGAGTATACGAAGATTTTTATTATGACATGTGCAGAAGGTACCTCCTTAAACGAAAACAGACATTACATATATATTACGTGGATACGAGCAATTCTTGGCAGTGGAAATATCTTTCCAAGGAACTCTCATATAAACTTAATCTTTTCTACGTGGTATGTCCGAAATGTTTTTTGTAACTCGGTGTTTGACAGCCTGCTGCATCCTGCCTTGAAAGTTTTATGCCGTAATACAATGGGTTAATATGCAAGAAAATGGAGCTGTCACTCGCATAAATGGGTTAGTCCGAATTCAGCCATACCACCCGACTCCTTATTTGCGAAAAAATATTTTAGAAGTGACCCGTTATTATCTTTTTTGGCGCTGAAACTTAGCATATATTTATTCAACATATATGCCGCAACCCTATACGAAGTACGTACAGTGGCGATTGAAATAATACAATAAAAGTCATCACTGATACGTATGTTTTCAGCAGAACCTGTTCGAAAAGTGCGTGAGAAAAAAAATGTCTAGCACGTCAATCAATCTTAAAGAAACGCAAGGCAAGAGAGTGGGGTGGACAAAAATGCAAAAAACCTGACATTGCGCATGCGGCTACCTTAATGACGCCACTTTCAGTTTCACAGAACATTGATTTCTCTTTTCGCAGTTTCTCCATTGTTTATGACTCTGCGTTCGTGCACACGTAACTTACAAATATCCTCGCAAAAAAGAAACTTGTACATAGCGTGCTCCTACCCTTTATTTCCTATTTACCCGAATTCCCTTTGTTCTCGCGGCTTCCCGACGACGGCGCTTCGAAGCGCAATGTCAGTAGCTGCGAAATTGCGTCAATAAATCGATATATTGCGAGGCAAGGGAGAATAAGCTCAGACCGAGATCAGATGCTGACAAAATGGTGCCAGAAAAAAAGGTGTAGTAAATGGATCAATGTGTTTGGGAATGCAATATTCTCCGCAGTCGGTGTCTAGATCTCGCATTAAATGTTGACGAGGTTGGTGACGTATTGTTTTGTTTTGTTTTGTTTTCATCACGATAGGAAATACAAGCAAAAAGCTAATAATACGGCACCCGATACTGGAGACCACGTCAGAAAGAACGAGACAGTAATGAAGGCGTTACAGGAAAGTGTGGGAGGAGGGTTGGGAGAAAGCTCATGTATTGACTATACGACACAGAAACCTACTACGACGATAGAAGACATTGCAGTTGGAGAAGGAGTTTCGAATAATGCGGACGGAACTTTAAAGCGGTACTGACACGAAAATTTTCATTTGACGTTCTTTTGCGTCAAATGAAAGGCGAAGCCCTAAAGAGCCTAGAAAAGGTAGTGCTAATCGCGAGTACACTGGGAAAAAGTCATTACAGTATGTTTTCAAAAGCCACTCTCGGTTCCTACTGTACCCTGACGTCACAACACGGTATGAGCTTCTCGTCACGTGCTCGCCCAATATAGAGTTACACTTCCACGGCCGCTCCGCCCCGTGGCTACGTTGGTGACGCATAAGCGGCAATTTTGAATGTTTTGCTGACGTACAAGCGGCCATCTTGGAAGTTTTGGTACCTAACGTCACACATATAGCCAGACTGCTGCGTGGAGTCACCAGAATTGGTACCGTAACCTGACGTCCGGCTAGTGTCGATGTCGGTAGGTGTGCCATAGAGAAATTGATTTTAACATCAAAATAAAGCATTTGCTGAGCTTCACACTTGCTCAGAGCGGTCTCTGCATACAGGAGCTTTGTGTGGGAGAGTAAACTCGCCTTCAAAAAAAAAAGGTGTCAGTACACCTTTAAGCACGCGTCCTATCGAATTAGCGTAAGGAGTTGAAAAAAAAAAACAAGAGGAGATTTTGAAGGCGCTCCAAGAATAAATACAATTACTTAGGAAACAACGAATTGAGAAAAGGAGGAAACTCTAAGAAGAGAACGGCTTGTTCCGTAATTTCTCTGCTCTTGTTGCGTGTGGTTTCGTTCTTCCTTCATTTCCTTCTTTTTGAATGTTTTCCTTGTATATCCTCTTTTGAAATCGTACTCGGATGTTGTCACAAGGGTAGTTTACAACCCGACCCCCCCCTCCTGCTGGGATCCTAAAAATTAGGATCCCAGCAGGAATTGAACTAAAGCATTCTGCGTGGCAATCAGGTATTCTGCCACAGAGGCGCGCCAGGTCTATAAACTTGTTTGGAAAGACAGCCTATGCAGGCGTAATGGCGGTGCAACGTCAGTTGTGGTTGTGGTGCAGGCTACCTAATTTTACAAGAAAGCAATAAATACGACATATGTACTCCTACGATAGAGGCGTCATATCAGATTAACGTCTGTGGTTACAGTGCTGGCTCCGCTTTTATAGCAGCCTAATAAACATTATATTTGTGTTCGTATGATTCAGCAAGCTATATTGAAGCATTGCTCGACCCCGGAGGAATAAAGAAAGTTACGTGTGATATCCACAAGATTGCACAATAAAGTACATTTAGTTTCGATAGTACTGACGTATGTACTCTAACGTGAGGGCTAATGTTACGTCGCACCTCAGGTTACCCTTTAGACGCCAGTGTTGTCGGCGTGCCTCTCAAGTCCACGATGTGCAGACAGCTACTGCACTCACAACAACACTTCGATCCATCTCGTAACTCTTGGCTCAAAGCCACAAAATACAGCATAGAAGTACTCGCTGAATGCTTCGCATGAAACCGAATCCCACAACACGCGGGATCATCCGAATTTATTTCTTTCTTTCTTTCTTTCTTTCTTTCTTTCTTTCTTTCTTTCTTTCTTTCTTTCTTTCTTTCTTTCTTTCTTTCTTTCTTTCTTTCTTTCTTTCTTTCTTTCTTCCTCTCTTTCTTTCTTTCTTTCTTTCTTTCTCTCCTTCTTTCGTTATTTCTTTCTTTCTTTCTCTTTTTCTTTCTTTCCTTCCTTCTTCCTTCCTTTCTTTTTTCCTTTCTTTCTTCCTTTCCTATTTCTTCCTTTCTTTTTTCTTTCTTTCTGTTGCATTGCACATGCTACCTCCAAACCTTTTCATTCCGCAAATTGGGCCTTCTCCAACTTGCTTATCAGCACAAGACATCTTTGTCGACAGGCTACAACGACGGCCATGCGTGAAGGAATGGAATGCAACGATGAAGGACAACAATGAAACGTGGCGACGTAAAATTACAAGCAACCTCGATAAAAGATTACATTTCGATAACAGATACGGCTAATCTCCGAAAAGCCCACGTTCGAGACAGCAGAAGTTATTGGAAAGCGGCGGATACAAATTTGACCGGCCCACCTACGAGGGCATATTTGTGTACACCCGCATTTCTGTACAGTCGCCGGGGTTTTCTAGAAATATGGCACCGCCATCGAAATCTTTAATTATGGAAGATTCGCTTAAAGATATTGGGATGAAATTTGCCAAGCATATACATGTATAAAAATGGATTCTCTTGCCAGTATTCATTAATGTGTGATTTGCACAAAACCCGCTTATTCATGTTTACTAAGCGAACTATGAGGACGTCTTGCGGCAGATACATATTGCACTGTAAGAACAGTGGTTGGCAAAAAGGTGATCATTAGGACGGCTTAAAACTTGCGCCTTCGTACTACCTCAAGAACAATAGCGCATAAAAGTAGGTTTCCTTTCTAATAGGCCACCTTTAGCAGTTTTCACTTCAGGAGCGTGTGTACACTTACAGCTAGTCACTCAACCTTTAAAACAGTAGCGACATACGCTTTGCAGTATCCTGCGAAACGTACGTACACTGAGAGTATGATAGCATTTATTCTGCAGTAAAATAACGTACATCTATGAAATTTACCAGCATTCAGTGCTCCGGTGCCGCTCTCAATAACTCCCACGTGATCATAACACCTTACGCCTATGCTTTCGTGACAAGTATCAGCACTGAAATCAAAGGCCGCCGGCTAGACGTAAGATGACGCGTCCACTTGTCGACTTGTGAGTGCCAATTGCTACTCACGCCTTGACACAAAGAGCTAAATAAAGAACGACTATTTATTGCCATGCTTTTGCATTTTGCTTGGCCATGGTTCGCAATTAACAGGTGTTATTTTAATTAAGGGTAATGTACCGAGCAGAGCCTAATGATGCGTGAATCTTATCCGAGAAAAGGAAAGTGCAGCAACTAATTCGCTCTCATCGACCAGATGGTTGTCGGATTCGGGATTGCACTAGTGTATATGAAACGAAAATTTAACGAGTAGCAACCATTGCGAAGATTTTTTTCGAAGAAACACGTTGAACACAATACATATGGGTTGTCTGAAATGGAGGCTCCCCTCTTTGTGAGTGCCTCCAGTTTAAAAGCGTTTCATGGTTTATTTGTCTTCCTATGTTTGTCTGTCTCCTTTTCCCAGACTGTACATCACCAACCCAGAGCAGGGTTGCAGCTCAACCGGAACCTAATTATACATAACCTTCAGGCCTTCTCTCTCTTTTTTTTTCTTCACTCACGCAAGATGGGGGCCATGCGGCTGCAAATTGCCGTTACTCTGTGTTTAAGATGCAAGTGTGCCATGTCACAGGGAATTTGAACAAAAAATGCAGAATTTTCTGACTTAAATACACGAAGTTTAGCATGTCAAGATTTTAACAATATGAAAGAATTGCCCTTAACCCGTTAAACTACAATATCAAATCCTTCCGCTTTAATATGTGTAGCACATGATAGCTGAGGCATTTGCAGTTAGTGTACATTAGATGTGGCGCCAAAACCTGGCAATGATGGCGCTGTAGTCGTTGGGAAAATGCGCAAGGGCTTAAAACTTTCGAGGTCACTGGAAGAGCCGCTGTTCTTGCTTCAAGGAGCTGCTGTTGAACAAAAAGTAAGTTTGTAGATGAGCGTTATTCGTGCAGCTTTGAGTGGCCGTTAAGCTAAGTGGATCGGCCACGTCGTTAGGTAAATAGGCAGCAAGATGGAAGCGACGGACGCTTGAGGTCGTTAGAGAAACGAGAAAACTGGCGCAGCTGTTGCTTCCTTTGCTTAGCGCTACTCTGATGCGTTGTAACAGGTGAACTTGTGTGTCGAGGCAACGGTAAACACTTTGGCGTGTTTAGGGAGCATTTAGGACGCGGGAAAAGGAAACTACAAACACGTGCATTTCATATATGCGAAAGCAAGCAGTTTTTTTGTTGTTGCTGTTGGTATTGTTTTTGCGCATTGCTCATTGAAGATACAAGTATGTGAAAAAGCTGTTTAGTTTTGCTTTGCTTAGGAGAGTCGAGTTACCTGGGACGCTTTTTTAACGGATGCAATCCCACCCCTCCTTTTTAATATTCTTTTTATATTGAAAAATGGTTTGATTCCTCTATAATTTTAATATTGCAACTCTTCCTAGAAAAAAAAGTGCCCCTGGAGGCACTTTTTTTTCTAAGAACTATTGTAATATTGAAATAATACAAGTATTGAGCTGTTTCGAAAACATGAAAGTCGTTTGCACCTGAATGAATTATTCACGAGAAACAACAATGCTTCGGGGAAACTAAAGGGGATACATATTTATTGTGTCGTAAATATTCTGCGTCATTAAGAACTGCATCAAAAAGTACACTGCACAAAGAGACAGAAGTGTACGAAGAAGACCAGCTAAATATTTCATTGCTATTCCTCCTTCGGCAGAACGACTAAACGGAAGAAAACTAATGAATGTTTGTGCAAATTCACTCGGTAAAGCGAAACGCAGTTATTTAGTCTATGCGAAATACCGTTGGCTTCATGTACCGAGCGTACAAAATGTCGTTCGCATTATTAGTCATTCAGTTTTAAGTATTAACTTTGATCTCAGATGGTGCCCCGCATCTTCAGTGTTCGCGGTTCTTAGATGTGCCTTTGTTAGAACATGCTTAGAGCACTTGCGGGTGAAAGCTAACCAGAAAGGTGGTCTGTGTGGCAATTCTAAGAAGCCCGGCAATTCTGCATTCTCAGATCAACAACTTCGTTGCTTATCTGAGAATGCAGAATTGCCGGACGAAGCCGCCATGATAGGAGCTCCGCCACAGGGCCAATTATGAAACGGCAACAAGTATTGTTTTTCTTTTCTGCACGCTCGTTTTACACACGATGCTTTCAAGTGAGAAGTGGCATATAACAACCTTTGCTGTAAAATAAAAAAGGGAAAAAGAATCTTCACTTCAGCACTCTTATTCAACGGCCCTCGCTGAACATGTTTCTTCCAAGGAAAATGGTCTTACGTCAATATCAACGAGAAACTTACCTTAATTGGCAGTGTATGTATGACGCCTTGCAACCTTAGAAGGCAATATTAGCCTCAACAGCTTTAAAAGTTGACAGTGCATTGAATATGGGGTGCTTGAGAAGTGCATTAAGAGAGCCTTATGGTGACCTGATCAATAATGCAATATAAGATATGTGAAATTTTTTTTATGTAGTCTAGAAGCATCGGAAGTAATGCACTACAAAAATGACCGCTGCACGTGCACGGTCCTGTTTCAAAATTCAGCGAAGGAATAAATACGAAGAAACACAAATAAACTAAAAAAATACATGCTGATAACGTTGCTTTTGTGGATAAGCTCTGTACTGTGACAGCGCACTGCGTGCCGAAGATGTATTGCAACAACTGAAAAACAACAACAAAAGAACTGATGTGTTGCTGTGGCATAATGACTGATCGAGGCACATCGAATAATCGTGATGTGGGAAGGGAATTGAAAATAACGCACGCATAAACCGCCAAGAAATATTCCAGTTCTGTTATTGAAGCTAAGCTGAAATCACGGAAGTGCGCGTGCGGAGATGGGAATACCGTGCTTGAATGTCTCACTAAGTATGCGCATATCCAGACAGGAAAGTGCAGGGAGGCGGAAGCTATTTGTTATGATTGCGTGGCCGCCCCTTCATCTCGCGACATAGCTATGCGCATGAAATTTGCGACGCATCAGGCGTCGGCCGAGTATGACATTACGGAGCACAGGTAATAGCGAAAAACTTATCTGAAGTTTCCCTGAAAGGGTAATCAATCCTCGACATTCGATTTCTGTGTTGTTAGTTTGGAAAGACACGCCGGCTTGTAATAAGAGTGCATTACAGAGAAATGTTGCCATAATGCGTATTATTATAGTCAGTTTCGTTATGCTACATATGCGAAGATCTTCGCGTGGCCCCAAGATCATGTGGTGAGTGAACCATGCCTAAGTTGTTGTGTACTTAGAGGAGTTTTTTTTTTTTTTTTGAAGCATACTGTATGTTTTGACAGTGCGGTGTATTCTCACACAGACGAGCCTTGACATAGCTATGCGCATGAAATTTGCGACCCATCAGGCGTGGGTCGCGTATGACATTATGGAGCACAGGTCATAGCAAAAGCTAATATGAAGTTTCTTTGAAAGCGTAATCAATCGTTCACATTCGTTTTCCGTGTCGTTAGTTTTGAAAGACACGCCGGCTTGTAATAAGAGTGTATTACTGAGAAATGTTGTCATAAAGAGTACTATTATAGTCACTTTCGCTACGCTATAGATGCGAAGGCATTCGCGTCGCCCTAACACCATGTGGTGTGTGAACCATGCCTAGGTAGTTGTGTACTTAGAGGTGTTTCTTTTGAAGCGTAATGTATTTTTTTGCAGTGCGGTGTGTTCTCGCTCAGACAAATCTTGTTCTCAAAACGAGACTTGCCTTGTCCGTTTTTCTTCTACCACTCTTGATCACTTCATGCGTTACACAGCTTCTATGAACACAGAACCCAAAATACGAGTATTAACATGATATTGAATTTGGACACGCATCTTTACCAAAATTCACAATGAAATCTCGCAAGTTACTAGCAAAAAGCAAAATTACAGAATTTAAAGTCATGGTCATACAGCAGCTTTCGACGCTTGAACAATGCGCTGCATTGAACTTTCAAGCAAAAGAATGAACTTATGCATTCAAACAAACTTTCCTACAGTTTGGCAACGATTCTGATGATCAAGAATTTCAAATTACTCTTCACTAACCGAGGAAACAAAAAAGCCTTTAGGGCAATCACTATCACAGTTTTGAAGGACGCGTTTTCATTCCTGCAAAACCTGCATATGAGCCTCTATGCTCCGAAGCGAGGAAGACGCAAGAAAAAATCCAATTCCGTGAATACCAAGATTGAATTTGTCGTTTTCTGCGCCGATGTGAATGCTTCGTGTTCTTCCTCTCTTCCACATTTCCGGTATCTTTTCCTTCTTTCTCTTTTTACGGTGTCTATCATTACCGCACACATTGAAGGTCTCGCTCCGAATTCCGTAAATACCACTCTTTCGTGGTCGACAGCATTCCGTAGGAGACGTCAAATAGCCTTGCGATCTGTACAAATCTCAAGGCTGGCATTCTGCCGCGTCACGTGCTTGCGCCTGCCGTTATACAATGACTCATTTCTTAGTGGTTAACGGGGGCATCTATAGCTTCGAACCCCTCCCAATCTCAGCCTCTACTTTGTCCCCTTAATATGTGTTCTTTGCGCAATTAGTATCACCACAGAATGCGACAGAACAATTCTTTGATGGTGCAGAAGCTCCATAAGATCGTGAGCCATCAAAGTTAACGCAGAATCAGGCGCACCATCTTTCTTTTCGACTCCGGCGATTTCGCTCATAGCAAAACGGACTGTACGCGCCAAAATAACTTCTCTCTAAGATATACAACAGCAAAGAGGAATGTATTTGTAGTGACCAAGCAATATTACACTCCAAGCAAGGAGTGCAATAGCATGCGCCATATAATTAAACTATCGCGCTTACGTCTATGTAAAACGAAACAGGCAAGGAATGCCAGTTTCACTAACGCACCACTTTCTTCCTTAATGCTTTCACGAATGCATTCACGTTATACACAAAATCAGTTGTTGCTGAAATTGACAAGCGTGAATGAGCGGAACGATGATTTCTGGCAAACATTTCTGAAACGATAGCGAAGGGAACTAAGTTCCCGTATACCTTTGTCACTTTACTAGCTTCGCTCTCCCCGGTACAGTAACAGCTGCAAAAGCGAAACCAAGAACTTCCTGACTGATCGACTGAGATCTGTCCATTTAGTCAACTTTGACGTTTATCTAAAGCGTGAGCTCCGGCTTGATACTGAAACTGTGCTTCGTTGTCACTAGGAACTAAAATTGATGTGTAACTGCTCACTAACGTGCACGTGTGACTCCTATATCTCAGCGAAGTGATATTTTGGCTATGTCGGCTCTTCGTACTACTGACTACCGACTAGGACGGCTTGTTCTGCTTTACAATGGCAAGATATTTCAGTCCAATATTAAAAAAAAAGCTTTTTTTGTGAGATACATCTATATTCAATACCATTTTTTTCGCTTTCGTCCTATTAACAGCACATTCTGCTCCGTGGAGCTGGATCATTATGGATGCGCGACACAATCTTATACTAATTAAAACGCCAGATTTCTTATATGCGCAGCAAGACCATGCATGTTAACGAGCAAAAAAAAAAGAAAACAGTATTAAGCATAGTAAAACTCGAGACGGAAGCTCCATAAATAATATAATTGTTTTCCGAATAATGGAATATATAGCTCTAACACAACAGGTAGGTTGTTATGCTCGGAATAACGAGTAAATACACATCCCCTACTTCTAAACACCACCGTGGTAATCAATATAGTCTTCGTTCATGATTAACCATCTGTTTTAGGGCTTGATTTACACAAATGTTGTGCGCATAGGAGTGGCTCACCGGCGTGTTGATATGTGAAGAAGACCTAATTAATAACGTACGTTACATTTTAACCAAAAGTTCAAGACGTTCAGATTTTGCTCTCCTGTTTTGAAAACCGCGTCAGCAGCGTAACAACTAAATAAACCACGAACTGTAGGAGAGAAGCAAATAAAAATGCATATTGTGTTACGTTCTTCCGCATTACGCACCGTGTCGTTAGTTTTGGTGCACGTTAAAGCATACCAGGTGGTCAAAACTTCCGGAGTCTTCCACAAAGTGTGCTAAGGTTAAGGCTCAGTTTCTCACAGACAGGCACCGTTCATTCAACGTTAGACTGCTGATATTTTGCACAGACCGAAGTGGCCGAGTGTTTATACTGAGTTGTGCGGCATTAGCTGCAATTCGCATGACATGGCCAGTTTCGCAATTATTAGAAAGGACACACAAACACACCGAAGGAAAACTGCGAAGTTTCCTCTGCATCTTAGATTCGTGGCATAGTCGTCTTAGTGGCTAGTCGACATGAATAGGGATAATCATCACCATCATTATCCTTGTTGTTGTTGTTGTTCTCGCGAAAATGAGACGTCAACGGACTGCACTTGAATGGAAAAGAAACCACCAAGGACTACTAAACAGCAAACGCATGCTAGATAATTAGCAACATTACCGTGATTACTCTTATTTCTAAAGAAGTATTCTACTTTCACCTACGTACTCATGATGTTGACTCTTCAGCCGTTTCCTGGGGGATCAGATAGGTCTTTCGTTCTCATGTATTCGTCTCCTCCCTATACAAAAGACGACGCCATGTACAAACTGGCGCACCTCTTCAATCTTTGGAAGCGCCCGTCACTACATCGTCTCCCAAACTTTCCCAACTCTTCCTGCAGCTATTTTGTCATCCCATATCACACGTGTCTTGCTGCTCCATCACCCTACAGCTTCCCTCCCTCTTTCTTTTTCACTCCCCCCTGCTGAGCTATAATCTCCAACAACCACTGCCAGTGTGCCGGTGCGCTCGTCCCTCAACAAAATGCTAACGAGCAAGCGGCGCGCTCACATTTCGTGGCAGCCCGCTCGTAGACTTCACCGCTTAGCTCATTGCGAGCTAAACTGTAGCGAGCGTTAGGGAGGGATAGGATGGTGTAACGTCCGTATAGTTGAGGCGCAGGGAGTAGAGGCGGAGGTGGACTAATTGTGTTTGGCCGATTGTAATGAGGTGGCCGCGGCTTGCGGAACGAGCAAGCTGGATTATGGAGCTACGCCGCCAAGCCGCCTCTCCAGACAGTCTCCACGGGAAGCCCTTCCACTAAAGTGCGGGTAAAAGCCGCCACTAGGCGATTACGCAAGCGTCGCACACTTGCACGGTATCATGGGCGAGAAACGTTGACATAAGTGCGCGTCACGAGGAGACGCTGATGACCGAGGCGAGCTCATGAAATTTCTCAGCATTTCATAGCTACCACATGTCGCTCAGCTATTCTGAACGTACATGCGATTGCGGGATAGTGTTATTCCTTATGACGGGTGCTATCCACCGTCATTTAGTGTAGTCAGACCGCGAAATGCGATTGTTCACCGAAGAGCGGTCTCGGGTGCTCGGTTTTGTACCCTGCTATGCGTTCTTTCTGACTCAAACAGCGTTGTGCGGCATTTTAGGGGCACAACTGATCTACACACACCGACTGTAATTTATTAACTACGTGCGGATTTCATCTACACGCATAAAATTTGGCACTGGGTTAGTTTCTGTAACACGTATATTGTCATGTCCTTATGATGGTGGAGGAATGACGCGGCCGACGAACCGGTAAGAATCTAACTCTTTGTTTGGCGAGCCTGCGCCCAGCTACACAAAATACTCACTGTACAATGACAGCATGTTGATAGATCAACAGACCTAACGCGTCGACATTTTATGCGTGAGTAAACGTGCAATTCACGGCAATCACGGATGGTAGCTTTCGTTTTAAGTGGGACCTCATTAGGAGTGTTGAGTTATACAGGGTGCCACAGCTAACTCTAGCCAGAGGTTATAAATATTCCATCACACTGTAGAACAACGCGACCAAATGCGTGTTGTTGACTATTGCATGGAGTAAGTCGCACTAATTTTAGTGTTCTGCTTGATTGCTTAATTTTGCATGTTTAATTACTTACCTTTTGAATCAACACAGCTTGGCAAAAAAAAAATCAATGTGATAGTTACAGATCGGTTTGCAAAACGGCTGATTAGACAGCTCCTAATTTTCTATCTATTAAGTATTAGTGTTTTTCTGCTTACTACAGATATATAACGCGTGACGTGCCCGCTTGCGTGCTGATACGCGCCGTTGTTACTGAGTTCTCTTAGGTTTCGCGTGCAAACGACCCTAGCATTTGACCGGGTGTGTTGTCCCTTACAAGGTGACGCACAGAGACGTTGGTGGTGGCTGTGTGATGACGCACGTTTTTCGCTGGGGTAATTGTCATTACCCCAGCGAACGATACATATTTTTTTAAATGCGAAGCATTTCTTAGCGAACTTCTGCGACTTTGAGCGTATCTATCTATCTATCTATCTATCTATCTATCTATCTATCTATCTATCTATCTATCTATCTATCTATCTATCTATCTATCTATCTATCTATCTATCTATCTATCTATCTATCTATCTATCTATCTATCTAGCCGCCTACGACTTTGTGCTCTCCTGGTCGCTTGGTTCATCGAATGTGCACCAAAATTGGTATGGCGTAACATGACTGTATGACGAACGTAAATGACAAGTCATAACATGAAAATCATGACACGCATGTCATGTACAGCATGATTTACATGCTACGCTCATGGTGCGCTGGCGGCCGTTTCGCTAGTTTGATATACACCAAAATTGGTATCTTGCGACGTGACTGTGTGACGAACATAAATAACACGAGTTAACATGAAAATCATGACACGCATGTCATGTACAGCATGACTTACGTGGCACGCTCATGGGGCTCTGGCGGCAGTTTCGCCAGCTTGATATACACAAAAATTGGTATTGCGCGACGTGACTGTGTGACGAACATAAAAACACGAGTTAACATGACAATCATGACACGCATGTCATGTACAGCATGACTTACGTGCCACGCTCATGGGGCGCTGGAGGCGGTTTCGCTAGATTTATATACACCAAAATTGGTATCTTGTGACGTGACTGTGTAACGAACATAAATAACACGAGTTAACATGAAAATCATGACACGAATGTCATGTACAGCATGACTTCCGTGCCACGCTCATGGAGCGCTGGCGGCCGTTTCGCTAGCGTGATCTACCCCGAAATTGGTATTGCGCGACGTGACTGTGTGACGAACATAAATAACACGAGTTAACATGAAAATCATGACACGCATATCATGTACAGCATGACTTACGTGGCACGCTCATGGGGCGCTGGCGGCAGTTTCGCCAGCTTGATATACACCAAAATTGGTATCTTGTGACGTGACTGTGTAATGAACATAAATAACATGAGTTAACATGACAATCATGACACGCATGTCATGTACAGCATGACTTACGTGCCACGCTCATGGGGCGCTGGAGGCGGTTTCGCTAGATTTATATACACCAAAATTGGTATCTTGTGACGTGACTGTGTAACGAACATAAAAACTCGAGTTAACATGAAAATCATGACACGCATGTCATGTACAGCATGACTTCCGTGCCACGCTCATGGGGCGCTGGCAGCGGTTTCGCCAGCTTGATCTACCCCGAAATTGGTATTACGTGACGTGACTGTGTAACGAACACAAATAACACGAGTTAACATGAAAATCATGACACGCATGTCATGTACAGCATGACTTACGTGCCACGCTCATGGGGCGCTGGCGGCGGTTTCGCTAGATTTATATACACCAAAATTGGTATCTTATGACGTGACTGTGTGACGAACATAAAAACACGAGTTAACATGACAATCACGACTCGCATGTCATGTACAGCATGACTTACGTGCCACGCTCATGGGGCGCTGGCGGCGGCTTCGCTAGCTCGATCTACCCCGAAATTGGTATTGCGCGACGTGACTGTGTAACGAACATAAATAACACGAGTTAACATGAAAATCATGTCACGCATGTCATGTACAGCATTACTTACGTGCCACGCTCATGGGGCGCTGGCGGCGGTTTCGCTAGATTTATATACACCAAAATTGGTATCTTGTGACGTGACTGTGTAACCAACATAAATAACACGAGTTAACATGAAAATCATGACACGCATGTCATGTACAGCATGACTTACGTGCCACGCTCATGGGGCGCTGGCGGCGGTTTCGCTAGATTTATATACACCAAAATTGGTATCTTATGAAGTGACTGTGTGACGAACATAAAAACACGAGTTAACATGAAAATCATGACACGGATATCATGTACAGCATGACTTACGTGCCAGACTCATGGTGCGCTGGCGGCCGTTTCGCTAGCTTGATCTACCCCGAAGTTGGAATTGCGCGACGTTACTGTGTGACGAACATAAATAATAGGAGTTAACATGAAAACCATGACACGCATTTTCCTCAATGACATACAAGAGGATGTATGCAGCTCTTTGCTGGCTGCTTCGCATTACATCGATTCCCACAATGCGTGGGATCTGCCGGCTTTTTTTTTGTACGTGGAAAGATGGGGAGCACTGCAATCACGCCGTGTATAGGCGTGAAAACGAGATTTCTTTTTTTTTTAAATTTTGCTGGCACCTGTAGTAAGCACCAAAATGCTGATACTTCATGGATATAAAGTTAGAAACGGTGTAATCGGATGTTTTGAAAACTATCTCACTGGAATTGCTTTCCGAGCTTGGTTGCTCCAAAAGTCAGGTTTTAAACGTACCTAATTAATCAATTAATCAGAACACAAAAAAGCAGTGTAACTTATTTCATGCAATAGCCAGCAACATGCATTTGGTCGCGTCCTCATTGAGGGCGTCGGCATATTTGTAATCTCTGGCTAGAGTCAGCTGCGACACCCTTTGCACCTAAGAGTCATATATGTAGCAAGTGAGTCTCAAATGACCCTTTTTCTTCTTAGGGTGTGACTTCTCCCTAAATAATTGAGCCATATTTCGCACATGTCGTTATATATAAGAATTCATTCTATGTCTCAGTCAAAGTGTATATTATTGTTCAATATGCAAACATGTCTTTTTTTTTGTACGGGTATAATGTTCAACCAGGCAATATTGCCACGTTATATATAAAATCTGCATGCTCTCTGTAAACGAAATTTCATATGTGTCTATCTCCTTTCGCATGTTGCAGAGATTTCTCAAACGGTCATTTGTAGAAAGGCAGGACACATCATAGAGCGTGTCATTAAACAACGGCATTATTCGGTTGCACATGATGGGGCCCACACGTCATTCGACGGAAAAGTGCAGGCCAGCTTGTATATGCAGGCTGGTTGCGGACTGGACAAACCATTTCTATCATTTTAAAAGAGTATTAAAACCATTTGTTAACAAGGACTTTAAAAGTAGTTGTCAGGCTTCCAATAAAATACACCTAGTTTGTGGGACTATTACAAACTGTACACTCACTACCATTTCTGTCGACCGTCGGGCATAACGGACGATCGAAATTAACTGTAACACAGAAAGCATAGAAGCGACTTCATTCATTTCACGCTTTCCGGAGAACAAAAGTGAAAAGGCAACGCAACTCCGCTCCATTCTGTGTACAGCTACTGAAGCAATGACTTCAGCCCTCTGGCTGGCTTAATTAGCAACGCCTTGAAACGGGCTTCCTGCTTTGGCGCGTGGTTTACCTGTTCTCTTTCTCCTTGTTTTTCTTCCCCCCTCGTTGTCCGAGGTGAGCGCGCTTTGACTCATCTTTTTGCTCATTTTGTCGGCAGATTTCAGGAGAGAGCATGACAGACTAAAGAACCTATCCGTCGGTCGCGTAGCTTTTGTAGGTTTTTCGTAGTTACAAGTATGTTTTCTTTTTTTTTTTCAAGGTGCGATCTATAAAAGCTTCATGGAAACTCAGCGGCAGAGGTAGTTGGGCATGTATGTCTTGAAGGGTACTGATACGATGTCAGCTACGATACCGCTTATTAAATTTGGCTCGTGCCGCGCCATATAGTCAAAGCAGGAGACAGGCTATGCAGGAGCGTAAATGTCAAGGTTGCACACCATAGGCGTCATTCTAAGCATTAAACATATTACATCCTTCCTTTCGCTTCTTTGCATATACTGTTTATGCCGGGGTCCACCAAGATTTTCATGACGTATTTCCGTCAGGAAAATACGTCAGCAAAGGGAACGCCATCAAATGGTAAAGAAAAAAAACTATAAGAAAAAGTTCCGTTCACAGGAGTCGAACCGATGACCTCTCGGTCCGCGATGACGGCTGGCGGGCGTTTAGCCCACTGAGCTACCACCACACACCTAACGGAGGCTGCATGAACGCGCCTTTTATCTTTCACACATTCCTCTCACAATGCTCTTGCATGGAAGGATGAATGGATGCTTTGAGCGTCCTTTTTATAACGGGGTGGTGACATGTGCGCCAAAAGGCTCGAAAAACAAAACAAAAGCGGCCGTCCCATTCGGCGTGTTTCCAATAGAAGTGTAATTTCGATTAACACACCGCGAGGTGGTGCTTTAAGCTTTAGCCTCGCTCATATCATCCATCTATATCGAAAAATAGCTCTCCGACGGTCGCGTGACTGCCGCACCGCGTTCCCCGCTCGCCCTGTGAGAATTAACTGCCAAGCTAGAGGGAAGACACAACTTGCGTAGCGTTTCTCTTCGCTTTTCACAACGCTTTGGAGGAGTGCATACAGAGTATCAGTGTTTATTAGGTCCTTGTACATGCCATATTTGCGCGGGATTCAGCATATGCGGTGTCCTCGTATATGTTAAGAACTTCAGCTACCGCAAGGGGGATGTGCCACTAGGCGTGGACGTGAGGGCTTCAACATCAGGCGGTGCTACATCTGCCAAACAAGAATAGACATTATACAAGCTCTGATATAGCAATGCACTAAAGCAATGAACTACTTCTGTGACGACACGTTTCACTTTCGTGTTATACCGATGCGTATGACAGAGGGATCAACCATCCTTTTGAAGCAGCCAGAGTAATTAAAAGAGCACTGTTCTTTAAGAGCCGGAGACAGACGCTACTAACTTGACGCGTTCTATGCCTTCGCCCAAACAACCCGTTCACGAGCCCATACAAAGCCTCAAGATGACAGGAATCTTGTTAATGATAATGCCTCCGGCATCAGCGCTTACCTCTCCCTCCAACCTTTCTCCTGCACCGTCGTCTTCTCAGGTTACTCCGTTCTTTTTCTTTCCGGTGCGTGTGATCTTGCGATTTGCGCTGTTAGCGAGTCTCAATGCGCTGATAATTAGCGAAATGAAAAGAATAGCACATTTCCGTGAACCCTGTATTCTAATTCATCACCATTTTTTCCGAATCTTTTCTCCATCGCATATTGCCTCGGGCCATTGATAATAGCCCGCCATGGTGCGCTTGAGAACCAGAGATGAGCACACGTCAAGTGTGTTATTTCGCCCGTGTACATCCCGTGCTCAAGCATTCCAGTCACCACAAGGACGTGGCTCCGTGAATACTTTGGGCAGTAATTTTGCACATTGGACAGCCAATATGCCGTTCGTTTTGAGCGAAGTGGGTAAAAGAAATGTTAAAGATTTAAGCAGAGCCAGGCACGTTTACAGTCACCTATTACTAAGTTCATGGAGAGGTATGAGGTGTTATGCGTTTGAGAGCTCAGCTATAAGGCGCCCATTTTTCCATTAAGCTTCTTTCCCCGTTATCCCTCGTCGTAACCGAGGGACCGAAAACTGCGAGAGGTAGATGGAGGGTTGAGATGGAGAGGTGAGGGAGGACCGCAACGGTGACTACATTGTAAAGCCTCCGCTTTCATTGTGGTAGGTAGCAGGTTCGGTTCTCAGTGCCGACCGGAAACCCACCGGTCTTTCCTAAAGGGTACAGGAGTACACCGACATGGCTGTAAAGGCCCCTGGGCGCACCTTCATTCACCACAGCATTTTCGAAATAGGCGACATGCCACCGTTGCTCTGGGAGGCAGAGATTTGTTGCCGCCGATTATCTACTTGTGAATAGGTGCAAGCGCACTTCCGGCCTGGTGTTCGGCAGAACGGGGTACATAGTCGCTATGCAGGGCACCAACCCTTTAGGAAATTGATGCCATGTGACCGCCAGGCTTGAAAATAAGGTCGCCTCCTTTCTATTTGTATCTTTTTTTTTGGGAGGGGTCGAGGAGGGGTCCGGCCTGGTGTTCGGCAGAACGAGGTACATAGTCGCTATGCAGGGCACCAACCCTTTAGGAAATTGACGCCATGTGACCGCCAGGCTTGAAAATAAGGTCGCCCTCCTTTCTATTTGTATCTTTTTTTTGGAGGGGTCGTGCGAGTCCGTCAGTCAGACTTCAGACCCAGAACTATATCCCCTGGCGAGGCATTTCGGTTTCTTCCGACGCCGCCATGGGGCCCTGCGCTCCGTGCACCTAGGTGGAACTATTCTTGGAGGAGCCGGTGCGCTCTTTGAAAGCTTTCGACGAAAAGGCATACTAAAAGTGCGAGCGTACGTTCGCGCACAGTGTCTACCTTCTGCTTCTCGCTGCCACTGCAGAGTGTTAACATAGCTTTCACAACATAACATAGCTTTCGGTAAATTGAAGAGTGTGTTACTTGCACACACAATTTGTGCCACTGCGATTTATGTCGCCTGGCAGCCTGGAAAGCACGTCTAGAGCTGCGCTAAAATTTAGCATTTGGAAGTGGCGAAATCGTTTACATTAGGAAGTATCGTTTACATTTATTATAGACTGACCGAATGCTTTGAGGCTCTGTACGTGCGTCAAAATATCGATGCAATACGTTGCTCCACAATGCCTTCTCAAGATATAAAAATTTAAAATCTTACACTTTGCGCTCAAAAACCGCCATATGATAGTGAGAGACTTCTGAAGGAAAAAATTGTAGCGCAAAGCAACACACGGACAGACAGAGAGGACGGGACTGGCGCTAACTTCCAACTGTGTTTATTGAAGAAACGTACGTACATATATAAGGAACATAAGAACAGCAAGGGCATGACACTCGCGATAATCAGGCACAAAGCTAAGGGGGGATCATATCTATAAGCATTGTCAGCAGGAAATCTTTTTTTTTTTTTGCCGAACATTGCATAACAAGAAAGCTCCATGACTTTGGCGGTTGCACGCGTGTTCTACAGATTGCAATTCTGAAACCGCTAGTTAAAGGAAAAAAGGACCAAAGAATAAGCAACAAAACTTGGAGATTGTTCATAAGATTGGTTCTTACGTGGCGATAACAACGGTTCTACATGAACCTCTCTGTCTCTCCGTGTGTTGCTTTGCGCTACAATTTTTTTCTTCAGATGTCATGAACCAACTAGCCCAACAAAACGTATTGCTAAGCCATAGTGAGAGACGCCGCAGCTGGGGACTTGAATTAAATTGGACCACTTGGAGTTCTGTTAACGTGCAACCTGAACGTAAATACAATGTTTTTCGGAGTTTGCCTCCCTCGAACCACAGCAGCTGTGGCTGAATCGAACCCGCGTCCACGAACTATGTAGCAGAGAGTTCCAGCTGCTAAGATTTCCAAAGATGGATCTGTAAAGAATAAATATAATGGTCCTCTCATTCAACAGTCTAAGATTTGAGGTCAGCGAATACAGGCCCAGATTTGGGGCCGGCTGGCGTTGCCCAAATGCAACGGAGGAAAAGTAAGGCCAGCCCACATGTTATACAGCCGCGTCTTTCGTCCAGTCAAATCCTCGTATTGGCGTTTAACTAAACATACGACGCCAATGCACGGTGAGTTTACAGCAAAACGAGAACAGCCGGTTTTGGCAGCGTAGCTGTCCGCCGCCGCCGGTGTCCGTAATTGTTATCGCGCAAAATGAGAAAAAAAAATATACGTGACTGGATGGGATTAGAACACGGGCTCGCTGCGTGACAGTCGAGCATTCTACTACCGAGCCAGGACTGTGCTTGAAGCCGCTTTGCAAAAAGACCCTGTACAGGCACCATGTCGGTCAAGGAATCGCGTAAACATTTGTAATATAGCGGGGTAGAAGAGTAAAATAATAACCAGGCGTCACAAAATGAGCATTGCGCAACGAGCATGTGGTTTAAAGCTTCCCACCCACTACAAAGTGCTCAGTCATAATTGTTCATCGTCATCAGCCACAGCATCATCAAAGTTCACATAATGCCTTACAGATGTGTAGCGGGCACCTCGATTTTACAAAAAGAGAGTAATAATGGTATAGTGGGAGCTTGCCTGCTTCGCAAAAATTATGAGATTTATAGCGTAATGGGTACCTTCTGTATTAGTTGGTCCAAGAAGGTTTATTAAAGGTGATAGTCTCTATTGGGATACTTGAACGCAGAAATTTTGTTCTGTCTGTCTGTCTGTCTGTCTGTCTGTCTGTCTGTCTGTCTGTCTGTCTGTCTGTCTGTCTGTCTGTCTGTCTGTCTGTCTGTCTGTCTGTCTGTCTGTCTGTCTGTCTACATACTGTGAACATTGTCGATCCAAAAAGCAAATATTAGGCATATCTGTGGCGCAACATCAATACGTAAGCATTAGCTGGTGGCGTGTTCCTTTACTAGAAAATGCATAGATACGCAATTCTAAAGACCCTAGTGCTTCTTAGGCTGTACTGAAAATGCGAAGCTATGCACGACAAACCCTCTGCCGACGATATGGTGCTGCCACCTGGCAGTGGCCCTGGGTTCTGCACAAGCTCATGTTTCCCGATGCCACTGCCAGATGGTGTCAATATCTCACGCAGCGCCTCCTAAATTTTATCAATGCCAGCCAGATGCGCCGATTCAACATAGAGGAGGCCCTCTGGGGCAAGGCAAAATATAAATGGCAGAAGACCATCGTCTTTTGACGACATTTGGAGGAAGCATGGAGATACGCGGCCATTTTTTTTTCATTTCTTTCGTCTTTAGGCCTAATCTAAGTCATAATGTAAGAATTTTCCTCTAAACTAGCCAGTTCTTGGCCAATACCCCAGCGTGGGTGTATGCCCCGGATACAATGCTCTATTCTACTCTGCAACGGGCTCTAAAGATGCCACTGTTCCAGCTGTGCCTGTGACTGCGCTTCGTATTCGGCGCAGGCCTGACGATTTTTGTTAACGAACCCAAGGCACTTTGATCGTATCTATCTATCTATCTATCTATCTATCTATCTATCTATCTATCTATCTATCTATCTATCTATCTATCTATCTATCTATCTATCTATCTATCTATCTATCTATCTATCTATCTATCTATCTATCTATCTATCTATCTATCTATCTATCTAGCCGCCTATATCTCGGTACGTTCATAATCGCCTCCTTAACTTGGGGCTGACAAAAATTCGCATGGGAAAGAGTAAGATTATTTGAAGAACATGACTGTCTGGTCGTGGCATGAATGATGTAAAAATCCTGTCGCGTACATAGTCGAACACTTTCCTCCAGGTACGTGTGGCATGGCACATACCCGATTACAACGGGCCGCCGCGGCCTACGGGTAAATAGGTACACACACACACACACACACACACACACACACACACACACACACACACACACACACACACACACACACACTATATATATATATATATATATATATATATATATATATATATATATATATATATATATATATATATATATATATACTACGATACAGGCGTCATATCAAAGTCTGCGGTGCCAGTGTTGTCGACGTGCTTGGTAAGCCCACGATGTGCACACAGCTACTACACTTACAAAAACATGTCGATCCACCTCGTAACGCTTGGCTAAACGCCATAAAGAACACAGAAGTAATCAGTGACTTCTGTGCTTCGCATGAAACCTATTCCCACAACGCGCGGGATCTGCCGAATTTGTATTCCCATAATTGAGCAGGCTATATTCATGTGTTGCTCAACCCCAGTGGAATACGCTAACGAAAGTTACGTATGGGATTGGCATGATCCCACTGTCAAGTGCACTTCGTTTCGGTAATACTGACTTATGTGGTCTAACGTTAGTACTGACGTTACGTCAGGTGATAAGTTACCCTTTACACGCTAGTGTTGTTGTCGTGCCTGGTAAGCCCACGCAGTGCCCGCAACTACTACACTTACAAAAACACGTAGATCCACCTCGTAACGCTTGGCTGAAAGCCAAAAAAAAAATGCAGAACTACTCGCTGACTGTTTCGCATGAGACCTATTCCCACATGGCACGGAATCTGGCGATTTTTTTACTTATACAAGTTGGAAACCTTATCTGAAGTTTATTTCTTATGTATATCAAGAAATAACTTAAAACAGCAACTCCTCTGCGCATCACAGGTACGCCTGCTAGAAGCGCAAGGAGGTTCAACGAGATATAGATGTCAGTCTGAGTGGTAATGACGTAGCCATGTTCCAAGCAGTACGCCCTTTTGTTATTTCAACTTAACAAATTTGGTGTGAAATTAAAGAACATAAAACAAGACAGCAGAATCTACCTTCAGTTTTACTCTGGAGTGAGTTACAGCAGCGTTCCCTATCAGTTGAGACCGCCGATGTGCTTCTGGGCTTCTTTTCTTTTATAATATCGGCGCTAGCTAATCCACAACATGCAAGTGGCAGCACGGTTTAAGACGGAGAAGCTTATTAGGGGCTGCCTCGAGGTTGCCATTTGCGGTGTTTACAGATTAGATAGACAGGATCAGGATAGGTTGAAGATTACGGAATATTTAAAAGAAAATAAATCGAAACTATGTCATATTTCAAACACTCATTTAATGTGTAATGCAATGTTTTCTGATAATGAAAAAAAATTACAGCATATGCACGGGTGAATGATGAAGAGCTTGGGCGAAGCTCCTGAAGCAATCATGGTCTCGGGATCGGCTTCTCGTTGAGCCCGTTTCGCAGCGGCGTCCTTGGCGCGCACCGTCTCGGGATCCAGCTGGCTGCCGCCAAGCGAGCGCCCGCCGCTGCGCATCGTTCATGCTCCACCAACGATCCGACACGCACGGCGACGATCCTGGAGAATGAGAGAGGCGCTCGCTCCCCGCGCATCCCCGCGAAGCCCGCGAGCAGCGGCACTTCTAGCGCCATCTAGTGTCGATTCTCACAAGCGCCATATTGCATACAATTCTATTGGACCAACGCCATCTAGGAAATGAGACGAGAAATCGTGATGACGACACGGATTGTGTACAGCGGCATCTAGAATATCGTCCCTGAATTGCAGTTTGTATGTACTTCTATGAGACAGCGCCATCTGCCGTTTACGCTGGACAGAGATACTGCCGTTGACGCCGGACAAAGGAGACGTGACAAGGTTAGACTAAGAGGAGCTATTCCCCTAAAAACAATTGTTTCTTGTATAAACCACCTTGAAGATATTTTTATTTCTGTTTTATTCGGGCTGTATACATTTTGAATTACGTGCTTTGCTTGCGTATAATATCTTCTCTGGTTATGACAACACAGCAATATTTTATAGAACTAACGCCAGGACGCACCACAGTGTTAATGCCAAAACCCGTGCTACCTGTCATGCCCGTGCTGCGTGCATTACACCGCCACCGCAACGTGTGTACCTGCAGTGCGCTAAAAGAAAACCGTGGCAAGCCAAGCAACACGCGACTACCAAAAGCGTTGACATTTTTCGCCCCTCCTCCTCCTCTTCCTCCTCTGTTTCTTTCTTCTCTTCTGCTTTGTCTACCGGTGTTCTGTATGCAGGGGAATCTACGAGGTAGGTGGCACTCGCTAGCAGGAGCGACAAAACCAAGAACGAAACAAAACAACGCAGGAAAAAGGTGGTGAAAGAAGTTATCAACGTCGAACACGCGAATTCTGGCAATTCTGGCGCCGTCTTCTCCTGCCTTCTCCTCTTCCTTGCCTCCGACACGCATTCTCGCTTCGTAGGTCGCGCCTGCAGGGTCAACGATTGTTTATGCCATTCGCAGATATTCCATCTTTTCTCTTTTTTGCAAAAGGTTTTATCTGCAATCGTTATTGTTTTTTTTTTCATTCGAGACTTCTTTGTTCTTGACTTTTGTAAAGTAAGTGATGGCTTTTCGCGTGCATCTGCTTGCAGTTCCCGACACCGCCAAGCATCGAATGCTCCTTTGGTGGCTTCGGAGGTGCTTCACTGTATAGGTGTGCGCCGGCAAGCTATCGCCGTTCGGCAGCAGAGTTCAAGCATTTAGGTCGCGCCCTTTATTCCTCTCTACGCTTGTTTTCCATTGCGCGGATGCGCTGTACGCTAAAAGTAGCATCTACACGAAAAGAAGTACCGTCGCGATCGAAGCGCAGCGCTTGGCGTTTGCGTCTTTCTTGGAGCGATATTGAACGCCATTGTCTTTTATGTTTTAAGGGAGATTGCACAGGTGTTTGACTGCATTGCACCCAGTTTTTCCTTAGCGCTAAATTGTATGCAGGTCCCCATAAGGAATCCTCTGAACTGCTTTCCCTGCAGCAATTTATTATTACATCTCCGTGTGCTTGCTCCATAATTTTGTCTCTGTAGGCCTCACTGCTTGCTATCTTCCTACCTGCGATTGCTGTTTGTTTTATCTGTCGTTGCTTACTGTCACAGTAAGGTATTAAAGAAGGCATTTGTCTTTTAACATCCTGATCCTGTCTTTTTTGCCCCTCTTTATGTGTCCCATACTTGTTTAAGTCTGAAACGCGGACAGGCACTAAAGCATTTGTTAAATAGCACATAATTTAATTCATTTCGTCAGCTCGCAGTTATTAAAGCACGCACTTTTATCTTTCAATACAAATTAAGTAATAGAGTAGTCATTGTAACCAACAATCATTGATTATGACAGGTGGCGATTACTCAGTCCTTAATTTTAAATGAACAGTAAAAAGCCGTTGCATCATATCTCTTATTTGAAGGCAGGTTAGAGCTATTGCGCGCCTACATGCTGTCAGCTGTTGTCGCCGGTAATCACTGGGAAATCGACACGCATTCTCATGGCTGCGAGTATCAGGGCCACCAAGATGGTACCAATACTTTGAAATGCTGCACAGAGTAGCACACGCTGATCGCAAGCGCTGGAAAGAATTTCATATGCTATCGGCACATTTCCTTCCTTGCTTTATTCACTGTTAAATGCTCAAGAAGAGGAAGCGTTACCGCAGGCATACAGTGTTTTCTGTGTTTTAGCGAATCTACTCTCGTCAATAAGCTTTTTATTCTTTATTTATTTATTTTTGGTATCGCAAAAACACTATATCAAGTAATAAAACTAGCCGTCGAGGAGACGAAGCACGCTGTAAACCTGTCGGGAAGATAGGCCACGAGAATCAATAGTTCCTGGCGAATAGTTCGCGTGTACTTTCTTGTTCCATAGGCAGACGCGTGGGTGGCGTTTGGAATGAAGATCTCTTTGAAGTATGACGGATCGCATGAATGGACGCAGTACATCGGTTCAATCGTTTGTGAAAAGATGCGAACGAATCGCCATTGAAGTAATGCAGAAATTATTAAATAAAAATAATTGTTCACTTAAGTATGATGGATGAAAAATGATTTTCGGTAGCGTACACACGCTGAAAAAGAAATGCGATTCGGACAATAAAATTAGGTTACTCTATGTTAAGGGAGGGAGAGGCACATGATCGAGCATTGTGTTGAAAGTCTAGCCAGCACTGAACCAACGAACTCGTCTGGAAGTTTGTGGTTACCTTTGCAACTCATGCCGGACAAATTATGGGCAGTGCAGAAGACCCAGAGGTAGGTTTATATTTAGGTACACATTATTTTACTTGCTTCAATACTTCTCGACCATACCCACCATAATCAAGAAAAATGAAAATGATAATGCCCGTTCATAGTAGCAGTCGCTGGATCGCAAGTCCAAATTCTGCTGGTAAGAATCTTGACTATGGCCTAAGACGTACATACATGCTTCGAGTTTGTATTGTTCGAACATGGGTTTTACATGTTCAAACGTGTAATACGAGGGTACATCGTTTAAGACATATTTATTCTAACAGACAATGCGAGTGTAAAAACTCGAAGAGTGGTGGAATGAGCGTTTAGGTGAGCATACAAGAAGTGTATTCAAAATAGTTATGTAGTTGCGTTATAGTAAGTATATTTAAATTAGATTGAGGGTGACAGTTTCACGGCAAGTTGCGCGCTATATAAAAATATGCTAGAGATTTGCATAACTACTTATAGGAATCACGTGGAATGGCTGTGCACAATTTATAGCCGGCGTCTTTTCTTCAGAAAGCGAAAATTAACACAGATTTTCCCCTTGTTTTATGTGTACTTTTTTACTGCATTGTGCACTCACATGTCGTACGCTATATGGAAGTTGCTGTATTTAAGCACCCGTACATCACCGCAATTCTTGTAGCCATATCCTGCACTCCCTGACCTCTAATGATGGCCTCGGTCCCTTTTTCGAATCGAGTGGCAATTGAGGAGCTACGCGACCACCGCCATCACTTTAGCAGTGTACAGCCTCCCTTCTCCCGCATGTCTGAAGGAGCCGCGGCCCGGAAGCGATTTACGCGGGAGACCTAATTTGAATTCCGGAGGGCCACCAGGCTGTCCACTATATATCGTTTGCACAGCGCCAGCGAGGCCACACTCATTATCCGCACCATTGCCGCTGCAGACTCCGATCAGCCACGTAGAGTTCAAACTTGCACTTTGTCTTGAGCGCCGCAACGGGCTCTCCGCCAGACAGCGGTCGCGCACCCCTCGCCACTTACTGAAACCTGGGGCACTCGGTCCGCCTACCGTGACGTGCCGCACAAAACACACACTCAAGAGCCCATCTCATATTCATCAGCCCCGACGATCGCCCTAATGTAGAGTCTACTCTTCTGTCTCGGCGTTATTAGATCCTTGTGGAACATAATATTTCCGCTTTCAAGTAGGCCTCTATCTGAGCAAACAAGACGAAAAGGGACTGAATTAAAAGCGTAGGTAGGACATTTCTATTCACTTGTACATAGCTGGTCAATATATCAGATCTGTGACCCTTGAGTCTCAGTAGGCGGGCCACTATCTCCAGGAATTATCTATAGGATTGGTATCGTGTATAAACTCCAATGAAAGATGTTATTGTATTTGTATGATTAGGTTTAAATGTTTATATCGCAAAGCAACGTGAATTTATGTGGGCCTGTTATGTTTCAGAAACCACGACACAACTTTAATGCACCTTCGCTCGCTAACTAAATAAACCAAATAACCTTTGCTGTAGTAAATTCTATGGCTCCCTAATTTTTTCCTAATTAATTAATTAGATGACATCTAAAGTATTTGCTTTGCTCACAAAAGTTTATTGGAAACGATGCGTACATGAAAAATCAATTTCATGCGGGGGTTAGAGAAAAAGAAGGTTCATCACCTGCTTTTACACTGACCCGCCCACCCGCAGTGCCTTGTATTATGCAAAATGGTGAGTAAAGGAAATGAAATGAAACTGAGATGAACCGACTAGCCCATTGACTCGTTTCTAGAAGCTAGAGAAATATTCTGTCGCCCAGCACCGCTTACTACATAAAAAAGCCCTAAAGTCTCTGCCTGACTTCAAAGACGGAGATAACATTACGGCATTTCGCTACGGGGCTATAGATAGTGGATGCATAATAGTAAATAAAGAGAACATATTATTCTCGTAGTGACTGGCAACTACATGATAAATCAAGAGCAATGTGTATTGCATTTAGACAACGATACCTATGGCTAGTCATCGGCATTGTGTCGCAATTGCATCACGCGGTGGTAGGTTGTCTCTTTCTGCGACTTTATCTTTCCTCGATTCATTCCCCGATACGATCGTTCATATACCTAAAACTTACTATTATCATGAAAGGAAGACCGGTGGTATAACTGAACCAAGCAGGCTGAATACAGGAATGCCAGTGACTCTGACAAGACAAGCATATATAAACGTAAGAAGAAACTGGGGTGCAATGTCATCTTATTTCTGCTTCCCTCGCCAAAAGCAAGAATGAATTGACTCTGCCATTTTAGTTTTGTTGCATGCTTTCTATGATATCTTTACGATTTTCTCTGAGCATTGTTTAGTAGAACAATTCGGGCTTCACTTATAGTGTTACCAATGTCATCTTGCAACGAACAATGAATGATCAGTTTCAGGACTGCACTCTATAGCGACAGCATACGAAACAGTCATCCAGGAAAACGCTGACGCGGCAACACGTTGGCTAACAAACCGCAAAGCGCCCGGGGCATGTGCATTGCATAAAGCGTTCAATCAGAAGAGGCATAACAAGATTGGAGGATGTGTGCAAACTGCCTATGCTAGCGTTCGTCACGTCTTCGTCGCGCAATGTACCTTCGATCGTTCTGCAAAACCTCTATTTCTGCGGCAGTACAGCTCAATAGAAGCTCTTTGCCTGCGATCGCAGGATAACAAGCTCAAAATATTTTTGAAGCCTATATTTAGTTTCTGCAAGCGTGGCAACTCCCCAGCGGCCGGGAGCAGTGCAGTCAAAGCTTGATAAATAAAGGAATATGTACGTTTTTCCTTTGCTTCACTTGAGAATAGGTTTTCGGTTTCTTCGCAGCAACTGCCACTGGGCTTCGGTGTACTGCTGCCCTGTCACCATTTACCGTTCTCAATGTGAGCAGCGCGTGTGCTAGATTCCTGTTCTACACTACCTTATTGCACAGTCAAAACTGCGACTGTGCCCCTAACATTGCCGCAGTAATTCATGAACAGTACTCTTGGAACAGAGACACGAAATGAATGTCCTAGTAAATTTGCTCATCCACCGCCTCAACCCCCCCATCCACCGCCTCACAGCTGCATAAGTTGCAGGTGAAACACAAATAATTTGTTTAAAATAACACAATGGAGTTGGGCCAAGTGACTGCTTAAGAAAAACGAATGCGAGTACTTTTTTCTGTGACCTTAGTATTGCTCTCACTATTATTACATAGACGAGCAGATCTATCATCATGATAAGCTGAAGATAACATCCGAGAAGCGTTAGTTGTTCAGCGCTTACCCTACGCAGAAGCAAGTACGTTTAAGAAACGCGCATCGTCTGCACACCAGTACACGCATCCCGAGAACACGTGCATCTAGCGATATTAAAGAATAGATACCTTGAATTCGTAGAAGGTGTACGGATAGCGTAAAACATTGGTGTAACAAGCAGCAAAAGTACTACGCAGGTAAATACAGATGACTAGCAAGGAAATGAGCGTTGATATATACTAACGAGACTACAGTGAGGAAGTTATCTGCGGAAAAGTATTAATACTTGGCATCCGTAGACATATCACAGACACTTCAAGAACCGCGTTGGTACACCCAATGCACTCTACCGCGTTGTAGGCAGATGTGTAGATGAAACCGAAGTCAGCACATGCAGAGAAACCATCAGTAGACAAATGGAAGCATACTTGCTGAGGAGTCGCGACTCTGAGGGCTAGGTGGAGCAGGTAGAAAGGGGAGACTGTCAGCGGAGCGCGACGATTTGCTGGAACAAGATTACTCAACTAGTGCAACGCGCCTGGCCACCATAATAAATTTTACTGTCTTTCCTTGAATCATAATTCATACAGTGTATGTGGAATAGCGCACATTTAGACAGAGACGGAATAAGCAAGGCGACACAAGCACTTGCGTCGTCTTGCTTATCCCGTCCCTCTCTAGGCTTGCGCTAATCCACTTGCACTATGTAACAACCGTCCCGAGCTACTACTCTTGTTTTTCGTATACTGTGTTTTCTTTTATAGTTTCATCTAATGCGACATGCTTTTATCTGTAGTGTGTCTATTCTACTTTGCTTCTTCGCATTCTGAGGATATCTGTCTGAGGGCGTTGTTGGTCTGTTATGTCTTTCATATCCTTCACTCCCTTGCCAACATCTGAAATTTTACTAATAAACGTTTCGTGCGCCTGTGTTCTCCATTACTGATTAGATAAAAGAGTCATACTGACTATTCTACATCAGACTATGTGCCTGTGAGGAATATAGAACAGCAAAACCTGGTGGTGCTTTAAAATCGTATAGTCAACAGTGCCAGTGTTTGCATTATTGTAACCCCACCTTCTCTCAAACAGTTTACAGTAGGGGCAGTGAACCTACCAAGGAGACCACGAGAACTCGCTCTGACTAAGCAAATATTCCTCTCATGGTGTAGCAAGCGGAAGGGGTTAAGCATTTTTTATCTATTAGACTGTAGTTAGGTGACATCGTGCGTAGACACGGCATTGTTACGGCCGATAGTTGCCTACCCCTTCCCCCTTCCGCGGATGCTTTCAAAATGCTATTCACACAGACGCAGACAATACGCGTCATGAACCACAAAAACGAGTAGCGTCACCGAGCTGTTAGACACAATACAGTTCCTGCTTCAATAACGCTCCGCGTTCGGAAAGAAGGGCTTGAACAGTTTGTATCATAACAAAAATCTACGAACATTGATGTAACAGGTGTAACTCTTAGAACGATTGAACGAAGAAAAATGACCAGAGACACCGCAGAAACAAAAAGAAAAATAATGATAAATTGAATAGGTGTTACGTTATTGTGATGATTTGTTCTATTAACAGTAGGCTCGCTATTATTTCTGTTTTCACTCTTTCTCAACTTTCAAAGGCGGTTTAGCATATGAGAATCATCTTTTCTATTTAACCTCCCTTCATTTCTTGTATTTCTCTCTCTCTCTCCTTCTGAACACGGCGCTCTAAATGTTGCGCCTCCAGGAGGAAATCTGGCACTTACAGGGAGTGGCTGCCTGCGGTCGCACGCTTGTCTCTAGGTGATCCAACGATGGTTCATAGCTATGTACGCGTTGTGCTCTCATCGTAAAGTTTGCGATGAAGGTATGACAACAATGCAGTTACTTCACTCGCTACAGCGACTGTGTTTGCTAAAGAAGTCAGCCGCTAGGCTTTCTTCGTACAATATTGCAATTTGTTGCTATCGCATTCATTGCTCCGCCCTTGCGGCGAAACTTTGACTTCTCACTTACTTCTTGTAACAGTGCTGCAGAAGAATTTGTGTCATGATGATGCATTTATTGTGGCTAACAGCGCGAAAAACACAGACGAGGACGAGAAGTTGACACGGCACAGCGCTGTGCCGTATCCTCTTCTCGTCTTCGTCTCTGTTTTTCGCGCTGTTAGCCACGACCAATCTGCACCAACTCGCCCAGTATTCCACCCTACTTGATACATTTACATAAGCCACGTTTAATGCATTAAAACACCATTCACGAGCCTTTCGCTATATCTTAAACACAGCATCGTTTCTATCTTGCTTTATCAGTGAAATGTGGACGAAATTTCAACTTATTTCAGATAATATTATTTTTTTAGTCGACATGATATTGCATTTACAAGGCAAATAACTCTTGCCTCCCAAGCTTCATCGATCTTTCCAGTGGTGAATGCGAGAAAGGCGAGACCACTTCCCTAACCTAAGGACGCTGCTGTCGCAATTCACCAAAGAAGCCTCGATAGAGGGGAGCGGCTAGCCATGCTTAGCACTTCGAATGCACCAAGTATTTGCAGTCAAAGCCAGCTCGGAGTCTCACTCCATGGCTCGTAATTTCCCACAGGGCAGAGCTCTCCAAAGAGCGGCCGGCACCTAAGCCTGTATAATGCTGGCGAATGTTTCGGGAAGACGATCGTGGCCTCGACTGGCCAGAGCACGTGAACGAACCCGGGTGCTATAAAGTCTTGGCCAGAGATAAATCGTCATGGGAACCCCGTCTTCAAAGCACGTGACCGGAGAGGAGTAAAGAGAGTTTTTGTTGTGAACTCCAAAGTTAGAGAGAGGAGACCACGCAGAAGCCATTGCCCAGAGAGGAAATGGACGACTGCAGAGTTAGAGGGGTGTGGCTTAGAACGTGCGCACTCTGCAATTAGCGCGCGCGTCTTCGTTTAATCGCTAGGGTAGGGAGCGGAGTCTATCACTTCAAGAGTGCCTTTTCCTGTCGCTCGACGCTTTTACTATGCGAAAATACACGGGAAAGCTTGTTGTAGGAGCGCTCTTCTTTAGCGTTACGTTATGGCTTGGTAGGTATTAAGGGTCGATAAATACGAAACCTAACGATAATTTCTAATTACGACGATGCTTGCCCTGAAAGATCGTCCTTAACATAGGCAATCAGTTCCCGCTGTGCAGCATTTTTTTTGCTTTTTATTCGTAATGCATACATGTTTCAGAAAAACACAACCGAAAGCTTTTTTTCTTTTTGTGCCCAAGAAAAGTCTGCGATAAAAGCACGCGGTTTCATAAATTGTTTTGATTTTAAACGTTGCTTTCTCATCGAGCCGATGTTTTTTTTTTGATCAGGTCAATTAACTTTATTGATTACCTTGCGAATTGGTGGGATGGGCCTGGATCCCACCTAGGCTTTGGCCAAAGGTTGCTGGCTCTTGGCGGCTTCGTCGGCTCGCTGGACGGCTCAGAGTTGGTGCTCCAGGTCCGAGCTGAGCAACACAGACTAGAGCACTGCACGGGCCGTGATTTTCGGCCCAGGCCCGGCCCGGGCCCGGGACTCGTTAAAATTTACCCTCCCGAGCCCGGCCCGGCGGCTCAAATCGAGACTCGGGCCCGGCCCGAACCCGAGAAAAAATTTCGCCTACCCGGCCCGGCCCGGCCCGACCACAGATCGGGCCCGACAGGGGCCCGAGCGAATAATCTAGGTGGTGTTGCCCGGATATAGAATCGACCGCGAGGCGTTTTAGGCGCCAAATATCTACACACGCTTGGCGCATGCTTCGCTAGCAAATATACCTTAACCTACGGTACTTTTCTTTAAAAAGGGGCTGGCTCACCGTGGAAACAGTTGAGCGGACATACTGGGTACGATCAACGTTTGTTCGGCAGTTGTATACTGTACCAAGTTTTCTGCGAATACAATCGGGATCAAGAGCGTTTTGTGGCAGATATTGTAGGAAGTGATTTGCGGCACGAGTCCGGTTTCAAGAAGGAGCGCAATAAAAAAGAGGGGACAAAGAACGGAACGTTCTATTCACTTTGTTTTTATTGAAATTGTAAGGGACACGAAAGTGAAAGCATGAATCCGCTTAGATTGATAAATAGTACTGTGAGAAATGTAATATCGTTAATTTCACTAACACACATGTATTAATAACTGAGAAAATCACGCTCAAAGTTTCATTTTTAGATTTTGAGCGAAAATCTCCTCGTGTGACAACACGGATGTCAAAACGTGTTTTTCGTATTTCGCGACTTTGGCTAGTCGAAATTTCCGGTAGCTTCTTATGTTAAGTCTATGGCCCCCTCGGAAGACAATGCACGTCATTTTTTTGCCGATTAGGAACTGCGTAGGCCCTAGTGGACGCCGTCAAAATCTATGACATTCCGGCGTTTGATGCGAGAATTTCAAGGTGGCGTGACCACCCGTAATTACTTTTTGCGCGTTTTCTCGCAGCAGGCGTGGTGATTTTGGATTTGTGAAAGAGTAATTTACTAATACGTCAAAAATCGTTTTTCCCTTTAGTGTCCCTTTAAAGCATGCCGTAACGACAAAGCCAACCGTGCACCCTTCTGGATATGTAGCACCTGTCTTCAGCATAGTAGCACCTTGCCACATCGAGAGAAATAGAGGAAAAAATCCAAATTTATTACATTTGTTGTAAATACACTAACCTAGATAAAAATGATAACGAACCACGCGCACCACGTGCACTTTCGAATTACGTATAAGAAGCCGAATGGAGAGAAATGAACTGTTTGTCATAGCATTCTTTTCATATATCACACCACTCCTATCATATACAGTCTCTAAGTTTTTGTGGCATAGTTTATAGCTTATTTGTCCGCATGTTATTGTACATAAATCCAAATTATAAAGAGATTCCGCTACAAGCACACCATGCGCCGTTGCATCACATGTTCTGTCGCGCTAAAGTTTCTTGCACTGCTTGCGCTAGCAGCAGGGGTGCACGTCTGCCTTGCGAAATGTGAAGGCGCCAGTCGTAGTTTTCATTTTTTTTTATCATCAGTGTTTATTTTTCACCAAAACAGATACAATGGCGAAAAATGGGGGGACGGCAAAAAAGCTGCAGTTATTGCAGCTTGACTAAGCACCGTCCACCCTGCGTCAGCAATGACAGGGTAAAAACAAAATATAAGAATAGTATGAAAAAATAAATAAAATAAAGCAAGTAATAATACAAGCAAAAGGCGAAGTAAATGACAGGCCAAGGTATACAAACCAAAAGAAATGTTTCATAAACACATGAGCACAATAATTCGTAGAGTGTGTATCATCGCTTTTGTACATAGGAAAGGTACCCAATGAGGTACACAGGAAAGGTACAAAAAATACAAAAAAAATGATGCGAAGCAACACAGAGTGACTTATGTAAACAATGCAAGTTCTTAACTTCCACCACTGGAACAAATTTAGGATGTCTTTTTGGACCCCTGCAGAATGAAAATAGCTGTCCAGCTCATCCCTTCATTTTTCTCGTTTCCGAACGTTGTGCCACCCTTAAATATAATCTATAAATGCCTCTGAGGGCTTCTTGCAGTTTTCAGCAGTGTTTGTTTTACACGGCTTGCACAGGGCTCTTTTTTTATATAATAATGGCAGATGCCTTCCTAACGATGTTGTACCGGTAGAAGGTGGCCTAGGCTGGTAAGACTACACTGGTAGGACTGGCAGTATATCGGTGGACGAAGTGATTGGGATCTATTTTCGGCGTTCATTCTGGTTTGGTTATAAAGGTGAGAATAAGCTTCTCGACGCTTACTCACTAGATGCATATGATTCGATGTAAGGGGACATCACCCGCCATGGAATTCGTGATTCTTATTTCAAGCCAGGTATTTCGTCAAGCGAGTATACTTTGCCTTTAAACGTGAATATACATGTTGAATGGACTTATGTCATTCCTGCACATTCCAATGCTGTTGTGGCAGTATCATGTAGCTCTCGCACTATATAGTGCAGGGGTCTCAAGCACGCGGCACGCGGACCTCTCGCTATATAGCGGCCTGCAGTCCGCATATGACTGCCTTCGTCCCGTTTTGTTTTTCTTTATAAGTACATTCTTGAGCTACCCAGGCATGACAGGTCTAAAGAATTTTTGTTCGTGAGGCACCGCCTTGCAGCCATCATAAGTTGGTACGTAACCGTGAAACAAAACTCTATATTGCAGAATTGAAAGTCCAGATTTTAGTCATTTTGGAGATAGGTATCGATATGTTGGTGGAATCTTGCCGCCAAATACCCTTCAGAAATGACCCATACATGAAATATAAAAAGTTCTTTCAAATGGCAACGTTAGCTGACATCTGATACAACCTCCCCCCCCCCCCCCTTCTCCCCTCCACTCTCCGGGCCCTTGCGGAAGTAAATTTTCCTGAATGCGGACTGAGGCGAGCTTGAGACCCATGATATAGCGGAACAAGACGAAAGCTCAGATGTTAACAATGTAGGCACACAAAGCAGGCTGTGCATGTCCATCTCGCGTCACATGACCTGTGGGAGCCGAGACCGAGCCACGGAAAAGTAATGTCATTATAGGGATTTTATGCAACGAGACTCCGCGCAGCCTTTTCGTTTTAGTGGAGGGCTGTAACTTTCAAGAACGTTTCCCCGCCTTGGAGCTCCGTGATCGCACTTGCGACGATAAGTTATACACAGTGTGTGTACTAAATTTTGAGACTAGCTTCATCAAAAAATAATGCAGAAGAGATTTTGCGTGATCCGCTGTTAATATTCAATATATGACCCTCCTTGTTGAACACAAGCAATTGTATGGCTGTACAGTTTCTGGATTCTTTGAGGACCGTGTACTTAGATTTACGTGCCCGTTAAAGAACCCCAAGTGGACGAATTTCCGGAGCCCTCCACTACGGTGTCTCTCATCATCATATCGTGGTTTTGGAATGTTCAACCCCAGATATTATTATTATTATTATTACTGCAATTTCTGGATTCCTTTCAGGAAGTCCTCTTGCTCAACAGTGTTGAGATCCTTCGTCACCACCTTTCGGATGGCCGAAACTACAACGAAATGTTTTCCTTTCAGCGTCATTTTGACTTTTGGAAAAAGAAATTGACCGTTGGAGCAAGGTCAGGTGAATAGGGCGAATGATTGAAACACGTCACCTGTTTTTTCGCCAAAAATGTCTGTACTTCAGTTGCTCTGTGGCACGGTGCATTGTTGTGCAACAAGAACCAGTCACGCGAACGAACCATTGTCGGCGAGACCCATGACATTCTCTGCAGCAAGCATGCTAAAATGTCCCTGTACACTATAGTATTCGGTTTTTCCTTCTGGAATGAATTATTTATGCACAACACCTTGTCATTGAAAAAACACCACAAGCGACTTCACACGCGATTTTTTGATGCGATGTTTTTTTTTTGGTCTAGGGGAAATCTTCCCCACCCATCCACCTGGTTGTCTCTTTGTAGCAGGAGGGTACGCATGGAAGAGTTATCCAACATGGTTTTTAAACCAATCTGCGTCATTTTCAGCCAGTTTCGACGAAGATACCCAGTGTTCTTTCTCCTCTGTTGTCAGAGCTACTTGATGCGCACTCTCTGCTCCCCTTTGCTATCCATTACGAACAAGCTAAACACTGTTCACTGAAATCACTGTAACTTACAAAATTCGAACCACAACTTCGTGAACTTTTCACACAATGCACAGCACACTCGCCTCAAAAAGCTACAGACAATAGCCACTTGGTGGCTCTATCGGCTATTTTGCAGTGTTGCCAGTCTCGAAACTTAGTAGACACACTGTGTAGGTATAAATTTATTATATTACATTTACTACTGCGATTGCATAATAACATTTTGGAAATAAAATAATAACGAATGCAAATAAAGTTAATAATAGTGAGATATTAACTACATAAGCGCCTGGTCTATTTACATTTAGCTCACCCATTTCAGATAAATCAAGTAGCCCAATACGCAAGAAGCAAAATAAGGTCAGTACTGGTCGCTAATAAACTTCTCCAAATAGCTTGCCCCACCTACAAAAAATCGTTTTATCGAGATAAAATGTGAAACGTATATGTGCGCACAACGTATGAGGAACACACTTGAAGGGACACTAAAGAAAAAAAAAACATTTGTTCTATTTTCAGTAAACTACACTTAAAATTCCATGATCACCACGCTCGCTGCGACAAGAGTCTTGGTAAGAGAGAAAACGCGCACAAAGAAAATGCGGGTGCCGACGCCACCTTACAAATCGTGGAACAAACACCGTGACGTCATAGATTCTGACGGCGTCTAATGCGATCTACGTAGTTCTTAATCGGTAAAAATAAGTAAATTTACCTCTGAGAGGGCAATAGACTTAACATACCAAGTTTCAAAAAGTTTTGTTCACCCAATGTCCTCAAAATACGACACATACAGTTTGAAATCCATGACGTCACGCGTGGAGATTTCGGCGCAAAAGTTAAAAATGGAACTTTACCCTTGATTTTCTCCTTATGATGGTGAAACTAGTTACATTCGAGTTGTCACAGCACATTTTATTAGTCTTAATCGATTCATTGCATCACTTTAATGTCCCTTTAATAACAGAGCAAGGTGCAAGCCCGGCCCGACCCGAGCCCGCCACCTCAAACCCGGGACCGGCCCTAAGCCCGGATCTTTAGACACGATCCCGGCCCGGGCCCGCCGTGAAAACTACTTTACCCGGCCCGGCCCGGCCCACGGGCCGGGCCGGGCCCGGGTTTTCGGGTATGTCCGAGCCCGTGCAGTGCTCTAACGCAGACTCCCAGCGCTGCGCGCAGGCTGTCGTTTTTTAAAGCTGCATCATGCCTTTTGTTTATCATATCTGGACATCCCCATAGTATATGCTCTAAGGTGACTCTAGAGTCCCAATGTCTGTACTTGTGTGTCGTGTATAAGTCTGGGTGTATTACATGCATCACAGCTGGACTCGGGTAGGATCGGGTTTGTAACTGGCGCCATTCGCAGACTGTTCCTTGCTTAATTTCGGGCGAGGCGGTGGGAATGTACGTCTCTGCAATCTATGGTGTACTGTAATTTCGTGAAATGTGGTCATTCTATCTTCACACTCCCATTCGTCAGTATTCCCTGAGACGGCACTAATCGATGCTCGGTCTGTAAGCCCTCATGCCATGCGGTGCGCCGCCTCATTGCTACCTTCTGATAGTGGTGAGCGGTTGTCCATATCAGATGGACACTTTTTTCTTGATTATTACCGAGTTTTAGAATGTGCAGTGCCTCTGGGGAGATTCGGCCGTTTCCGAAGTTTCGTATCGCCGTTTGCGAATCACTGACGATCACGTCCGCTTGTGTTTGTGCTATGGCTAATGCGATAGCTATTGAGCCAAATGTTTTTTCTATCGCTAAATACAATCTACAGCTGACGAGGGAGAAGTTGTTGGCTCAACAGAGTTATGACAATAAATATGGCTATTTGTTCCACACGATCTCTGTTTAACAGCTAGCAGTGATGCACAAGTAATGACAGAGTTAACAAAGCATGTCGGCTTCTGAAATATGTGGTTTAGACGATGACAACTTAAAAAATACAAAAAGGCACCGCCTGACGTTATGATGGTCTGAAAGTGTGAGAAGCAGTATAGTGATAGCAGAAAAGAACAAGGCGAAGTAGGAGTTGCAGTTCCGGAGAAGTAGCGGAGGGGAGGCCAATCGACCAAGATGGGCGCAGGCCTTATGACCGGCGCACCTGCTCACGCAAGGCTCAGAAGCAGGCGTTCTACCTCGTTTCGCCGACACTTCTCGTCTTCACCGCAAAGCTTACCTGCTTCTCGGAAAGACATCTGCTGCGCTGTGTTAGATGGCTCTCTGAAAGGCCGCCGTCGTCCTGCTACCAAGCCGAAAAGCAGTGCTTGGCTTATAAGGAACAGAAGACACATTGCAAGGGCTGTTTAACGACCAGACGCTTTTCTGTTTCTCGTGCTATTGATCGCCGTGCCTTAGCGCAGCCCTTTTTAGTGAGCAGTTCGGCCTAAGAAAAAAATACCGAAAGCTCTTACAACTTCGAGTAATTTGTTTTATTTCAATGTGCGACTAATCTACGCCGCGTAGTGAACCTTCTGTTGGGTGAGACTACTTCAAATAAATAATAAAAATGCGATGCAGAGATGGAAAGAGAAAACTACCGGCTTCCTAAATACGTCTTACAATCGTTGTCCAAGAGCAACCTCATATTGTATATGCTGGTAAGTTCTACGAAAAAACAATACAAGCGCCAAAACCTTGACAAGCATTGACTAGAAAATGTATAAAGTTGTTGACATACACACCGGCCGCCAAAGGGTTCCCGCAACGGCGTTTGAGTGAGCTAATATTACGGCCGATTAAAATGCTTACCTAGGCAATAGCGTTCGATGTAAGATCCTTGCAAGCGCACACGCTTGCTTCCTCACTCTTGCAATTGCTGTAAGTAACGGTAGAAAACTTCGTACGGAATCTATCGGAACTTAGCCGTCGCATCAGCTTTGATGTCCTCCAGGGTTACACAACGTGTGCCCTTGAAGCCCATGTTCAGAGTAAGGAACAGCCAAAAGTCACTTGGAGTGAGATCCGGAGAGTATAGGATGCATGAGGGACAACCGGAATCTTGTTCTTGTAGCATGGCTGAGTAACTCTGACGTAACCAGCCATTTCGTTAAAATCACGTGACCTGCTACGTCACCATTCTTTCCTATATCTACTTCGTTTCAACCGCAATAAACGTTATTCATCACCCGACTGCTGGCCCGCTTACATGGTGGCAGCGGTGCCAAGCGGAAATGGCCACGCCGCCAGCCCTTTTGCCGTCAACGATCTTGCCGCCGCCAAAGCCGTTGGATACATAGGGCAACACCTGGCTTGCATGGAAAACTTGGAGGGAAACTTGGAAACTTCTACGTAGCTCAAGAGCTACGTAGAAGCACAAGGACACGCCGGGAGGCCTGCCGCTACCCACAACCAGAAAGAGCTGTGTAATTAATTTCTTCCCCAAGAAAAGGGAGATGTAGCATGGCTGAGTAGCTCTGACGTAACCAGCCATTTCGTTAAAATCACGTGACCTACTACGTCACCATTCTTTCCTATATCTACTTCGTTTCAACCGCAATAAACGTTGTTCATCACCCGACTGCTGGCCCGCTTACAGTTCTCAGCTAGCAATTGCAGCACAACCAGCGATGTGTGGCTTCACGAGTTACGAGCAAATGCGGCGGTTAAAGTCGCACATATTCCGAGAGAAACCTTCTAAGGCTGCTTCCAACAACGGCAGGAGCGTGAGCCAGTATGTGTGCGATCAAGGGTTGTATATCAAACGTGATTATATAGGTAAGGGTTGTCATAGGCCGTAACATTGCACGCTGAAGCAACATTCCGGAAAGTCCTTGACTGCCCTTGGTATGCATTTTTCTAATAAATATACCATCAGCGCATTCACACACGTGCTTGCTCATGTATGAATTTCGTTTTCATAGACCTTAGGCGCCCTACTATATCACGCATCCTTATGCGCAGCGACGTAAGTGTGAAAAGCACCGTCTCAGGTATAGTGGGATCGTTTTTCTTATTCTTGATTGCAGAATTTATTTCTTAATATGCCGTTGAAATACTAAATAACGTTATTTATATTGTAGGCATTAATTGGACTTCATCTTCCTCATCTGTAAATAACCATCATCAGTCATTGGCTCGGGCGTCTTCTTTGTCGGCGCCATCTTGCCTTTGGCGTAATAAAGCGTCGTCTTAACCGCTTCATTTCAAGTGGTGGAGGTGCTTTACGATCCCTTCGACCTCTCTTCTAAAGATCTCTCCTGGAGCTCCGTTCGGGACGCCGCTTACGCCAGCACACCACCATGTCACAAGATGAAGTCGGCTTAACCGCTTTATTTCAATATATTTACTTTCTAATTTTATCGCTCCTATTCTCATTCCCTTAGGTATTATGTGGAATGAAGCACCTGAAAAACCATAATCATGTTGAGGTATTCATATTTCTTGAAGTACTTCTATTCGAATCTCTTTTACAAAGCATGAACTCATGAGCGCTGCTTGCAACTAATTTCTGTATGTATTTTATTTTTTAATTATAAGGTAGGGTAAACTAACTCTCAATACTGAACAGTTATTATAGGTATACATTGCAAAAGAGTACATTTTGAAAGACTCGTAGGCTCATTTTTGTCCTATTTGTCACCAGCACGCAGTGCTACTGCCATTCGCATCCCACAAGAAGAAGAAGAAAGGAATTAAACTTTGGAAGGAGGGAACGCAACCTTGCCTTTCAGACGATCAGTTGGACAAGAATAAAGAAAGATAAAAGCCAGCGCTAATTTGTACGTGAAATAAAGCAGCATGTCACTGTCCGATGGAAAAGCCAGGTCACCGTGAGGCGCCCAGGCTGGTGACATCGTCCCGATCGGTGTCGATCGGCACGAACCAGACTGCTGCCGACGCCTCACGTCTACCGCCGCCATCTCATTTCATGAGCTCCACTGGCTAGAAAGCGACACTCCTGTCGCGTCAGCGCAATTAGGGGCGTCGTAATTGTCTATTAAGCAATTAGGAAAAAAGCGATTACCGAGCAACAAAGGCAGTGCCCCTATTTCCCGATGCTCCATGCAGCGCCTTCCAGAGTCAGCGTTCGTCTTCCTCATTTTTTTTTCATTTTCGCAACGGGCTCATAGCCGGTATTGAAAAAAAGCAGTGTTCATATGAAATACAAAGAAAAAAGGAAAACACTCGAGGAAATGCACAGGTATCATACAACTAATGGCGATGCGTGCATGTTTTTTTTTTTGTAACCCTATCGTTAACGAGCAACCTCGTTCAATGTTTAATGGTTATACGCACCACAAACGTCATAACTAAATTCCAATATCACTCAGTTTTTCAATCATTGCGCTGCAAAGCTCGCATGGCTTGCAGAAAGAAAACAACTTGCCTGGTAAGCCCACGATGTCCGCACAACTACTACTCATACAAAAACACGTCGATGCACCTCGTAACACTTGGCTTAAAGCCAAAAATGCAGCGTAGAGCTATCCGCTGACTGCCCCGCCACGGTCGTCTAGTGGTTATGGCGCTTGACTGTTGACCCGAAGGTCACGGGATCGAATCCCGGCCGCGGTGGCTGCATTTTCGATGGAGGCGAAAATGTTTGAGGGCCGTTCACCTAGATTTAAGCGCACGTTAAAGAATTCCAGGTGGTCGAAATTTCCGGAGCCCTCCACTACGGCGTCTCTCGTAATCATAGCGGGATTTTGGGATTAATCGCTGACTGCTTCGCACGATAGCGACTCCCACAAGGCGTGGGATCTGCCGAGTTTTTTCTAAGCTGGGGAATACTGATAACAGTATCGCTCTTGCTCCCGCCCGGCAGGAACGAGTAACCACTTATTTTTGTTTGTATCACGCGCACTGCAACGTAATCGTCAGACGTGTCGCCATACGAAGAGAGAAGATTCCAAATGTGTTTCAGTTAGCTGATTGTGAAATGCAGTGACTGTTGTCATAGATCAGAAGTGCTATGAAGAGAACGCTTGAAATATTATTTTAATAATGATTGCCGAGGTTTTACACACCAAAACCACTATATGAATATGAGGCACGCAGTAACGGAGAATCCGGCGTAATTTCGACCACCTGGGGTTCTATAACGTGCATCCAAATCAGAGCACTTGGGTGATCTTCGCATTTCGCCCTCTTCGGGGACTCGAACCCACACCTTCTATCTTAGTATTTGCAATATTGTTCTTACCATTTAAGGCAGAAACATAAACCACGAACGTGCTATCAAGAGTGTTCCGTATACATTTTTTGTGCTAAATTTACTGTTGATAACTTGAACGGTGCAGCAAGAATTATGCCCTTCAAAGCGCAGAAATTGGCGGTTCAGTGAAATTTCTCGAAACTCATCGCGTCTTTTTTAAAACATTATCTACAGTTTTGATACTTCTTTGTACCAGGGATCTGTTCATTCTCAAATACATATACCAAGACACTGTCCAACCACACTAACAGCCCACCCGCCAAACACACCGATATCGGCAAATAAACCGTCGCGGTAACGAAACATGGCTTCTTAAAAAGCGAAAAAGACTGCATGAAAGTAAGGTATGGAGGACAAAAGTATACAGAAAGGCTGTGTGCTCAGAAGAGCGTGTCGAATAACACGAAGTGGATACCATGCTTGACTGCCGACGCGTTTCTCACATCCAGTGACATCAATCGCGGACGACATGGTATGAAGGAATGGCATGCAGGACACGTGCGTCATGCCCTGTATTTTCACTTACTTTGGCATGTTATTGCGCATTACTCACACCTTTCTCAACATCTTGCTAAATTCCTTTACATTTTTTTGCTGTGGCATGAAGTGCCATATGTATCAGTTGAACGGTCTCCAGCAGGGTCCTGTATGTCTTTAATTAAAATAATGTTTTGTAATGATTTTGCCTGCCTTTATGGAACCCTAATATCTTTTTCTTGCCCGTATTTTCCATCGCCAGCCTGGAAGACTGCACTGCTGTGCTCGAGCCTGACAACACGACTGTTTGCGCCTCCCAGCAAGCTGAAGAAGCCCCTTGAAGACACGGTCACGGAACCGTGGCCGCGGCAGGTGCCCAGAACCACTCAAAAGACGCCGCACTCGAATCGTATTAATTTGGAAGTAAAGCTAACGTTCTTCTTCAGCCCAGAAAATGTTACTACAAATCGTATTTGCAGTCGACAATTTTTCATTTTCTTCTTTTTTTTTACTTCTTCTTTGATATGCGATGCTTGTCCGATGTGGCGAGCTTGTAACACATAAAAGGCTTTTCTGGATGAGACCCGCCCAGAAATAAAAGGACACAGGCAAATAGCTAAGTAATAATCAAGAATTTTATAGCAACACATTGTAATGTTATACGAAGTAAGGCTAGCAGTCAACTGTTTTGAGATTTCATCGAGCGTAACTCTACAAAATTCTGGTGTAAGGGATGATTACGTTCACTCCAAGGAGAGAAGCGGTTTTCGAGCCGTCTGTCGTCTCAACGCGAAGCGTTGAGAGCACATCATATAAAGGGTACACGAGCCTGTTACTGACGTTTGCCGAGACAGGGCGCGCGCCAGCGCTCGCGACCGTGCCCTTGTCACTAAAGTTTGCAGTTGCCTGTACATTTCATCATCTGTACATTTCATCAATAGGTCCTTGTTTTTCTTTGCATCAGAGAATCGAATAAATAAACATTGCACCAATGTTCGCAATTCCTATTAGTGCAAGGAGCTTTACGCACTTCACTCTCAGCCCTCAAGAAAAGAGCGATTGATTAGCGGCGACTACGTCACGAAATTTATTTCATTACTCGCTTTTCATATCCCACAGAGTGAGTGAGACCTGAAACATCCCATGCACGTAATGCACGGCTGTTGATTTTGAAATTTTACGCTTCCTTTACCGCGCTCTAGTGCTTAATCGTACGTTCTACCACGGCGCGCAGGCGTGGAACGCCCGCGCGCTTCTCCGGTCCGGCCTTGATTCGACTGGTCGCTGCCGCGCACTGACGCGTACTGAAACAATGCAAAACCTGCTCTTGATCCGAACCGTAGGGAAAGGGTGTCCGAGTCAAACGTGTAGATCTCCGCAAGAGCACTCGCATAGTCGGATGGTAGAAGAGACAAGTCAGCGCGTCTTGTGTTGCAAACAAACAAGGGCGCAGGTGTGATGGAGCGCCGCTCATGTAACCGCGGGCGACGTCACTCGAACAAACGGAAGCGGCAGGATCCGCAATACTTGACCTCCGCCAGATCTCGGTGTGTTGCGAGAGGGCGTTATAGTGCCTTGATCTGGGCTGCGGTACTCTGCAGGAAGCAGCCGAATGTGTCGAAAGCGCTTGACATCGACCTGCAAAATGTGGCGCAGGTCGCTAGAGGGTTCTAAAGCGCTCGCAAATGACTACCCTAACGCATCGTTAGTGACACCTACAGGAGCGTTTGTTCTCCGCCTCTTCTGAAATACTGTCACCATAGAATGTTATTGAACTCGCAACCTCGTGTACAGCAGAAAAGAGCCATAACCAATCAGATCATGAAGTGGGTATATAAGCGTGCATACGAAACTTAAAAAGACAGACGTAGTGGGCTAAGCAATCTGTACAAAAGAGTTATTGAAAAGATTAGCGAGCACGAGCAAGTTCCTCGTCAGCAATATTTCGGAAGCACCTCACACAGCAAATAAAGTGTGATAGTTGTGAGTTTCTGTGAACTTAAACTGCGCTTGGGACGAGACACTAGAGTAGAAGTGCACAGAACGAACGCCGCTCAAATGTCTCGTCCCAGTCACAGTTAAAGTTGACATAATAATGTCTTACCAACTGGCCCCACAGCACACGCCAATAATCTGTGGGTATTTACATCCCAAAACCGGGATATGGTTATGAGAGACGCCGTAGTGGAGGGCTCCGGAAATTTCGACCAGCTGGGCTCTTTACCGTGAGCCTAAATCTAAGCACACGGCCCTCTGGCATTTGGTCTCCATGGCAATGCGCCCGCCGCATCCTGGATTCGCACCTGCGACCTTCGAGTCAGCAGTCGAGCACAATAACTATTATAGTTTCTATACCATCATAGTGGGTGATCTGAGCTTTTATCGAGGCGCCTGTCTTCCACGTTGGCATATTTCGTTGTTGCCTGGATATGAACGCATGCCTGTCGTTGTCGCACGTAAATGCTGGTGAGTTGCGCTGCTAAGTACATGGACGAAGGTCCAACTTCCGGCATGGAGAGAGGAAAAATGTTAGGAGGGAGGTTTGCGCAATGCGAAAGAAATACCGAAAGAAAGAAATGTAGTAGCTGAGGCACGCAGACGCCAAACTTCGCTTGCCCCGCTTTTCCCGATAGGAGAAGGGTTCCTAACTTTTTTTCTCGTCATCCAGTGGCTATGCAGAAGAAAGGTTATTCGCCGAGTGTTGAGGCACGGCCGCTGGATAAAATATCGCGCGGCCGTGATTGACGTGCCCTTGAAACAACCTCTGGAGTAACGCAAATGGTATATGAAAAAAAAAAGAATGCAATCAACATAAAAATTAAGCCATAGTAAAATACGAAAAATGATGTATTATTTCTTTTTGCAAGAGGGGACGGGGACAGAGGTGGTTGGAGATGGTATCCCAACTAAGTTGATTAGGTGGACGGCAACTGAGGGAGCAGGCGAATCAGTCGATACCTCAAAACGCAGAAGGTGAACTGCAGGGCTGCTGCGTCGTTGGTTTTTCCTGACAAGAGAACATTTCTCATTACTACAAATCCATTTTCCTGCAGTACACATGGAACTTTCGTTTGTGGCCTCTCCTTAACGTGTCCTTCGCACGACTTTCAATATTACAGAAGTAGAGAAACAGTGCTTCAGCGCTGTTTGAAGCATTATGCACTGCGCTTCCCTCACTTCTTAAGGTTTTATGTGACTACAGACAGCATCATGTTATGGAAACGGCAGCCGACACGCAGTATTGAGGCTTAAGAAGTTGAAATACCTCCAGCCACAAATTCTTGGAGGAAACCCGAAGTTTCGAGACCGGCTTGGTCTCTTCTTCAGGGGTGACTGTGCTGATCAGGGGGGCTTCGTCGCAGCTTGTTTTTGGCTCCGCCTTTCTCTTTCCCTCACGTTCCGCAGGCCGTGCACGTAGATCGGAGGCATTGTTCCGAGGGACCGGTTCACATTCGCAGGTGTGTTCTGGATGTGCCACGACTCGAGTAAGAGCCTCCTTCCCAGATTCCTTTCCGTTTCTATGATGGAAGCGCCCTCGAAGTCAATTTTGTGGTCGTGCTTCTCGCAATGCTCTGCAAGGGCACTGCGTTGTATTTCCATCTTTCTGACGTCGTTTTTGTGTTGGCGCATTCTATCCGGGAAGCACTTACTCTCGCCTATGTAGCTCGCTGGACAGTCAGCACATGACACTTTGTAGACCACGCCCTGGTGTTGCTCCCGGGATGGTCGATCTTTCGGCCGCGGTAGTAAGCGAGCGTTGAGGCCGGCTTGTGAACCACCGTGACCCCAGCTTTTCCGAGAACCCTGGCGAGCTGTTCGCTAGTTCCCGGAACATACGGGATGACGACTCGTTGGGCTGGTTTCTTCGATACGATTGTATCCGGTGGGGTGGCCAGCGTGGGAGGAGGGTCGCGTGTGTCGTTCGCAGATGCGTCTCCGCGGTGGGGAAGCTGATCTCTCGGCATGCGGCGTGCCACACGGCGGATGAAAGCAGTCGTGTATCCGTTCTTTCTTAACTCGGCCACGACCCTCTCTTCTTCTCTCTTTCTCTCTCCTTCTGATGTGCAAACGGCTCTTGCTCGTGAAAGGAGTGCCGACACCACGGAAGCTTTGTGGGCAGTGGGGTGACTCGAGGTGAAATGCAAATACCTGCCGGTGTGCGTTGGTTTTCTGTACACCGAGAAGGTCATGCGTTCGCCTTGTCGTCGTACTAAAACATCGAGGAACGGTAGCGCTCCGTCTTGTTCTCTTTCCACCGTAAACTGGATTGCTTGGTCGACGGAGTTAAGATGTTCGAAGGAAGCTGTCTACCGCTGTCCTCTTTATGATGCAGAAGGCAGTCGTCCACATACCTCACAAATACTTTCGGCCTTTCAATAAAGGAACGCAGTGCCGCCTCTTCTACGTGCTCCATTGCGAGGTTCGCAGCTGTAACGGAGACGGCTGCTCCCATCGCGGTCCCGTTGGCCTGTCTGTAGAAGTCCCCGTTGACACTAAAGTATGTTCCCTTGAGGCAGTACTCCAGTAGGCGGCACAGCTCATCGGTGCTCAGGCAGGTTCTTTCACTCAGGAGTTCGTCGTCATTCAAAGCTGCCCGTGCGCAAGACACCGCTAGTGTTATGGGCACGCTGGTGAACAGGGACACGACGTCGAACGAGACGAGGCACTCATCATTGCTCACGGTCACTTCCTTCATGCGCTCCACGAAGTGGCTGGCTTTGCGTATGTGGGTTGGTGTTTTTCCCACGAGCGGCGCCAGAGCCCGGTGGAGATATTGGGACAGCGCACGGAGTGGAGAAGATGTATAATCCACGATCGGACGGAGCGGGATGGTGGGCTTATGGATCTTTGGAAGCCCGTAAAATCCTGGTGCAGAGCCGTTCCTGCAGATGAGCTGGAGATAGATGGTTCTTGCCTCTTGGTGTCCTTTGAAGATATCCGCCAGAAGCTTGTTCAGTTCCCTTTGGACTCTTGGTGTGGGGTCTTTCGTCAGCTTTTCATAGGCCGGGCTTTGGAGCAAATGCTGAACTTTGTCGTCGTACGCCTCCCTATCAAGCAGGACCATAGCGTCGCCTTTGTCGGCCAGGAGGATGACAATCTTCTCATCCTTTCGGAGCGCACGGATCGCATTGCTCTCCTCTCTCGACAGGTTGTGCTCACGGCGTTTTCCTATTTTTGATACTACACCGATGGCCTTGAGACGGATGTTCTCTCGAATTCCACTGTCGCGTCTCCTGATGCCTTCCTCGGCAGCCGCAATGATCTTTGGTAGTGGCGGACACGTCGTGGTCGTGTTAAAATTGTGTCCCTTTGCCAGCACGTCGTGCTCGGTCGGGGAGAGTTGTCTGGAGGACAAGTTGACGACGAAATTTCCGTTGACCGGACTGCGGTGGCGTTTCCCTTGAAGCGTCGCAAGCTTGCCTTTGTGAGCTGCTTGTTGCTTCCGAGCTGTTGTTGCAGCCACATCCCGCGCGAATTCTTCCAACGACGGAAAGATGTTGGGCAGTCGATGTTGTAGCTGTCATCGAAGGAAGAACAGGTCTAATTCCTTCTTCTTGATCACGTTGTGGCACTCATGGATTCGGGCTTTGAGCAGGCGTCGTTCAGCTTGTGCGACGATCTTGTTGCCCTCCGCCGTGTGCACCATGCGTTTAAGTTGAAGGCTTTGCGGTATTGCGTTCATCTCCCGGCAGGTCTTCGAGAAGTCGAGATGAGTTCGATAGGTCGTGATGTCTCGTGCTACGTTCACGTAACGCTTTGCGAGAAGAGCCGCCTCTTGACCAAAGTCAGTGCGTAAAGACTTAAATGTAAACATTTCGGCAGAAGTCTGTCTGGCTGGGTGGAAGAATTAAGAAGTTGAAATACCTCCAGCCACAAATTCTTGGACGAAACCCGATGTTTCGAGACCAACTTTTTCTCTTCTTCAGGGGTGACTGTGCTGATCAGCGGGGCTTCGTCGCAGCTTGTTTTTGGCTCCGCCTTTCTCTTTCCCTCACGTTCCGGAGGCCGTGCACGTAGATCGGAGGCATTGTTCCGAGGGACCGGTTCACATTCGCAGGTGTGTTCTGGATGTGCCACGACTCGAGTAAGAGCCTCCTTCCCAGATTCCTTTCAGTTTCTATGATGGAAGCGCCCTCGAAGTCAATTTTATGGTCGTGCTTCTCGCAATGCTCTGCAAGGGCACTGCGTTGTATTTCCATCTTTCTGACGTCGTTTTTGTGTTGGCGCATTCTATCCGGGAAGCACTTACTCTCGTCTATGTAGCTCGCTGGACAGTCAGCACATGACACTTTGTAGACCACGCCCTGGTGTTGCTCCCGGGATGGTCGATCTTTCGGCCGCGGTAGTAAGCGAGCGAGCGTTGAGGCCGGCTTGTGAACCACCGTGACCTCAGCTTTTCCGAGAACCCTGGCGAGCTGTTTGCTAGTTCCCGGAACATACGGGATGACGACTCGTTGGGCTGGTTTCTTCGATACGATTGTATCCGGTGGGGTGGCCAGCGGGGGAGGAGGGTCACGTGTGTCGTTCGCAGATGCGTCTCCGCGGTGGGGAAGCTGATCTCTCGGCATGCGGCGTGCCACACGGCGGATGAAAGCAGTCGTGTATCCGTTCTTTCTTAACTCGGCCACGACCCTCTCTTCTTCTCTCTTTCTCTCTCCTTCTGATGTGCAAACGGCTCTTGCTCGTGAAAAGAGTGCCGACACCACGGAAGCTTTGTGGGCAGTGGGGTGACTCGAGGTGAAATGCAAATACCTGCCGGTGTGCGTTGGTTTTCTGTACACCGAGAAGGTCATGCGTTCGCCTTGTCGTCGTACTAAAGCATCGAGGAACGGTAGCGCTCCGTCTTGTTCTCTTTCCACCGTAAACTGGATTGCTTGGTCGACGGAGTTAAGATGTTCGAGGAAGCTGTCTACCGCTGTCCTCTTTATGATGCAGAAGCAGTCGTCCACATACCTCACAAATACTTTCGGCCTTTCAATAAAGGAACGCAGTGCCGCCTCTTCTACGTGCTCCATTGCGAGGTTCGCAGCTGTAACGGAGACGGCTGCTCCCATCGCGGTCCCGTTGGCCTCTCTGTAGATTATAATCTCTTCACAGCCTATCGAACTCTCCCTATTCCTGAGAGTAGGAGGGCAAAAAAATCTAGTCTCCAAGGACATAACCATTTTGCTTGGGCTACCCATGGACAAAGTAAGTGAGATGTCGTTTAATTAAAACGCTGAAACACAGACCCCGCTATGAAACTGAGTTTATCCATGCGTTGTGGCTACTTTGAAGTCTCTGAACACGAACGAATGCACGAGAACTCAGTACCCTGCGGTCACCTGCCACACCAGCACTTAAAGTTCTTGTTTTTGGTTTTGGCTTTGATTTCGCTTTCGCTACTGTGGTGTTCGCAGTCTCACGCTTACTTTTATCCTCGTCTTTCTTTGTACCCTCGAAGGCAGCTGCTTCACCCGGAGTATATCGCACAAGTTCGATTTTGACATATGCTGGCAGCGGCCGTGGTGGGGAAGTGGGCTACTGGATAAGTTATAGTACTCCTGCTCTGCACCTTCCTTTATTTTTTAGTGTGTTTTCACGCACCTGATATCTCCAATCTTATTTACATCTTTCTTTTCCCTTTACCCCTCCCTCTAGTGTAGGGTAGCAAACCGGATGTGATAATTCTGGTAGACCTCCCTGCCTTTCCCTCTCTGTAATCTCTCTCTCTCACTCCCTCGCTCTCTCTTTCATTTCGTCACATCGCTGGCTTTTGCTTGAACAGCAGTGCTTTTTCTTGATGACTTTGTAAGAACGACAGGAGCATTTTTTCTCGGTCATTCTTTGTTTGATAGGCCTATCTTTGTGCATAGTTTCAATAAACAGGAGTCGTTCAGCAGAAGCAGATAAAATATCAGGATTATGCACAATGAAACTACCAAATTCAATCGTGATGCGCTATTTTCGCTCGTCATAACGTACTTCTTCACCATTTCTACGCGTAGTCGATGTGGTGTCATACTCAAGCAGGTCAAGTTTAAAAAGGATGTTCTCGCTTACATCAAAAGGAAAATGATTGGGATCACTGCAGTGCCTTGAATTCCACTACCGCCATGGCACCACTGTCCTAGCACAGGGCAATTTGGCGTGTATATATATGAAAAAAAATACTAGCACAAGCGAAAAATATATCCAGGTTCTACGCAAGAGCGATGATTACTAAAAGTATACCAGTTATTAGGGACGAAGCTCCTTATAGCATCACCTGGTCGTTCGTCACTCCATGCGGCGTGTCCCCGCCGTCACGTCTCCCGTATCATTCAATAGATGGCGCTGTCCCATAGAGATGCATGCAAACTGCAGTTGGGTGACGATATACTAGATGGCGCTGTCCCATAGAGATGTGTGCAATATGTGTGCATAAAAAAAGAAAAAAAAAGAAAAAGAAAGAAGAAAAAGAAAGAAAGAAAGCAGCGGCACCCTGCACGCTAGATGGCGTGCAGTAATCAAAGCGGCGTATCGCTTTGATTACTGCTGGGCGAAACCACTGAACATTTCACGGTGTAACCATGATTGCTTCAGGAGCTTCGCCCAAGCTCTTTATCATTCACCCGTGGATATGCTGTGATTTTTAACAATTCGTTAAGAATGAAGTTTGAAGTTTATTTTCTTTCTTTCTCATACAGAAAGAGTCATCTATAGTCGGTTAGAACCTAATAATAAATACAAGTTCCGCCCTAAGAGCTGTGGCACGTTTGTCAATCACCTAAGTAAGGGTGTCGTGCAAGCTGGTTTCTTTTGTAACCGTAAGAACTTTTTCTGCGCTAACGTAAATACCACGCATGTCGAAAACTAAATGTTCGTCGCTCATACCTAAAATATGACCCTCGGATAAGTTGTGATTGCAGAATCTAGGCTGAAATTTCGCAGTACGTTCAAGCTTTCCGCTTAAAAGGAAGGACATCGACATGCGTCTGTATAGGGAAGTCAGCTACATGCATCACGTTAGAAGTGCTTGATAACATGGATATAAGGAAATATGATTGGGTGGGACGTCTATGCAAATTCCCCTTTGGTGGTACAGTGAAGGCTATGGGTGCAGCGTGTACATATTCTTTGGTTGAAAGCGACCATAGGGTAGCTTGCAGCCCCTTAGTAAAATATAGATGTATTTTGTTTCCCACTTCAGTATTCCCAGAGTGAAACGCGACACTAAAGATTTGACTTCGACAACTATTATACGCAAGTGCTCGACATAACCACATGGCACCGCTACAAATCTGGTTCCTAAAGATGTGTTTGAGCGTTATGCAGGCGTACAAGCTAAGATTTAGTCGATATGACGCGAACTGTAGCCATGTGCAACTGAGGGTAGGTGCATTGCTTATCCCTTAATTGACGCGTTTCCTTCCGTGAACACCTTACATAAATACGCATTTTTACGAATATATTGTGGACTTAGTGTTTTTTTTTTCACTATCAGCAATTCTTTCCTCTTCTTAGTAAACTAGTGAAGCAGTATTCCACCGAAAATAAGATTCCTCGACCTCGCAAGAAAAATATACATGGCCGTGTATTTCACAGTCATCTTTCAGTGGGAGAAAAATAAAGCATACACTACACATGCACTATCTAGCCTGAAACACCACATTGTCGTAGTATGTCATCCGCAACGACATGTCCGCCCCCAAGGCGCTATAGGAGTTGCTTGTCTTCTCACTTCAGGCCTTTATTTCTACTTCGACCGTTCCTGATTTCCACGTTGTCCCCGGTGTCACCATCTCACATTTTACTAGGGCCACCCGAGACCGGACTACCGTGCCTGAAGCATAAAAAGGCAAACTGAAAAGAAGCCTCTACAGGAAACGAGTGATCGAGACGACGCCGAATACTGCCGTCTAAGCGCCAGAGGTGCATAATCAGTGAAAGGCATCGCAAACAAGTTACGAACATAACATCGCGCATGAATAAGGTTATCTCGTCTCCCTTCAATATCCGCTTGTTTAAGGAAAGGGAGCCTGGAGTGCCTTCAAACTCGTAGTTTCCCGTTCGCCCTTCTTTCTTCCAGAAGTTCATCTAACCATTCTTGGTTAGAGTGCGTTTGGCGTACAACAAAGCCAACTAACGTGATTACGTTTATCATGATGTTCACTGTGTTGCTGGGAGTGGGCTGAAGGATGCAGTAAAAAGCCAGTATGTCCCGTCAGAGAACTTCAGTTTCGTCGATACCGGAAGTGCGCCGTATGTCTCGACTACAGCAGCGACGACCATGCTTTTTAGCTGCAAGATAACCTTGTAGACATGTGCCATGCGCTGAGTATATCTAGATGGGCTGAGCGAAATATGAGCAGTACCTTAAACACAACACCCAAGTACACCCAAACACAGGTATACTAGGCTTCATGTCGGAATGCGGATATCAGTTATTTTTTACAGGTTTGTTCATCGATAAAGTTAATTTGTTCGTCCATTTATCATACGCTACCCTCTGTGTTATAAAGCATTTCCTTACAATGCACTACCGAAAAAAAAGAGAAGACTAACACAGTAGAGCATGAATATTGCTTATGGGCGCGTGTGTCAAAACAAAGATGACGACAGCAACTTTATTTTTCAATTTTCATCTTGCCTAAAGGTATTTTTATCGCCCTAGTCATCTCAGCTAAACTTCCCGAGGCTTCTGTGTATCGAAGTGCGCCATCTTGGTCGTCGCCACCTTGTGAAACACGGCTAGTACTCACCTTTATAGCGGCTATAGCAACAATCATACACGAAGCTCTGAGCTTCGACCTTTAGGACAAGTGCCTTGTCAAGCCGTGGCTTTTCGCGAAGCGCTCGCTGCTGAATAAAACATTTTCTCTGAAATATACATGAAACTGCGCTGCCTGCGTTTTATTCTGGTGGACGCTGTGGCTCTCTTCGTGGCAGCACTCAGTGGTTATGTGGGAAACATAGGAATCAAACCTTCATTTTCTTCCTTTAGGAATTTATGTCCAAATTGCTACTTCGGTGTTCTATTTTCTCATTGTTTGTTCATGTTAGCAGACGTTTATTTATTCGCGCATAATTTTTTTCTTGCCGTCTACAGTTATTTTTCGAAATCAACCATGCACAGTATTACGCTCTAATATATCTTACCGCACTTGCTTTCCAAAGAAACGTTTGCATGTGGTGCGCACACTTCGGGAAGATATAAGTGAAGTTACGTACTTAGTGACACGTACTCTGACGACAAACAAATGCGCAACATTTGTAGAAGTGTGCAGTTATCGAACGGCAATATGTCACAGTATAAAGATGCGTGTTTTTTCAGCGGGTGGTCAGCATTTTTTTAGTTTGATTATCTGGATGGCATCAATGCAACAGATAAGTCAGGCTGATACAAAAAAAAAAAAACTACTCAGGCCGCTTCGGTGGTCTTCCTGTTCCTTTCGCTTCGTTCGTGTTTCGCTGTGATCATTTCGCTTCCAGTTCCTTTCGATGCGCTGGCCTGTTGGAGCGACGAGCAATATTTCATCTTTGCTGTGCAGCGAAAACACCCAGACAGCCGAAACAGCGTAGCAAGCAGTAGACAGAATACATTATGCTTCTTTGGCCTCCATGCTCGTATAATAGGCAGTATATATTTTCGTCAGTATTTCCTTTCCGGACAAGTGAACAAGGGAGTGGCACATGGGAAAATAAAACATAATGCAACATCTTAAGACTTGTCGTTTCATAAATCACCATCTCGTGCTGCCAGGAGGAGGAAGACAGCCAGTGCGTGAAGGGCACAATTATCATTACTCGCAAAGGTATGACGTGGTTTTTAACGTTAAAGCTTTGCTCATTTTTTTTTTTGTTATCAGCGCATGCATAAGGTTTATAAGGACACAGAGAAAACAATCCTGCCTCTTTATGTTTTTAATACGCAAGTGTCGTCCACAATAAAAAAAAAAGTAGCAGCAAGTATTAGTTGCGCGTCATGTACCCACCCTGCTCAAGTCGCTCAAGGTCCCTGTTACACTCGGTGTGTGATACTTCATTAAACTCAGACAAATTTCCGACTGTAGAAGGCGTGCAAAATGCGCTCAAGTGCAAGTCCCTTTCATCTAAACACCACCTGATTGAAGACGGAAAATTAAATAATGCGATAATTTAGGCTTCAGAAACGGTAAAGCCCTAAATAAATACACCGTGTTTATGTAGTATTCATGGACATAAGTAGACTGAATCTTATGCTAATACTTTATAGAAACGGCCATGATTTCGATTAGGCGTTCAGAAACTGCTGACGCACCTCGGCATCATTATCACCGGACACATAATTCGTGCATGCGCATGGCGCGCATGTATTAGTGCGGTGCGAATAATGATATTAGTTGGGGTGTAACGTTCCACAACTACAATACAATTATGAGGGACGCAGTGTGGTGCGAAGGACGACAAAAATGAAACGAGGAAGAAAGAAAAGTACAAACTACTAACATCGCTGTTTATTGTACATTGAAAAATGGGGCACTAGAGTTACTGTTTTTGCTCCCACTTGCATAATGCACGGGCGCGTTCCCCTTACAAATTCGTGCACATTTACGGCGGGTAGCTGCGTATGCTCAACTTCATAGAGAAATGTAAATACAGTTGGTTGACGAGACAGTAGACCCGTACCAGCAAAAAAAGAAAAAGTGTATGAAGGTGTGGTGTCACGCGCTTGGGAAAAGGCGAAGGTGGTTCCACTACGCAAGTCTGGAAACAAGCATTCTGTCAGGAATTACCGACCTATTTCACTCACTTGTATACCATGTAAACTTTTGGAGCATATCATCTTCTCTAACTTGGTCACCTTTCTCGAATCAAACTCGTTCTTTAACACGTAGCAGCAAGGCTTTAGAAAATCATTCTCATGCGAAACTCAGTTGCTCTGTTTTACCCATTCCTTACGTTCCATTCTTGATTGGGGTTCATGGGTCGATTGCATTTTTTTAGATTTTTTGAAGGCTTTCGACAAAATTAATCATCACCTACTACCCTACAAGCTTAGGACCCTGAATATTTGTGGCGGCATTCTTACTTACACTGAGTTTTTCCTAACCAATCGCTCACATTACGTTATTACCAATAATTACAGCTCACCCTCTTCTGTTACTTCTGGTGTGCCCCAGGGCCCTGTATTGGGCCCTTTACGTTTCCCTATTTATATTAATGACTTACCCGATGTTGTAACCTCTTCACTTCACCTTTTCGCAGATGACTGCGTTGTTTACCGTGAAATGTCTTTGCTTACCGTTGTTTACCGTGAAATTTCGTTGTTTACCGTGAAGTTCTTTGCAAACTGGCATTACTAATATTGCTAGCTGGTGCACAACTTGGCACATGGGCCACAACACTAACAAATGTAGAGTGTTACGCATTTCACGTACTACCAGACCTCCTGCTAACTACACCTAAATAACGCTACTCTAGATTCTGTTACTTCGTATAAATACTTGGGGATTCACATATCATTTGACTTGAGCTGGAAACATCACTGACGACGTTATATCAACAGCAACCGCACGCTAGGATGCCTACGATGCAACTTCATTCGAGCCCCTGAAGCCGTGAAAGTAACAATGTATGAAACATTAGTCCATCTAAAACTCGAATATGCATGCTCCATTTGGGACCCTTTTCAACTGAACTTAACTCAATCGCTTGAAATGGTACAGAATGACGCAGCACGCTTCATATTATGTAACTACCATCGGACTAGGAGTGTCACGGCAATGAAACGCTCCCTTTCCTTGCAGTCACTTGAATGACGTCGCAAAGTATCTCGTCTCATACTCTTTCATAAGTTTGTAACTTGATTCATGGCTGCGCTAAAAACACGGACAACAGAAGAGACGTACACAGGACGGGCGCAAACTACCAACTTTATGACTGAACGCTAAAGTAAACCTATATATGCACGAATCTCATCACGTGCTCTCTTTTCATAAGATTTTCAATAATCCAGTTTTGAAAGCTCAGTTAGTTACGATACCATCTTATCGCTCAGCTCGTTTAGATAATTACCATTAGCTTCTACACTAACACTTTCTATCATTGCTTTGTCCCACGCACGTCCAACGACTGGAACCACCTTCCCTCCGACATCTTTTCCATTTCAAATCATGACTTGTTTTCCCGTACCGCACACAATTACTTACTTGATGACGCGTGAAGTTCATATTGTACATATATTTTATCCACTTTATTTGTTCTGTATTTCTTATCGTACCTACATTTGCATTAAGTTGTATTTGCCTAACATTGTATCTTCGTATGTATTGTAATTCTTATTACTCAGATGTTATTTTGTTCGCTTTTTTATAATTTGTTATTTTATGTACCTTACTCGCCTCTGTAAAGCTTTGTGCGATTGATGGTAAAATAAATGAGATAAAATGAAATGAAACAGCGGCCTCATTTCCGAACTGTGCCTTCTCCCCTAACATCGCTGACTACCCGTATTTATCAATGCATTTGATGGTACTGAAATACCGAATGAAGGCTGCATCGCTGGTGCACATTGCTACCACGCCTCGCTGAAGGCAGTGTACACAATCGATATAGCAAAATAATCGATATAGCAGCGCAACAGTAAAATCCGAGCGTAACGTGCAATAAGTGGACAGTAAAAACCATTTGGCGGGTATTAACCACAGGAGTTGAGCAAGCCCCACTGCAGAGCACAAGCATTTATGGGAACCAAATGAATGCGTTGCTGGTGGAAAAGGAAGGTGAGGGTGGGGAGGGGTGATGTGAGGACGAGGAGGAGCGAAAGCACAAGGCAAAGAGTGTGAAGCATAGGATAGCCAATGTAAAGTATAGTATAGCAATGAAAGGGAAGCGAGGGTGAGGAGGTAAATGATGAGGAGAGAGGGCAGAGCATAGCATATCCTTGTATAGTACAGCGAGGATGGAGAAAGGGAAGTGATAGTGAGGATGAGTGATGTGATGGTAAAAAGAAGGTAACGATGAGGAGTAAGGGTGAAGCATAGCATAGCCTTGTATAGCAGAACATAGCAAGGCGTGGGAAAGGGGAGTGAGAGTGGTGAGGAGTGATGTGAGGGTGAAGAGGAGGAAAATAAGGATGGATGGTAAAGTATAGCCTAACATTGCAAAGCATAGTACACCAAGATGGCGGGAAAGAGAAGTGACGGGGATGATGAGTGATGTGGGAGTGAAGAGGAGAGAAACAATGAGGCGAGGGGGTAGAGAAGTGCATAGCCATATATATTCTGGTGTTACAAGAATGTTGGAAAGGGAAGTGAGGGACCGGAAAAGTGATGTGAGGGTTGAGCGGAGGGAAAAAAAGAAGGGGAACGTCCCCAGCTACGCTGTTTCCTCAGTCCTCGCCCTACTATTGTGTAGCTGCCCCAGTTTTTAAGGAAAAATCGCACTTTTTCCTTAAAAGTCTTTTTGAAGTTTGCTGTTCTTATTGCTTTTGAACGGCCAGCCTGATAAAAGTCGCAATATTCTGCGACTCAGAATTTTAGGCGTGAGATAGGGAACGTCGATACAGTGCTGACCACTTAATTCCAATTAGTCAACAGCCAATCACTACCACGTCTCTACTTGAAGCGCTGTGTCATGAAAACTACACATTCATTCACAGCAGGAAAAAAGGAATTCATGAAAACACACTTGCGCTGTTGAAGACCAAGCGTACCTGTCCTTGACTTAGAATGACATTTTTTTCCCAGCAACAAAAAAAAGTACAGGAAAAACTGGAAAGGCAGGGACGTTATCCGGTTAAGAATAACAAGTATGCTACCCTACAGTGGAAAAAGGGATCAAGGAGTTTGGGAGTTACAGGTGTGCAGATACAGGTAACCCTAAATGCGCGAAGAACCTTCACGCACCACAAGATTACCTACACCAAGTATGACCTTTCTGTGTGCTCGCAATCGATTGCACGACACCAAAAGACCGCTCTTTCTTCAATTCTGAGTACATTTTCTTATTACGGTCACGCATGATTTATCTCGTAGCAATACACTGTCTGCATCTGACACAACGACAGTACGTTCGCGCAAGAAGCAACAGCCGCTCCGGAACGACATGCAGCCTCGCTGAATGTGTGGGGAAAGCAGCAATACGGGCCAGGGGACACCGATGGCGTGAAAGAAGAGAAATAGTGACTATGAGGGTTGTCGGACCTACCTTGCGGGGTCTGCAGGAGGGCGACTATTTACCTTTCCGGCTGGCCGGACTCGCCGGGCTCGGACCAGCGATAAGCGGTGCCCGACGAGTGATTGAGGTGTTCCTGACATGCGCGATAACCATGCGCCGACGGGCGTCCTTTGCCAGCGAGCAGCTGATAGCAATGCTCCTTTCCGCGCATTTCTAAAAAAAAAGAGGAAAGGGTTTAACACAATGAGGCGATAAATATCGCAAGTGCAAATGCGACGACGCGTTGAAATAATTAGCGTACTCTATTGGTCTCTGTGACACGTAGCGGTGACGTAGCCGAAATATCGATGAAGTTAGAGTTTTCTCATTTGTACCAATGATCAAGAGATCACCATACAAAAAATACAAGACACTTTTAAATCTAGGGGCTTCTTTGTATATATAAAATGAAGACCCTTCTCATTCATCTTATGTAACGTTCATTCATTGCATCGCCCTTGCGTCGGAAATGCGATATTTATACTTGCCCATCGAATGCCTGCAATGTTTTTCTCTTCAGGCATAACGGAACACCTCACATGGGCTGTATGCTCTTCGGTCTGGCTTTTTACGAGCTTTGATAATTGAGATCTTGAATCTTTTACACATGGAAACAAGGCCGCAACAGGCACGAATATAAATCTTCATAAAATTCACTTAGGAGTAACGTTGGAAATACGACGAATATAGGCGCAACTATGTGATCTGTACACAGATGTACAGGCAGCAGAACAAAAAGCGATTGTTTATTGTAAACACGCTAAGTCGTGCTGCCAGGTCGCTGCTATAACTAAATCTGCGCATTGTTGGATGCTCCCAAAAATACCGCATTTTCGTTGTATAAATATTGCGATGTCGGCATTTCCCTGCTTCATTCATCCTTCGCTTCCTCCAAGTACTATTGTCTTTGGATGCATGTGTATTAATCTCATCGTCCAACAAATGATTTTGCGCGCACTTCTACAAACAAGCATATGGAAGAAATATGCATACGTGTCTTTACCGTGTAGCATTCGCGAATGTCTGAGCGCAGGTGCAGCGCGCCCTACATAAGGGGCCTAACGCGCTGCAACCGCTCGATATCGTCGACGCTCCCAAAACAAGGCAGCCGAGACACACACTCAGGCGCCAAGTGGGTCATACGCGATCCGAACGTATCAGCGATGTGACTCGTAGGCGAATGTATAGTGCCGAATCTTGTCATCCATATGCCTGCCCCACTTTTTTCACAAGACGGTTTCACATCTCCTTTATGTATTGTTTATGATATCGCGAGTAAACAGATATGATGTACTGAGAGAATGCTTTAAAGCTCCACCGTGTGAGGAATGTTCGGCATTATGCCCTAAAGATGTACAATTCAAAGTATTCCTGTGTTTGCTCATCTGGTGGGTCTTTTAGAGGGTATGCTCTTAAGCTATCGTTACATAGTGTACTATGATTATGCGAGAGCTTACCGCTGAAAGAAACGAAAGAGGCTCAACCGGGCGAGGTGTTATATTGATGCTGTACCGCATGGGTATGAGAGACCGCTCGAGGGATAATATATATTTTTAGGCTTGGCCGAATGCACTAATATGTTATGCCTTTATGCTAACTAAAAATTGGTCCGCTTAGCTCGGCTAGGCCCGTTTACGCAAACGTAAGCTTGCTACACTTGATTACGCTTGTTTAACCTTGTAGCCAAAGCACAGTTTTCCAACCGAACAATATGGCTAGTCAAACGTGCCGTACTGCAAGTGCTCAGTACCGTCAGTTTCCGAAGCCGTCGCCGAAGTCGAACGTGGAGGCCATTGCTGCTCCTAAAGCTCGTCGTCTGTTTGCATTCTTTTCCCGACGTTTAGCCCGCCGAAGTTCCCATTCATCACTCGTTTCAGCCTGTCAGTTTGCGCGCTGGTACTCATGTCGCCGCTTTAACTGATTATCAAGTTGAGCGATTTCTGCAGGATGGCCCGTCGTAGCTTGCCGCCTTCGCTGCTGGGACCGCGCAGACAACTTTGGTACAGAAGGACCGCCGTCATCGCTCCCTCCTTCTATTGCGCGACCATGGCACAACGGCTGAACTGAAGCACTCGCATGCTGTCCCGACGTGGCAGAGAGAGCGTCGAATCACGTGAACACGGATGGCGAGGCAGCGTTTGTCATCCTAGCAGCGGTCGAAGCAGTGGTGGTGGCGGAGGCGGCTAGTCACACGGTATGCGTTCTTCACTTCAAGGCCAAGCGGAGATACACGGGGGAACTCGCTCGACTAGGCCAGAAAAGCTTGCGCTTTAAAAGAAACACCGCCAGAGATTCAACGCATTCTCGCTGAATAATTAAGCACACAACATGCAACTCTGTGTGTATGTTCCGGGAAGGCTATATGTGCGGTTAGTGTTTACCAATGTATATATCATAATCATCCATCAGCACCTGGAGCACCATGTCAGGCTAATAGCCAGGCTAACATCTCCAGCTTTTCAGTAAAACATTTCTCTCTATCCCAGTTCTATACATATATAGTATTTGCCGTCATTCCCTCACTTACTGAATTACTTGTGCGCCATTGGGTAGAACTAAAATATTTGTGAGGATGCAGTCCACGCAAGAAATTGTTGGATGTATTGCTACAGCAAGCTTTGAGATGCAGCAGACGGTCCCAGTGGAACTAACCTTCAAGTGAACAAAGTATTGCTTGCTGAAAAAACCCGAACTCACGACGTGGCCGAAAACCATGCAATTACGAGGAAAAGAACAACCTGGAAATTCACCTCACTACGGCGGATGGTAAACCTATACCCAAGGTGGACAGGATCAGAGTGTTGGGACTCATTATTGAAAGTAACGGCCATAATGGAGAGACCATACGCAAATTAGACGATGTAACGTCTCAAATCATGCGGCTACTTAAACGCATCGCCAACAAATATAGCGGGATGAAAGAAGGCAATCTGCTTAGACTAGTCCAAGCGTTTGTAATAAGCAGAATAGTTTACGTAGCATCATACTTACGATGACACTCATCAGAAAGATACAAATTAGATTGTTTAATCAGGAAAATATACAAGCAAGCAATTGGACTCTCCATCACCACTAGCAACGATAGTCTACTGCAGCTAGGTCTTCACAATACACTGGATGAGCTAATCGAGGCACAGTGCATCGCTCAATACGAACGCCTATCCAAAACTAAAACAGGCAGGCAAATATTGAATCGCCTAGGTATTACTTATCACACCCCAACATGGCGTCAAAGTAGATATGCCAAGACATATTAGAGGCGTGATAACCGTGCTTCCTATACCCAAGAATATGCATCCCGCCCACCATCAGGGCAGACGGGAAAGCAGAGCACGCGATATACAAACGAAATTTGATCACAGCATGGACACCGCATTCGTAGATGCAGCTAGATACAGACACAAGCGCGCCTACACAGCCGTGGTGATAAATTATGAGGGAAAATGTTTACGAGTGCTACCGTCAGTACGCCACTCGTAGAAACCGCAGAGGAAATAGCTATCGCATTAGCCATAGCACAAACACAAGTGGACGTGATCGTCAGTGATTCTCAGACGGCGATACGAAACTTTGCAAACGGCCGAATCTCCCCAGAGGCACTTCAAATTCTAAAACTCAGTAATAATAAAGAAAAAAAGTGTCCATCTGATATGGACACCCGCTCACACACTATCAGAAGGTAGTAACGAGGCGGCGCACCGCATGGCTCGAGGGCTTACAGACTGAGCATCGATTAGTGCCGTCTCAGGGAATACCGATGAGTGGGAGTGTGAAGATAGAATGACCACATTTCACGAAATTACAGTACACCATAGATTGCAGAGGCGTACATTCCCACCGCCTCACTCGAAATTAAGCAAGAAACAGTCTGTCGAATGGCGGCAGTTACAAACCCGATCCTACCCGAGTCCAGCTATGATGCATGTAATACACCCAGAGTTATACACGACAGACAAGTGTAGACATTGTGACTCTAGAGCCACCTTAGAGCACATACTATGGGGATGTCCGGATATAATAAACAATAGCTGTGATGCAGCCTTAAACAGCGACAGCCTCCGCGCGCGCTGGGAGTCTGCGTTGCTCAGCTCGGACCTGGAGCAACAACTCTGGACCGTCCAGCGAGCCGAGGAAGCCGCGAAGGGCCAGCAACCCTTGGCCGAAGCCTAGGCGGGATCCAGGCCCATCCCACAAATTCGCAGGGCAATCAATAAAGTTAATTGAGCTGAAAACCCGAACTCTGTGTCAAAGTTAACTAAATCTCGACATCACCAACTCGTCGTTTTCCTTACTGAACAACAAGAAGTTGCCTTTTTGACTGCGAACTAGCGCATACTTTTAGGGTAATGCATTGCGCGCAATGGTTATCAATCGGTTTAGTCAGAGTAACCTTCGATGACTTCTTTTCACTCGCCTGGCGGCGTCCAGGAGAGTTTGATTGAATCTTTCGTTCTTGACGTCACGGTCACAAGAGGCGGTTAAGGTGGATCTGTAAATAAATCGTTTCTTATTATTTAACCATAAGATCAGCTGCTCAACACAGATGTGACAGATATTATAATTATTGTAAGGCATCACCCGTAATTCCGTAACACTACAAGTGCTATGACTTTGACGACACTTCACGAGTAATCAGAGGGAGCCCTTTGAGACTTCTGGTTCTATAAATGCTAACTTTCAAACATAAATTCTACACTACGCAAAAAATACTCATATTACATGCTCATTCATAGGCTATATAAAATCACATAAAGAATCAATACACAAACGCAGAATAAGCTATTTATTTTACGAAATACATGAAATATTGACAATAAAAATACGTCTAGGCTGATTTTAGGCATTCTTTTAGTTCAAAATGCCTTACAGGCCCATTAAAGGGCATTGAGCAAGGGGTGCATCAGTATATACATTGCAAAAAAATACAGAGAAAAAGTAAAAATGCCCCCACCTCCCCGAAGGGAATCGTGAGGAAATGCGAATGCATTTCTTGCGCCGAGAGTACACGGCGCAAGTACCGTAACCATTTATTTACACATTCATCAGCACCTGTTTGTGTTGTCATTGTACCTGACGGCCATAATCTCAGCCTTGTGGTCGCCGTTGGCGTTTCACAGCGGCGTCTCGAGCACACATTTCGAGAGGCGTCCAGCCAGCGGACGGGAGAGTGGGGCGCAGGGAGGAGAGAGAGCGAACGGCGAGAGAAGGAGCGGCGAAGCACTGCACCCAATGCCACTTAGAAGAGCGGTGCGGAGCCGGCGCGCGCCCGCGCAAACCGCGGTGAGGAGGCGGAGCGCGCGCAGTCACGTGGGGTGTGACGTCGCTGCGCCGTTGCTACAGACGCTCCTCTCCTTTCCTCGCGCCGTTGCTATGGGACGGCGGATTCAGGGTCGCTTATAAAGTGCATTCGCACTTAAAAACAACGAAGAAGAAAAAAACAAGAAACAAGAACAAATACAAATGATAAACAGCAAGGTGCAACAAAGTTGTACAATAGAAAAACGCAACGAAATCAGGTTATCATGAAAAGTTTCACGATTAGAGATGGATACAATGTGATCTGGAAGGCCGTTCCAATGTGGTATGGCTCGAGGTAATGGTGATGAGTTAAATGCCTGTGTGTGACCATGAATGCGCATGAAACTACGTGCGTTGTGAATGCGTCGAGATGTGCGCAGAGGAAGATGAAGCGGCAAACAGTGGAATTTGTTACTGTAGATGTACCTATGAAATAAACATAAAAGGGCAATGACGCGTCGTTGATCCAGTGGCATGAATGCAACTTCTTGTTTTATTAGGGTGATGCTTGAATGATGGCTGTATATACCGGCGATGAATCTCGCGGCCCTATTCTGGACGGCTTCCAACGTACGGATAAGGTAATCTTGATGTGGTGACCATGTGGATGAAGCATACTCTAATTGCCCCGCCACGGTGGTCTAGTGGTTATGGCGCTCGACTGCTGACCCGAAGGTCGCGGGATCGAATCCCGGCCGCGGCGGCTGCATTTTCGATGGAGGCGAAAATGTCTGAGGCCCGTGTACTTAGATTTAGGTGCACGTTAAAGAACCCCAGGTGGTCGAAATTTCCGGAGCCCTCCACTACGGCGTCTCTCATAATCATAGCGTGGTTTTGGGACGTTAAACCCCACATATTATTATTAGCATACTCTAATTGTGGGCGAACATAAGTTAGATATGATAATGCGCGCACGTGAGAAGGAGCGTTGCGCAAATTTCTGCGCAGATGGCCGAGATACTGGGAGGCTTTTGAAGAAACAGCTGCTATGTGCGTCGTCCAAGATAAGTCTGATGAAAGGTGAACGCCGAGATATTTGTACGATAGTGTGGCTGAAAAAATGTTATTATCAATAGTATAGAGAAAGGATGAGTTAGTACGCTTTCTAGTGAACGAGATTAACTTGTATTTAGAGGCGTCAAGGGACACCTGCCAAGCTTCGCACCACCTGTAGGTTAGATTAAGTTCATTTTGGAGAGTGTAATGATCGTCAATAGTTTGAATTTTGCGGTAGATGACACAATCATCTGCGAACAACCTAACAGTGGATGAAAGGTTAGCAGGCAAGTCGTTAATGTTTATTAAAAAGAGTAATGGACCCAGTACACTGCCCTGGGGAACACCAGACGCGACATCGCAAATGTTAGATGAAGTGTCGTTAACAGCCGTGAATTGCTTACGGGATGACAAGAAGTTGTGTATCCAAGACAGTGTTAATGAATCGATACAGAGAGAAGACAATTTAGATATTAAACGACAATGAGGGACAGTATCAAAAGCTTTGGCGAAATCGAAAAATTGGCAATCGGTTTGATCGTTACCGTTCATATTAAAGTGAAGGTCAGTAGTGAATTTGAACAACTAAGTGTCACATGAGTAGCCTTTCCTGAAGCATTGCTGATTAGGGAAAAAGAAGTTATTCGATTCAAGGTGATCATAGATATGAGATGCTATAATATGTTCAAGCAGTTTGCAGGATATGCATGTTAGTGAAACATGTTAGTGAAACTAACATATGCATGTTAGTGACAGGCATTACGGGGTGAATGCCTGTCACCGGACTTGAATACGGGGACTACCTTGCCAATCTTCCAGTCTTTAGGCAACTCACCGGATGACAGAGACTGGTTAAAGATGAGACATAGAAAGAGACTGGAAATATCAGTGGTGTTCTTCACTAGTTTAGAGTTAATGTTATCAATGCCTGATGAAGTTGAGACTTTAAGAGATGAGGTTCGCGATACCTTCTGCAGTGACGGTGATGGGAGCCATGAAAGGGAAGGGCTGATCAGGGACAAATGGCACATTGGAACAATCTTCTTTTGTAAAAACTGAGGCGAAATATGCATTGAAGGCAATCGCGGAAGCTTCGTCAGAAAGCGGAGTTTGTTTAGCATCATGTAATGTAACGCGATTAGAAGACTTATTGTAAAGAGAGATTATTTGCCAGAATTTTTAGGATTATTTTTGATAAGTGAGGGCAAGTCCTGGGAATAATATTTCTTCTTCGCTAGCCTGGCTAGCCTGGCTTCAGTTCTAGATGGATGTCTCAACCGGGCTCCAAAACGAACGTCTATGCGCGTAATATTGGCCGTTTCAAACTCCTAGAATGCCTACTGCAACTACAGTACCGAATTGCACACTACGTCATAAATATTTGTTTTGCATCACGGAAGGGCCCATTACGCGTCCGTAAGGCAACACGTGAATCTACGCGGCTACTCCCTTTGTTGATGCTGTGGCTGATGATGACGATTCAATATATCTGGGCGCTTTTGAATAAGTGGGCCTTTAAAACGCCGGCTCATTGCGCAAATCACATGCTTTGACGCCTGGCGCGATTGTACGTTGCTGTTACACAGTATTAGATGCATTAAGGAGACTTCTCCCACTACATCACATTCATGTAGCGATTTTTTTTTCGGTGCAGTTTCAAGCAATGGCGCGGCTGTGTGGTACAACGCCTGGTTGCCACGCTGAAGGCCCAGGTTCGATTTTCACTCGAACTTAATATTTTTACTATATAATTTATTTGCACCTTTCTCGATTCTTCAGTCACGGACAACACTGATTTTTCACTGGCAACCAACGACGCCGACACCGACACCGGAATATCGGCGAAACGAGCCCTTTAACGCTCTCGCATTAAGAACTGAAGTACAAACCACAAAAGCGTACCCGAAAACATCTCAAACCTCTAAATTCTTAGAAGCTCATAGTAAGAAGCTTTATTTTAACAGCGAAACAGTTCTACCTCGGCGTATTGTGACGTGACCCACAACTTATCACCATCATGAACCAGCACGCGCTCTCTTCTTCCTCTTCTTCATCTTCTGCTTCGCTCCCAGAACACGTACGCCGATTTCTCCGGCGTATAGCAACGCGGGAAGTACGAAGCGGAGGAGAGATGTGAGGTTGAGGAGGAGGGCGAAGAAAGACAGAGAGAAAGCAATAGAGAGACAGCAAAAAGAAATGTATAAAGAAAGAGAAAATCTTACGAAAAAAACATTCCTCGGGAGGCTGCGGGACTCGAACCCGCCTAACTAGCTACGGTGCAGAAAGCTTGCAGTGTCTCGATCATTGAGACAAAGGAAAACCACGTTAGATAAAGAAATATCTCGCTGGGGGCGGAAGATGTTCACTGCGTTGAGTGGAAAGAATAAGAAGATGGCTTTGGCCTTCCAGTCGTCTGAGGTGAATGCATAGGAGAACCTAGGAGATCTAATTCCCTCTGCGAATAGTTCTGAGACTAATGTTTCTGATGAGTTCTGATGTTTCTGTTTCATGGAAGTCGTTGCTTTCGCGAACTGCATTCGCTACGCAAATGACTGCGTCAAGTTTGTGCATTTTTAACGTTTATCGTACAATTTCGCAAACTGTTGTATTCACCTCCGTACCGCCAATTTCGTTTAGGGCAGTGTGCATATCAAGTTATTTTAGGGGCGAAGCACCTTAAGGCCGAGGCTTGTCCGTATGGCGTCCGTGCGCATGGCACAGCACCGTGTAAACTCGTAACATCAGGTTTAACAATAGACTAATCTCATTCATAATTGTGACAAAACAATATAACGCATTTACAAGCACAAACCCTTTATACTAGTCGGCCACTTAAACGTACACGTTATAGACTTTAAGACCTAGCTTTGTCGTCGACTTTCTTTTTGCCCCTTATCCCTCTCCCCCAGTGCAGGGTATCAAACCGGACGTGCGTCTGGTTAACCTCCCTGTCTTTCCTTGCTTTATCTCTCTCTCTATTTCTCTCACTGCCCGCTGTCACGGTACATCGAAAACCGTTGGCATAGTCGAAACATTTATGTGTGTATGTGAATAAAAAAAGATTTACAATAGTGGAACATCAATCATAATCGTGGCAGAACAATATAAAACACCTACAAGCACAAACCTTTTATACTAGTCGGCGACTTCAACGTAGACATTATGGATCTTAGGACCTAGCTTTGTCATCGACTCTTTATGTCACTTTATGTCACTCAATTTACATTATATGAGAAACGCTCGGGTAACGTACGGTTACTCACCCATACGATAGCCAGAGCTTCGCCCACTCATTATGATTCATTTCGTGGAGATGCGTGTTTTTTTTCCTGGTTCACCAGTGTGTAATAATTGTAACTCGCCCCTTCTGAGGTAGCTGCGGTATAAAACTTACTTGCATATAAAGGGGGAGTCATGCTTGTAACAGCCAGAATGAACTTATATAGGTTAGTGCTATATTTGCGTTGGACGTCACATAAGAGCTCCACTGAAGCACCTAAATTATTTAATGCAGAACACCCTACGTCTTACAACAGCGAATGTAACCTGCGCAGGCACTCACCTTCCCCATCCGTGATAACGGTCAACGCCTCACTTGGCCCGACACCGATGACGTTCTCTGCGAACACTACAAAGTTGTAATCGATCAATGCATGCAGGTCTTGCACAGCTCTTTGTCTCTGGTCAGCCTCGGCCACCATATCGCTGAGTTGCTTCTCCCGAGATTCTGTGGCAATAAATTGCAAGCATGAGGCAGATTGCGCGCGTTACAGTGACGCTGGTGCGGACTCTTATGCTCTTTTACCTATAGCCAATTTGATACCTGAAGAAGTAGTGTGCGCAAGAATACTCAATTGATATGAAACTCTTCAAAACATTGAATATTGTTTTCTAAGCCTTCGTCATACTGAAATGAGAGGAAGAATGTAGACGAACATATCGCGAAAAATTGCGGTGTTTTACATCACTGTAAGTGAACAAAACGGAACATCGAATTCACCGCGTTGGTGTACTTAACTTCGCGCCATGTTCCCACCTGTTTAAAAGTAGTGACACAAAAGAAATTCAAGGTATACGAGAAAACAAACAGTGATGTCAATGCTCATATACTCTCGAATTGCCAATTATACCATGCAAAAGTGTCATTGAAGTAATACTTCAGAGCTCTGCTTTAGGTTGATTATTCGACTTGAAAGAAAAACAGCAGCAATGAACTATTGGGATAAAACACGTCGTGTCACTGTGTCCTTCCTTAGTCATCTTGCACGGGTTGTTCCATTACATTACCACAAGAAATGCCAGACGAGTATAAGACGGCTTTCTCCTTTCTTTCGAACGAGCACAAAGGTAAGAGCAGCTACTTGACAGCTCAATGCATTCTTTATTCCGCCTCATCACTTCCCTGCGCGAGTCCATTTACTTAGAAATTTCCCGATGCTCATTTTGAAGTGCGACATAGCTTTCGGTGTAACAAAAAAATCTCTCCCGTTTCAGCCCATGTGTTTGTGAGTCCCGCGAATGTTCAAAACAAAATGTCAAGAATCACAGAACTATTTTTCTTACTGCCTAACGCCCTTCGGACTTCATTGTTTTAATATCGGTTGTCCCTAAAATACTTATGTTGTTGTTCCACACTCGCCGCCATGGCTGCGATTGGCGCTGACTAACACTCCAAGGTTTAAATGCACATATATACACCATAAAGTGGACGGGAGTACGGACGTAGCACAGTGGTAGAGCATCGGACGCGTTATTCGAAGGTCGCAGGTTCGGTCCCTGCCGGCGGCAAGTTATCTTTTCGTCCACTTTACTTTCTTCACATTTATATTCTAAATACTACAGATAACACCCCCTATACTTTCCTTGGCGTTATTGTCTGTTAGTTCTCATTATTATTGTGTCTAACAAAGAAAACGAGCCCTTAAGAGTCATCTTCTTTCCTTCATTCATAGCAGTATCATGTGGCTTAGCACTTTACCGGTCAGTTTCTCACTCTGCCCGCAAGTGCACCGTTAGCTGTACATATGGGTGTTCATTCGAATCATGTAGTCAAAATATTCTCCTTTGGTAGTCCGCACACCCTCTTTTCCTTTCCTTCACGAGTTATTTCATTTCCAAGAACTTCTTCACATGTGAAAGGACTAACTCCGGTGACGTCGGACCTGGCCGGCACTTACATCATCCATCACTTGAGTCAGCTATACTACATTTGAAGACAGTATGCAGCGTCGAAACTGCCGCAACTCTACGTCTCTGGCGGACACCCGCCATTTATTCCGCATGTACACTGAGACAGACTGCTCGCGAACGTGTACTTAGAGTCATGTTGTTTGGGAGGACCGACATGAAGGGTATAAGCGATGGCTCACGGACATTTCGTTTTAGAAGTTGTCTCTGCAGCATCTGCATTAAAGGGGTAGTCATGTTTATACCGAATTAGATGTCAAAGCTGCACTGCAGGATTATCTTGGTTGAGAAAATATTGCTCATTTTGTTGACATGAAGCTCCTGCATAGGACCCATACGTGCTATCATTCTTCTGATGTAGTATCTAAGTGTGTTGCTACGTCGGTAAAAATGCAGCATTATAGTACTTACACCTGAACCCCTGTGTCCACATTTATAAGGTATAACAGAGTGCTATTGCTTTGCAAAGAGGAAGTTATCCTCATTGTGAATTCTAATACTGGATTTTGTCAGCGAAATACAGAGGGAGAAAGTTTAACAATAGCTAACATTTGCGATACTGGTGGTCACTCCTGATGTGGATGTGTAAGTAGTACTACAAGACGTACTGCAAAAATAGAAAAGTCTTATTCAAGGGGTGAGTATATGAATGATGATAACCCACAAGAGCCAGTAAATGAAAAAATAATATAGAAATCACGCAATACAGCAGAAAAGTCTACCACTGGCCGAGCTAAGATTGTCGCTGTTGCTTAAATAAGTGCCGCGAATCTTGCTTTGCTTATCGAAACTGTTTCGCCAAAAATATGTAAATTTATTCCAGGTGTTGGCATTACTGTCCCCACCAGTCGTAGTTTTTTCGGGCACCTTGCGACGGACAATGTGCACCATTTATCCACGTGCCGTTTGTGGAAGACTCTGAAGAAAAGTGGAGACGAAGAAGCGGAACGCAGCGAAAACGCGGAGATCACGTGAACTACTGCAGGGAAGGCGAGCGTAAGAGGGGATGACGAATGGTAGGCCTAAACGGAGACCGATCGATGCGCAGCTTCTTCACCCCCTTGCACGCAACTAACAAGATAGTGAGGCGCGGCGGGCTCTAAGCTCCTTAAAAGATGTGCAATGGAGGCGCGGCAGCGCTGACCACACCTCTGCTCCAGACCATTTTTTGGCTGCAGTTTTTTTATGATCCTCATAACCTTTCATCAGAAAGGAAGCGTAGGCTTTAGAATCACGTACACAATGCTCTCTTAAAGCGTATTAGGGTGTCCTGGAGAAGGAGGATGAGGAAGGAAAGGCAGGAAGGTTAACCACAAGCGCGTCCTGTTTGCTATCCTACGCTGGGGGAAGGACATTAAGGCATGAAAAGATAGGGAGATGGGCAGAAGTGACCATACAAGAAATTCCCCGTGTGCTTAAAGAACACTTCTGTGTTCCATAGTACAGGACGCAGGATCTCGGATGTATCTCATTCCACTGTAGATAGTCCAATCAGGGTGCATACTGAAGGCTTGAATGTACTGGACACAGATTATCCAGTACATGTTCTATGGACTAAGCGTATGGTGATTTTAGCTTGCCGACGAACACGTGACGCTTGTCTAAAGGTGACTGAAGCACTATGATGATTGGTTTGCCTTCTTCTGACAACTTGTCAGTCAGAAATGCAATGTTCACTGACCTCAAATTTTGCGATCAGGCTCTTTAATAGTTCACATACTCAAGGTCGTTGCAATAGTAGCCTTCACAAGTTGCTGCTTATAGTAGCTTTATGGAGATACGTTACATGATCGCATTATTTTGCTGAAGGAAAGCGTTGAGTTTCACTTCATTGTCGGAGACGTAGTAAACGTAGCAAATGTTACAGTGAAAACGTCTCAATGAACATGTTCTTGTCCCAGCATCTGCAACATATATACCGAACTTATAAATGATCATCACTATCGTACTGCGGGGATAAGCAGGGACTGCATGGATAGCGAATAGGAATGACGAATCGTGCGATCCGGCGTACGCTTATGGCTGTTGCAGCATACCAACAATACGAACCCTTTCTCCGCCCCAGAAAATGTCACCAAAGCTACAAAGTACCCACATGATTTGATCGCGGAAATTACGGACCAAGAACGACATTATCAATAGATGGGGCCTGATTCGACAGTGCAAGCGCAATAGCGCTGAGCCGTTTTGGGGTGAAAACGGCTAAGTCGTACGTCAAAAATGACGCGACCACGAAATCGTCAGAGCACAGGACAAAGCTGCGAGAAAATTACATGTCGCTGACAAGTCAGGAAGAGCTGCTTCTTTTCTCACAAGTAAGGTTTACCAAATTGAATGCGCAGAATAGAAAGAGGGCGTATAAACTTCGCACTGATGATATAATGTTAGGATGAGGCCTACCGCGTATGGAGAGGTGTGTCGCCTGCTCGTCGTGTCTTTAGGCGTCGGACACCACGCATTTGACGGTGCCTTTGCCGATCTTCTCGGCGAGAAGTATCATCAGCTCGGACCAGGGTGACTCCTCGCGGGAGTGGTCTTTGATGGTGTACCTGCAGCCGCGGGAACCAAAGTAGGCACGCCAACGTACACCCGCGCGTCCAGTGAAAGAGGTTTGAACGTGGACGAGGTCAGGGGGCGAGTGCGCGATACTGTCGCCTCGGAACGATGACCGCGCCCACACTTTTGACATTTCTAGACGCTTCGAGAAGAATGACAGCTTAGAACAGTCATTAGCGAGAAGACGCCGCGTTTAACGGATGAATGGGCTTCGACTGAGAGCTACGAGAAGGCTGCATGCAACGACGTGCCCTACGAGGGTGTGATGTTAGTAGAGCCCTGTGGGGTTAGTTGCTGAATCATGAAGCTTGAATTCTTCGTTTTGCACGTACTTAAACATGTACTAAATACAATATAGAAGCTGACTGTATAATTTAATCGTATATGTAGCTTTACAAGCGTTAATTAAACGCTCACGTATACCCAATCAATGTACATTATTAAGAGTGTTCTTTTCGAAATGATGAGTCAAGAAATATTTTGTTCAAATTTGTCAAGAAGCGTGTCAAGTCACTCATCGTAACCGGATAGGAGATGTTTAGGTTTGACATGCAGGTTCGCATGCATTCATAAACTGTAAAACAAACTCCCCTACGGCATCTCAACTTCGAATTTCGTTTCGTGAGAACGCAGTTGCTAAAAATATATAGAATATTTTAGGTAACTGCATCGCATATGTAGCGGTAATAGACAAACAGAAATCTGAAGCTTCTGTAAGGTAAACGCACAGCACACTGGCCTCCAGTCATTTCGCCTCCACCTAAATACGACCGCCGCGACCGCGATCGAATCCGGGACTTTAGGGTCAGCAGATGAGCACCGTAACCTGCGGCCACCAAAGCGGCAAAGGAACTGTTCAATTTTGGATTAGTGGAAACGAATGAGCAATGCGTGGACCACTGGTTGGCCGAGCACAGTCATGCGACCGAAGTGCGCGCCCAAGCCGTATTCGTTGGACGCTTCGTAGGGGTAGACGCCGCTATCGTCGAGCCTAATCCTGGTGATATTTACGATGCCAATCACGGACCCATCTCGGCTCACGTAGTCACCGACGCGAATTGGGCAGGCGCCGCCAACGCCGAAGCCACGAAACGAACTTGTCACGCCCGTCTTTCACGAGTTTATGTACTAAGGAAATATGAGCGGCGTTCTCCGCGGCCTCAGATTTTCACGTGTCGGCTTATAGTGGCGTCCCCTTGTTTTCACGTTATGTGTACTCTAGTCGGTGTGCTGTTTGAAGACAACACATATACAGTAGCTTGAGTGAAGTGCGACCATAGCTTGATGGTCGTACTCGTCGATTTGTGTGTACCGATTTTCTGACAAACAGTTTGTAAATATTGATAAACTTCGAGGCTTACATAAGCTCACGATGCATAAGTACATCTCAGTTACTGCGTCCTCGGTAATCAGTGTCCATTAACGATTTGGTTTCTCGATTTACCCATTACTACTTTATGCCATTTCACATGTGCAGCTAGAGAGGTAAACGCGTATCAGGTCAAAAAAAACTATAACCGAACTTGACTCATTTATAGGCGTTGTGCTGTTATGGAGAAGTTCGTGAAGAGGCAGCAATTCAACACTCCCAGTGGCACTTCAAAAAGAGTGCACGGCTCCTGGTGCTATTGAGGCATGATGCCGACCGCAAGTGGTGTTCTTTTAGGGAACCAAGCCAACAATGCTCGCGCATTTTGTGATGGTCGTCGCTTTCCACAGTTTAAGTCAAAGCACGCAACTTCTCAGGAACTACGTAATGTTGTTAATACAGCAAGTGAACTTTATGTGATATTGAAGAACACCGCCATGCTTCACATTTTAAGACGGTATTATAAGCAGACTTCGCTCATTCAATTCAGTTTCTATCGATAAAAAGCCGGTATTTATTTGGATTGCTTAGAGAAGTTTGGGGTAATTGCCAAGTTTTAGATGACAGACGCTCTTCTGACGAATTTAAGCTTCCGCCATATGATAAATACCGACTGACCTTCATAGAAAAGCAAAAGTGACGTTACACTCCGACGCAAATGAGTACTCATCTCGCCCGCAATTACCGTAATGGTATTCCGAAACTGCTTGGGAGCTACTTCAGGACTTTGCTTGAGTATAAAGCATGCAGATCGCGCAGCATAAATTATTTGAAGTAACAAAAAGGTCATGATGGGGGCGTGACGACGGCTGCCCTTCTGAGTCATTTGTTGATTACCTGTGGAATATTCTGTTTGTGCATCCGTCGAGTCAACGCTGTCGATGTCGCTTTTTCTCAACTCTCGCGCATTTCAATTACCAATGTCTGTTCTTGTCGTTCGTGGATAGATATAAATTGTTAATCACACGTGGCACATACCCGCATACCGCGGCCCGCGGTATACGGGTATGTGCTACACTTCTCTGAAGGAAACGGTTTGACGACGTACGCAGCAATATTTTCATGTTATTCATGTCGTGACTAGTCAGTCATATTTGTCAAACACTGTTACCCTCGCATATCACTTTCGGTCCACACCACATTTAGTAGGCGATCGCGAGAGCACCCAGGCGTAGGCGGCTAGACAGACAGACAGACAGACAGACAGACGGACGGACGGACGGACGGACGGATGGATGGATGGATGGATGGATGGATGGATGGATGGATGGATGGATGGATGGATGGATGGATGGATGGATGGATGGATGGATGGATGGATGGATGGATGGATGGATGGATGGATGGATGGATGGATGGATGGATGGATCGCTAAGAAATGCTTCGCATTTAAAAGACAGTGCCATTCTTTGTCGCTTATGCTTCTTGCCGTTTTTCTTCGTATCTTTGCGCTGCACATACTCAGTAATGTCAATATATGTATCAAATAGTCCACCAGCGGATTTTTCGCGGGCAACTAATTTGTGTCTAAATGCAGTACAGTCCGGCGTTCCGTTTGCGTGATCCCAGATATACATAATTCTGCTTAAAGTATAGATTTAAATGCAAAGGCAAAACTGCGTCAGACATTAGTCCCTTTAACAAAGTGTTCGTTATGTGCAAGTGCGTAGGGAGACAACGTGCAGAGCCTAGGCTTTTGTTTCTTGGATTACCCGCCATGTATATCTATGAGTACTGTTGGCAGGCCTGTGGTGCAAGCTGCTCATTCGAATTCCCACTGTTTAACAGCAATTTTCGCCCATATATTTGGCACGTTTCATTAAAAAATACTTATATGGAGACAAATAAGGGCAGAAATATACTCCAGAAAAACTGTTAAACAAAAACAACACTGAGCGTCCTTTTTCTTTTGTCAATGTCCGCGTAGATGTGAAATATTGAAGCTGCCGGTGTTACATGTTTATGGGCCGGTAAGGCAGAACAAAAAATAAGATAATAAACACTGTACACATTATTAACTTCTTCCCCGCTACTGCGCTTGTATGAATAAATAGGAAAAAGAAACATTAAAAAGCAACAAATACAAGAAAAGTTTGCTTTAAGCGAACATGTGCTCATGTGTACTTTATTGGAAGTTGTAAACTTAGGATTTTTATTTTCTTAACATCTTTGCCTTCCACGAAGGCTAGAGCATGAATTTACGACGATATCAGGACGTTACGAGATAGCTGGATGTGATGAGCGAACATACGGCTGAGTCGTCGATGTAAAGTTTGAGAGGTCATCCAGGGATATAAACGCCTGTATCGCGGACACTGGCTCCGTTATACGAAACGATGGGTCCTAAGGCTCTTTCTCGTTGTATCCCTTGCGAGTGAACCAGAAAAAAAAGTCCCTTAAGCACGCACTTCAAATGTGCAATAGAAGAGGTATATAAACACTGACGCGCGCGCGTGCTATGGCTACCCATTTAATATTGAAATCTGCAGAGGTGATATCACAAATACGTCGATTGTAAAATGATGACGAGGATAAATACACATTGACGCGCATCGTTGCCGACGCGCGCGTCAATGTGAATTTTAGAATGTGACATTAGAATCCGTTCATAAGAAAGCCATCCGTTTCATTTTCCGCCGTTACGACTGGAATTTCTCGCCCTCCTCTCACCTTGCTACGCTAGGTCTACAAACCTTGTCCGAGCGACGCGATCTCGAATGCTTAAAGTTGCTGCATATTCTTGTTAATACCCCACGCTACACGTTAACTAACGAATATCTGTCTCCTGGTAAACTGAAACCCACAAGGAATAGCCACACACTCAACCTGACACCGTTCCATCCACGTACCAACCTATTTAAATTCAGCTTCTTTCCGCACACTATAGAAAAATGGAATCTATTGGCTGGGTCAACTAGATCATTGCCTTTAGAAGATTTCTTGCATGAATGTATTGATTCGCGATTTGTTTATTAAGAGTTGTAATTTGTATATGTCTTTGCATGAACGTATTTATTTGCGATTTGTTTATTAAGAGCTGTATTCTTCTTTGTTTGTTGTTAGGAGTTGTCTTCTTGTGTGTGCTGATGTACAGAGAGAGAGAGAAGAAATAGTACAGAAGGAAAGGCAGGGAGGTTAACCAGTATAGGAAAACCGGTTTGCTACCCTACACATGGGGACAGGGTGGGGGAGAAAACCCACTCCTGTGATAGCCCTAATTGGGCTGCAGTATGTAAAAATAAATAAATAGATAAACTTAAAATGTAGTACGGCTCATATTCGCGAGGTTACCACAACAACAAAAGAAAGGTTGTTAAATAGATGCTGTGCAACCAAGAAATATAAACTACAGATTGCGAGTTATTAAAAGAAGCGATCCTGAACGACGTGTTAAGAGTTACAAAGATAAGAACTCAGTCTTCCTGCGTTTTCATTCAGACCAGACGCGACCAGTACCAAACTCATAGATGAGAAAGGATGCACGGGCTCTTCTATCTTAATTTGAGCGGAAATTTGTTTCGAGTAACGTGACTTTTAGTTTTTCAAGAGAGCGGTCAGGGAGGTTCACGTGTCTTGAGATGGCAGCTTGGGAAGGTGTTAGGCAAGGTTGGGCAGGGCACTTGAACGAGTGGTGGCTGTCTTTCAGTCTTGCAGGGCGAACGTGCCGCTGGACCATCGTGAAGGCCAAGCACTTGGAATTTTCATCTGCACCGTCACACACACAGCCAAAAGAGGCGTATTTTGAACAAACTTGCTGACTAATGTCACCAGTTAGGGCCGCAATAAGACATAAATCATTCGCACGTCACCATGCATACCGTCAACGCGCAGCACCTTCGCGAACAATAAACCTTTCGCTGCGTTAAAATAATTATTTCTGTTATTGTTCCCAGAACACACCTGCCCTCAGCAATAAACAAAGCGGAGTTGGCTGCCTCTCCCACGCTATTAGCTTAATAAAAAATTGATTCCAAGCTTCTCGCGCTCTTTTTTTCGGCAAGGCCAAACAAACAAAAACCTATTACGCTTATTTATTTCTTTCCTTCCAAAGTAATTACCGAAACGGTCTATCGTGCGCTTTCATCAAAGGGAGAACAAAGTTCTCACTGCTAAATGAAATCGATGGGCATGAAAGCAGGCGATGTCTGAGATCAAATGGCTGCTTTCCTACCAGCTCAGATAACTGTGAGATACTTTTTTCTGCATCCATTCGTAAGCTGTGTAGATAAACATTTGGTCAGTTTATTTTCTTTCCAAGGATGAGAACCGTGCTTACTAGAGCAATAATTATATGAATTTTCTGTTTATAATATAACAGGGGCAATAACATGTACAAACGCGGAGAAAAGCTACTATGAAGTCTACTTTATAAGCATCGTTGCAAAAAGCTTGTCAACCTTGTGCAAGTTTTCAACAATAGGGACAACATTCATCGCCAAGCCAAATAATGTTGCGCTAATATCGCCTTAAGTAAGACGGAAACCTCATCCTTATGCCTTAATCAGCTATTTGTATGTGCTATTTTATCCTTCTTTTTCGGTTCTAAATCAATCGCCGCAGTTACTGATCTCCGAGACCAGCCGCTGACTGAAACAATTCTACACAAACGTATAATTGTTGAGGAAGTATCCTCCGAAACTAAACTACACCTGAATATGAACTCCACTTTCTGTTCTTTTAAACATTTCTGCCTGCTTCTCACACAGGTAAGCGTGAAAGCTGAGATCGGGTTTTAAAATGTTCGTTGTGCTTACAGCGATGCTTTAAGGCGACAGTATTGGTGAAGAGGTGACCAATCTTCCAAATTTGGGCAGTGGCATTGACTTGGGGCGTTTTACTGTAGACTTATGTCAAGAGAGTCGTAACTTTTCGCGCCTTATTACTGTTGAACAAGAAAGAAGGAAAGAAGTGTTAATTTCTAAGGGCTCGTTTTCTTTGTCATTATTGTCTTGGCATTATTGTCTGTTAGTGCTCATTAATATTGTTGAACAAGAAAGTGTTTTATGCAGTTTTTCCGTCACGGAAGCACGTCAGTGAAATGCAGATGCGGCCTCTTGGTCCGCAAAACTAGGTGCCGGGCGCTCTACCTACTGGTTGTCGACGCTCGTGCATGAGGTTTCACAAACGCGCCTTATATATCTCACACCTTCTCCCTTTCACAGGGACCTTGGTTGGGGGGCGGCGTCGCCGCCTGGGATCGCTGACGTGAAGTACTGCATCGTGACACTCACAAGCACCGAAGTGAGCGCTTCGGTAGTTTTAGCTTTCGGTGCAGTCAGACAAACGCCAGCGCGAAGCGGAACCATAGAGTTTCCTACAATTACCTAGACGGAACTCTCGCGCTGCGATCGTTCAGCCACCATGGGAATTATGGGTAGTGCACGGATTTGCCTAATCTTCGTACTTACGGCTTCGAACGCACTTGTGGGTTTGTTTATTGCTGTGTTTTGGCGTTCGTTTCGGACAAAAGAAGGGACCATTGTGAGCTTCATGACCACATTTGAATTGGTGAGCCTAAAAAGGTTAAAGTATTGAAGTGGAACAGCTGGCTTTTCCTGAACTTCGTCTTGCGACAGAGCGGATGTAGGCGACGCGGAACCAAACCGAGCTGAAACAACGAAGCGTAGACAAATCCGTGTACTACCCATCATTGTCATGCTGGCTGAAGCGCGATGCGTTGCAGCTCCCATAGACACTAGCGCCAGAGTTCCTTCTAGTGTCATCATCATCATCATCAGCAGCAGCAGCAGCAGCAGCAGCAGCAGCAGCAGCCTGTCTACGGCCACTGCAGGGCAAAGGCCTCTCCCATGTTCCGCCAATCAACCCGGTCCTGTGCTTTCTGCTGCCACGTTATACCTACAAACTTCTTAATCTCATCTACCCACCTAATTTTCTGTCTCCCCCTCACGCGTTTGCCGTCTCTTGGAATCCAGTCAGTTACCCTTAATGACCACCGGTTATCCTGCCGACGTGCTACGTGCCCGGCCCATATCCATTTCTTCTTCTTGATTTCAACTATGATATCCTTAACCCCCGTTTGTTCCCTGACCCACTCTGCTCTCTTCCTGTATCTTAAGATTACACCTATCATTTTCCTTTCCATCGCTCGCTGCGTCGTCCTCAATTTAAGTTGAACCCTCTTTGTAAGTCTCCAGGTTTCTGCTCCGTAGGTAAGTACCGGTAAGATGCAGCCTTCTAGTGTATCTATAGGTAACTATGAGCCGAGCGCCTTCCCACGTTCACGGCTTAAGCTACGAACTATGCCGCTCGCTGTTCCTGAAGCGCTGTATGGTATATGCATGAGCACAGGGTTACCCTATTACTGGGGAGTGCGCACCTTGGTATTTCTCTCCTCAAGGGACGACGCTTCAAATGAGTGCATATCGAGTACCAATGTTATGTGCTTGCTGATCCTTCCTTGCCCGGGAGTCAGCATATGCTGCGTTTAGGTGTATGTTAACTACTTCAGCTACCACAACGTTTAAATCATTATCTTTGGCGTTAGTCGTCGGGATGGAGATGTGCCACTAGGCGTCAACGTGGGTTCATGCACGTCAAACGGTGCGATAGCTGCCAAAAAACAACACACGTTGTGGAAGCTCTCATAGATCAATGTACAGTAAACAATCAACTACACTCCTGTGAAGACACGGTTCACTTTCATGTTATACCGATTCCTATGACGGAGAGATCGACCATGTTTTGTTTTTAAGTGCGAATGCACTTTATAAGCGACCCTGAATCCGCCGTCCCATAGCAACGGCGCGAGGAGCGGAGAGGAGCGTCTGTAGCAAGGGCGCAGCGACGTCACGCCCCACGTGACTGCGCGCGCTCCGCCCTCCGCTCCGTGGCGAGCGTGAGTCTGAGTCTGAGTGATTACGGGTGAGTAAATTTTTTGTGAGTAGAGTCTGAGTGAGTTCTGGTTGGGAAAAAGTTTGGTGAGCCTGAGCCCGAGTTGGTCCGGTTGAGGAAAATTTTGGTTGAGTCTGAGTCCGAGTGAGCCCTAAGGGCAAAATATATTTCTGAGTCGTCTGAGTGAGCCCAATATTTTTTGCCGACTATGGTCCTATCTACTTAACTCAGCATTACAATCGGCCTTATGTCGGCTCCCGTTTATACTCACGTATAGTCCCACATACTTCAACGCGCTACCGTTCATACGTCGGCTCAATATTTATTGATCAGAGGGGTGAGTTGAGAAGGGGAGGGGGAGGAGGTGCCTTGACCTCCCCCCCCCCCCGTAAACTTTTTTCACGGGAAGGTTACTGATAAAAATATCTCGTGTGAGTCATCTCTTTCAATAAAAAGGTCCGTATTGAACTGCAAACTCAGACAACTCGTATTTGAAGGCACGAAATCAAAAGGTGCTAAGTAGCGCATCGATTATGCGAGATATTGGCGTTAAATAGCATTGACATTATGGTAGAAATAGAATAATAATAGGCTAACGGACTCATGAGTCGACTCACTCAGACTCATATCGAGGCGTGAGTCTGAGTCTGAGTGAGTCCAGGTGAGTAATTTTTTGTGAGTATGAGTGTGAGTGAGTTCTGTTGGGAAAAAGTTTGGTGAGCCTGAGTCCGAGTGAGTCCGGTTGAGGAAAATTTTGGTGAGTCTGAGTCCGAGTGAGCCATAAGGGCTTAAGGGTCCCCCATTTTTATTCTTTGTTTGAGGTATATTAACTAAATATGTAAAAAAATTCCTACTGGCACTGAAAAGTACAAAGTCATAGTTGACAAAGTGAAATATAAACTGAATATATGATGTTTGGGCTCCCATTTACGAATTAGGCTTGTAAGAACAAGCATGGGCGAGTTGGTAAGAATCTGTTAATAACGTATTAAAAACGCATCGACGATGAGCAAAAGGAACAGGATAAGCAGATGCAGAGAGAGCTCCGTGCTCCTACTTATTCCTGTCTTTTTTCCTTATCGTCTATGCGCTGTTAATGCCTCCTCTATGTATATGTACGAAGTATTGTGACGCAGTCACTCATCAACAAAAGACACCGCGACATTACTGACGATAAAGTGACCTTGTAGTGTAAGTAATTGATCAGACAGCCGAATATATGTTTCCGTAATTAATGTGAGCTTCTACAGCGCTCCTAAAAACGTAATTTGCCGTTTTTAATTCAATACTAGCGCTGCATGAGCTTATCTGAAATCGCTTGCACAGAAATAATGAAGCCATTGCTGCGCATCTATGACGTCACGACAACGTATTTTCTGATGTAGTTTGGGAAGTGGAACCGAAGCCCACCGGTGTTCATACGGCTTACGAAGCCGTCGTAGACGCGAATCTCATCTTGCGGCTGTAACACTGCAAAAAGCAAGCAAAAGACAACAACATTATCGTTAGTTAAGGCACGACCTTTTTCTCCAGCATTGTGACCCTTATACAATATTGCTGCTTTTACCGCGAGAAAAAAAATCCATTTTGTGTAATTTGCTTGAGCGGTTGAACATACAGCAGGCGATCAAGACGAAGGCTCTTATGTGTTGATCTGTGTCACAGCTCTCTGCGCACGGGTATATATACCCTGTTAATTGCGTATAGCAATGGAATTCGATGAAAAGAAACATATCTGAAAAATACAGAAACATAAAGACCTAGCATTTGAGTACCTATGAAATATAACGACGAGAGAAAGATAGGTGAAAAATACTCCTTAATGGACGCTGATGTTTTTATGGTGACATACGGCTACTCAGCCATTGTAGATGCTGAGAAAATGGAGAAATTTATACATACCACGGGCGCACAGACATAAAGAAGCGCACCTAATGACAAGTAATTAGAGCGCAGGGCCGAAGGCATTGTATTTGGACCATGGATTATGACGCCGGTAGTGTGTTGAACGCAACTCCAACGGTGGACCACGAGTTCAATAAAGTGAACTCGCGCATTTCAGTATTACTCAAGGAAACACGCAGGTTCCCGTTTCATGTCTCTTTTTTCCATAATTCTTAGAGGTGGACTTATACGAAGCAGTTTTCTCTCCCAGGAACTAATGACAATATGCAGTGCATTTCTTGTGTGGCGAGTGTGCATCTGAAACAGTAATAAATGTGCTGTTCCACAGAAAGACAATGGTCATCCACTGAAGGATGCGCAATGTGCACAGAAATTTCTTCACTGCAGTGATGCAGACAAATGCACTGTCAAAAAAATGATAGCCTTTTAGCGATATTTCACTCGCTAACTTTCCTAAAATTGCTAAACACTCCTTCACGCGCAATTTCATTAAAGAACAAAATGAAAAGCCAACAGTATATGTATTCCTGAAGGCCCCTCCTGAAAAAAATATATATAAATGAGGTTCAAAGAACACCCTAAAAGACATTGCATAGAAAGTCGTTGAGCAGGGATGATTACCACTCCTGCACACTGACGTAGTAAGGGGTTGCCACACCGGGCCTGTGCTCCCCTTCCTCCAGAAAAAAAAGTTTGCCATGGTATACAGAGCACAAATTGACACTCGACCACATCTGCCTGCCCGCCCACACTTCAGCCGACGGAGAGTGCCCCCCTCCCCTTCTGAAAAGATTTTCTGCCTAGGCTCCTGCTCCTGCATGCTTTGATCGTATATGCGCTACGCGCATGTGAAATGGGACCTGTTCAATAAGAGACAGCCTCAAATGACCACTTTCGATATTCATTGGAGGGTTAAACGTTCACATCTGCGCCATGCAGAGGAGTCAGACTGTCAATTTGGCAAAGTGGTATCCAATTATGTGAAAAGTTGCCGACGTCCCTGAAGCGCAACGAGCGAAGACATGAAAGCTCAAGAACAGAAAGTTACAGAAGACAATTACGAAGTTCACAATAAATAAAAAAAACAATTTGCGATCACTACCGCAGCAACATGATCTGCAATTATTCTCGCCATTTGAATTTCCCCAGCGCCACCATTGTCACCTCCGCTCGACGTAGAGGGATTTCTGTGGCGTGCTCCTTGACGGGTTAATGAAAACGGCGTCCAGCCTGCGGCAAAATTACTACGTGCGCACTAAAAGAACGACACAAAAATAAAGGGTTGTCGAGAGAGCACGCGGGTTGGCAATAGTATGCGCCGACCATTTTTCAATCGAACAACCTTATTACACCAGGCTTTGGGCCCCAGGCGTTTCTTTCGGCACCCAGGGGCTTCCTGTAATGCGATCCCAGTAGCCGGGGCCGAGGCGTGCTCTGTATCCCAAAAGCAGCGAGACGTTCGCTCTACGAGAAGGACGTGTGCGTGTCACATGTGGGTTCAATTAGATCGTCGCTGCGGGATGAAGGAGGCCGAGGAAGGATATCTCTCCGAGAAAGCATCCGGGTGGAATTGGGCGAATGATTATGCCGCGTAGGGCTGAGACAACTAATGAAAACATTGCAATGTAAAGGTAACAAGCGAATAAAATGATAAATTGTGCCAGCGGACCGGTAGGTGTATACAAACAAATATGAAATCCCTGGAGCTTTCCAAACATTGAAATACAATGAAAACGTTTCTACTATGGTTTAGATCTCTCGAAATTTCGCTGTAGGAAAGGTACATGCTCATTAAAGAGAAATACAAACAGAAGAAGCATATGAATTTCGATGCATTCATTATTTCGAATACACTCCTGTAGAATATAAATATTGAAATCTCACATGTACTCTGCAAAATAAGAACAAGAACTGACGTGGTTGAACGCGGTTAAACCAAGTTTGTCGAGCGCCATCCCTGTTTTACTTCCTTTGGGAATTGACGAGGCCCTTACCTTGGAGAGATATAACTTTATGACATGTCTTCTTTTAGGCAAAGACGAACATTTATGCTCCCGAACTGCGGGATCCTGTTGAAAGGTCTTCGGCGTTGAACTGCAGCATGCCGTACGTGCCGTTGTGCGCTGTTCCTGCTTACGGATGCGCATGCGAACGCGATTTTTCGTCAGCTTGATTAGTGTTTCGCTGAAGCTCTTGAAGCTGCGTTGGTACGTAACGCCACGCCGTGTAACGAAGCGCGTGATCAAAGCGCTGATACGCTGGAGAAACGTCGGCGCGAACTGATTGGCGAGAACTTTTCGTCGTCTCGCGGGAAATGTGTAAAAAATTTCTACGGCACTGACCCCCATTCAGAGGCGCCAGCTTAACCTTGGCTGAGCTTGAAGGTTAGATTCACGCAAACAGGTGTTTTCTGGGTGTGCACCTGGAGCAGTAGCACTATCACTCTACCATCTCAGATGAGCACGGATTTGTCTGCGAACCATGATATCACTTTATAACACGCGAGACACGGAGGAGACATATAGACAGCGAAAAATAATATGCGGAAGGCGGGCAGGTTAACCGGGACATAAATATTCACTCTCTTACCCTGCACTGCAGAAAGGGCAAGAGGCGGCAGAAATTAAAGAAACTAATAACGAGACTGTGAAAAATACAGATATGAAAATAACCACACAAACAAAAAATCATTGCAGTGTCATATTCGTTCATTACGAACAACCGAAAAAGTATCATTTGCATGCTTATGCTGTGGAGAGATCGCCGTAAACAACTCATTTTCATCAGACCGGTTGACGTCCAACAAAAGCGAGCGGTCTTACCACAAAGCTCTGCAGGCTGGGTGAATTACGCACTTCAACGTCGGACGCCCGTTGCTGTATAACGGTAGCCACAATTGACCACTGAGCGCTCTCCAAATAACCAATCTTAAAGGTAAACAGAAATCAGGAATGAGAATGCAGAGAACTAGTGTGTACGGGTTGGTGTGCCTCGCTGCCAGTAAGATAAATCCTCTATTTGTTTAAATATTATCAAGTGCGAATGAATTACATAAATAGGTAGTACGTATCGTATTATGTACATGTATTAGTAAGAATTCGCATTGCGCGTTAAACGCGGCTGCTTCATAGCTTGTGAAGCAGCGCCGACGCAGGCAGGCCGGTAGCAAAGTGCTACGGAAGGAAAATTCCGAGTTTTCACTGCAGTCATTGTGAATTTCTCCGTTGCAGCGATGCTTGCTCTACATGCCTGTTACCATCGTTTTTCAGTACACTAACAGCATTCAATGCTTGAGCCCACCTAGGCACTATTCGGTTGGGCATAAACAAAATACGCCGACCAGCATGCAAGCAATGAGGTGCCACTATCTGAATTCAAAACATGCAAGAGTATCCCGCTTGTAAGTTATTGTCGCTTCTTCCTAATACATTTCCTTGGTATGTATTAAAATATTAAAAAGGAAGGCATCTGTACTTTACTAGTGTCATCGACTCGGAAAACGTGCTCTGACAGATGAATATTGGAACGGAGACACGTCACATGACAGCATTATTTACAATATCTCCACTGAAACAGTAGATGGCGCTGCCAAAACGTATACGGCGAACCGAGAAACGCTGGTTCATCAAAAATTAAGCGGCTCATTGTAACAATGAATGGTCAAGTTATGAAATAGGATGATACAGGTACCATACAAACGGTAAAGGACAAAAGACAGGCCACGCGAGCCGTTGTCTTGTCTTACCGGTGATCCTACGTGCTGATTCCACCAAGTTTACCGCAAGTATGGCTGAGGCCCCCTTTCTGTTAGGAATGAGCCAGCGGTTAACGCAGTGGCAAGAAAACGCAGTATAGTCCAAGACGGACTGAGTTTATCAAGACTATCGACTTCGCCCCCAATGAAGCCATTGCTCTTCATTGTTCACACCCACGCTTGTCGGTTTGCGTCTACAGGCAATGAGATGCCTTCCAGAAACCAGCCGGTAGCTGTGCTGCAGGACCCACCTTCCTTTGACTAGCTACGCCTCTCTCACACAATAAGTCCCGTCGCGTTGTCGCAAGACTCACACGCGTAGTTACTATCCGAATCACGAGTATCAGTGACAGATGAAGTTGAAGGCAGAGAGGGCTGGTGAATGGAAACGGGCTGGCACGTCCCTAGTGTCCCATAGCCAGAAACAAGGCCGGCCCGTCTATTCCTATACCGCCCTTACCTTCAGCAGCAATGTTCCCTATCGGATAGACTCGCTTTACGACGCAGTAAATCTTGGCGATATAAACGAAAGCGCCGGAGCTGCCAGTGCGTGTCAGACGGGACAGCGTCGTCGCCGGACAGTTGCAATAGTAAGCACCTCGGGTGCGCACAATTTGGTCGTATCGCCTGGACCAAAAATTATTCAGTTTTTTCGATGTCAACGTGTAAAATATAGTTGTGTAGAGAGGACAAGGACACCAAGGAAAAAGGAGCTTGTAGGCTACAAATGTCTCAGGGCGTCAAACTAGCTAGCACTATGAAGTGAGCGTATCAGTACAATCGACTGAGAAAAAAAGCGAGTAGATGGCTTTCGCTTTGAGCCGTCTTCGGCAAATGCATAAGGGACAGAGTGGATATATTTTACTGTCAATACGGTGTGAATTTTGTTCAATTAGTTGCTGCGCTGAATGTTTATAAAAACAAAACATGCAATGAATGGTCATCAAAGAGAGAGAGAGAGAGAGAGAAGGAATGTAGGAAAGGCACGGAGGTTAACTAGACAATGCGTCCAGTTTGCTACCCTACACATTGGGAGGGGGAATAGAGGAGTAAAAGAAAGAGAGAGAAGGATAGACACATGTAACATCACACACACAGTGCCGAGTTTCAAAGGCGGTCGCTCAATAAGGTTCTTTTCAAGTACCGCAGGAGGGCTCGTGTGGCTTTCTGGGCTGATATGCTGCGCGACCAGGCTGCTAAGATCTTTGCTTCATTAAAGGGCCGGTCATCCAGTCTATTCAAGGCACACTGGAGAGTCCGGCGATCTTCATCAAATTGGGCACAGTGGCACAAGAGATGTTCAATAGTCTCTATACAATTGCAGCTTTCGCACATGGATGAATCTGCCATGCCAATGCAATGGCTGAATGAGTTAGTAAACGCTACACCGATCCACAACCGGCACAGCATCTGTAGCGTCACGTCGAGAAATCTTGGATGGCAGTTGTAGCTGGAGTAATGATTCACGGTTCTCAGGGCGAGGATTGGAGTTAAGCGGAGAATTCCAGTGCGCAAGCGTGGCATTATGCGCGATGTGACGAAGTTCTCTAGCTGTATTTACTCTTCACACGGGTATGAACAGTGTGGGCGCTCCATCGTGGGCACATCGGGCAGCGTCGTCAGCGAGGTGGTTACCACTCACGCCACAGTGACCTGGCAGCCATTGTAAAACAATGTCGTGCCCTTGAAAAGGAAAAACTAAAGTAGCTAAGAGAAGCTTTTTGCCAAAGATGAATACCCACACTAAAGGAGTTTAAGCATGGACAAGTTGGTATGGATCCATAGGAAACTATTAACAGCGCATAGCAGAAAAGGGAACAGCCGAGAACAAACACAGGCAAAACGCAGTGCTCTGAGCTGTTTGTGCGCTCCCATTTCGTATACTTGTACGCGCTTTTATTGGTTTCTAATGGAGCCTCGTTGAACTGCACACTTGAAAATCTATCCGTTAAGAGTGCGACGAAACAAAAGACGGTAGGAAAAAGTTAAGAGCCGAGAATTAAGGGGCGGTTAAAGTGTAGGGCGTGGTTGCGGACGCGCACTCTGTAATTATTGCGCGTCTTTGCTTAATCACTTCTTGCGGCAGTGTCTATGAGGTCGAAAGTTCTTTGCATTGACGGTGGTGATGATGGCTCTGCGGTAGATCTAAATTACGAGCGCGACTAGGGCATTTGCGTTTGTTCCACGTTGAACATGGCCACAAGTTCAAACACAAACGTCTTTTTTTGGTGCTCTTAAAGCCTCTAAACGACTGCATTCGCTCTTTCATCAAATTTTCCTGTTGTCATAAAAATCTACCAAGGTAAAACTCAAGGTTTTCTTAACTATGAGAGGTACCTCAGGCTGTTAAATTCGCACTTAAATTGCAATAATTAAATAATAAGACGAATACACTTCCATTCTACTGCACTGCGTATCAAGTACACCGACGATCAACTGAAAGATGGTGCAGTAGTAGAAAGTAGGGCTCAATATTGCAGCACCACCTGTCAATCAGGAGGACGCGCAGGACTACGCGAAATTTAACTGTGAGAATGACTCTCATTTAGCATGAATCAACTTTACGTAAGACACAAGTAAACTGGCTACTTTAGGTGAAATTGCTGCTGTAGTTGAAAGGCAAGGTACCGAAATTAAGACACGCTTATTCTTGTTAACGTCTGAATAAAAATGCACTTCCATGAAGCCACGACAGTGCCTCTAAAGGTCAGACCGTGTTTACCTGGTGAAATACTTTCCATGCTGAATTAGTCTCTTATTTATAGCATTGCTTCTCTCTACTTTAAATAATGAACCACCGTTAAAATGTACTTGACATGTAGCGCCTTCCTCATATTCTGCAAATTTACCGCTTCATTTTACATAGCACATACGAGAACTTTTTTGCTGTTCACCTGCTTTTTCGCGTATGCATGGCGGCGCACAAATTTCGTGACTTGTTGCCAGCCAGAAGGAGGCAGCATTAAACCTACGTGTTCACCTTATCATCTCAAGTCCGTGTGACATGTAATGAACATAAGAAGTACATTACATACTTTTAGTTCTGGACATCTTATTCTTATTGCCTTTTGACAACGAGGTGCCACATGCAAGTGCAATAAATTAACTAGCGGTGCATGCTTCTAACCACTCCACTTTATTCCCTAGCTCGATCTACCTGCGGCCACGCAGTCGCCCACGTATTCAATGCGCCCACACAGTCGTTCTAATCACTGCCAACACTACATCTATTTTCGGCTTGCGTCACTCAGAGGAACGACTCTCACTGCGCTGCAGACGAATTCTCTGACAGGGGCTGTTTCGCCACACTATACTTCCAGAAGCCTTGCGCTCCAAGGGCTGTAGGCTCCACCGCTCCGCCTATTAGTTCTATAGTTTGCCCAGTGTTTTTTTTTTTTTTCGTGAAAGCAGCCTGCTTGTGATAGTCTGCCAGCATTATTTTTTTTTTCATTTGTACAGCGCTGCTTGCGTGTGTATTACAGCTAAACTATTTCTGCCTCGAACAGCACCTAGCACAGAGAAATTGTTGATAATATAATGATCCAATGCGGTGTCAGAAGCACCGAAAACAAACACCGCCAACGCAGAACATCGCGCGTAGGCTTCACAGCAGGTGAGCCCGTCAGGTTTTATGTCAATGCGGTGTAGCTCACTTTCTATTTTAATGGAGTTTGCAAATACCCTCGAACACGTACGGTGAGATGCCTGTTTGCATTTAGGACTGGATTTATGGTTCTGCTACTCACATTGGATTAACGAACGAAACATAGTTTCCCTTCGTAGCAAAGAGCCACTGCGAAAACTATACGCTGCACTTTTTCACACTAATGGCGCGACAGAAACATAAAAAGAATCGTTGGCACAATCATTCTTTTAAATGCGAAGCATTTCTTAGCGAACCCTAAGCACTTTGTGGATTTCTATCTATCTATCTATCTATCTATCTATCTATCTATCTATCTATCTATCTATCTATCTATCTATCTATCTATCTATCTATCTATCTATCTATCTATCTATCTATCTATCTATCTATCTATCTATCTATCTATCTATCTATCTATCTATCTATCTATCTATCTATCTATCTATCTATCTATCTATCTATCTATCCGCCTATATCTGGGCGCTCTCGTGATATCCTCCTTAGCTTGGGGTAGACAAAAATTGGCATGGGAGGGTAAGAGAGTTTGACGAATATGACTGTCTCGTCATGACATGAATAACGTGAAAATCCTTACTTAGGACCTTGCATCACTCACAAACTGGCTCGATGATTTCTTGTTTATTTATATTTTTGTGTTTTTTCGGAATAAAAATTCAGTTGAGAGCGTTTGTCGTGTGCACTTCTTCTGTCACTTATCCCTTTTTGTGAGCGCTGTACAGTCCTAAGTATGAATCAATACCAACCCGCTCATTTTTCTGTTCTAAGTGAAAATCTTGTCGCGTACGTTGTCAAACCCTTTCCTCCGAACACGTGTGGCACATAGCCGTTTACCACGGGCCGCGGTGTACGGGTATGCGCCACAGCTGATTGACAGTTCATATCTACCAAGGAACGGCGAGAACTGACACTGGTAGTTTAAATGCGAGGGCGTTAAGAAAAACTGACATCGGGAGCGTTGACCTGACGAATGGAAAGAATAAATATTAGGATCCCAGCATCATTCGAACCCAAGCATTCTGCGTAGCAATCAGGTATTCTACCACAAAACCACGCCAGGTCTATAACTGGTTTGGAAGGACAGCCTATGCAGGTGTAATGCCGGTGCAACGTCAATTGTGGTTGCAGTGTTGGCTATCTAATTTTATAACAAAGCAATGAACATTACATATGTACTCCTATGATACAGGCGTCATACCAGGTTAACGTCAGTTGTGGTTGTAGTGTTGGCTCCGCTTTAATAGATGTTTAATAAAAGTTACATTTGTATTCCCATGATTCAGAAAGCTATATTGAAGCATTTCTCGACCCTGGAGACATACGCTAACGAAATTTACGTAGGATATGCACATCATCACATCGTAAAGTGCACTTCGTTTCGATAATACGGACGTCTCTGCTCTAAGTGAGTGCTGACGTTACGTCGGACCTTAAGTTGCCCTTTAAACCCCAGCGTAGTCGACGCGACTGGTAAGGCCACGATGTGCATGCAACTAGTATGCTTATAAAAATACGCCGATCTGCCTCGTCACTCGCTCAAAGCCAAAAAATGCAGCATAGACAACTACTCGCTGATTGCTTCGCATGAAACTGATTCCCACAAGGGGTGCGATGTGCAGATTTTTTATCGAGATGTTTGCTAGTTCGCTTGCTTGCAACGCATCCATGGATAATAATCCTAAACAACACGCTCCACCTGCCGTGATGGCTCCGCATATCATTAAACATGGTCTGCCTATAAATGAAAACACGATTATTACATTCGCTACAAAAAAGAGTACTAAAAGGATAACCGCATGCATATTTATGTTAATAAGCCAGTAGACTAAGTAATGAGTGCATGCCCACTATTTCTTGAATTCGACAAAACTAGCGCGTGCGAGGTGCTGCATAGATATAATTGCTAAGAAGATGTTTGTACCGAACGTTTTTTCTTTCTTTTTAAAATTTTTAAATGTCAAGACATCTTCAGTGTGCCGCACGCATTGACTAACAGAGAAATTGAGTCATGTGAAAGTTTTGATCCATGTTCTGAAATTTCTTTTGAACCAGTTTCCTGGTCCAAGGACAGGATGGGCTGTCGATTTCTCTTACAAATTTTCTAGGGCTAGAGAGTTTTGTGACCCTGTACCAGATTGCTCATCGGCGGAGTGATAAATGATATGCTTACAGTCTCTATCTGGCTTTAGACACTTCAAATAAATACACCTTTGTTGATTTAGACGTGTTCATTTGTAATAGAACATTTGTTGAGAGAGAAGTTCTTTGATGGTGTTAAATCAAATCTCTTATTATTATACGAAATTTACTCACAAAGAAAATTCTCTATAGTGGCAGAACTCCCACGACACATGGAGACGTGGCTTCGCAGCCTTCGACTGGAAGTAGCGTATAGAGAGTTTACTGCACAAGATGCAATGATCCAACTTAATTGCGTGTTGCAGGGTTCATGACAAAAATAATATTTATCCCATCCTTATGTAATGCGTAAACTACGCAAATGAAATTACAATATTACAGGAAAAAGCTAGCAAATTTAGTCAAGCACCTCTTCCCATTACAATTACATGGACCGTGGCCTGAAAAGCATATTCAGCAAAAAGCGAACTTCTTTATAAAACACTTCGTAGTGGACACTAATCTAGACAGGCGCTTGTGCCGAGCACTCATGCGTAATTATATATGAAGCCGTGTGTTATTTCGTATACTCTGAGTAAAACAGAAATGTGTGCGTGTCAAGGCTCTGTTACAAACAGAATTACATAACGTAGACTCAATGCTTCGCGCAAGATCACATTTTAGGGTTCTCTCTCCAGCATAACGCAGCAGACGAAAACATTTATGTGTTCGAGACAAAGAGTATGTATCACTTGCTTCGTTGAGTTCTGGTTTTACACGTATAAGACTTCCTTTAAAGTGATACGGGGCAAGTCAGGACTCACAAAAAGTAATCAAATGACCTTTTTTTTTTCTACGATTGTGCTCCCGAAGCCACTTGAAGCTGTCGAGTAGCAGACAAACTGATAAAATAATGCATATTATTAACCAGTAAACAACAGGAGAAAGGCGGGCTAATTGGCACGTATGTCAAAGATATTACTGCCCATAATGAAGGCATTGATCTATGCTCTACCGCTGTGATGTACCACTTTTTCTGCTGATGACGCAAGCCAGACGTCGGGCGTGACAATCGCGACTCACGATGTTCAACAACGTACACCATATATTCTTTCCAATATTTCGTATGCACACTTCTCCTCTGCTGGGTCCCAAAAGTGTGTTTTTTGTAATCAATACATGTCTTATGTTAAATAAACTTTGAAACTTTCAAGCTTTCCTCGCTCGCTTTTCATCACTTTCATTTTTACAGTACCGCCAAGCATGGATACTGTTGATCTCACAGCGGGACGCACGTGAATGATTGAGCGAGGATCTGTCTTGCTCAGTACTTGCCTCACGACTGCTATTGCGCAAAACAAGACTCTTTTCAAACTCTTGCCAGATATTCACTACTCGTTCATATCAAAGATATCAAAGGCGCCACCGCCCACACTACTGTGCAGAGGCCGTATGCACAGGACCACAAAACAGATGCGCTCACATAAAATGATAAGCTTCGTTGATCGGCTGAGCCGTTGCAGACTCTCATGCGCCATAGCTAATACAACTACGGCATGTCTAATCGCAGTGGTTCTATGGGAGGGCGCTGCTTGCATGTGAGGCATACACCAGTGCAACGGGGAGCGGCGTCCCCGTTATGACTTCATTAATAGCGCTGTACCGAGTTCGCTAATTAGCCCCAGCGCCGTCCCGTGTTGTTGTATGCGAAGTCCTGTCTCCATTACTTGGTTGCGTGCCAACACCAAAACGACATCGCTATGGAACTACCAACGAGAATGCTAGGAATAAACGCGAAATTGCCGAGTCCGATTATTACTGAATCGCGCTTCTCGGTTTGCCTATATACGCCGATGTTCATCTAATTGTCTTGGCATAGGAAAATGGTGGATATATACAGAGAACGAAAAGAAGAAAAAGAACAAAGCTTCTGATGAGGACCGACGCGGAGAATAATGAGTACAACTCAATTAAAAAAACTCGCTCCCAGAAGAAACGATAAATAAGAGCTCATTCCCACCAGCGATGCTCGAGGATGAATCATCGCTAAGCGGGACAGATTTTTTGTTCTTCCTGCGATAAACCTGGCCCGCCTTTATACTTTCCGCTGTATTTATTAAAGGCGGCGCATTTTAGAGGCCTGGGCTGTCGTCTCATGTCGTCGCTTGGCGTCACGCTCAAAGTAGCAATGCTGTCACTTGGAATCACGCTCAAAGTGCCAAAACAAGAACCATGTGGCATGCACCAAAAGAATAATATGTAAAGAAATTTTCTTTCCGGGGCTGGATTTGGAACCTGTGCCCCACCGGTCCGAAAGCGAGTACTTTGTACACTAGGCAAAGCGCCCATGCTTGCTCCATGTGAACGGAACTGAAGCATACGAATGCGTTCTACCGACTATGCAAAAAAAAAAGAGAGAAAGAAGAGGGCGCTAGAGGTCAATTCACTACTTAAGTAGGTAAAAAGAGGGTTCTACAGTTCAAGTTAGTACCAAAGTAGGACAAGAGAGGGCATCACTGCATCACAAATGTAGGTTTGCTTTCCCGTCATGGACTCCGAGCAGGTGCACGTTTGGAAGTCAGTGTCGCCGAAGGACTCATTCTTCTATCCGAGCCAGCGAAGCGAGAGCCAAACAATAGCGCCAGGAGTTAGGCGCAGATCGATGTACGAAAGAAGCGGAGACAAAACGCCAGTGAATGCGAGGTAACTTTTTTCCGCATCTTTCTCCGCTCACCTTCTCTACTTTGAAGTTGAGAAGGATATTAGGCATTCGATGCATCGAGTGAAAGCCTTTGAAGTCCGCATTGAAGAAAATACCAGTGGGCTAGCGCACCCCGCCTTCGTGACTCCGAGGAAAAAGTGAAGACGAAATCGACGTACAAGATAATCCGCGAGCAGCGAATAATTTTTGACGAATCATGCATTAATTTGTTCATCCAGTTCTTTTGAGGGAGTGCGCGCAGGCAAGCTAACATAGTGTACGGTGCTCAGCACGAAAGTTAAGGAATTTGTCAAAAGCGGTAGATGAAAGTTTCTATCAGGAAAGTTTTTAAACTCCACCATCCACAGCATGTTTTCAAATCCAAGGTATCGAGCATACTACCACGAAGGCAACGAGTTTCACCCCATGTCCTAAAGAAATACGAAGCATTAAATTTGCTTGCACTGAAAAGAGAAGAACGACGTTAGCGGGGTGAGTCGCCTGGAATGCACACAAAACTGGCCGAGTCCTCCAGAAACTCTGACACATGTTAGCAGCAAGAAAGCAATGTAAACGTGAACAGTAGTTTTTTTTTTTTTTTTTGTCCGCTATGCTGGGTTGGGGTCCCGTTCTCCTTCCCCTTCAAAATTTAACTTGGCTCTGCCCTGTTCATTTTTCTTTTCTCATTGGCGTTGCCTGCTATATTATTATGGTGCGGGCCGAGGTTTTATTTTTTTTTTCCATACCTCACAATAAAGAAAGTGACATTGATTTTAGGGGTCGCATTGCAAGTCCCTGCGATGAGGCTGCTTCCGAGAACCATCCTGTTTATGCTCCAAGGAGCCACTTCGATGTTGTTCCATGGCAGATGTGCAACTGCGTCGGAAAAAAGACATGTTTGAACGAGCTGCCTACAGACAGCTTGACCGGGCCACAGGCCCAAAACACAAGGCAACAACGAAAGGCAATTCAAAGCAAAACCATCACACACATACAACTTCATGTGAAAAAAGAACAAATAAACAAAAGAACAACAACAAAAACACTGCATAGCAAAGCAGACAAAAAATGAGCGGACAAGTTGTTATGTGCTTTTTGCACACACAGCGTACATTATTTTCTCCAAATGATATTAATATTAACATATTCTTACGACCATCATGTGTCCCATAAGAGCACAAATAAAAATAGAGATGCAGAGGAGGGAGAAACATTCTATTTGAATTTTACCAAACCTAAAATAGATTTAGGGGTACATCCTTATACATAGAACGAAGTTTTTATGCGTGCAGGTAAACAGGGCGTAGGTTTTATGGGTGCAGGTAAGCTTGTTTTCCAGAGTCATGACAACCCTCATTTCTTTCTCCATACACTTCTCGAAGGAGCACTCAAGTTTGATAAGAGTGACAAACTATACATATTTTTCCCTGTCTGTCTCACAGCTACTGTGTTTGGGTGCGGTGCTGTGAGACTCGACTACAGCGGTACACAGTAGAGTGCAGAAACGCTAAAATTTACATGAACAAAAGAATAAAAGCGAGACAGACGCAGCTTCCTCAGGGTACAATGCGGAAACTCCAGCGCTCGAGCGGCGATCTTTATAAATGGGTTCACAGAGCCTTTCGCTCTAGCATCCCTTCTTGTTTGTGTTCATTTCTTTTTTTGAAAGTCGCCGTTGGATACCGCCTTCGTGCTCTCGGGGTGGATACAAACTTTGTCGACTTCCTTCACTCACCGTTTCTTTTTTCTTCTGCTTCGTTCTACCAATTTGGCTGTCGCTCTCGTTTGGTCATGCCTCCCGGGCATGAGGGAAATGATTATCCGTAGCCCGCTTCACTTTCTGTCCTTCTCACTGCATTCACATTTTCGTTTATTCAACGTCAGGCACCTCGTGCATTTATCTTTCTTTGGTAGAAGCTCACAGCTACGCAGTTTGTCATTCCATGAAGATCTCTTATTTTTTAAACGAACGCTCCGGCGCTAGTGAAAGTTGCAATTTTTAGGGACAAAGAAAAAGACTAAAAACAAAATGAGGAACATTAAAAGCAAGTAGCACAGGATGATAGAAGTAGAAAGTACATAGCAAGGGGCTGCCATGAACATTCAGTATATATACGAAGTCCACACGCACTGTGCCATTAACGGCAGTTTACACACACATCCCTGTCCAAAGGCTCGAGGCGGAACACACTTCAATGAATATTAGGGACTACACATATAACCAAGGAACGATCACAAAACAACCAGCCTTCACTGTATCTCTTCGCATTTGCTGCGTTGTTTGTTTTCGCAACGCATTTTCGCTCCAGCTTGATCCTAGGCAGAGAGGGTTCTCGGAGTCATCGTTACATTGAAGATTGCGTCATTCTTAGCTCCACAGCCGTATTCAGGGCGTCAACGCAACAATACTTTGAATTCAAGTACAATCCACGCTTTTTCGAAACCCTATTTTCCATGGCCTTTTTTTCCCTTCGAGAATGCTTATGCAAGGCACGCATTGTATGCACGAAAAGAACATAAAATGCCTGCTTACTGGAACACATTTTTCAGTTGTTTCTCAAACGTACATTTTCATGCACGAAATCGATTTTTGATGGTGCTCTGTTCAGTTGTGTTCTGTACAGCTATAATTTAAAATTGCTCAGGTACATCATTTTAGTTTAGTGGTAACTCAACTGGCGCTACCTTTCCCTGCTTCTTCTAAAATCACCGCTTGTGTTATTCCCCTTCGAAATCGATTCGAGGAATATAATGTAACAAATAAAAAAAATATTTTCCGTCTAATATTACTGCGAATCGATCTATATCATGGAGGCACCCGTGTTGTGAGCTGTTATGTTCGTTTCAGAAGAAGGCGTCTGCAGCAGCCAGAACCGGTCGACAGTTTGATAAGGATTCGATCGGGGTGCGCTGGTTTCGCGGCATTGACGGTATGCTTGGGTTTTCGTCGAGAGACGAAACAGGCTGGTGTTGGCACACAGGGAAATGTATTTCAATCAATACACTCACGCTTCTCATAGCTTTAACTTTGCTTTCACGGAGTCAGGTTCTGGATGTTTCTAGCGTGCGCTGTGTATTGAACCTGGTTATTCTAACCACGCGCAGCGCATCACTGTATTACCTCGTCTAGTTATTCAGCCTTCTCAACTTTCTTTAGAAAACGGCCAAGGGATCCCCAGTCATGACTATAATATAACCCAAGCTGACAACAAATGTAATGCACGTCTGTGTAAATACACGTTAAAATAAAGAACAGCAAGTGCGTGTTGAAAGTAAAAGAAAGAAAGAATGATTCCTTGGCTTATCGGCCATCTATGTTTCCGCAAAGTTAATCGAACGTTTAGTTAACAGCGCCTCTCTCTTTTTACTAGGCGTTAAACATACGGGAAGTACGCCTCTCACAATAAACACCCTTACGGTTGAAACATTTATCTTTACTTGGATTCTGCGAGACAGTGCGGCTTAAAATATATCACTGTGCCCATGCTTGCACAAAAAGAATAGGATACCCTTTCATATCTGAAACAATGTACGTCACGACTCGGCGTATGGCCACTGTGCGCCCATAGGAACCAAGGACTCTCCTTGATCGGAACCCAGATGGTAATCAGAGAAATTTTCCCAAGCATTTGCGAGTACCTATGGTGGTGAGCAACCACCATAGGTTGAGCTAAGCCCAGATTCAGGATAGGGTGCTGGTTTCGATGCTCCTTCTGGATTAGCAATCGCATTTTTCTTTGTTGGTGGTAATTAGAATACACCGGTCAACAAATTTCTTTAGCAGAAGCGTAATGGGGAATATTGACGGACGTTACATAACAAAGGTGAGGAGTCAATACACAATTGCTTTGACGCACATGAATTTCTGTCTAACGCAAATTTGAAATTTTGATATTTGTTTTCGTAATAACCGACTACACTCCACACATTTCAACACATTAAGTGCGCTGAAACGTTTTATAATTAGTGGAGTGGTTAGAAGTTAAAATATGAATTAGTTAAAAGAAGGCGCAACGGGCCTCTCCGTTCCCATGATTTCTTTTTTCTAACTGTCATGTGGGTCAAGAACGATGACTTCCTTTTCCTTGGCTCCTCTGCGCTTCTTTTGTAGTCGCCAAATCCCGGCCTTCTTTAGACTACTCCCCTCCCCTCCTCGTCAAATGACGCTCCGTTAACGTTCGCAGAATACTGCATTGAAAACAAAGTTTGTTCTGGCACTGTGGGACCAAATTCATTGCATATGCCCAGCCCGTGCACACACACACACACACACACACACACACACACACACACACACACACACACACACACACACACACACACACACACACACACGCACGCACGCACACACACACACACACACACACACACACACACATACACACACACACACACACACACACACACAAAGACAGGCGCGCGCGCACATGCACGTGCATTTACGCGCGTTTACGCAGGCTATAAATGCATCAGTTTTCTATCTCGTCTCGCCGTTTCAAGAGCCTCTCGTAGGAAGGAAGTCTTCCTTCATGCAAGGACTGATTTATGTATTTCGGAACACTTGTGGAACAACTGTACGCTGTAGCAGGCGGAACAGGAAAGCGTGCCTCTCTCGCAACGCTCAAATGCCTCCAAAAACACCAAGAGGTCGTAAATAATGTTAACTCACTCAACAAGGACCTCACAAACGAACTCAAAATTACAGAACAAATAAACTAACGCAACAGAGAGGGCATAAAGAACAATCCAAGTAGTAACGAATGGGGAAAAGCGTGCAAATAAAGAAAAGCGAGGAATTTCTAAAAGGGCAACTAGGGTTTATCGGATAATGGGCACTCGGCCGCAGTCCATCTTGGGCAGCGCCTGGAAACTCTTCTCGGTACTTTTATGATTTTTTTTCTTTCTTGCCCACTCTAAAATGTCCTTGCACGGACCATTAAAGACGTCCTTTACGGCTGCCTGCTCACGAACGTACCTTGTCATTTACCAAACATATCTGGAAGTGGAAAAAACGAAAGTATATAACCACACTCTTACCGTATCCTTATTATTGCAATAGCAATTATAGTGATTTCACTTTTGAACTAATACGATGTACAGACGTCCACATTTATGCTTGGAGTACTTAAGTATATCTTCAGCGTATTAAACAACGTGATATTCTTACACTGTGACTATTTTTAGGACTATATAACTGTTAGCCAGCGTACGTCACCAGGACAAGTAAGCCACGCAGTTTTCAGCTCAGCATTCGGGAATTGTAGCCGATTCTTAGGTAATACCTTTTAGTCGATTTGCAGGGCCACCTCGCCCACTATACCTAGGCCAGCACATGAACCCGATAGATATCCACGTCAAGGCTTTCGAAGCCACAACGAAACTACTTGACGTATGTAGTTACAAGATCTTCTGCACGACACTTAACAGTTGAATGGAGGCAGTCTGGAAGAGCACATAGAACGTAGCTACAAACAATGAGCTCTTTCGCATATTTCTCGAAAAAAAAACAACAACATGACAATGAATTTGTTTTTGCGACTTTTACACCTAAATTGTTGTGACGTTATATACATGAGTATCCTTAAAGTAAATTTTAATCATCTGTATTGATTCCTGGATTGGAAACACACAGCTCTGCAGAGGCAAATCGTATCGCTGCTTTTTCGTCTTCACATTTAGATATGTAGCTATAAATTAAACAAACCAAATCACTACGTATGGCCATGTTTTGCAACAGTTCTTTTTTTTTTCACTTGAATGAGAGAATGTTGGAGGCCAAGGGTATCAGAATCACTCGCGAAGGCCGCTGCAATTGAACAGTGAAACATGTTGTTCCAATACGTTTTCTGTTTTTTTTATTCGGACGCGATCCACCCTGCTAAGAATGCCAAGCATATGCAACGCGGATGTGCTGTTCTAACTAAAATAAACATCCCAGAGCTTTCTTGCGAGTACCATGATCTCAAAATGAGGCGTGCTGTATATTGGAACACTCTGAAGTATTTTAGCAGGCTCATGTTATCTAATGCCTGAGTAAACGAGCGCTTGTCACTTCGCCTTCCTCCTAATGTGGTTAGCTCGGTCAAGATTCGAGTCGACATCTCGGTCTCTGTAATGCAACGCCATAACCACTGGACTACCAGAAGTACCGTCACAGTCGCAACAAACAAACAACTTAAATGAATACCTTCTGACCAATCCGTGTGGCCCACCTTGGGATTGCATGATCACGAGACCTCCAAAATTGGGGCCTTCACAGAAGTACTCGGTGGCAATAACTTACATCTCAACAGTCATTTTATATATTGAATGCCACAAAAAAGTTTTTATGAACACAAAATTCTAGATAACGGGTTTTGTAAGGCGATGGAGGAATAGGGTGCTTTCGATCAAGTCAACACACTTGTTTACTGATGTCGTAAACGAATACTAGGTAAAAAAGCGAAAGAAAAAAGGATTCGCTGGCAACTGAGTCATTGGACTATGAATAAATACATTGTTGCTGCTATTGCGAAGGCTAGCCAACAAACGTCAATATTAGCATACTCTAGCCAAAGTTTATCATCATTTAGCCGGCATCTGCCGTCCCTAGCCATTATTTAACAACGTCACCTGAAATTTGTCGATAGTCAGCCAACAATAATCATCTCGCCGCCATCAGCCAGCGGTTGTATAAATGTGAGTACGGCATTTCCATTCGGTTAAAACTATTCATTGCTCCCAATTACAGACTGTGAGTCTGCGAAGTCTCAAATAATAAAAACGAAGCACTGTCAGTGTATAAGCAAGAGCCAGGAATGCACTCTCGAATGTTATAAATAGGCCACCATTATAGAGCCAGCCAGGGCAGGTGCCCCTGGCGCATTCTTTCCCGACACCTGATAAATAGCTTCCTCTGCACCATGCTAATGTGCGCCATCTACTTCTTTAAGCTACACCGGTACAGAGAAGAATACGCGGGCCGCTTCATCGCAATTACTGACGTCGTAATTGCCTCTTTAGCATTTAGGAAAAGCGATTAAGGCACAACAACAACAACGCCTCCGATGCTTTCTTTCGGCGCTGTTTAGAACGCCCTTCCCCTTGTGTCAAAGCGAAGTGAGGTTAGCAAATCCTAATAAGCTAATCATTGACCTCCGTGTTGACATGTAGAGACAAAGAATGCAATGTTCATATGTAAACAAGATTATGGAAATTTTTCGTTAAAATGGAAGAAGTGGAGTTCGACATGTCATGAAACGAAGGAATATTGAGAGAGAGATAAGATTCTTTAATGAAATGCACGGAGAGGTTAGCCTGGTTTGTCGCCTGGCTTGCTACTCCAGGTGTCGGGTGATTATGGTATATACAATGATCACATATACACCATATACACACAAATAGTACATACAGTCACAAACACACATATATACATAAGAAGAGTCCTTCACAGGCTTTGGCTGAGCTGAGTGTTCTTCAAAAACGCCAACAGCGCTTTTGTGCTGCGCATCGCACAACTGCTGTCTTGCCACGGGCCGAGAAGGTGCCGCAGCTCCAAGCTCGAGCCGCGTTGCAAATGAAGTGCCTCCTTCAGAATCCGTCGTTCTGCGTCGTAACGGGAACAGTCGCAGAGTACGTGCCTTAGGTCTTCCCGAGTGTTACATGCACCACATGGAAGGAATATTGAATTTACATAATCTGTGCCAATTACGGAAATGAGAACACGCACAGCAGAATACAGGAGGTAACAGATTTATGCTAGGGGATTTGGATGTTTCTCATGTGGGGTCGGCTGGCGTAGCCTAGAGGTAACAGCAGAGGTAACTGCCTACCCCGGGATATTCTCACCATTGCCTCATCATCTGCCTTTCAAGACAACGTTATTGATCATCTTGAATACTAAAAAAAACGTTCCTGCTTATTGTTAACCTAATTTAAAACCGACCCCTTATGCCATGGCCCTCCAAGAAAGGAAGGGTCATTACATTAAGGCAGTAAACTGAACCTAACTAACTGCGTTTATCTGGCAGTGAAGGAAAAGTGGCTAGAGATGATGTTGCTGATGAGGTAGATAATGACAACGACGTTTACTGGTTTTGGGGCTATGTATAAATAGTGCTCATTTGTAATGTTAGGGTATGCTGTTTATGCCTGTAAAGTGCTTAGGTACCTGCTCAGAACAGCTATTTTACCATGCCCGTCAGAGCCTAATGAGGGGAAGTCAGCCACGAGCTCCTAATTGCAGCAGCTGTTATTTGGCGGTTTAATTTTCTTCTACGAAAGAGAAATTGTCAATAATTGGAGTGACAACATTCATGATAACTTGTCACACTTAATTTTTGTGCTTAGCATTTTATTTTGTTGCTTTTTGAAACCATCACCATTCTGATTTCAAGTCATTGCACTGTGAACACATGCGCACTTGTCGTTTCTGTGGGTGTGTGGAGTGGCAGATCACCGTAAGTCAAGCCATGCGTCGGTTCGGAGGACAATATTTTGGTAGGCAGCTGGACCCAATTTGCGGTATTTGCTATTCGGATGAGCCGACCACGGCAAACAATCTGTTCTAAACATTTCCCTACTATGAGCACTGCGAAAAATTGTCCTTGCCTCTGTCTCGCTTTTAACCCACGCATTCTCCTCCCTACGAGTAGGGCAGCAATCTGAGCAAATCATCGTTAACGACTTTGTCTGATCTTCATTTTCTCCATCCATTTCCTTCTGTACATGCATATTCAAGAAATTGAAGTTCTATAGCCATCAGGTCATGTTGGATGAGCAGACATTGCACTAATATTTCTATTCGGGAGATACCCCACTATACATCTACATTGCATTTCTGTGTAACAGTTTCTTAGAAGCACAGTGTACTGTAAAAGCAGATCGAGATGACTAACCGTAACACCAACGCATTTTCTGCGGTAAATTTGGTGCGCTAATATGTCGAAAGCTGGGCTATGTCCTGAAATTTCACCGAAACAGTAGTTCACCTATACAGGCAAGATTTTCTTATGTACACCACCAACCTATAGGTTGGCAAAAAATCGGAGGTCACTCAGACTCACTCAAGAAATACATTTTGCTCTGAGGGCTCACTCGGACACAGACACACCAAAATTTTCGTCAACCGGACTCACTCGAACTCAGACTGACTAAACTTTTTCTCAGCCGGACTCACTCAGACTCAAACTCACCAGCATATTACTCAACTGGATTCAGTCAAACTCAGACTCAACGCTTTACCTGAGCCTGAGTGAGTCTACTCATGAGTCCGTTGGCGCAAAATTAGCTTTTTCGATCCAGGTGTCAATCCTTTTTAACACCAATATCTCACATAATCGGTGCTCTGCGATAAGCCTGTAGATCTTGTACCTTAAAATACGAGTCATCATCATATATTATGTATCATCATTATATCCAGTAAGGACATATTTATGAAATACGCGACTCACATGAGATATTTTCACCAAGAACATCCGAAGAAAGAGACTGTAAGGGAAGGTCATGGCACCCATATCCCGAATTGACGCCTCTGATCAATAAATATTGAGGTGACGTATGAATGATAGTGTGCTGAGGCATGCGTGAATAGACTTGAATATAAACGTAAGCCGATATAAGGCAGATAGTAATGCTGAGGATGAGTAGATAGGACCATAAATTGGCAACAAAAAGTGGTGCTCACTCGGACTCACTCAAGAAATATATTTTGCGCTTAGGGCTCTCTCAGACTCCGACTCACGAATATGCTTTTCAACTGGGCTCATCGGACCCAGACTCACTAAAGTTTTCTTCAACCGGATGTACTCGGACTGAAACTCACCTAAATATTACTCACCCGGACTCAGTCAGACTCAGACTCACGGCCCGATCTGAGTCTGAGTCGACTCATGTGAGTGAGTTTGCCGCCCTATGTACACCACGCAATATGTAAAGAAAGACACGTTTCTCAGTTTGTACCATTATCCGCGGCTAAAATAACGTTAGTTGCTCTATACTCTATTAACAAAATGAAATGTTTGTTCAAGAGACGAGGTAAATGAGCATTGTGGTTTATCACAACAATCATAGGCACGGGAAAGACGCCAGTACTTGTATTGATATCCATGTAGAGGCCCACGTTAGGAAGCCCTGCTATCAAGCGCTGTCGCTATTGTTATCTGCGATTAGAACACCGCTTTGGGCTCGGTTTGCTTGTTTACGCTATATGTCGTATTGTAGGCCTGTGTTAAAATACGGCTGCTCGAAATATGTCTTTTTTGATGCTCGCGTTTCATATGTTTGTTCAATATCTTAACGATTCGAAAAAATATTCACGCTCAAGGGTCAAATCGTAAAATAGAAAAGTTAATACCGATCACATGTTGTCACAAACGAGCGCGTCAATAAAGCGCGCGGGCGGCCGCGCTCAAACGGCAGCGAGATAGCATGGCGCCGGCCGCTCGCCCAAGAAGCGCGAACAACGAAAAAACAAGTATTAAAAGACGCCGGCGCGGCGCTCCCCCTCACCCACTCGAGCCAGACGCAGACAACCAGATCAAACGCCCGGGTAAAGCCTGGAATCATCTAGAGGGAAAGCAGGATGCAACACCGAGTGACGCCGCCGCGAGTAGAACCCGCGAGAAAAATCTCGAATATTCCTTAGTCTTGGCTGTACTGCACGCGGAGGAACCCTCCCGGCGCTTCTGGAACCCGGGAGAGAGGAGATAAAAGAGTGCAACGACGACCAGCGAGTAGTGAGTGAGACAGTTGGTCCGGAGATGGAGAAGTTATGTTGAGTGTGGCTCCGCTAGCCAAAGAAGGCGTGTTTATGGTGTTGTGCGGTCAATCAATCGTAGATCTGGAAGAATCGGATGACGACGCCGTGTTAGCCGTGACAAGTTACGATGACGGAGGGAACTACGCGATCAGCGCTGGAACTTGCGTGAGTGTTTCCTGGAAGAGAAGCCTTCAAGTACCGTCCAAGAGTTGTGGACTGGATACGCTGTTGAACATTCAGGACTTAAACTGTTCTTGACTAGTTGTAATGCATGAGATTGCACTTGTAGCGCGTGATCTGTTTGTTAGTTCCCGTTGTGGTAACACCATCTGAGTTACATTGTGAAGTTATAACTGGCACCAGCCGGGTGTGCATGTGTTTGTAATGTTTTCACTGCCTTAACTGAGAATATATTTCGTTTGTGTTATCGACTCTCGGCTCTGACTCGGTCTTTGGACCACAACCGGCGTTCGCTGGCGCACTAAAGAGACCAACTCTAAATTGTCCGCGCTTTCGTGGTGCCTTTCGGGGGGCCGATACGTCCGCCCTTGGAATCCGCCCGGCGATTGCCATCCCCATTACGAGATCAGTGACACCTGTTCTGATATGTAGGTGTATTTTTGAACAAGCATTTGTGTGTCATTATCTGTCTTTATTGCTTTTCACGTGAGCCTTACCTACGTAATGATAGAAATGCAAATATTGTAGGTTGGTATTCAATGTATACGCGTGAATCCCCATCCCGCATCTCATAGTTTCTTAAGGGGATTGAATTGGCATGCGTAAAAACGGCTCTAATTATCGGTTTGTGTTTGTAGACCTCATACGATTGTATAGGCTATGTATTATACCATGTCGTGTCTGGTTAGCATTAGCGAGTGCCTTGCTAGCATTGTGAAACGCTGCTCCCTTATATCCCCATTTGATACAATTGCCTGTCACATTTACGAGAAGGTCAGACGCGAAGAAGTTTTATTGCTTTTAAGGAAAGCCCAGTTAGAAAGAAAAACAAAAAACAGACCAGACAGATTGCGTTTGAGGGTGAGGTCGCGATGGCTATAATGTTGAATGCAACATGGCATGCTAATTAAGAAGACAGGTAACAGATTATAACAATGAGTTATTGTGCAGAAAAAATAAAAACGAAACAGGAACGGGCGTTTGAGCAGCTAGGGGAATTTTTCAACGCTTAGGATATAAATTCGGGTCTCAGGAACCAAATACTTGCACAAGCATTCAAGCAATATGCTCAGTGCTCATCTATGTGTTCGAAAAAATGGGTCCGCTAATATAATGCGCTGTGACTTCATTACCAACCTTTTAGTAGTTGAGATAATGCTTAAGTGGAATTAATGTAATGATAATGATGATAGCGGCAATGGTAATGTTCCACGCAGTATTTCTCGTTTCATTTTTACTATCTTCTACACTGAGTACGGAAACGAACGTCATCTGCTCTCATACTGATTTGTGGGTCTTTACGTTAAGTGCACGAGTCCGTGCCCGCAAGCGTACTCGCTCGAAGAATATCCTTTAAAAAATAGTTAAAGATTACATCCGAAGAAAAAAAAAGCCAGACTCAAACAAATCAACGGAAGATTGTATTATAAAATAAATCGACGCGTTCATGCTATACTTTTCGCTTGACGCACGTGAAAGCTATAGTTCACGCGCTTCATGTGAAATTATTTCCTTTTTGACTGCAGGATACTCAGTTAAAAAATAAAGATAACATAAATAAATATAAACAAAAACATCAAATGAGAAAGCTGGTAATTACTCGTTATTCTCATTGTTCCTGTTTTGAAATAGAAGGGAGTATCAAAAGCCACCTATATGTGATTGAGCTCATGAAGTGTTATAGCTATTGCGAAGGAGTGTTATGCTATGCTTGATATTCTCCCCCCTCTCTCTCTCACTCTATCTCGTGCTGGTATACTGTGCCACCACGCTATACCATTAGTACATTTCAGCCACCTGCATCTTTACTACGCACAAAGTGCAAACAACTACAATAAAGACCTTTTCGTTTCTGATTTAGTAGCAACCGCAGGGACAGCCCAACAAACAGAAGAATAAAGAACATATACGCACATTTATTTCAACAAATAAACGCGCTTGCTACTGCTCCTATATTTTGAAATGTACGTACCTCTGTCTTCGCGAGTTGTTCTTTTTTTGTACATGGACAAGTAAACCTCGCATGTACTCCATCCGGGCATCGCATACATTTAGCGATCGTACATTTGAGAGCGGTGAGGCAGGTATACCTCGCGAACTGCAGCTCTGAATATCCTTGCGCGCATAGAATTCTAATGTATTTCTCGGCATTTGCTAAGAATTTGCTTCTGTTGCCTAAAACTTGATTCAGCAGGAAATGGAATGCCGTTCGCGTTCTTATCACGGGGGTTCTGGTGTAGCTTGCTGTACTCTGGTGTTTCCCTAGGAACGCTGTTCTATTATACATCTCCATCCCCGGTAATATCCGCAGAAAGACGTTCTACGGCACGGCCCGCAATGTCTAAGGCATCCTCGTAAAATCCTCGCAAACAAATTCCAATTATACAGCCTTTACATTGGAAGGAGGAACCCGGCTTCACGAAGGAGTAGCACCGTTCCTCACCTTCATTTAAGCGCAGCGCTGAACACAATATTAAAGAAACGGGGACAAGGTTGGTTTTTTTTTTTTTGCGCACATGAAATGGGGCATCGCTGATTCCGGTATTTGCGAGTTCCTATGCTTCAGTTGTTGCTCCAAAGTGAGTCATTCTTCATGGCTTCTGGTACTTGTTTGAGCTGAAGAGGATGCAATTGTACATCGACGCAATTTCGCCTGCTGTGCACATATGTTGTCGCGGCAGCGCCCCTTTCCACAAACGCTCAGTCGGGGACAAATTTTCTACCACACTTCTCTATGACGACAGTGATTGCCATTCTTTATTATTTTTGTGGATAAGAAACAGAAACTTCAGGGGTTTTTTTTACGCACCCATGAATTATTTCTAGGGGAGTACAGGTGACTGCAGGAATAGAAGCAAAAACGTTTTGTAAAAGGCAAACTAGGTCGACACATTTCGAATTGTAATCAGCCAACGTTAGGGGAGTCACACGAAATAAATATATAGTGGTAGATTAGTTTGTGACACTGTTTCTTGGAAACGAGACTGAATACACTTTGGTAAGACAGATGCATCAGCAACGACACACAGCCCAGCCCAGCCGGCGGCAAACTGTCCTTTTGTCCTTTTAAATTTCTTCACAATTGTACCATAATCACTGCAAATAAAATCCCCTATAAATGCCATGGCCTGCTTATCTGTTAATTCTAATTAACGTTGTATCTATCAAAGAAAAAACTAACCATTAAATTCCTTTTCTTTCGTTCATATAAATGCAACACCATTTTACTGAATGTGCGATGCCCACCAAGGCGGTTATTTCAATAGTCCCAACAAGTTTCCTTCTGTAAACACAGTGCCACCCAACCAGCCTTACTAGACCCTCAAACTCCACCTTTAATTTTGAAAGGAAGGGTAGCTATTAAACACGTTTGCTATGATATAGCCACTACCGTAAGATTCGTGCGAGGCACTGTGCAGTAAGTCCTTTCAACAGAAGTAAACGTTAACTGAATCGCAGCACAGGCCCCAGCCGAGAAAGCGACGTACAAAGGCAGTTTCTATCGGCAAATGCACTTATACAACAACAAAAATAAATACAAAAAGCACCCATGGCTGCAAGGGATCGGATATGCATGTAGCTGCCTTGTATAACGCCTGCAAAAAAGAAAACGACGGGAAAAACCAAAATCGTGCCTTCGTTTTCCACGGTTAAGTGGTCTCTAGGAAAGGTGGCATACAAAGCTGACTTAAGGGGGTCACCGAGACAGCAAGTATATAGGCAGCTAATCTTTAGCATGCAGCCGGAAGCCATCTAATATAATATGCGCGTTTCTTTCTCCGATGCACAGGCGCTTCTTTAGTGTATAGCGATGCCACTGACAAAGCAAGTATACTCAAATAGGAAAACAGCGTAAGCCTTCTCGCTGTCATTCTGGTTAGGCAGATTAGTGTTGCTTTGTACGAGTTCCTGTTTTCCAGAAGCAATCACCCCGAGTAGACCATGCGAGCTGCATATTAGATTACGTTTCCAGCTTCGCAGCAAATCAACGTGGTACACTTTCTTTGCTAGCACTCCTCTACATGAGTTCAGCGTGGCACAGCTGCGGCGCACAAGGAAGCTTAACGAAGAAAATACAGCCCAGTGTTTAATGTTATAGTGACTTCGTAACACCTCGTAGAGCTCATCGTCCGATTATATGTTAAGGAGTAAAGGAGTAGAACTGCAGTATGAAGGCCATCTGCTATTTGCACGTGTTCAAATTAAACTCCGTCGTTATGGCTGCATTCGAAATTATAAGAAAGGTAAGGCTTTTTTGGAGAGGTCAGATCAGCATGTGTGTCACTGCAGCAAGCATGGTTGCCAATGTGCTTATATAAGCGTTTTGGTAGTCTGCTAATAAACTGCATTAGCAAATAAAATTATGATTCTGCCGTCTTGACTCACGTTAGCACTAAATTAAAGCATGTTCTCAACGAAAGATAATCCTAATTTCTGGAAACAGCACGCAGGCAGGCTTCTTGAAAGCCACTTACTACGTCTAATTTCTCTCTTTGGTTTGGCGTCTTTTACATTTCGTTGGCGGGGAGAAAACTTCACCATTTCTTCTATTCCTAACGTTCCTCTTAACGTACAGTGAGGGCTAACACTAAATATTTCTTTTTCTCCAAAGTACAAGTGCCTAATACATTGGGTCCTACTTGTGATTTACTTAATGCTCATCGTAATTGCTAAGGGTAAACTCAATTGTACTTTGAGCATCCTTGGTATTTCACTGTAACACAATCTGATGCCGTGATGACCAGCGAAGCTCAAACCGTTAGCTGCCTCGACGACTAAGATTAGAGGTAGGCGCTGATGGCTTCGTTCATATAGCGACGGATAGTCAGGCCAACTGCCGTGATTAATAGAACACGCGCATAGTTTTTGACAAATGTGCTTATGAAGTTAACAATTCAAGGGTAGAAAGCAGTTATGTGTTAAGAAGAAACAAAAAGCAATGAAAAGGATACTGAGGAAAAGTTAAAGTAAGAAATTTTGTTTCCTAATTTATCCGCAGGTAATAAGCGATATAAATATGAATACATAAAACACATTGGAACAGCGCTATAGAATTGACGTAGGGCGCCTATCTTTCAGTAAGCTTCTCGTCTTTAGGGAAAAGAAAAAAAAAGCCGGCAGATCCCACGCACTGTGCGAATCGATCTAATGCCAAGCAGCCAGCAAAGAGCTGCATACATCGCCGTGTTTGTCTTTGAGCCAAATGAAACCATTATGCCATGCCATCTAGTTCACCATATATCGCATGTTTGCCATGCATGCATGCATGCACAATCTGGTTATACCATGCTTATGAAACGCATATGCTGGTATATACAATGCACGACCTGTCATTTATGTTCACGCACTCGTGTCATGCCTTACACTTTTTTGGTATATATCCAGTTAACAAAACGGACGGAAGCGCACCATCACAGTGTCAGGTAAATCATACCGTGCATGACATGCATATAACATGATTTGCATGTTAGGACCTGTCATTTACGTTCGTCATACAGTCACATCGCGCAATACCAATTTTCGGTGTGTATCTGGTGTATATCAAACGAGTGAAACGGCCGCGAATGCACTATGAGCGTGGCATGTAAATCATGACGTACATGACATGCATGTCATCGTTTTCATGTTATCAAATGTTATTCATGTTCTTCATGCAGTCACATCACGCAATACCTACCTTGGTGTATATCAAGCGAGCGAAACGGCCGCGAGCGCACCATGAGCGTGGCATGTAAATCACGTCCTACATGACTTGCATGCCATGTTTTTCATGTTACCTCCTCTAATTAACGTTCGTCATGCAGTCGCGTCGCGCAATATCAATTTCGGTGTATATCAAGCTAACAAAACGGCCGCGAATACAGCATGAGCGTGGCATGTAAATAACGACATGCATGTCATGGTTTTCATGTTACCAACTGTTATTCATGTTCTTCACCCAGTCACATCACGCAATACCAATTTTGGTGTATATCAATCTAGCGAAACGGCCGCGAGTGCTCCATGAGTGTGGCATGCAAATCATGTCGTACATGACATGCATGTCATCGTTTTCATGTTACCACGTGTCAGTTATGTTTGTCATACAGAAATGTCTCGTCATACCAGTTTTCGTATATATCCATTCATTTAAACGGCCGCTAGCGCCCCGAGACTGTGTCATGTAAATCATGTCGCACATGACATGCGTGTCATGATTTGCACGTTAGGACTTGTCATTATGTTTGTCATGAACTATTGTCACGCCATATTCAATTTTGGTATATATGAAATTAACGGAACGGCCGCAAGAGCCACAAGGCCGTGGAATGTAAATCATGCTGTTCATGTCATGCGTGTCATGATTTTCATGTTCGTAATGCGGTCATGTTATGCCATACCAATTTTGGTATACATCCGGTTAAAGAAACGGCCAGGGGAACACATTGTCGTAGGCGGCTAGATAGATAGACAGATACGCTCAAAGTCGCAGAGGTTCGCTAAGAAATACTTCGCATTTAAATGCATGGAGTTCATACAAGGCATAAAGGTTAAACGCAACAGTAAGAAAGTGGGTGAGTGTACAATTTGCACGCCTAAATTTTGCAATCTATATGTTTTCAATAAGAAGCTTGAATATAAACCTGAGCCCAAGTTATGAATGACGCCGATTAAGGTGATACCTGAAATAGTTCGTGAAAATCTATGAGCAAAACTTGATGGGTGTGTATTATGCCCTAAACGTATTTGTAAACGTATGTTTTATGCCCAGAACACATGACGAATATTTGAATTTTCATGAACGACGCTCCGAATCAAGCTGTTGTCCGTCACCTACAACAACACCGCTGAGAGAAATGAAAACGCTGTTGCAGCCATCTGATTCTAGCGAATGTATATGACGCTGTGGAAGTGGGAAGGCAGAATTGAAGAATAACATTTAATGAAAGAGGACGTTACCGTCTAAAAACGACACTGGGCAGCTCATTGGTGTAATAGTTAAATGAGATCAGTAACGTCGCTTTGCTTCTTCGTACTTTCTTTTTCTCGCTAGGTCATCCTGGAATGAAGACGCCGTTCACCTGAGGACGACCATAGGCGCCCGTTGCCTAAAGAATATATATTTCTCTCTCTCTCTCTTTCCTCAACTACGTTTTGTTTAGTAGTTCCAGGCAAACGGAAAATCTCACAGTGTGGATGTACCAAATCAGAAGCGAAAAATCGATCCAATCCTCGTCGTCATATATTGTTCAGAGATGTACACCCTGTAAAAGAATTAAAAGAGAAAAGAAAAGGTAATGTTAGAGTGCCGCATGCGCAAATGGGTTATGAATATAAGTTTTAACCATACCAGTGATAATAAAAATACATTTCATTATTGCTGATAAATGAGCATTTTATTCTTAGTATTCCACATCCGTCTGTGCTAGTAAAAACAGAAAGACCACCACCGGATCCTACACTTTTAACGAGTGACGCAGAAAGCTTCGACTTTTGCTTTCTTTTCATTTCCGCCCAAACTCCGACAAGATCACTAGCATAGTTTCCTGGTCATCTCACATGAACTCGCACACAATGAACGCCAATAGCTAAACGCAAAGCATGAGTGCGGATGGTAACTTCAAAGGCCTCTGCGGAACATAACAATAAATTGGCGGAAAAGACAAAGTGCTTTACGATGCGTGCGTATTTGCTTCTGTTATCTGCGAGTCTGGCTTGCAGCGTTGGGAATAAAGTCATACAATTGATCGCAATGCACCCGTCAGAATCGAGCAACAAAAGCGAATGGCGCCTTCAATCGAGCGAGTGTCATTTTTCCGTTCTGGAAGCAGCGCAGCGTAAAGATCTCAATCCATTCTTTGCAGCCCGTAAAGGAAGAGAGAAAGAGAGGAAGTCGTCGGAACGAGAAAAATGAGAGACTATGCTTTAGATCGAGTCATGCGAGACTATGCGGAATACGGCACGTGTGTCAAACAATGCATAGTCATGAATTCCCGTTCTGACCTGACGAGGAACAACTTCTCCATTTCGATCTCTGCGTTTTCTCGTTTCAACTTTTGGTGATATCGGCGATTATTGGTATTCTTTCACATTATTAGCTTTCAGTGGACATCTGCGCGCAGAAATGTTTCTTTTACTACGTTTGTGTTTGAGTGTTCTTATTCTTCTTTTTTTTGCTTTTTGCTCATGAACAGTGTATCTATTAAATAATCGTGAATATTACAAAGGTGCGGCAATGCTCGAAGTCTATGCCTTACGAGCTACAATATCTATGCTTATTATCAACCAAGCTATATACGTATCATTGTAAATGGGGAGTGTGAATGACGAACGATATCCTTCTTCACCGAGTTTTGTTTACGTAGGTTGGCTGGAAACATACTGGACAAACTACTACTGGTTGGCTGGAAACATACTGTGCCTCAACGAACGTCAAAGGGAACATAACGGCACGTTAAAGAGTGGCACGGGAAGCAACTTGGCACTTCATTGCAACAAACAGTGCGCGTCAGCCTACTGCACACCTAAGCTGGAGAAGACGCGAGTGCTTAAAAGATATAGAAGAAAACAAGAGCGTGAGTTATTTGAAGCGTATGTCATCAACAAGTTGGGCAGCAGATGCATCAGCAAGCCGTATATTGACCTATTTTCATGTGAAATAGAATATCTCGATGATTAGTGCGGTAGGCCATTTTGTCTGGTTTTATCTGGTTTTACTATGTGGCAGTGCTATAGACCAGAACACAGAGAATTCCATGCGCATCGCCATATTTTCATCGCGCGTCGCGCCATCTATCGCACACGCGACGAAACAACATGCGCGGGCTGCCACGCCAGCAGACGCTACACAGAGCAAACGTGAAACTACCGAAACTCAGCCCGTCGGAGAGCGTGTTTTGCGTCTTTTCAAGCCTGGGCATTTGCGCTGATTTTATTGGAACATCAAGAGCATCTTGCTCATGCAAGTCCACAATGTATACAGTACGTGCTGAGTGGGCTGCGAAAGCAACTTCGTCAGACACGTACGCTGTTACATTTGTAAAAAAACGTTCTCGCTGTGGTACGCGTGAATCGTAATTGCAGTGCAGCTCGCGAAAGAGTGAAACGATGTTTTGTTGCGCCATATTACAAGTTGTGCACAAAGTTTTGTGGAACGTGATCATTTCAGCATGCATCGCGTAATAATTAGAGTACGCTTTACGGGTAGTTTCGCGGAACGTAATTTTTTGTTTCACGAGCGCTCTTACAATTATGCGTCTTGCTCACAAAAGCGTGCTTTCAGAGAGTAAACCTGCAGTATCGATCAGCGGTATATAACAGCTGCATCTTACCGGTACTTACCTACGGAGCAGAAACCTGGAGACTTACAAAGAGGGTTCAACTTAAATTGAGGACGACGCAGAGAGCGATGGAAAGGAAAATGATAGGTGTAACCTTAAGAGACAGGAAGAGAGCAGAGTGGGTCAGGGAACAAACGGGGGTTAAGGATATCATAGTTGAAATTAAGAGGAAGAAATGGATATGGGCCGGCCACGTAGCACGTCGGCAGGATAACCGGTGGTCATTAAGGGTAACTGACTGGATTCCAAGAGAGGGCAAACGCGTGAGGGGAAGACAGAAAATTAGGTGGGTAGATGAGATTAAGAAGTTTGCAGGTATAACGTGGCAACAGAAAGCACAGGACCGGGTGGATTGGCGGAACATGGGAGAGGCCTTTGCCCTGCAGTGGGCGTAGACAGGCTGATGATGATGATGATGATGATGATCGATCAGCGATCCCATTTGGAAGCTACCTGCGCGATTTTATTCTTGTAACGATGATGCTTTACAAGCGAAACTGTGCTAATCTTAGTTAAGCCGGTTAGCTACGCCTGCGACGTAAAGGACACAACGCGAGTACTGTTTACTTACGTACCAATGTATGTATTATGTGCAGCTGGATGCCTCGTGTCCAAATAAATTTGGGGACATGAAACACTGCAATGAAAGCACGAAATTCTGACCAGCTGTGGAGGAGCACCGTGCCATTTATTACCTTTTGAAGACGAAATCTCGAAGGCGTGGATGCCATCAAATCACTAAAGCATAATACTACGTTGAAAGTGGCAAAGCATGCTGATTGCTTGGGCTTGAAAGCACTACCTTGCACGAGACTTTCGTCAAAGGAAACGCTCAAAGGTATGAAGTGCACCCCCACACAAAGCTCGCGCCTGCCTTCAACCCAGCTGCGTGTCACGCAAATTAGGTTCGCAAAATGAAATAGGTGGGCATCACACTGCAGAATACACGCAATTAGTGTACTTACTTGCGCATTTTCACTCGGCTCCTAGTTTTGTTGCTTGAATCACAGTTATCCACTCGCGGCGAAGCTGAAAACACCACACCGGCACTATTTCCGTGGCGCGTCGTAATCGTCGCAGACAACGCTAATATCCTCTTGTTGCGCTGCTTGTTTTGGCATCCACAGACAACGCAGTAGTGCCCAGACAAGCTCTTACACGCTGAAGCGGCCTGAACGGGTACTTTTTCGCACTTTAAAGCCTCAGCACTGCAGCTTGTCCTGTTTACTTGGTGCAGCCCGCGCGCGCCTCGGCAGCCCGGTCAGCCCGGCGTCTGGGTGCGAGAGTATCCGCTCGGCTCGCCAGCAGCCTGGGTGCGAGACAGGCGTGCTCTGGTGTATAGGTAACACGTGGTGCTTTTGATAGCTTTATATTTGCAATCGACGCAAAATAAAGTTCAGTTGCGCCTCTTTCCTGTCATCTTCTTTCTTACCAATACGTACGCGGCGCTACACCCAAAAACCTGGCTGGAAACGACAAACATCAATTATTTCTTTGTGATACCAGGACAGGTAGTGTAAGGATCACGTGCGTTCTTGTTATTTTCTCATCCCGATTCCTCGATCAGCCAATAGCATATTCGTGAACTGATGACGCTACGGAAGGGATGTATTACATCATAAAGAATCCTTACATTACAACAGCATTTTTTTATTTTTACGTTAGTCATGTCGAGTTGATGCCTCTGCCATCAGAGCAGCAGCACCGAAACATTCCGTGAATAGGCAAAATTGAACTTCTAGTCAATTGAAAGTATCGCCACTGGCTGAGAAACTGTATAATGATTGTTTAAACATTTTCGAAGGCAGCTGGACTTTTGACGAAACGAAAATCAGCACGCAGGCTGCTTGTCATAGATGCAGTATTCGCGTGTGGTTGGGCGTACACTTTTTCCATTGTTTGTGGCAGGCAGCAGCCGGCATACTGTGATTACATCGCTCTTTTTATTTGTGGTGTTGTAATATAACTGACGTTGATTATTTGGCAAATACTGATACACGAATAATTACGTTGGCTCGCAGCTTTTCGAGCGGTCAACACTATTCCGATTGACGCAGGTAACACAGCAAGCGAGAGTCTTCGAAATAGCTTTCGTATACTGACCGATTCGTACGAAGCGGTGGCTGAACTTACAGCAACAACGACTGAAGATGCGGTGGCCAACGATACTGGAAAAAGTTAAAGAGGTTACAGGATTGCGGAATCGATGCGGAAATTTTGTGGACACCGGGACACACTGGCACGGACGGGGGAAACGAAGCCGCTCATGCGGTCGCCGCGCAAGCGGGTGGGCTTGACTATTCATTGAGCACCCCACACCCCAGTTCGTCGCCAAACCTGGCGGACCTCAATCCCTACCTAGAAATGCTGCGCGCAGGCTCTCCTAGCAGAGCATTTATGCATTATATTCGCGTAAAATTGAAAACCGACAGTAAACGAAGGCTATCAGTAGCTACACCAGCACCTCTATTAAGCGACAAGGGCGGACTTACTCGCCAGCAAGAGATATTTCTGAATAAAGTTATGGCCAATGCAGCATACACACCACATGTACTTGACAAATAGATTAGACCCAGACAAGCAATTGCAAACACTTCTCCTCGATGCCCACATTGTCAAGAAATATGCAGAGCAGATTTACACCACCTCATTTGGATTTGCTCAGCTTTCTCGCGAGGAAGAACACGCATCCAACACTTGCCACGCGACGACATAAGCGCTTTAGGAAGCGTACTACAGTCGAATGATGAAGCACAAAAAGCACTTGCGAACTATGCTAGTATAAGTGGCCTGTTTCGAGTGGTGTAGAAGAGGTCGACCATTTCGTGCGAGAGCGACTGAACTTATACCGAAAACGTATTCACACCAGTGATGTTCATTTATTGTGCATATGCTGTTTACCGAACAATCCCTTCCCCACCTATTCCCAAACTGCGGCCGAGCGCCTTCCTCTCCTGCGAAATAAAGGTTCAATTCATTCATTCATTTTTCTCCTAATACTTTTCTCGTTAACAGTAGTCGTTCACTTTAATATTAAACTGCGGCACGTTTTTGTCTGGGAACCTTGGGCAGCATAGTGATATTCTAAGGGAGAATGCAAGAAACGTTGAAACCTCTCTTAATGAGGAGAATTTCATTTACTAGTTTGACATAAAATACTGCATGTGGTTGCTCATGTCTCATTATCTCTCGTGTGAATTGAAAGACGCGTAGTATAATATGCTTATTGTTAAGACGAGACCGATTGTGTCGTAAAACTCAGTCCACTGATAAATGAGCAAGCATCCGTATCCTAAACTCGTCTAAATGTTTTGAATGCTGCATTTGATTCGGCTGACACTAACGCACTAAATTTCAGATCGGTACAACGGCGTCCAGTGTACAAAAAAAGAGCCTCTAGCACCGTCAGCATCCCTCCTGTATTCCTAACATAAGACACGTCTCGTATATTCTTTATACCGTTTCGCTAGTCGTGAACGAAAAAGAAGGTAGCGGACCTCCAGTAAAACTCTAGGAAGCTAAAATGAGAGGCAAGATGAAACATTCTGCCGAGCCCGAAAATATATAGAAGCACAAGATAAAAATTTTCTCTTGCATTCGGTTCTATTTTCCTTTTCACGATCTGGGCCATAACGATTTCTTCCAAATGGTGCTTGCTGCCGCCGTCACACGCAAGCCACCTTTTCCTCCGTGGCAAACGGCACAGAAGCGAAGACGTGACATTTGTCTCTGCAGATACGTGACTATTGACCAATGGCAACACATGACGGGATAGACAATTTTGCAGTGCAATCCGAAGATCTCGACGAATGAGAATCGTGTGAGAGGAGAACGGGAGAGAGGGAAATGGGTTGCAACATCACCAGTGAAATTGAAAATCCGTCAACTTCTGCGTGATTCGTTTTTTTCTGTTTCCTCAACGTGTCCGTCAATGCGAAAGAGTTTGTTCATACTTTTTTTTTCTAATGGCTGCAACTTTTCTCGCTTGTCTTGATTCTGAGGTTGGTGCTCCGTGATGTGAACGATTTCGCCACGCCTTCATTACTAGCGATATTTATGGCTGTCTCCTAGCGCTGTATCCGGCGCGACCCAACGGCGTTGCTTCCCGGAATGCGTAACAGTGCAAATATAAGATGAGATATTGTATGCAGCTGACATGGAAGGTCATTTCGGTTCCGTCAGATCCCCTTGATGTAACAGCGCAAAAAAAAGCGGACGAGACAACAAAAAAGGAGAGGAATGCACAAACAGGCGCCCACTATCGACTGAAGATTTATTCCGAAAACCGATCCAATATAAAAGACACGTCAAGGAAACACAAATAGATTGCATACCAGTGGATGAGGGGAGGAGATAATCTCCTCCAAACCTTCCCTTGTCTTTCAACATATGTATTTTTTCTTCACTTGTCCTTTATATTGACTTGCTTTTTGGAATCGATTTTAAGTTGATAGTCAGCGCCCCTCGTGTATTCTTCACCTCTTTCGTGGTCTGGTACGTTATTTTGCGCTGTAACAACATGATCCATTGCCGACCGGCCTAGCTTACCATGATTCTGCATTTCAGATCGCTTTTTTATCATGAACGTTCCTTTGTCCCCGCTCTCCCACTAATAAATTGCCTAATCTCTTTTACGCTGTGGCTTCCACAGTAAAATGTTTTTACCCAGGATATCATACACAAATGCACTTGGCATAAAGCAACATAAGAGCTCGTTCAAAGTGTCATTGTGATCTATGACATGTGTTCATGATATGTCCTCTACAAAGACCGAAATTCATTTCAAACTTCCCGCATGCAATGAATTCATTGGAGGGGCTGTGTAGGGTAGGCTTTACATTTTTGGAAGGATGAGCTCCATGTCTCGATTGAAGAAACGTGATGATTATACTGTTTTAGTATAACGGCTATACAACTGCTGCATGTGTTTTCATTATAATTGAAACGATGAGCACTACGGCATCTGTGCACGTCAGCAGAGCACCCCAAAAAATATCCTACTCAACACGCCTTTTATTTCACAGTTGCGCACCTAATGGCTCCTTTTGCCATCTAGTAAAAAGTTATATTGCTGCCTTTCTTCTGTTTCTTCTAAAAGATGGCTTATTATAGGTTTCGTTTATGCTCAAAGCGCACTGGCACTTTACTGAACTTCTGAGCAGGAGAAAGTGTAAACTGCACGAGTAAACCCTGTTATGTGATTTGTAAAGAACTTTGTAAAGCTTTCAACGCGAAGGCAATGCAGATATGTGAGCGTCGCTCTTATGAAGACGACGATGAGCCGTCGAACGTGGTGCGGTCGCGAAGATTCAAGCACATTGCTTGATTTCATTCATTTCATTCGCTCCTGAATGCGAAGAGTCTGATCGCACTTCTCTTCATGTCGTAGATAGGCTTTCTTTCTTTCTTTCTTTCTTTCTTTCTTTCTTTCTTTCTTTCTTTCTTTCTTTCTTTCTTTCTTTCTTTCTTTCTTTCTTTCTTTCTTTCTTTCTTTCTTTCTTTCTTTCTTTCTTTCTTTCTTTCTTTCTTTCTTTCTTTCTTTCTTCCTTTCTTTCTTTCTTTCTTTCTTTGTTCTTTCTTTTTCGATGTGCCCTCTAAGCTAAAATGCGCGTTTCTATGATTAGTGGCCAAATAGAAATAATGGTAATAACATCCATTCTCTAGAGTCCTCTTCATGCTTTCGGAAATGGCAGGAAGGGAAGATATTATTGCTTTTTAATTGTTCTAAAGAATGCCGGACAGTGGGAATACGCTTTTGTATATTGAAACGAGAGATGAGAAGCAAATCTAGTAACGGATCGCTTGTTGTCTTTAGAACGGTCGTTGGCGTGGAACTTAAGAACTTAGGCGTCTATAGCTTTAGGGAACAGCGCTTCTGAATGCCTCTGTGAACGTGACATAAAATAACGCACAAGTACATTCGATTTTGCAGTAACCGTGCTGCTCAACGAAATACTCAGCAGTACGAAGGACAAAAAAAAACACGAGAAGATTGTCTCGAATGTCCAAGGAAACCGTTCCTATGAGAATGAGAATTTGCTACAGACAAAACCGTTTACGCTAATTTGCTCCTTTTTTTTAATTGCTTCAACCTTATGCGGGAGAAGCCTATTACATGTTGCAGTTGTGAGAAATGTCGAAAGCGCAATCAAAAGAAGAGTCTGCGCCTTCCTAACATGTTGGCAAAGGTACCTTTGGCAATCATTTCAATCTGCCCGGAAGAAATGGCCCTTCCAAACGGAAGCATGTCATTCAATTCTGAATGACTGTGAATGAAAGCATTAACAGTGTTAAAAGAGACAAATCGCTTTACCGTCTCTCAGTCAACGTTCTTATTGTTTCAGTTGTGAAGAAGCACTGCAGAAGAAACGCCAGCAAATATATAGACAGCGCTGAGAGAGACTTCAGCTGCCAGATTAAATTGAACCCTGACACATAGCGGAAGCGTCGCAAAAAGAAAATAAATACATTAATGTGTCAGGTAATCACAGCTTGCTTGCATTACAATCTCAGCTGTTGCCTGACCAATTTCATCTCTTTTTCTTTGCTCTTAATCGTAAACTATTGATTAGGTAAAGCTGAAACACGACAAAAAAAAAAGTTGATCAGGCGACTAGATAGATATTCGGAATGAAATTGGCCGAATACAGGGTTGCCGTTTTCGGTCTTTCTGCAGTTGTCGCACAAAATGTCGAATTATCAGGGCAGGAATAGAAACCGGAAGCGAATTAAAAGATCAGTACAAGAATTCTGGAGCAAATGAAGAGACCGGAAGCAGAAACCGGACGTAAAGTAAAAGCCTGGAAGTGGAAACCTGGAGTGAGCATAAGGCGAGAAGCCGTTGCCCGGATTTTCCTATCGCTAATTTATTCATGTTTATTTATTTATTTTGCTTTTTCGCTGTTTATTTCGGTCAGAAATGTGACGTCGAACATGAAGGCGGAAGGAAGAGACGTACGAAGACGTTCTCTTCAGGGATATTAGTCAAAATGAGATTTTTATTATTTATCAGGTGTGCCCTCAACTGTATGGCTGCCACGGGCTAATCCTGTGAAGTGCGCCTATTCGTTGAAGTAAAGACGCGGTTGATAAAAGACGATGTCCTTGTCGTGAGCCTATACTTGATATCCGGTTCAATTTCTGGAAGATGCCTCATGTGAAGAAACAGAACCACATCCTCAGTGGTAAAGTGACGCTCCTTACATGATGACGCAGCACTTTTGGTTGTATTCATGAGGCAATAGCTTCGCTATCTATTTCACTAAAAGAGTGGACCGCGCCACTTATATAGACTCATAAAGTGGAATCATAAAGTGGACTCATAAAGTGGAATCAATTGACATGATTTTCTGCATTAAAATAGACAGCCTTTTAAAGCCATCATAAATAAAAAGCTAGCCTCTCGTTAGATTCTGAGGCAGATGTATATTCTAGACGGAGCTCGCAAGTATGTCTGATGTGTCCAGGGAAAATTTTCCTCTGAATCTCGTTTGCTCCTACTCACTCAAACAGCCGGACACATTACTCATGATCTTCACCACACGTTATTCGCCGCCATGGCTGCGATTGGCGCTGACTAACACTCCTAGGTTTAATCAACATATATACCCCAGAAAGTGGACGGGAGGATGACCGCCGCCGTAGCTCAGTGGTAGAGCATCGGACGCGTTATTCGAAGGTCGCAGGTTCGGTCCCTGCCGGCGGCAAGTCATCTTTTCGTCCACTTTACTTTCTTCACATTTACATTCTAAATACTACAGATAACACCCCCTGTACTTTCCTTGGCGTTATTGTCTGTTATTTGTCATTAATATTGTGTCTAACAAAGATAAACGAGCCCTTGAAAAATCATAGCTTTCCTCCAGTATAGAGTGGCACATACGTAGCATTGAGTATGAATGGTGCCGTGTTGATGATTCTTTTTTTTTATTATTAAATGTGTTTAAGGAGAGGTTGGTGCCTATACATGGCTCCGGCTACTCCTCTTCCCTTACTTATTAATTAGCGTCACGAGCTTATAAAATAAAAGTACACTCACTCACGGCAATGTACATTTAAAAGGAATGTTCACATGTCATGCATAATGTCCACGTGATGACAACAATGTTCACACACAAGACACACAAGAATCGTTCGCACTTTGCCGAAGAGTTCAACTCACAGTCCTTTGTAGAGTGCGATCCCATCACACAAAAGTCACTGGGCATTGCCCACACTATAAACACAGCAGTCTTGAATCACAATAGGCAACGCGAAACATGTGACCAGAAGTGTCTCAATGTAAGAATAATTACAAATGTGAATCAATATCTTTTTGATATTCCTGACTCTTCTAAAAACTGTACTAGGGCGCGTGCAGCAATGTTTCGAAGAGTTTCTGTTGGCCATGGACCTAATACTTTTGCTAATGAAGAATTTTTTACGGGGAACAGCATAATTTTTGCACTGTAGAAGGAGGTGTTCTATGTATTCTTCTGCCTCATCAAATGTACATGTAGCGCAGTTAGTTTTTCTTATCCTATATAGGAAGCTCTTAGTGTATAGGCACTGCCTAGACGCAGTCTGTGAATTACTGTTTCTACAGAACGGCTAACTTTAATCGGAATTTGAAATTCCATTCCAGGATCGATTGTATATAATTGAGAGTTTTGAGCTCCATTCGCGAACCAAGTCTCTTTGGACAATCGACCACAGAGTTTGTTCAAGAAACATCGTGCATCACTCGCCACGAGAGGTAATAGAGATAAATCGTCCTCTTGATGCGCGGCATGTGCCAAACAATCAGCTGTGACATTTCCGGTGATTTCACAGTGACTTGGGATCCACTGGAAAACGATATCATGATGTAACTCATTTTAGCTCTGTAGTTTTGCTAAAAACAACAATTAAAGAGAAGAAAAATATTTCTGGCCACATATAATCAAAACTATTGCAATAGATGTAGTATCGTAAGCACTGTGTCCGTCATGGTCTTCATGTGTTAATACCTACCATCATCACTGTTTGGCTCGCCGAATGTTCGGTCTCCGGCTGGCTAGGCTGTTCTCTAATAGGAATACCAAATCATCATAGTAGACGTTGTCTTCAAGTGTCTTGCTTTATTTTAAATGTTGAAGCTGCGACGTCTTGCAATCTAAAAACTCATCTTCTTCATTGGCTGTTCCTTGGGTATCAGTGGTAGACTAAAAAAATATGGGGATTTGGCTGGCCAAAAGCATGATGTGATTGTGAAAACAGCGTAGTTGTAAAATCCCTAATAATATAACCACAAGGACTTCTTCAGTGTGCTGAACGAAGGTGGTGAAATGGGCTTGTTGGCCAGTGATAGTTGGAAGTTTGATCTTGTCTCGGCTTCTTCGTTTCACCTCGCGTCCATGTTCGGTGCGGTATTCGATATCATTCCATCTTCAATGTACACTTAAAGCTGAGTACACAGGTGTTTTGATTGTGCCCTCATATATGTGCGGCCCCCTGTGCTTTGTTGAACTTTGCAGCCCAAAACCTTAGACACTAAGCTAGCATTGAGGATTATAATTTCACGACCAGTAGCACTGAATATTGCCACGCCTGCTTCTTGTTTTATTTTGATGTATTCGGGTTTGACCAGCAAGGGCGGTTATCAACGCTTGACGCTGACCGCGCCGCAGTGTTCGAGAAGCTTCGCGAGAGTAGTAGATCGTTTTGTTAAGATTGCACGCAGGACGCGAATAGTCTAGATTATTCCAGTGCTTGCGCGACAACCAGTGATAAGACTGGAAAGTTCGATGCGTGATGTATAAAAGACGGCGCATCCCAGCCATGAGCAGTTGATCGACGGTCGACGCTCTGTTCGCCGCTCTCAGTGTATTGCTGTAGTTTGGCTTTCAGTTTCCCGGCCACAAGTTCGGCCAAATAAACAGTTTCATCTCGGACATGCTGACTGCTGTCTCCGTCGACGTCACGACCACGTAACAATATCAGTGCAAACTAAGTGACAGTTCTTTGCTTGTATATGCGCTTTCTCGCTATTGCTTCATATTTAAAACTATTTGCCCTTTAAATAATGGTTGAAAAACAATTACCTCATTGTTTTGAGTGAACTAGACATCTAAGTTCTCCTATCAGCGAAAAATACTAAGGAAGCACATGCCGCTGATGAGCTGTATGTATACATAACCTAACGTGGACGCCTGCTTTTTGTTTTGGTTTTATTTGTCCCTTCATATTTTATACTCTCCAACAGCGTTCGCTCGCAACGCGTTCATGACCACGACACCATTAATGCGGAATTTCATCTAACATGTGACGCTGTTCGCTGCTACGCCGTGCTTGCTTGCTTCGGCAATGCCCCAGTTTGTGCGAAGCGTGTACTAGGCGTTACAGCGAGCTCGTTTCAATATGCAACGGCTGATGTCAGTGGCGGAAGCGGCGGAAGCCGAGTGAATAACAGCATGGGGCGAGGAACCGTGTCGTGCCAGAGGTAGCAGTCACTGCAGCCTCTTTCGAAGGCAGCAGATGGCAAGGTCAACGTTCCTGGACAACCCGTCGCTGCCTGTGTTCACGACGGCTGCTGCTATAGGAGGCAGGAACAAGATATAAAAAAAAACGAAGGAAACAGCGGGAAACCGAGCGCACCGGCTGCTCTGGCGACCGCAGAGAAGATGTACGAAGAAGCGAGCCTGGCTTCGCGAAAAAGAAAAAGAAAAGTACAGCGAGCAAGGACAAAAAGGCAGAAGCGAACTTTGCGGGTACACGCACGGAAGCGCCTACCGATAATACAAAGTCGATATCCACCTCCCTCATCAAAGCACCAGCGCCATCCGTGGCATCGATCAGAGAGCTCTGTATAAGAAGAAAACGCTTTTCCTTTCAGCTTGCGCGCCTGTGCCTTCAACACCTTCATTTCGTTGTGCGCCGTATCCTATTACAGGGAGTGTTTTCACAACTTTCTCTCGTCTGGTCGTCACGCACCTGCGATACATGCAGTTGTTATGGCGGTCCCCCAATTAAATCGCTCTGGATATACAATGTATTAATTGCGCATACGTTGTTTCTTGTTTTCCTTCGCAAGCTCTGATGCTCATCCTGCGTTTCATAGCCAATGTACAATATTTGAAGTACATGGTTTTAGAACGCCATCAGGGATGGTGAATTCCAAAGGAATGACGCAAAATGTATTTGTGCTCTCTTGTTTCGATATTTATTGCAATAACTCGCCGAAAAATTAGCCTAGTCACCGTACTGAATATTTTAGAAAGGCTCCGACACCATCTGCCTACTGTCAACCTTGTTCGATAATAACAAGAAGAAGAAAAAAAATTCGTAGCTTGCACTGGAGGGGCAACGCTTAAGAGATAGCGGAAATGACGGGCCCGTATGTAGTCCTGGTTTTTGCTGTTTTACGAACTAAGCAAATTTTTTCTTTCTTCCGCTACTTTTTTCTTCTTCTCGCTCCTCACTGTTTTTTCTGTCTTTTTTTCTCTGTTTGTTTCTATTTATTTCTTTCTCTCTGTCTCTCCATTTCTTTCTCATTCTTCCTGTTTCAACCCTTTCTTCTATTTGTTTCTCCTATTTGTTGCTCGCTTGCTTCCTCGTTTTTTCTGTCCTTTTCTCTATCTATCTCTCACTCTCTTTCTCTCTCTTTTTTATTCTATCTCATCCTCTCATTCTTTCTATGCTATACTTTACTCTCTCTCCTCCTCCTTTGCCTCCTCCTCACGATCCCATCTCTTCTCCTCGCGCTAACTTCCCTTTCCTACCCCCTTTCTACACTCTAACATACAAGGCTATGCTATGCTCTGCTAGCGTACCTGGATAGCCGAGTAGTTAGAACGCTCACCTTCGGATCGAGGGCACTCGAATTACAATTCTGCCGTGTGAACAACTTCTTTTCGCAACGAATTTGTCTTTCTTTTTCTTTACATCTCTTTCTTTCTCTCTTTTTGTACTGGTTCTCTCAACCATCAGGGCTATTACAGGCCACGTCGGAGATATCGGCGCACGTGTTCTCGGAGCTGACAAAAATGAAGAGAATGGCCGGCTCATGCTGATGATACTTTTTGTTTCCGACAGACTGATTACGGCAAGCTTAAACAGAAAAATAAACATTGGGTGTTTGCGAATTCATGTCTGCCATTCTTGTGTTTGCCGTATATTAGCTGCTTTTCTCGGTCGTTGTAGACGCAGATGGACTTGCGCAAAAAGATTCAAATCCTCAGTTGTGCCTACGTGCGCGATGACCATTCTTGTAACGAGATATCAACAGCAGCGTCGCGGGACATTGCACTTGGGTGGAAGAACGCTTTTGAGGTGATTTGCTCTAGCAAACCTGTCCAAAGCAACTCCGTTACTCGAGGAAGGTGCGGGAAACCATGGCACTCAAATCCTGAAACATGACTTTGGGGATGACATTGTCTTTCATGAATTATTTACATGGGTGTTCTGTTGTTGTATACGATAAATATTTCTGAAAAGCAAGGTAATTGTTTAGCCTCTTGTTGTGTTACATTGCTATCGCCAGCTAGAAGACCTTGCTTTCTGGTGGGGCTGTGAATCGACATCAAAGCTTACGAGTGTTATTTGCGCGTCCGCGAGAGCAACTACCTCTGATTAGATGCGGTACTATCAGGAGGCAAACGCAACCGCTCTTTGTGCTGCAGCTCTGAACAAATGCCTATTCTTTTTGGGTGGAGGGACGATTTGGAGGTGTGACGTCCTATTTCTAATGGCTTTTGCACCGCACTGTTGGCCGATCAAGAGAGCCAGTAAGCACTTATTGCGCTTTACTAGGCAGTGTAAGATTTGCGCATGCGCTGGGCATATATATGCATGAATATTGCGAAGAATGCATCTGAAACGCACTCATACTGATACTGCATACCTAAACATCACACGGTCCCTTGTGCAATCACCTATGATGCCTCGAAGGCGAAAGCCGTCTTCATTTTCTTCTCAGTCGATGTGTTAGGGAGCCTACATGACCGGCCGTTCATGTAGGCTCCCTAGATATATTTATCCTGCCCCGCCGCTCTTCGAAAGCTTTGTGCACCTAGCGTGGTTTCACACTGCCTCCAGGATCGGAGGCACCTCACCTGGTTTTGAACTGACTACTGATCAGCTCATCTTTGACTAAGCTATTGTGTCATATAATGACGGCGAAGTCTTATGCCACAAAAGCGAAGGAACGAGACAACTAAACTAGAATCGACGATAGCAGGGAACATGAGCCATGACTTCACGCACCACTGCGAAGCGCCGTCTTTATTAACACGAAAGTGTTTTATGCCGGGGTCCACCAAGACTTCAGTGACGTATTTCCGTCACGGAAATGACGCTGAAAAAATGTACACCATCAGATGGCAAAGCTAATAAGTTCTGTCAACGGGCATCAAACTCACGACGGCTCGGTCCGCAAGAACAGATTTCGGGCACGCTATCTACTGCGCCACAGTCACAGACTCTCGACGCCCTACAAATGCGACTTTTATATCTCGCACTCTCCTCTCACAGTGCTCTCGGTCGGCGGGGTGGTGTTGCCTTCTATGAGCGGTAAAGGAAAATAATACATCATTACTGTGGCCTCCGCGATTAGCACCTGCAACGCTTGTTGCTAAACGTCCGTCCTATTCGGCACGTTTTCAATAGAATTGCAATTTTCTCAATGCCTTAACACACCGTTAGGTGGCGATTTTCGCCCAAGCGTCGTAAAAGCGTCGGTTTCGCTCATAGCATCACGCTAATTCAAACCAAAATACCTCTGCGACGCACGCCTGCCTCACCTGGCTGTAGCACCGCGTTCCCCGCTTAGGCTCCCCCAGAGAAAAATCGCGGCCGGGCTACAGGGGTGGCGCTACGCGCTTTGCGTTTCCCTCTAGTCCAGCCGTGGTGTTCAATCACGCTTTAACATGGTGCGGGATGACGACCAAGTTCTGCGTCCAATATGCGACGCTCTTCTGGCTATCACACCTCGTTCTCTGATTACGCTTTCACCGTTAACTACTACAGCTACCACAAGAGTTTGTTTAATCATTGAACGTGTACGTTAGTCCTCGGGATGGAGATGAACCACTAAGCATCAAAGGGGGTGCATCAACGTTAAACGGTACTATAGCTGCTAGACATCAATATACACTGTGCAAACTCTCTTATATCAATGTAACGTAAGCGTTGTGCTACTTCTGTAAGGGCACGCTTTACTTTCATGTTATTCCGATTCCTATGACGGAGGGATCAACCATGTTTTTTCCCTCTTGAGGTGGCGCACTCTCCGGTTTTATCGCTGTTAAAAGGAGGGCGCTACAACGGCATTATGTGGCGTTACGTCCGTGACGTCACTCCAGAATTTCTTAAATCATGATGACGTCACAAAATTTTGCGATCTGTTACGTTATGAGGGCGTCATATGGCGACGTCATCACGTGATGATTTTTTTAGCACTCGCCCCCGACGCCGCTGGACGCAAGACGCCGACGACGACGCCGTACTCCAACGCCGACGGTCAAACTTTCTGTTTATTGAGGCATATAGGGTTTTCGCCTCAATCTATTGTTTTTGATGTGTTTTGGGCGAGTTGGACGACATCTGTGCACGGCACGCATTGTACGAGAAGGCATAACATTCGCAAACGGCAATTTCTACTGCATTGCACTTCAAACGACTGTGCCAATGCCGAGTCTGTACGCATAAAGTACTGTTTTGTGTGGTCTAAAACATGATGCCTGTAGAAGAATAAATTAGAAGACGGCATGCTGGCGTCGCCATATGAAAAATTATATTAATATAAGTGCTGGCAAGTGGAACTGTGTGGCTATGCAATTTTTTTGTAGGTGCACATCAACTTGCGAATTATTCAGGGGCTCTTGCATTTCTTGGTCCTATGCAGCAACTCCGCTCTTTTATTTGCAGTAGCAAATATCAATACTCTTTTGGTCAAGCTTAACATGCGAGCATGAGTACAAATGACATACTGCTGGATACGTTTAACACCACAGCGTAGCAAGTAATAGTCGTACGCTGTGAAGCAGGTATCGAGTAAAACGAACTAACGCCTAGAATCCTAATGCACTAATAGTGCGAACAAAGACAGGCTTATCATTTTGAGGAAATTACCAACAATTCAAATACTGCAATGATTCGGGTCAGCACCAAAATTAACTTTCCAGATGATGTTTTCTTTTACTTTAAGCGAATCATTTATTGAGGGACGTGTTTAAATACGCTATTAAAGTATCAAAATAAAACTACACTAAAGCTTTCATAATGATTTTTGTACAATTCACTTGGACATCAGCACATCAGCACACCAGAATGCTGTTAATCTGTCAAAATGTTTAGAGAAAGGATTGCAAGCTCATTATATGGTACTTCAATTGACCCATCATTTAATTAAATGCGGGCCTATTCTAGAAAGCATGAAAGTATGAGAAGCTAAATAAGTGAGAAAATTGCCCATATATTAAGCGTAGGAAGAAGTGTCGCCCTTAGCTTCTCATTTTTAGAGATAACATCACAGACGAGGGACATTGTGGCAATCGCAACATAGATGCGAAAAGAACCGAAAAGCAGTATTCGCGAAAGGCAGGGAAGGCGCAGAAAGAAGCAAGTGGGAAAGAACCGGAAACGGAAATGTACCTCGAACAACCGGAAGTCTAAAGAATTGCGAGGCGGTTGCTGGTTTGCTCGGGGGTTCCCAATGTGCGTTGCCTTCACGGAGATGATCTGATTGTTCCTGCTGAATGTTTGCTAGAGTTGCACTTCGACGTCCAAAGTACTTGTTTCCACAGTTTTACGGGCTTAGTGAGAGTAATTTTGTTTACATTATTTTTCTGCCAACCGTGTTCGCTTCTGCTATCTTCGCAGAATTTCCTTTAAAATGCGCCTTTCGCAGCAATAAACTCGGTCCTGCTTTAACGCGGCTGCTGTTCTCGTTTTTCTAACGTTGAGAAGGAGTTTTGGTTTTCATTTCTTCCTGCGAAAAGGTGACCTGTGCATCACCGCTGGTGGTGTACAAGCCTACACTTAGCTACAGACTTTGACGGTGTACGAAGAAGACGCTCCCAAGTGGGTACTATAGATTCCATACAAAAACTGTTCGGAAGAAAACATCACAGTGACGTGTTGGAATGTAATACGTAGGGCAGAAAGAAGCTGGGGTGCCTGCTATTTATTCGCGTCCTCCCGTGCTTGCAGCGCAAGCGAGATTAGGAACGTACAGCGTAGCTTGCTTCCCGAGCACGCGTGGCTTCAAAAGAGAAGAGTGCATTCCGTAGACTGCGCTTTAATTTTCATACTCGGTTCATCATTTTTTGTGAGCGTGTTGCAGGAAAAGTTGCACTAGTTTTGCTCCAGCAAAGAGCCGGAATGACGCGGGACTGCAAGGTTTTTACTACCATCCACTCGGAACCCTGCATTATTTCTCTTTCTTTCACACTGCCCTCGGATTTACGGACATAAACCGGGTCGAGCGAGACGCCGAGCAGGAAGGCGAGTGCATAGAACAAATCCTGACACAACAGGAAGAAAAATGAAAAATAAGTATGAATGCAGGAATGCGTAATGCCGGAAATAATTTCACGCTCGTGGCTGAATCTTTTGCAGCGCCATGAAGCATACAAGGAACCTTCTTTCGGGTCGGTACTTCTTGTGGGGTACGCAATGCGAAACTATACACACGTATCGTGGTTCTTTGTACATTTGTTTTCCTTTTCTTTGTGTTTCTGTACGCGTATGTGTGTTGCGCTTCGCGGTAAGGACTTTTGCAGTTTCGGATAACACATCCTCTCTTCGCAGGAGAGAGATTGAAGCAGGACGCTAATGTTATTAATCAAACTGGGAGAATCCTTAACGTGCGTAGCAACATATAGTGTCACGGACAACCCGCTCTTGCAACGAAACATGATAGTGTCGAAATGAACTACACGGGCGTTGTAACAATATAATAAGAGCCATGAGAATAAACGGCACATTTTCCTTCCTATAATTTTTATTTGTCCCCTGGTTAAAGCGAAGTTAAAGCCGGAGTTTCGCAGCAAAGGGTTAGTGGGCCCCTCTTTTTTTAATGAGCAGCGTAGACACGATTGTTTATTACACCCGATAAGGTGCGGTAATAAATGAGGCGTTTCGCGAAGACAAAGCATGAAACTACTAGTGAACTGCGCAGACTGTACGCGCTATCTGGAGCCTACAACGGCTGAAGCTCTTGAGAAAAAAAGCAGGAAGGAGTTTATGCATGCACGCTTGAACTTGCGTAACAGTTGAAAGGTGTTCTTAGTATCCTGGCAACGTTGTATTTACTAAAGAAAATAGAATACGGCGTATTCGAAGGGAGCGTAGCTGTTAGTTCGCAGTTAATAGGAACAGCCTATTGAAAAATAACAGAGAGTGGCAACAGATTGACAGCTTACAAAAGACCGAGGCAATCGTTGGCACCGGCGTCCAAAGTTTGCAAATTTAAACATAGAGAAAAAGTTTACATGTGCTTTTAAATACCTCACGTGTAAACGTATAATAAAGACCATGATGTCCAGTTATCCGTAAATAACGCCAGCGTTTGCCACATTTTTAATACGATATAGATGTTACTACTGAAAGAAGTAAAACGTTCAGACAATTGGACATGTAGTGCTCAAAAGCTGAGGGAGGGTGAGGGGGATATTAAAGCATTTCTTAGCGAACCTCTGGCACTTTGGGCGTTTCTATCTACGCATCTATTTATCTATCTATCTAGCCGCCTACGTCTGGGAACTCTCCTGGTCGTCTCCATAGGTTGTAATATACAAAAATTTGCACAGCATAGGAAGAGTCTATGAAGAACACGATTCACTGGTCATGACATGAATAACGCAAAATACCTGTCGCGTATGTCATGAAGCCCTTTACCTCAGTCACGTGTGGCACATACCCGCACACCAGAGTACATGTTATGTGGGTATGTGCCACAGGTGATAACAGAGTCTCATTCAACGCAGTAACCGCGAACATGCATATTGGTCGACACGGAAGTAAAGTGACAATAATAGTAATTGCTGGGGTTCTACGTCCCGAAACCACGATGTGATTATGAGAGACTTCATAGTGAAGGGCTTCGGGAATTTTTACCATCTGGTATTCTTAAACGTGGACTGACATGGCACAGTACACGGGTTTCTAGCATTTCGCCTCCATCGAAATGCGACCACCGGGGCAGGGATCGAACCCGCGACCTTCGGGTCAACAGCCGAGCACCGTAACCACTGCACCACAGCCGCGGAAGCAAGGAAAGTTAGGGAACTGTAAACAGAGCTTTCCTGGAAGACGCTGGACTGCCATCCACTCGTCCACGTGGTCCGCAATGTTGACCACGTGGATTACGCAAAAACCGGGGTCAATGCTTCCTACAATAACTCTGCCGAGAGGACCATGTCCTTCATGATTACCGGTGACTTCAGCATTTATTTATCAAATCCAGAAACGCTTGGTTCTTAGACGTCATGGAAGACTGCTTGGATGTGGACAGGGCATCACAAGACCTCGGTGCCACGTCCAAGACAGGAGGCATCATAGATCATTTCTTCGCAGGAGCCATCCACGGTTTTAAACCAGCTCTACTACACCTCGCATTTCACTACACTTAGGCCTTTTGTAGCCGCGATCACGAACGGATCCTATAACAAGTGCTGTCCAGGTGCTGGTGCTCCCTGATCAAGGTGATGATGGCATTATTCAATAGCTGCCAAGAACCCCTTCCACACATGCACGCGGGTTCGTGAAACGTGCGTGCGTTCTCTGTCATAGCGGATAAGTATAAGCATAAGAAGTGTAACGCAACTGTTAGAACTGCAACTGTGACTGTAACGTACGTGGAGTGTGCCTGCTCGTGCCACTAGCCTGTGCATATACCTGGGGAAACTTTTCTGAATAAAGCCCAGTTGCGAGAAGCGCCTGTCCAGCGCATCTGTGTTCATTGTCCTATTCGAATTCGCGCTACCCAGTATTGAAGAATATAAGGACTATATATGAGTTACTGCGTCTGGTGTACGTAACATCTATGTTGCTGTTGGCATTGTTAAGAACTCTAAACAACTGGTTATATAACAAATGTTCGACTCTTAACATATGTGTGTGCGTATACCATTTGGACATTTCTCTAGCGTCATTCCGCAACGTTTCGCTCAAAGTGAAAATTGCGACACAGCATCCTCCGGTGCATGCTTCGCATAACATCGATTCCCCCGTTACGTGGGATCTGCCGAATTTTTTTATGAAAAATTAGTTATCATTAAACGACTATAACCTATGTAATCAATTAGTGGAAAATTCCAACTTACACATCAGCTCCTTGATGATAACTTCCAGCCAAAAGTGAAGAAATGCGGCATTAGGTTCCAGGAAATAACACTAACGGCAGGGCGTTGCCGTGAGTTGTAATATTATGACCTTGTCTATTTTCGAAGTACCGCCTGCATACAATGTGACTCAAGGAGATAAAGCGAGATAACACACTGATAAACAAAATGTGGCAACCTTAGAGTTTAAAGAAAGTGATAGACTTCTGCAATGCAGAGTTACAAAATGTTTGGAATGTTACGCTGTGTCAAGTTTCACAATTGAACAGTTGCCATGTTTCGTTTGCGTTTGTGTGGACTTTGTGAAAATAAATTTATGTCCGGTAAACACGAAATGTATGCTTTTTGATATACTGCTGACAACAAGCTTCTCTTTTGAGCAAATACAGCTGGTACAAACTGCATGATGCTCTTCGTCTCTAGACGGCGCTGTGGATGCGATGTTGTAAATGTCTTGTCCCTATTTCAACACCGTCAAACCTTACCTTACGCTATTGTAAACTTCGCTGAAGCACATGTTTTACTGTCATATGCACCGAAGAACCCACACGGAAGCACGCGTATCGCACCAGGTTTTACCTTGCCGGGTATGATTTGCGGTATTGCAGAGGTGACTTGGAATGCAGTAGCGTATGGACAAGCAGCTGAACGGACTCAAATATTTGCTTACTTTATCGGCCCAGGCATGACGGCGCAAAAGTTGCTTATTTCGTTCTGCTGCTTGCGTTTTCTCGTACGAGCTGTCAGGAAATACGGTACGAATAACTCGTACAGAAAAAATTGGGGGACACTTAAGCTTTGCCTTTAAGAGTTCAACGCGATAGCGATATTCTGCCCCTAGTGCGTACTTCGACCACTACGAGTGTTTAACAGAATGCGCGCACTAAGGTGTGTGCCTTATGTAATGGATAGCATGCTTCAAACCAGGAGCAATTATGCGCGAGAGACTTTTCTGAAGTTGCAATGCACCCACTACGTGGTCTTAAAGGAATACGCACAGTAATGTGTGTGCCTTTTGTAATGGGTGCCTGTCATTAAACCACCAAGTCGTTATGATATTGACATGGTGTGACGACCGATGGCAATGTACGCTTGAGCCACGCAATACTACTGCAATATTACATCTCGTACTGTGACACCTGTATACAGGACGCGTATTTTGTGAAGCATCAAAGTTACCTTCAGTGCAGCACCAAGCAGAGGCGTGGCTGTGTGGTTGAACACCTGCTTGCCACGCAGACGGCCTGGTTTCGATTCACACTCGGACCCAACAGTTTTGTTATTTATTTTATTTGCAGCTTTTTCGATTTTTCAGTCACGGACAAGATGATGATTTTTCGCTCACAACCAACGGCGCCGTCACCGACGCCGACGACGGAATTTCTGCGATACGAGCTCTTTAACGCTATCGCGTTAAAAAAGCTTGCGGTGCTATCTCTCCATATTCCTGCTTACGCTATGGTTCGCCTTCAAATTTATTTTATGTTTCTAGGTATTAGGCGTGTTTATATTGTGGTTTGCACTCTTCCTGACATAGAGAGAGAGAGAGAAATGTTTTAATGAAAAGCTGGAGATGTTTGCCTCGCTATTCGCCTGACATGCTATTCCAGGTGCTCCAGGACGATGATTATGATATATACACTGATAACCACACATACATACACAGACTACACTGTTTACAAAGTTTCGGTCAGGCTTGTGGCCCGCAAGACTTACTCATGTGCAAATGCGATCTGACTCGGTGAAACCGTGTCATATATCGGGATGCGATGCGAAGGTATTGCTTGTGGCTTTTGCTGAATCGCACGTTGTTGTTCTGCTGTCGTGGTTCGTTTTACAGCGAAAGCTGTTATGAGATCACAACCGAGGGCCGTTTTTGGCGCAGTAGTTGTCCGCCGTCGCCGCCGCCGCCGGTGTCCATAACCACTATCGCTCGAAATAAGAAAAAATTTCGAGGATGGAATGAGGTTCGAACCTGGGCCCTCTGCGTGGGAGCCCAGTATCCTACCTCAGGGCCATGCTGGTGCTTGAAACAGCTTTGCAAAAACAACCTATACCGGCTTCATGTCGCGAAGGAACCACATTAACATATGTAATGTAGCGTGGTAGAAGAGTAAAACAACAACCAAGCGTCACACAACGCGAATTCGGTAACCAGACGTCACACATTGCGAATTGCGCAACGAGTAGGTTGTTGAATTCTTCCAACCTATTATAAAGGGCTCTGCCATAATTCTTCATCGTCATCACCACAACACAAAGTGCACATAATGCCTTACAGGTGTTTAGCAGGTACCGCGGTTCTCCGCAGAATGACGAAAAATTGCATAGTGGCTGCATTTCTACTTCAAAAAAATTATGATGACTTATAGCGTAGTGGGTTCCTCGCAAGTGCACTTCTATTGGTTGCCAAGGAAGCCCATAAGGCGCCCATGATCCACTTCCTCAGGGTCTGAATAAAGTTAATTCCCTCTCTCTATCTATTTCTCTCGTTAGCGTATGTTATAAAGCGTGGTGGGAGAGCGACATACCGACCGGGCGTCACACAATGCGAATTAATGCTTCCAACCCATTACAAAAGCTCAGTTGTAATTCTTCATCGTCATCAGCCATCGCATCAACATACTGCTCTTAATTCCTTAACGATGGCATCTCGCTTCTCCGCAGAATGACGAGTAACGTCATGGTGGGTGCTTCCCAACTTCACAAAAATTATGATTTGTGGCGTTGTGGATACGTTGCTAGTGTATTGTGTTAGTAGCCACAAGAGAGTTTATAACGGGCTCTAGAAATGCCGCTCTTCGAGCATTCACTGTGACTGTGCTGCGCTTTCCGCGCAGGCCTGGCGTTTTCTGCGCCACAGAATTCCGTGGCTTAGCTTGTCGCAGATATACCGGCTTGTTTTACGTGGTTTTTCACTCGCTTTCCGATATTTTCTGTCAGCTGAAACATTTTTCCCAGGCTATTGGCATGCTTTTTATTATTTGAGCATTTGGATTGCGAGTTCCCTCAGACATGGAAAAAGGAATAAAGCCAGGTAAACCTAGTCAGATTTTTTAAATGTGTGCGATGTAGAAAGTCGCTTAGATTAATACATGGAAACGTTATCGCGTTGGATACTCCAATGTGTCGACGGATTTGTCGGTGGAGTTTAACAGTTCGCAACCACTGAATGCCAGTTTAATATAAATGTTGTGCTTTATGCCGGCATCATATACAGGGTGTCCCAGCTATCACGCAGCACGATTTAAAAAAAGAGGAACGGCGTTACGCGAAGCAAACGTACTGCATATTGCTCCTAGTACACTGGAGTAGCCACTGCTATTTTTTGTTACCGAGGTTTAAATAATTAGTCATAACTAAATTTGTAACTCGACAAGTACTCACCTAATTTTCAAAATGCCAATGAGGCGTATGTAGGCATGTTCAAAGAACATCGAACAACCGCATTGAATGTGTCGGTTACCAGAGACAGCGTTCCGCATTTTGGCAAGGGTACAGGCCGGGCGCCAACGATGTGCGTGGAACTTCGCTGGAATTCATTCCGTTCGATAGTACGCCGCAATCATTATCCATACCTCACGGCCGAATGTTCTCACTGATAACACGGCAGGTGTTCTGATTAAGGCCTGAATCTGTAAAACCAAGCGGTGCGTTTCTTAGGCCGGGGAGTGGCAGATAGGGTAATGCGTTCTTTTTTTTTTCTTTCTGCATTTTTTTCCTTGATACTGTCTATCTCACAGGGCGCCTGTTTGAGGGCGCTCATTCCTGACGGGCGCAACAGTCTAGTCACGTGTCACTTTTCACATTTCGCGTGCTTTCCTGATCAACCGGAAAAATGAGCGCAAAATTAGCACGCTGTTGAAAGTAGCACAGATTCCATTTGAACATGCCTACGTACGCCTCATTGACATTTTGACAATAAGGTGAGTACTTGTCGAGTTACAACTATAATTATTGCTAATTAATTAAAGCTTATAAAAAGTAAAAATAGCTGTGGCTACTCCAGAGTACTAGGAACAATATGCAGTAGGTTTGCTTCGCGTAACACCGTTCCTCTTCTTTTAAATCGTGCTGCATGATAGCTGGGACACCGTGTATAATGTAAATTTAAACCACTGTTTTTCACACAGTCAGTTAGCTCCTCAGAAATATTAACTTATAGTCAAAACGCTTGTCTTGAAAAAGTGAGTGAAAATGAAAGGATGGGAGTGGAGCGATACAGCGAAAATACAAATAAAAACACTAATAAATATTTTGGTTTGAGAAGTATTGAGTTCTTGAAGCAATAGCCATTAAAATAGCATTACTGTAGCTTCTTCGAAGAGCCGTAGATGCTTTTTTGATTAATTCATTTTTCATACTTCTATTATCGCTTCCCTTCGTTTCAGGCAGCCAGCCAGATGCATTTCTAATAATTCCTATGGATGCTTATATGCAGATTGTTTCTTTCTCTACGCTTGCTATAAGAATGCGCAGGCATGAATTTTTAGGTATGTATAGTAGATAGATGTGTAAGTATCCTTAGGGAAATGGCTCCGTCAGCAACACGATCGTAGAAACAAATGCATGGTAATAGAATTACTCTGAGACACGGCCGTCTATCTATGTTACAATTCTGAAACAATGGTTATTTGTTTTACCAGGCGCGTCAGTTTTCCTGTCGGATCGCCCAAGTTTAACCTACAGTTTACGCCGACATGTGAAATATGTGCTCGGATACTGTCGCCAGAAAAAAAAAGCGAAGAAGAAGAAAGAGATATCACAGAATACGCCCATGCACTTCATTGTGATGTTTTGTCACAGAGACGCCGCGCCTTGGTGAGCAGCTCAGGCACAAAATGTAGCGGCGCACTCGTTCCCGTGTCAGTATTCATCCTGGTAGGTAACAACAGCCTTCACCTTGCTCGCCTGAAGAAACCTTTCTTGGACATATCAATAGAGGTATTTGAGCGTGCGTTTTTCGCATTGCTATTACAAAAGAGTCCAAGCAAACAAATTCAGATTTTATTTTTTTTTAAAGCGAAGCCGTTTAAGGCAGCCGTAATTTGTGCGGCCTATCAGGTATGTACCATAGAAATCTTCTCATCACTTCTCATCACTTCTCATCACTGCTCCACTAAAAATGAAGAAAGCAACAGTTAGTACAACAAAGGGATATCTGCCACAGAGATTTGTGCGGCTTATCAGAAAAATGTGTCCATCGTAAACGGGTGTGTGCCACAGAAATGAGGAAAATCCCGCTACTCAACACAGGTCTACTAAGAAGGAAGAAGGCAACAGTTAGCCCAACACTAGGGAACGGGAAAGGCAACGACGGCTGCGAGAAGAACCCGAAGCGATAGAAGGCCTACACCAACTACGACGTGCCCGTAGATCTATGAGAAGTGCGAACGCTTGGTTTCAGCGAGTTCCTTTCTCTGGAGTTTGGACATCCGTGTCGTGTCTGTGACTGTGCCGTTTAACTCGAAACAACCTAACCTCACCTAGATGAAGCCGTTTAAGGTAGCCGTAATTTGTGCGGCCTATCCTTTGCGGCCTATCAGGTATGTACCACAGAAATGATGTAAATACCACTACTCATCACTGCTCCACTAAAAATGAAGAAGCAACGACCTAGAACCAACCAAGAAACAACCCTCATCCCCTAGGTTAGGCCAAGAAACAACCTAGAAGCAACCAGATTAGTCTTCAGAATTGTTCAACTTTGCTGTTTCAAGGCCTGCACGGCTTAGTGGTTAGTGCAAGCTTCCCCATTTGTTTTTTACTATCGGCTATTACTGTTACAAGGGGTGTGCTTTTCGACAAAACTTGAGAACATAAACGAGGAGACATGCGAAATTTGTGAACGAGGAAAAGAGCACTATAAAAAAAGAAGTCTGAGGCGTAGCGTTTTACAAGTGAAACTAAGTAGGAAAAAAGTTGCATTAACTTCAAGCCACACATTCTATTTCTTCCTATGAAGCTATTTGTACGCTTGTAGCTCGGCCAGGATAAAGGCACAAGAAAAAAGTACGCGCACGTGTGCTCAGAAATTGAGCATATAAAACGACGGTTTTAGTCTTTCTGTTCGGAAGCATTTCTGTTATTGCATCAGAGAATGGGATTATTATTTGGACAAGTGTTGACCCGATGGATACTGCACGGTGTAGCAACTGTCTCTCTTCACGGAGGACACCTATTGTCACATAAGGCACGAAAGCAAGCGAGATTAGACATGGTAGTTGGAAATATCATTCCACTCTGCCTGACAGCTAAGCGCTGTGAAAAATTGCGCTTTACTCTAAGCAGAAGGGCCTCTTCATTACTTCCACATTTAGACCACGATCACACAAAGCGCGACGAATCGATCCGCGCGTGTGGAATAAAATCACAAATTATCTCTATATTAGACGTGACACCCATTTAGTTTTATCTACACCCCCTTCGTGGTTATCCCCCCATTTCAAATCGGCCGGCTCCGTTTGGAGGTTGTATCTTACGCCATCCACCTCTAGTGCAAAGATTACAAGTACAGTAATACCTGAGATGCTCTTATTACATTTCCGTGTTGTGTCACACTCTGTGTCTATTTTTCCCTATGTCGCTGACATTTCCTTATGCACCTCATGAATGATTGCGCCTTACACCTAAAACTTTCAGTCATTGCAGCCAGTTTTAATACCAACGGAGTGCATCCGAGGTCTATTTCCGGTATCCGTCCCAAATTTGTCGTCCAGATGATAGAAAAATTCCCTGCATACTTTTCATTACCAATTATTTAAAGATGCAAGTTTTTTTCGTAACCCCTTTCTTTAGTCACATTACTTATGCACAAAACAAGGTGAAGTTTTCAAGCCTTCAGTACAAGTAATTGAATGAGACCAAAAAAAAAAGCAAATGAACGTCGGACGGAACAAAAGACCACCTAAATATGTTCTAGTTATTGATTTCTAATGCTTGTTTGTCAAAAAAATTTAAGGCAACTCCTCAATAGTAGTGCCATGCTTGAAGGAAGTGCACAGCTGGGTGGCCTTGTTTGTTTCGCATTAGTTTACTTTTTATTTCGTTCTATATCTTTCTTTTTCTCTCCTTATTCCTAATTACTTCTTTCGCTTTCTTGATCATTCTATTTTTCTTCCGATTTCTCCTTTTTCTCCCCCTCTCTCTCTATTTCTTCCTCACCTTTTCTTTGATTATCTCTTTCAATCTTTGTACATTTTCTTCTGTTTATTTCTCTCTTACTTATTCTGTCTATGCTATGCTTTACTCTCTCCTATCATCCTTTTCTCTCTCACCCTCGCATGTCCCCTCTTCACCGTCACTTGCTTTTCTCACTCTCTTCTATGTTTGTCACCCTCACTATCTCTCCCTTTCATGCTGTTTCTATTGTTCTTGGTCTTTCTTGCTTTTCTTGCTTAGCTGACATGCTAATGCTATTTCTCTATTCCTCATTCCTTGTAATATATATATATATATATATATATATATATATATATATATATATATATATATATATATATATATATATATATGAAGGAAAGCAGTGTTAATTTCAAGGGCTCGTTTTCTTTGTTATACACAATATTAATGAGCACTAACAGACCATAATGCCAAGGAAAGTATAGGGGATGTTTTTACTAGTAAATGTAAGGTAAATGTGAAGAAAGAAAAGTGGACGAAAAGATAGCTTGCCGCGGGCAGGAACCGAACCTGCGACCTTCGAATAACGCGTCCGATGCTATATATATACATATCATCATCATCATCATCATCATCATCATCAGCCTGTCTACGCCCACTGCTGGGCAAAGGCCTCTCCCATGTTCCGCAAATCAACCCGGTCCTGTGCTTTCTGCTGTCACGTTATACCTGCAAACTTCTTAATCTCATCTACCCACCTAATTTTCTGTCTCCCCCTCACGCGTTTGCCATCTCTTGGAATCCAGTCAGTTACCCTTAATGACCACCGGTTATCCTGCCGACGTGCTACGTGCCCGGCCCATATCCATTTCTTCTTGATTTCAACTATGATGTCCTTAACCCCCGTTTGTTCCCTGACCCACTCTGCTCTCTTCCTGTCTCTTAAGGTTACACCTATCATTTTCCTTTCCATCGCTCGCTGCGTCGTCCTCAATAGTGGTAGATTACCATTCATGATTTGATAATGCTTGCCGAATGAGCCCCAACCCATCCTTATTCTTCTAGTTATTTCACTCTCATGGTTCGGCTCCGCGGTTACTACCTGTCCTGAGTAGACGTACTCCTTTACAGCTTCCAGTGTCTCGCCACCTATCTCAAAGTGCTGTTCTCTGCCAAGATTGTTCCACATTACTTTAGTTTTATGCATATTAATTTTCAGACCTACTCTTCTACTTTCCGTATTCAGTTCAGTAATAACGAGCTGTAATTCGTCTCCCGCGTTACTCATCAATGCAATGTCATCAGCGAATCGTAGGTTACTGAGATACTCTCCATTAACTCTTATCCCTAACTCTTCCCAATCTAGGGCCCTGAAAACCTCCTGTAAACACGCGGTGAATAACATTGGAGAGATCGTGTCTCCCTGCCGTACGCCCTTCTTTATTGGAATTCTGTTGCTTTCTTTATGGAGGGCTATAGTGGCTGTGGATCCGCTGTAGATTTCTTCCATTATGTCTATATAGGCTTCGTCGATGCCTTGATTCCGCAGTGCCTGCATGACTGCTGATGTCTCCACCGAATCAAATGCCTTCTCGTAATCTATGAAGGCTATGTATAGGGGTTGGTTGTATTCCGCGCATTTCTCTATCATCTGATTGATAGTATGAATATGGTCTATTGTTGAGAATCCTGTACGAAATCCTGCCTGGTCCCTTGGTTGATTGAACTCTAATGTCGTATTAATTCTGTTAGCAATTACTTTTGTAAATAGCTTGTAGACAACGGACAGTAAGCTTATGGGCCTGTAATTTTTCAGGTCCTTGACGTCCCCTTTCTTATGAATCAAGATGATGTTGGCATTCTTCCAAGATTCTGGTATATATATATATATATATATATGCTTCACTCTTTTCTCTCCTCCTGTCTCTCAATTCCCATTCGCGCCCACTTGCTGTACTATACTCTCCAACGCTATACTATGCTCTGCTAGCGTGTCTGGATAGCGAAGCGGTTGTGATGCTTGCCTTTGGACCGTGGGAACGCGCGTGGGAATCCCGCCTCCCCAAGCAATTTTTTCGCCAACAATTTTTCTGTTTCTATTGCTTTTATCTCCCTTTATATCTCTTTCTTCCACTCTTTCTTTCTCTCTCTCTGTGCCGTTCTCTCGAACATCGGTTTATTGCATACCGTGCCAGAGAAATCGCCGCACATGTTCTCGCAGCGAAACAGAAGATGAAGAACATGACGACGATGAAGAAGAGGTCGAAGAGAGCGCGTGCCGCTTCATGCTGATCATCATTACTGTTTCCGACAGGCAACTTTACGGCGAACCTAAAGAGCTCTGCAGTTACAAGATGCAGCAAGCCGCAAAAGGAGATTTTTTTTTCTTAAACTGGTATGTGAAACAGACGCACACAACATGGTGCGACCCTTTTTTGTCGGAGTGCTATGATAGAATACAAAACATACGGACAATCGGTAATCATTCCGGCAGTGTCGTTCCACGTCATGTTTTAGCGAAATTGGCGAAGGAGTAGCATATTTTAACGCTATGACGTTGAAGAGCTCGTTTCGCCGACATTCCGGTGTCGACGTCGGCGTCGGTGTCCGCGTGGCTGGTTGTGAGCGAAGAATATTTCTGTTGTGCGTTGAGAATCATGAAAATACAACAAATAATAAAAATGTCTGGTCGGACTGAGAATCGAACCCAGGCCTTCCGCGTGGCACGGAGGTGTTCTACCATAGAGCCACGTTATTGCTCGAAAGTGTATAGGAAAAAAAACACGATACGGATGTCATGTAGAGGAAATAGTTTGCTTAATGCATGTGATATTGCGTGACAGAAGCGTAGAATCGCGCCAGGCGTAAAAACGTGTGAATTGCGAAATGAGTGTGTGTTTTAAAGGCCTGCGCATTACAAAGCGCTTAGACATATGATTCATCACCAACTGTAAAAGCATCAACAAAGTGAGTATCTGCGTAGGTTCGCGTGTTGCCTTACGGACACGTTGTGGACCCTTCGCTGATTTGCAAAAGGAAGAACTGGGGCGTACAGGGCACTTAACTGTACTTGCAGTAGGTATTCTAGTACAGTTTGATAGGGTCAATCTTAAGGGCACAGTCGCTGGTTCCCTTACCGCACGGTTGAGACATGCACCGAGAACCGAAGCCAAGCTAGCAATTGAGAAGGGGCCAGTTTACGCTATAGCGTTCTGCTCTTGAAGGCGAAGCTCAAACTTCCTCCAAGTTTTTATGACGTTCATGAGAGTAAAGCAAGAGGAACGTTATTCAAAAGACTCCACAGCACAGAGAAAAAAAGAAGGTAAGCTACGGCCAACTGTGCTCTTCTAGTAAATAGGCTGCGGTGCGTTTAACTCATACAAGTCTACAATGAACCGGAAGTGAGCGCGTTGAACTTTCGGGCTTCCAGGCTTCCAGTACACGCACACAGGCAATGTCTACCTAAGCTCTATTCCACACGAATTGAAGTCGTCTGTTAGTGGCACCTTTGGTGTTTCTTTATTTGTCGTTTGCACGACGCTTTCGCCAGTTCGCCAGTTTGCCACCGCCAGTTCGCCAGCTCGCCCCACGCCATTTCGCCAGTTTGACGAAATGGCGTGGGGCGCGCTAGTCGCTGTTGCTAAGCCAACCAAACAATATGCGACCTCACCGGCGAACGATGAACAGGCAGACTCAGTGCTGCGTGTAATCACCAGTTTTTCCTCGTTAGCTTGAAGTTTAAAACGAACGGTACACTGATGATCGGCCGAGTGCACTGCGGACAGATAGCTTAAATTCTGCTCAGGATTATGCTTTCAATTATCTTTCACCGAGTCGACCGTGCGCAACACAAAGAATAAATCGTCAATTATTGCAGTCAGGTCTTTCTTTTATTGCCTACTTTTGAAGTTAGCCAACAAAGAATATTTCGAAGATGGTCGCGTATTTCAGTCTCATCAGTATATAATTGATAACTAGGCAGTCGAGTTGGTCTATATAAAGTGAGTGCAGGTGCTCCCAAAGTTATTCGGAACGCTGTCCAGCGTTCCGAATTACTCTTTTTTATTTCGTTATATCTCACTGCTCAAGACTTCGCTCTTACGCGGCTTCGTGGCTGCCAAAAAAGTAGGTCGACGTGTGCCAGAGTAATTAGGGTAATTAAGCTAACAGTGAAGGTGGCGCTGCTCTGCCTCTTTGAACGCACAATTGCGCTGGGTCACACTGCAGTGTTTTGTCTCTTAAATAGCGAATTGAATTCCATATGAATTCTTTCCTGAAAGAGCCCGCATTGGTAAGGAAACGCCTTGAACAATGAATCGCTTACTTTTCGTTTGCCACTTGAATAGTTGTATGTTTATTAAAATGCGTCATCACTGTTCACTGATAGACCTTCCGCAAAAAGCTAACTTTCCTTGAAAGATTGAACAAAATTAAACTCGCTGCCAAGCAGAACGAAACATTTACCTCTCACATTTCTTTCTTCTTTTTAATGTAATACGATTCCATGATTTTACGCGCCAGGGTATCGTTACTCTTGCCGAGAACGGAAACACTGCGTGGAAAACTCAGGCTCACAAATGCAGGAATGCAGGAACTGCAGTGCACTGGCAAATGTGCTGAAAGTTAGTTTTTTAAGGGAAGATAATGCTATCTTACTCTGTCGCTTGTGTACCGGGTTTTACCGATGTGCATTTTACCGCATTCGAGCGGCATCTCATAAACCACGCCAGCCGAGCAGGCGACATACGGCTGGCGTGCCTCGTTTTCCATACGGGGCAGGACCTTTTTGTGTAATATTAATGCGGGGGCAAAGGCCAGCCGATTTGCGAGGCGCCGAGTTCATCAAAAAGTACCTGTACCTGTTAGCCGCGCTCTTAAGATTGTGAGCAATTTTATGTATGTAAGACATAACCGTTGGCATTTTTTCCATTGGGTGTCTGTTTTTTGTCGATCCCTTCACTTTTTGACGGTGAGCTTCTGAAAGCGTTAACTGTGACGTGAATAACGTCATAATTCTAACTGTGACATGAATAACGTCACAGTTAAAGTAATTGTCATCTCAATTTCATGGAAAACTATTAGTGACATTGAAAGAAACCACAGTGTGCGCCGAGCAAGAATGGGGATCTCAGTATTATAGTGAAACCTTATAATATTCAACAGACTGTTAGACATTTTATTTCCCCGCTACAAACAGCATGCCACTTGAAGTCTTCTTAGTCGTAATTATTACGCAGGCCAAATAGGCTTAACTGCATTGAGAAGCATGAAGTCAATTTTTCGGTTAAGAACACAACCTATATATGTTGGCTCTATAATACATTTCTGCCCCTTTTGAGAATTTATAGCGGCTTATCTCGAACACCATTCTTCTGCAAGTGTAAAAGAAGAAGAGCGCGCACATTCTCTCGTATACTGTCCCTATGAGCTAAGCCCTGAAGCACCGCGTTAACTCTTATAGGAAACAGCCGGCACGCATTGTTCGTGCTCGCTACGCAGTTCCGCAGGGACGGAAACACGTTCGAAAATTAGTTGCGTTTTTTTGCGTGTCTCCAAACTCCTGCACTTCCGCAGCCTCCGAAGGCAACTGAAGCCGACGACGACAAAAACTGCGGAGGCAAATTCAAAACTAGGTTAATTAACTCCGGCACCGCGGTGATATTTCACGGCTCCGTAATGAACGTCGAACACGCCAAACGTATCGCACGCAAATATGAAACGAGACTAGGGCATTACGAACGCTCTCAAACCCAATTAGGGGAAATGAGGCTCTAGAGGACGACAGAAGAAGATATCGGTAAGACAGAACAAAACTAACTTGGAAGCCAGCTTAATATTAGGAATGATTGCATCAGTAGAGTTAGTTTTTTCTAGCGTGATTACAAAGATAAACCTGCGTATGCCAACATGACCGCTGTGTATCTAGTGCTGCCCAATTTTCATGGTGCTAAGCTGTGATATTAAAAACTTTAAAATTATTGTACGTGATTTGATATTTACGTTACCAAGATTAAAGACCACGCCCTGTTTGTTTCATTTCCTTCTCTTGCTTTATTTTAATGTGATGGCTGACTGTAGACCGAGATCTAGGTAACTGGGAAGAAAGGCTTCATCGAGCAAGTATAACAACAACAGCTAAAAGTTGATACGCAAGGAAAGGTATTGCCAATGCTACATAAGCAATAAACAATAACCAAGAATTCGGGCTCAAAGAACAATCATCTATTGTGTTACTTTTTAAGCTGACTGACTTACACTAACCTCACCGGACATTGTGGCCCTCGGTTCGAAAAGTGGCCCTGGGTTAGAAACCAAGAACGTGAAGCAAACTTATTTTGTACATGTTTTCTTGATAACGATCCGTCTTATGAGGCACAGCGACTGAGTGGTGAATGAACTGGCTCACAATTTTTATCGTTGAGTCGACATAGAAACGCTGGCGTAATTAAGAGTGTAGTCATGCTTGCAAAGTTTTCTTCGCATAATATTTATGCTCCAAATTTCAAGTGAAATGGCATAGATGCAAGGAAGCGCGTCCAACTGTTTGACGGCATCACATTTTAGGTTATCGACTCATGATCATGAATGCGCTCCCACTGCCTTTAAAGACGCCCATCAATTGAGAACGCAGGCTTTATGCGTACTAGAATGCCCTCCTGAAAGAACTCCTCGCAAACTATTTTTTGTTGAGGGACGATTATGAATTGTGCTGTACGCGCATCAGCCCTAGCAGCACAAATAATTGGACTCTCTAGCTCCGGGCTTGTCCAAGCCACTTTATCCTTTTCCCGTTGACTGGGCAGCCCTCGGATTCACATAAGAGCCCCCTCAGTAATATACCTCATGTAAGAAAATATCACTGAATAAAGGCATCGTTGATGCAGGCATCAACACTCCGATCTCTTGAAAACCACAGTATCACTAAAGAGGAGGAGAAGGAGGAGGGAGGGAGGAAGACTATACACTGATGCGATGGCGGTGAAAACTACGGAGGTTTGTGTAATTAGGCCAATCACTTCTCATTACGTGATTCACGCTATCACAAGTTTGGCTGCAGCAGAGGGTACTCTTCTGAGAATTTCAGTATCGTTTTCTTTATATGCGCGTAGTATTAAACCCTCCCACTATGTGTGTTAAGAGTACCAGAAGTGAAATTTTTGTCATCCTATATATCCATGGCTAATGTTATCTTCCTTACCTGATCTCTGCAACCTGGCGTAAGTTTCGTATTACCTATATTTAATTAAGACTATATTCGGCAGCCAAATTCTGCGCAATCTAAATATAGGTTGGAATGCAGCTGCACCTTCCCAAATGTATTGTGGCTGAATGAATCATTATTAAAACGACGCTGCATATTAATTTGCTATATGATAAGTATGAGAAGTTGTTCTGCATGACACAATGTGATGCGCGCGTTCTTTTTTTTTTCACGTCAATCATGAGGGCGTTTTGTCTACCCTGCATTTTGTCGAGTTTTCTTTTGTTTTTGGTAACTGTTTTTTGTACTCGCTTAAAAAATTCAGTCATCAGCGAAATAAAATATGTTCCATGAAAGCAAGTAGGAAAAGATCCGACGTTGCTGAAGGAAATGAACAAAACTTATACTTGGGAATTAATGCCAAATAATATAGGTTCGAGAACAGTGGTAACAAATTTAGCTTCCTAGTGCATAAAATGCGAGAATAGAGCATTTGTATACGTATTTTACGGTCCTTGTGTACTGACACATGTTCAACATCTGTCCTAAAGTTTTGATGTCGCAAGATCTTATCAGTATTCCTCGCCTCCGTCCATCGTTGAATTTATTTCTTCTTACTTTTTAATTTCGACCGGTGCACTCCTCTGGCGATTACAAAAGCAAACAACGAAAGAGTGGTCACGTTTGCAAAGAGTAATCACTTAAGGAAAGCGTACATGCCAGTGCCTGCCAGAACTCGCGAAAAGCCGCTAGCGCTCCGATTCACAAGGAGAGTGGGCTGCTTCAGGATTTCACCCTTGGAACCTGCTATTAAATGCACCCATCGTCTCACATCTTGACGAGGTTGCATTCGATGCCCTAGGGTCACCCGATTCCCCTGCAAGCCCTCTCCTTTTTAAGGGATCAGGTCCTCTATAACCTCAACGTGTCTTCCTCCTTTGGCAACTTTCCTTTTTTTTCTTTTTTAACTGCGGTTCTTCATGCCTTAAGGAGCGCCGTCCTACCGTTCGGCGGTAGCATAATTGACGCGCTTCACGCATTTGACGATTTTGTGCCGGTGCTGCGTTCTTGATCGGCCCTCTTCTCAATTATTTTCAACGATGACAACGGGGCCCAAACACTACCGCTGTACACATTAGCATCATCCTTCGGGATTTCATGCCTTCTTTTGAACGCGCCTTCTGCCCTTTCGACAACCCCTCCCGTTCTCCCTAATTACGGTTAAAGAGAAATCATTCTAGTCGCTCGGGGCAGCAGATGCGGCCCTGACGTGCCATCTCAGTAATGAGCTTGCGTAATTTGGGTGTGATGGCGAAACTAAAGCGCAAATGTGTTACCGACCTTGTTTCTTCCACGCAGTAGCAAGGTACGCTGCATTTCTTTTGAGTAGCTTTTTTATTTCTGTTCGGATGAGCGTTTATTTAAAACAGGCTGACGCAGCTCTCGGCGTATGTGATTGGAAATCGGCGTGGCGCGAAACAAAGCTTGTCCGGTACTTTCTTTTCTTTTTGTAAGTATGCTGCGTATGTCACGACAGATTCGCTAAGCACATCGGCATAAGCGCACCTAATGTACTAACGAGATACTCTTTTATGGTGCGTCAATGCGTCGCTAACACGCGTCGTATTGCGAGGGAAAGCCCATTACAAGCTCCAGACTGCCGTTTTTTACTCTTATTATTTTTCCAAGTGTGTAGTTTCAGCTGTTATCCAGGATACGGAAGGGTAAATATTATGCCACCATTTTCACAAAGGCGTCCAGCGCAGTAATTTTGGGTATGGTATGACCTTCACTCAGTTATAAACTTTCTTGAAACTGAATTCCAGTTATGACATTCGTGCTAAGAGAACATCCGGGTTCGCTCAAAACACAATAGAAAAAAGTACAAACGTACTAAAAACACGAAAACAAAACGTATCTTGGATCTTCTGATATTTGGAGAAAGTACGTGCTTATTCTTTACTAATTATATTTCTCACAACCAGTATCTAAGTGTGTTAGATGTATAGAGAAAGACAACATGCGTTTACGCTGAGGGCCGCCTAGAGCATTAGCTGTGTTTCTCTGCGCCGCATTTAAGTAAACACAAGTGCCGGAAAAACGTGTAAGTAAGTGATTAATATTGCAGTGAGTGCACTAAAAACAGCGACCAAATACCCCTGATAACGCTGATGCCTTGAGGCCTGTAGAAGCTGCGCGTGAAGAGGCGTTGCACCAAAGCGTAGGCCAGCAGTTCGCCCGAATGTCCATTTGACGCAAGAAATAAACAAAAAAAAGTTTATGCTTTGTTTCTCTTGTCTGCACAGAAATATTGTTGTGAATCTGTTTTAGAGAGAACCCTTCGTATCATAACTTTCGAAGTTTGATGCAAATTTAACTTCACAATTTGCAGTTTGTCTTGCGTGAGAGGATACGCGACTGATTGGTGTTTAGGATAAGAAATTGTCACCATGTAACTCGAGCAAAATGAAACTATATTATACATCATTTGCTACCCCGGAAGTTTTGCTAGCATTCCTTGCGGTAACAAATCAGCCGACAGCGCCGCCCATTCCGATCATAAAGGCTATCGAGCGATTCCGATCCCTCTATCAAATACTGATGCATCAAGACAACTTTAGTTCCTAGCTTTGAATCTTACACGCACTTTCTGGTAGTTTTCTAAGTTCCAAACGTGTCGTTTACATGAACGTTGTCCTTTGTTAAGCTGCGAAAGTCATCGCACATCTTCCGCTCAGATATGACGTTGTTGTGACACCTTTGCGTGGGTGTTGCTTCACAAAGGCGTACTTGTTTCGCATCTGCATGGCGAACATCTTTACATGCGACTCCTGCGGAGCCGAAGAAACGAAAGCTCACAGGGTCGCTTATACACTCACATAAGCCGACTCGAAGGCGAAAGCCACCTTCTTCTTTTCAGACGATGAGTCGACCCTGCCCCGCCGCCCTCTGAAAGCTCCAGGATCGACCGCACATCGGCTGGTTTTGCACTGCCTCCGTTTTCGGCCCACCTTTGACCAAGAAAGAACGTCATGTGATGACGTCACCATGAGATGTCCCGTAAGGAAACCTCGTGATGACGTCATATGGTCACGTCATTACGTGATGATTTTTCGCATCACTCGTGTTGATGCCGCCGCCAGTCAATTATCACGTTTGATGACGCATCTAAGTCTCTCAACACGCCCTCTGCAGCTGCGTTCGCTATGACATCCGCAGCGATACGAAAACCACAATATGATTGTGAAGGACGCCGTAGTGGGGCGCTCCAGAAATTTCCACAATCCGATGCTCATTAACTTGCGCTGACATCGCACAGTACACAGTTCTCTGGCACTATAACCGCTGTACCGCCACGGCGGATGGAACGGTGAAAATTGTTTGACATATCTTGTCGCATTATCTTTGAAAATATCACTGTGGCATGTTCTTGTGCTCTTCTCTCTAGTGCGGTTTCGCATAGCCTTGCGTTAGTGTTGTCGTAGTGTACCATCCGTACTGGCGAAAAAAACTGCCTGCTTGATTTCTATCACATATATTCTTATTCGCGTGCTCATCCAACTATCTCCCCTGCAGTCACGCGAGGCAGACCTGCTTACAGCAGTGGTTGGCTTTGTCATGATCGACTACACAAATGTGAATGAAAGTAATATGCTTGACAAAAAGGTCTTGCTGCCGCTTACGCATAGGCACCTACTTGCTGCAGACACAAAAACATGCTTGGGTTTCTTGCTTTACACCAACTTCTTCAAGCTTTTTAAGTAAACATCAAGTCCCACCACAATAAGGTAGAAAAATACATGTCAGCCCTGGTGGACTTCAGCGGCACAGCTATGGTGAAACAGCATCTATCTATTTTCAGAACTCTTATGTTCGTTTACCTGAGCATATTTCTAGCGTAGCACGAGGCCGCGTTGTTATACGCTTGCGCTCTTTGTACGCCTTACAACAAACTAAAAGGCTGGAAACAAGGCCGCTAACAAATGAAATATTGATAAAGAGACAGTCCTCACATTGTTTTTATGAAACTCAGCCTACCTACCATTGTACTTTTTTTTGGCTCGAAAGATTGCGGGAGTGATTATTTAGGCTCAGAATGTACATACTTCATACAGAGACCTTGGGCGAGTCTTCCTAAAAAAAGTCACAGTTTCGTCGCAACGGCGAAGCAATGAATGCAATAGCAATAAATTAGAATGTAACGCGAAGAACGGAAAGCAGCTAGAAATTGCCAGCGCGTCGCTCGAGCCCAAGGACGCACGAAAAGAACACACACAGGACGAGCGCGAACTATCATGCGTTGCAGCTCGACACTTGAAGCGCTCTGCTCAACCATAAAGTAGGACGCACAAAACGAACGAACAGGTACACACAGGACGAGTGCGAACTAGCTCTCACAGTTGTTACTGATTTCTGTTTCAACAGCGCGCTCCTTTCGCAAACACGGCCGCTGGAGCGAGCGAAGTGACCTTCGTACGCACTGTGACTTCAGCGCGGACATCGCGGGGGAAGCACAAGACACACAGCCCCCCGCTCCACCGCCGCGGCCACCCCCTTCTTTCCTCGAGATAAGCGCACGAAGGCGACCACGTCCTGTAGGGCGAAGAGCAACAGCGTACGCAGGAGTGGGGCGACGATCTTTAAAGCTCGCCACGCGTGAACTTCGCGCCATCTATGTGGTGACTAACAAAGCATGCTGAAGTAAATGGTGTATATAAATAGCTCGCCTTTAGCAGGCTGAAAGACGGTGCAGTTCGTGGCCTAACCGTCTAACGCCGCGCGCTTCGAAGCGAAAGGTCGCGCGTCGGAAAGTTTTTCTGAAATATTTTTCTTTGTAGCTTATATATATATATATATATATATATATATATATATATATATATATATATATATATATATATATATATATATATATATATATATACACATACATATACGGTGCATGACGGCGGCGATTGCAACGGCGACGGCAAAAATCAGCAGAGACTGTCCATATAATCGCTATCGCAATAAAAACAGAGTTACGGATACACACGCACATCCAAGCTCACAGTAGTGCACGGATCCAGTAAGGACGAACAAATCGTTATATTATATAGCACTGACTAGCTATTGTATCATTTAATTTGATATGACATTGCTATCGGAATAAAAAGAAATCGATGTCGAAGCAAAAGGATAACGAAAGCCTTAAAGGCCATCTCCGGCGATTTTTCGAGGTCGATGGATCTCCACGAAATTCGCTGGGCACGTTCCTTTGCGCATTTCCGTCATTTATGCCTAATTACAGGCTTGAGACATGCGCAGACTGTTTGCAAATGAATTTTAAAGATTATCTGCAAACGCCCTCCTGGCTTCCCACAATTATTGGCAACATTGCGTCTGTGACGTCAGTATTGGGAAGGCGGCGGAAGTGACGCAGCCGAGGGCACCACTAACTTCGGCGCTTCGGCCGCTACAGCGAGCGTCTGCTGTGCACAGGGCGACAGACAGCGTTGGTTTGGCCGGCGCTTCGCTGGTCGTCTTGGATGTCACAGTTTTCATATTCCGCGCCGGTGTGACCGGCATGCCTTGCACGACTTCTGGTTCGTTCGTAACAACGTCTACGTCATACGTAGACAGTACACTCGGTTGGGTTTTGGTTTCGGTGTTGCGCTTTTTTGCTTATTTAAAATTATTCTCCAATTTGCCGAGTATTTCTGCTATCGGACCCGTAACAGGAGCTTCTCAGGAACATAAAAGCACCATTACTTTGACATGGCCAAAAAATCGCCGGAGTTGGCCTTTAAGCTAAGCGCCTTTCGTAACATTCACAACCATGTGGTGTGCTCCAAAGATAAGCCAGAAAGCTTGAGCGAAGGACGTCAAGATATACTAGCCAAACCATGGTCTTAGGCGCCTTGAGTCATGACAAAGTTAATGTGAAAAACGAGCAAATGTAGCGGTTCCATAAGTCTACCTTGGAACATACCGTACCCCTCGGAGAAAGGTAAAGGTGCGCCGCAGGAGCTTGTTTAAAGTGGTTGAAAAAACAAAAAAAAGTTAGAGTAAGGAAACGTGAATGCCTCTCCGCACAAAATTTTTCAGACCAGCTCCGGTTTTATCTCACAATATTTCTTCCCGAATGCCTTTTCTTCGGCGCTCTTTGCAGAAAACAGCATGGAAAAGTACAGAAGGGTCATGAATTACGTGTGAGTTTTCATTCTTGCGTTCATTTTTATTTTCTATCAAATAGTGCGTTCTCACCTCTCTGTATCTTGTCTTTGTTTTATGTCTATTCTACACGGCTGTAGAATAGAGGCGATGCGATGACCGCCGCTTCCACTGGCAGTTTCAACTGCCGCCGAACGTCGTATGCTCTCTCGTTGATGCCTTGCTCCGTACTTTCGGAAGTGCATGCGAACCCCACTATCTATCTATCTATCTATCTATCTATCTATCTATCTATCTATCTATCTATCTATCTATCTATCTATCTATCTATCTATCTATCTATCTATCTATCTATCTATCTATCTATCTATCTATCTATCTATCTATCTATCTATCTATCTATCTATCTATCTATCTATCTATCTATCTATCTATCCTCCTCCGTCTGGGCGCTGTCCTGGTCGTCTGATTAACTTGTAATATACCAAACTTGGCGTAGCAAGGGATCAGTGTACGACGAACACGATTCACTCGTCATGACATGAATAACACATACCATGCATGTGCTTGGGTATGTGCATGAGTTGCACATACCCGCATACCAAAGTTCATGTTACGCGGCTATGTGCCACAGCTGATTCATAGTCTACGTCAACACAGTAAACGCGCACATACACATTGAAACGCAAGGCAAGTGAGGGAGCTGAAGACAGAACAGCCCCGGAAGACGCTCGACTGCCATCCACTTGTCCACGTGGTCCTCCAGAATGACGCAGTGTTCTCTTCATTTCTTATGAGGCTGGGCGATGGCGTCATGCTGATCGAGTATGATGTCAAATTGATTGCGAGCCGCTTTGTCACACGCGAAGAAGCCTCCGCTGAGTGCCCTGACGGCATACGGCTATACTGCAGCAATACGGACGTCGACCGCGGTAATGCGCGTTGCCTCGACGCTGCAGACAACGTGTTGTCATGCAGCGCGCGATTGCGTAACTGGCTATGAGAACGAGCAGGTACAAAGGGATACCCTGACCGAGGTGGCCAAGATGAACGCAAGCGACGTGGATGGCCTGCCGGCCCCATTTTGCCTGAGCATCGGCAAGCCGATGCTCAGGCAAAATGGGTCGATAGATAGATAGATAGATAGATAGATAGATAGATAGATAGATAGATAGATAGATAGATAGATAGATAGATAGATAGATAGATAGATAGATAGATAGATAGATAGATAGATAGATAGATAGATAGATAGATAGATAGAAACTATCAACGCGGCTTTGGTTCGCTAGGAAATGCTTCACATTTAAGAAGTGAAGATACGGAGCATCTGTTTCGTCACTAGGCTTCTTTAAAGAGTCGGAAACAGATTGGTCACATTCGAGCAATTGGCCACCTAAATAACTCGAAACGTGTTTTGCGCATTAGCTCTCTGGTGACACAGTCGAGCGAAATCGTGGTATAATGGTTATATTCAAAAGCGCGTACTTGTCCTTGCCCATGTTCGGCATAACTGATGCATTTCCCTTGATGAAATAAATGAGAAGAAATGGCAATAATCCTCCTCGCTCGAAGAAAGAAGGGCACACACAAGCGGCATAAATCTCGAGAAATGGCCGCGACGGTCAAAGGAAGGAACAGGGGAAGAGTGACGAGACAATAGCGCTCCTGCGAGACCGGGCTTTTCTTTTTGCACGGTGGCAACTTCCTCTTGGCTGTCCGCTATGTAGAAGGCATGTCGTTCGTGTTTATCCAGCCGACGCATTAAGTGTGCCGTTTGTTCTCGCAGCGACCGCACATTCTGGCGGCAGCCGGTTTTCCAGCGCCGGCGGTTGTGACGCTCCCGATTGAGTTATGGCCCATGCTCCAGCGATCGCTATCTCGCTTTCCTGAAATGGCTATGTTACCTTTCTTTTTTTTTGTCTTGGCGTGTACCTAGTGTCGCCGTGAGTATTCAAGGCTTGCTCTCAGTTTTCTGTTTATTTCTTTTTCATGTACGATTCTTTCTTATGCATGTCTTTTTTGTACATCTCTCTTACTCACTATGTGCCCGCAGCCAGCTGATGTTGCTGTCCTTCGCTCTTATCATGACGTATTTCAGTGACGGAAATACGTCATGAAAGTTTTGGTGGACCCCGGCATAAAATACCTTTCGTGTTAATGTTCATGTTTTCACAGCGCACTGCCAACATTATCTGTCACTTACACATTTCCTGCCAACAATCACACTCACTGGGAATGCTAGCCGCCATTTAGCCGTCACTATCCGACGCTAGCCTATCTAAATATCTGACTCATATCCACGTATGACCGCATATAGACACGCCCATATATGCATATGTACACAGGTATCTATAGACACATATGCATTGACGCGTATTGATATGTACACATATGACCACATCATATAAACTATGCTTCATATCTATTAACGCGATAGCGTTAAAGAGCTCGTATCGCCGAAATTCCGCCGTCGGCGTCTTTGTCGGCGTCGGCGCCGTTGGTTGTGAGCGAAAAATCATCATCTTGTCCGTGACCGAAAAATCGAAAAAGCTGGAAATAAAATAAATAGTAAATATGTTGGGCCAGAGTGAGAATCGAACCCAGGTCGTCTGCGTGGCAAGCGGGTGTTCTACCACACAGCCACGTCTCTGCCTGGAGCGGCACTGTAAGTTACTTTCATGCTTCCCAAAAATACGCGTCCTGTATACAGGTGTCACAGTACGAGATGTAATATCGCAGTAATATTGCGTGGTACAAGCGTACATTGCGATTGGGCGTCACATCATGTCAATATCATAACGCTTGGTGGTTTAAAGACAGCCACCCATTACAAAAGGCACACACATTACTGCGCGTATTCCTTTAAGACCACGTAGTGGGCGCATCGCAACTTCGAAAAAGTTTCTCGCGCATAATTGCTCCTGGTTAAAACATGCTACCCATTACATAAGGCACACACCTTAGTGCCCGCATTCTCTTAAACACTCGTAGTGTTCGAAGTGCGCACTAGGGGCAGGATATCGCTATCGCGTTCAACTGTTAAAGGCGAAGTTTAAGTGTCCCCCAATTTTCACACTGTGTTATAACATTCGTGCCATATGATTTTTTTTTAGGGGCGAAGCTCCTTAAAGCGGCACCCGTTCGTCCCTCGTAGTCGTAGTGCGTAACCAGTCGTAACGCTAGTACCAGATCTTGACCTCCAAGGTGGTGCCGGTGGGAGATTTTTCCTGTGCGTTGTTGAACAATAAAAAAATTCGCAGCGTGCGCGTTAACTAAAAGCCGAATTCTTCTGTCTCTCATTCCCCATTAGCAGCCATTGGCATGTTCTAGTAGGAAACGTTAGTAGAAGTAGAAGTGTAAGTGTTAGCTAAAAGCCGACTTCTTCTGTCTCTCATTCCCATTAGCAGCCATTGTTTACCTCCAAGGTAGTGCCTGGTGAGATTTCTCCTGTGCGTGATTAAACAATAAAAATTTTGTTCAGAACGCCGTTGATTGATGAAATAAACCAACGAAAGACGTCAGATGTTTTCTAAAAGCAAAACGAAAGAACGCCAGATGTTTCTAAAGCAAAACGAAAAGACGCCAGCTGCTTAACGAAATACGCCAGATGTTTTCTAAAGCAATGGTTTTCTAAGCAATGAAAATTCACAGCGTACATGTCAAATTAAAGTGAGCTGCAAGTCGTCATAACTCTCATCGAACCTTTAGTATAAACGCGCCCGATCTCACGTCGGTGATGATGTACTGGGCAGAATTCACGGAAGATTCACGGTTTACCGATGAACCTCCGCAGCTTCGCCCACTCATCATCATTCACTCCGTGGATATGCTGTGATTTTTTTCGACCGGGTAGCCACGCTTTACCCATCATTGGCCAACGTTATCTAAAATTAGTCCTCATGTAGCCATAACCAGCCAAGACTAGGCAATATTAGCCATCAGAAGCAGATCTCGGAGGCCACTAGAAGGAATCCCGTGGTTGAGATCAGCTCTGCCATGTGCCGCAACGACTTAGCTGCTGACGGAAAATCATCTGCTCTTTTATTGAGCTCCTTCAAATATTATCCTGACAGTAGCTGGCATTCGTCTTACGTAAACTTATGCTCCGACATCCCTTGTTTTCAATATAACTGTTGACTTGAACCAGAACCGCCGATTTCGTACTAGCTTTATTTTTGTACCAGACGTTTCCTGAATATTCAGAAAACTGGAAGTAAGTGCTTGATTCTTATGTGTTTGGCAGAGAAACAAGAGTGTCACGTGTTGCTTGTGCCCCTCATACACATCTGAGAGCCAAGCGCTTTTCTGCCCGCATCACAGTATCCGTTTGACTTGTGCGCCTAAATTTCATGGCGAAATTTAGGCGCATTTGTTTCTTGTTGCGCTTTTCTGTTGAAAGTGTTTCCTTCTGGCCTTCATGTGTTTTGCGCAGCGCATTCATTAAAAAAGCAGCTCGCCAAATTTTCATTTCTACTACAGAAACACCGAACTATCGCGTGAGGTTAAAAATGACTAAACCAGAATAATATTATTCGGAAAACGATTCTCGGCGTCAGTGTAGTCCTCCATTAATTTAGTTAGTGAAGCAGGCGTCATAGTTCAACCAGACAATATTACAACGGCGCCTGCTTTCCCGTTACGCGTTGATACCCGTTCATCTTTGAACGCAACATCACCCCTAAATCGGTCAACTGGGAGCGGCCGATTCTATCTCGTCTCTGAATACCAAGTGACCGGCTCCATTAGGAACGTACTTGATCGACCCACGTCGCTATTATAGTTTCGTTTTCATTCACCGCTGCGCTGCGCGGAACTAGTCCTTATCACGGTGTCGTTTTTTGCTGCGCTTCCACTGCGTTCGAGTGTCGCATACAATGCTTTAGACACCCTATTTTTTGTTTGTTAAGATCGTCTCGCTTTCAATAAAGCCCAGCTGTTATGCAGTAATTCTGCCATCCGGTTCCTTGCCTTTCGTTTGAGTCCCTTTCTCCGAGCTGCTTCTTTAGGCGTGAAACTCTACCAACCTACCTAACTTTCGTTACTGCTTAAAATATTTTTAAAGCATGCACAAGTTTAAAAATACACCAATAATGTACAAAACTATAAAAAAACGCCTATGTATGAATGTCATTTGTCGCACCAAAAACTAGCAGACTGATTTTATTACCGCGCTTACATTGAAGGAAACGAAATAAGTTAAAAATATTTTACTCATGCTTTTATGGCAATGTAGGAATAAGTATGTCTAGTTTCTATGACACACAATTGGTGAACGTCTCAATGAAGAGACAAATGCTGCAGTAGTTAACTCCGAAGATAACACGGGGCAGTGAAACGTCTCATGTAGAGAAAACACACAGCAGAAAGTGCATAATCGGTTTCTCTGTTTCAGTGCGCTTACGCACTCATGTGCGTGACACGAACTTGAACCTACTTCCTACGTTCTTCAGACCATCTTCTTTCGCTGCAACGATTCAAGTGGTTCTCGAGATAAGAAACATTTATTTCTCAAAGGAACCTTTCTAAAAACACCATTAAAGCCCGGCTTCGCTTCGGTGGCCGTCCTTCCCTTCGGAAAAAGGCTACGGTTACGCTCTTGTGACAAATCTTTGCTCATTTCGCCTGAACGAGCAGTAGCCAAGCTGGTCGATGTGACCTTATGGGGTCAAAAGAATGGGAAAGGAAGTAGAAAAATTTTGGGCGCTGTTTCTTCCTTCTTAAAGCAATCCACGAAAAAAAAAAGCGGGAACTCAATACCACTATCACAGATTTCTAGTGACACGGGGAGTGCTCTATCTGGTAAATATTTTCTGTTTGTCATTGTTGGCCTATAGCAAATCCTCTTAAATGCGTTCTTCGTGAAAATTGATACAATAAAGTTTTACGATTGCGGATAAAACGGAAAAAAAGAAAGAAGTTGCGTTTGAAGGTTGCGGGTCACAGTCTGACAAGTAAAATAAAATGCTTTTGTCTCTTTAGTATAAAGGAAAAAAATCGAAAAATGTGGAGCTTAAAACACAGAAAGATTGTGAGGATGTGGAAAAGTCAAGATACGACTGCGATGATGCTATAGCAAAATGGAAAGGAAATATATTTATTGTTGTGACTCTCGAAAGCACTGGCAGTTCAAGGTGTTCAAAAACACCGAAGTTCCGGAGGAATCTTTTGCGTGTTTTATACACACACCAATAACATTCTGATGTCTCTTTTCGTGCTTTACCATATCATCTACTTTTCATTCCTCCGTTTCCTTTGATTCAATTCTCGGGTTCTTTCGCTAGTGGCTCCGCGTGTGATAGACACAGGGTCTCTGTCAAGGTGATCTCCCTTAAGCGGCACCAACTGTCACGCCTAGACTTTTAAACAATCTGTCTCCGTCTTCCCAGAGAAAAGAGCTGCGCCGTATCATGCTTCCTTGGCACCTTTTGGAAGAAAAGCGGTTACAGAGTTTCTTTCGGACGCTTCTCACTCTTCAGAGCTTCCCTGAGTCTGCTGTTGCGGGTTTGTGCGTCTTGCCTCATTAGTTCTACAGGTAGACCTGGAAAGACTGATTGTTTCGTTTTGTTTGTAGCGGCTATATATAGGCTCTCAACTCTCGTCTCTCAAATTTGGCTGCCCCTTTTCTTCAATGTAAAAGTTCTGTCCGGCGAAGTTTCTTAATTTTATTGTGCTTTTGCTTCCGTATAAATCGGTATATATCGATGAGTTAGATGTATCTCTCCTCTCTCTTCATTGTGGCACTCACATGAGAATGTGAATTTAATATAGGTCTGATACCCTCCTTTAAAAATTTGCTGCTTTAGTGAAAAGGTGTATAAGCTGAACAACTCCAATTGTTTTGCGTATCAGACAGTAAATTTGATGCTGTGTGTGCGATGGCTATAGAGAGAGTTTCATAAACTTGTAAAGATGTCAAGAAAGCCGAGTAAAACTATATCCCAACGCATATGCTTTGAAACTAGAATCTGCAGAAGAGAAAACGTTGGTTATGGGTCAGTGAGGAATTTGTTGCGGTTACAATAATATTTAAAAAAAACGGCTACTTTCCCCTTCGTGCTGCTTTTGGAAAAAGTTCCGATACCATCCTAGGTACAATAAGGATTCTTACTTTTCGTTTTTTTTATATCCAAATAGGTGATACGACTAGCGCATGACAGCATGACGAGGCCAATGAGGAACAATGCAGAAATATTCATGCTCATACGCAGATCGCTTACGCGATAGAGTTATTTGCTCGATGACAATCCAACACAAAATTCTGTTGAATTCCAGATAAACAGCCAACGCGCTCTTCAAGATCGGCATCGCCTAAAATCAAAATTGGAGTGTACACACGAAGAAAAACTAAACCAGTAACTATTTCTACCGTGAGAAGTCAACTGCTACAAACTATGTTCCCAGTATAAATTCAGTAACCCCTCGTGTTTTTACTCATTGGACGTTATTTGCTTTTTTTATTTCTGCATTTGTGCAACAATACAAGATTGTCATGGTGCTTGTGGCAGAAGGTGACGTTGAAAGAAACGTCACCTGACTAGGCCTCTGTCCCCATACACGCATTCACCGCACAGAATAATCACAAGCGTGTGGTATATAATATACAAAAAAGTACTAGGAAAATAAACAATACAAATGACATGTAGACAGTGGTTGAATTGCATTCCTTTATGCGTAAAGGAATAGTCAAAACGCCAAAATAAAAGTACACCGCATGTCCCAAGTTCAGTTTTTTTCAATTATCCTTCCCTATTTGCCTCTTATGTTTTAGAGTTCCTATTATGCCGTTGCTCATTATTTTGTCTGCTGAGTCCGGACTAGGCGGATTGGTTAACATTCATATCTGGTCAGCAGCGCTGCAGAAGGCACTAGAGGACCCTCGCAGCGTAAATCTTTTTTGGAAGTATGATTTGCTGACGCTCGTTGTTTGAGTAGTTTGATAGCTTGATATCGTTCGCTCTTCTGTCATGAAAATTGCTTCCTTATAGAAAAGAAGCAAACGCGGTGCGCTTCTAGTAGAATGGCATGTCTCTTGCAAGGCGTAGGGGAAAAACAGTAAATAAAAATGTTGAGTACGATATTTCTTCCTTTCAGATCTCAGCAGCGTCACGTCAAAGGTGTTTATAATCACGGGCACAATTCTATTCAAAACTGAGTGCAAAGTGAGTCTTAATTCGAAAGCTGCTTATCATCAGCGAAACCACAGGAAAATTCTGCCCTGCGTCCATATACCATTACTGCACCTGAAAAAAAAAAAAGACCGTGAGATGCACATTTCAGACTGCCCGCCCGAACTTCGCATTTCTTGCTGTTGTTGTCAAAGAAATACATAAATAAATAACAAAACGGCATTGTAAAAACAGGTACGACTTCTCAGACATTACTTTGCTTGGGTTTATATCGACTTCTAGAGAAGGAACTCCAACTTCCTCAGTGCGCGGGCTGGTGTTTGTATATTCTGGCTTTTCTATTCTTGTACATTTCGGACGCAATCGTTCTTCAAGCCTCGAGCAAGGATAGAGAATTCCGGTTGGTGAGTGATGCTCGATTTTGAGTCCCTTTTCACTGCATACAGCAGCGGCTGAAACAAATTCAAGGAGGGAAAAAAGAAGAAGAAAAAAACAGCGACAGCAAATAAATATCAGCACTTCGGCGTACTCCGGGCATTACGACACGCACCAAATTGCCCGACAATTACCGCTACTCTATTTCACTTTTGTAATTCGGCCACGAGAATTTTGCAGCACACACTACATATCATCTCTGATGCGTGTACGTATACAGAAAAAATGGGAAAAAAAGAAGCTTTGACATCATCGACCTCTCTTATCGCGTCATTCTTCATCACAGGTGTGAGCACTTTGAGTCGGTCTTCTGAAAAGACGCCAGGCCTGCGCTGAAACCGCAGCACAGTCACAGCGAAAGCTGGAAGAGCAGCGTTTCTAGAGCCCGTTAAGCTGTTCTGGGGCTACAAAACAAGTACACTAGAAAGGTACCCACTACGCCATAAATCACAATTTTTGTGAAGTTGGGAAGCACCTACTAAGCCATTATTCGTCATTCTGCGGAGACGTCACCTACACGTCAGTAAGGCATCATGTGCACTTTGTTGACGCGACGACTGATGACGATGAAGAATTATGGCTCAGCCCTTTGTAATGGGTTCGAATCTTTAAACGGCCCACCAGTTATGTAATTTGCATTAGGTGACGCCCGGTCACTATTTCCCTCTCCCGTCATGCTGTATAACATACGTTGACGTAGGAGAGAGACGGGGGGCGGGGGGCGAAGAACTTTACTGAGAGCCCGAGGAAATGGATCATGCGCTTATGGGCTTCCTTGGCAACCAATGCAAGTGCACTTGCGAGGAACCCACTACGCTATAAATCGGTGTAATTTTACTGAGACCCCGAGGAAGTGGATCATGCGCTTATGGGCTTCCTTGGCAACCAATACAAGCGCACTTGTGAGGAACCCACTGCGCTATAAATCATTGTAATTTTTGAGAAGTAGGGCAGCAGGCACTGTGCCATTTTTCGTCATTCTACGGAGAGCGTTGGTACCTGCTGTACGCATGTAAGGCATTATGCGCACTTCGCATTGTGTGATGCCAGGTTACAGAATTCGCGTTGTGCGACGCTTGGTGCTTATTTTACTCTTCTACCACGCTATATTGCATATGCTAATGTGGTTCCTTTCCGACATGAAGCCTGTATAGGACCTTTTTGCAAAGCAGTTTCAAGCACCGGCATGGCACAGAGGTTGAATACTGGGCTCCCACGCAGAGGGCCCAGGTTCGAACCTCGTTCCATCCTGGAGTTTTTTTTCTTATTTCGTTTTTTTTTCTTATTTCGAGCGATACTGGTTACGGACACCGGCGGCGGCGGCGGCGGCGGCGGCGGACAACTACGGCGCCAAAAACGGCCGGTGAAATGATCTCATAACAGCTTTCGCTGTAAAAAAGCACAATAAAATTGGGACAAAAAAGACATTTTTCACGCTTAATTCTAGCTGCCCTGTCTTACATCTTGGATTCCTTGTGATACACATACAACGCTGAATCCTGCAAACGTGACGAACCTCTTTTGTGCCAAAAAAAAGATCTTTTTTTCCTCATATAAGTGAATGCTTGTGCAAATCTTCGTCATATGTGCGAGTACTCAGGATGCACGGCGGCTTAATCTCTTTAACACTTTATTGCGATAGCAATTATATGGACACTCTTAGCGTATTTTTGTCATCACCATCGCCGTCATGTCCCGGATATATATATATATATATATATATATATATATATATATATATATATAAAGGCACATGAAAAATCAAGCAGAAGAAAAAATTCTGATGTACCCCACCGCGATTCGAACGAGTGACCCTTCGCTCCCCAGCGCGCAGCGTTAGACAACTGAACCACATGCCATGTCTGCGCTGGCAAAATAACGGCAAGCTATTGATGTTCATCATTTACCGCGGGTGGTACGCACATGTCGGAGGAGCTTGAGCGTGTTTTGTATCCCGCAACGCTCCTACATTCTCTTTCAACTTGAAAACTGCCCTTGAGACGCGCACAAAAACGGCCCCTTTTTGTACCCACTCGTGATGTGGAACGAAAAAAAAAAAAACACCGGGCACACCTTGCGTCAGACGCCCCCATGTGGCAGGAGACGCAGAGAGGTAACTCCACGCTCTGCAGCTTGAAAGAAAAAGAAATATTTAAGAGCGCCTGATTCTCCATTATTGACAAGCAGTCTTGGCCAATCCCCCAGAGTCGGTATGTGCCATAATTTTGTGGAAACAAACAAACAAACAAACAAACAAACAAACAAACAAACAAACAAACAAACAAACAAACAAACAAACAAACAAACATTGTCGACACTTGCAGCGCGTTGTTCAAGCCCAAAGTCGTAACAACTGTGAGAGTTGTTAGTTCGCGCTTCGCCTGTGTATACCTGTGCGTTCATTTCGGTCGTCGTTCTTTGTGCTTCAGCGGCGCACTGCAAGTATCGAGCTGCTTGCCTTTCTTCGTGTGACATTCCAATTTCTTGCTATGGCATTTATTGCTTCGAATTTGCAGCGAAACTGTGATATCTCTCACTCTCCCTCTTTGTCTTTCAAGAATTTTTTTATTAATGCCTTTGAACTAGACTATATGCTAACTAATGATTATGCCAACGAGGGAACGAATTAATGACGTTACAACCCATATATAATGAAAGCTTCACGTAGCTCTTCCGTCCTCGTGGCCCTTTTATACGCAGTTTCACGCAGCACTAGAAATCACACTTGCCCTGAATAACGAAGTTAGGACTCTGTCAGAACATGTGACCGGGCTGTTCAGTCATAGGATGCGACTGATTATGAAGGGTGTCAGAGAAACACTTTGAACGCACAACTTCGTGCTTTCAATCCTACCACAGAACTGAAATAGTTTAACTCAACTTGCTGTTCAAAAGAGAGAGGAAACTTGTCAATAGTAATATACGTCATTATGTATGGAACAATCGTTGTACAGTAGAGGTAATATTCAGGAGAATAAATGACCTTACTCAAACCCGCTTCACTGATAGAGTTGGAAAGCATTCAACTAGCGTCATTGGTGAAATAATTGAGGAGCCTGCGTTTGAAGACGTGTTGTAATCTTGAGGCTACGTTGTTTAAAATTGCCATCCTGAATTGCGTTAAACTATACCTTCAAAATGTTGCACAAGCGCGACAGAATCCACTGAGTGCAGGTCATTTTCATACCTACGTACAAAGCGTAGCCATGACGAATGCGACAGAGAGAAACATAATCAAATATGATACATTAAAAATACGTATTACCGTTATGTCAGGAGTAGTGTTTGTGCGAGATGGGCAGTGTGTGTTGTAATCAACTCATGGATTAAGCACCCAGCAATGTAATTAATTGCGATATCTCTCTTTCTCATTCTCGCTTATGAACGGTCCTTCTACAAGTTTCCAGCTAGTTAAAACATGCCTCTCCTCCAACCACCCGTTTAACTTGTTCAAATCATTCCAATTTTCGCACTAACAATACTGTCAATCAGTCCATACTTTCTTATTCTGTAGTGGTCACAGAGGCAGGTAATCTCTCTTCATCTAAACAAGGGGGATGTAGCAAGTCTTCGTCAATACAAAGGTTTGTCGCTGCTCATCGGATTACTGATGGCTTCGGTAACTCACTCGAGTGCCCCTGAAGGCCACCCTGTAACCTTCCCTGCGCGTCTTTTCGTTTACACCTTACCCTGCGCGCTTCATTCCTTCCTGCAAACACTTTCATGCACACGATTTCTTTTAAAATCTACCGCGGCACTTCGTTTCTCCCTGTACTTCTCCTTCCGTTGCCCTTCGTGTACATTTAACCACCCCCCCCCCCCTCCCCGTGCACCTTTTCTCGTACTTAACTTATGCTTCAATAGCAAAAGATATGCCAGCTCTGCTCAGACTGCTTCAGATTGGGGCGGTACATTTGTGCATTTCTAGTTCTGTTCCTTTCATCACACCTTTTTGTTTTGCCTACGGGCTATTCTGGATTTGCTCACCTCGTCTGTGACACAGTTACACCGACTGTGTCACAGGCAGCCATTTGCGCCGTCAGAGACGGAAGCAGGACACGAAGAAGGCTTGCCTGCCAAACATTCCGGACTAGCCCTTAGGCGCCGGAACAGGATATGTGTGCGAAGTTGGGAGAAAAAAAAACGGAACTATGAAAAGAAGTGTACTCGCATTCACAAAGAGGATGTAGAAAAACAGAGCAAAGGCGAAGGCGGCGAAGCCTAGCGGCAAAAGCAGAGGTGTGGTAGAGGGCGTTAGGAAGAACCATTGCAGGGTACAGCGGGCCCGTGCCCCCCCCCCCCCCCCCGGAAAATTTTTGCCATGACATGGAGAGCACAACACGACACTCGATCACATCTACCTGCCCGACCCCCATTTCAGATCAAGGAGATGCCCCCCCCCCTCCCCCCGAAAAAAATTGCTGGCGACGCCCCTGTGACCGTTAGGCGGAAAACCGGAGGCAGCGCAGAAAAGTTCACTGGAGGAGCAAAAAATTAAAAAATCTCAACGTAGACTAGAGAAGGCGTTTACATCTGGTTCATTTTTTTTTATTTCTTTCAGATTGATTTTCATCGCGGCATAGTGTGCATAACGACGCGAATTGTTACAGAAAAAAGAACGTGAGGGAAACATACATGGAGAACAATGTAGCAAAGAGATGAGAACGAACTGCAAAAAGATTAGAAGGAAGCTGTCAATCACGTGGACGCTTTTCGGCAGGCCATGCGGTGATCATGAAGTCAGCCAGCACGCTAGCTTGGGAAGACGACGGAAAATAGGACGTGTTTCTGGGTAAATACCACAGCATGACAGTACGTATAGGCAACCTGCTGCCATAATTGTTTAAAACTGAAATCAGTGAATACGCCACCGCAGAACTTCGTTTTGCGCGTCTTGTGAAGAGCACGTCTTCGGAGCTCACGTGACCTGCTTTTGTCGGGTCGGCATCAAGGCGATCTCTTACCCAATTCAGCGTGCGTTCATTGGGGGACACGTTTAGAACCCTGAAGAGCCCAGCTGAAAAACCAAGGTAAAATCCGAATGTTTCACGCAGTAAACGAAAATATCTTGGAAACTATTACGAATATTTAGTGCAATTAATTTATTTCCAGTAGGAACATTAACCTCCTAAGTTTGATTTTCATAAATCGGCATACAATATATCATAAATACTTAGCATGCGACGTTCTCAGCATATAATCTTGATCCAAGAATCGAGCGGCCTACACCAATTTCTTATGACTCTCTCTCGAAATACGTAAGTCCTTCTACAGAGAAAAAAATTGGAACACCTCCCCGAAGGGAACGCTGATGGGATGCGAAGCAGCAGCGTTGCGCACGGGTTGAACGGTGCTAACGCGGGTGCTGCGGTGAGCGCTGGAAGATTCGTTTGAAGCGAAACTCGGTGTAGCGTTTACTGATGTAAACGTTTGTTTGAAACACAGACACGGGAGGCGAGCGGGCGTTCGAGCCGGCAGCTGCGGCGCTCCGGCGGGTGAGGGAGAGAGTGACGTACGCGCGCACCTGCGAGGGAAGCGTGCGAGGGGTGCGTGACGTCAACGCCCAGCTGCGGCGTGACCTACTTGGCACCGCTCCAACACCTGCGCCCTTTGTAAGTCTTCGACTCGCGTTTGTGCGGACGGACAGCGTTACACAGCCTAGTCAAAGAGCTGCTACGCATCTAATATCCACGTTAGAACCGATGCTCTGGTGCTGTGCCCTGTCACACTCTACAGTCGATAACAACTCCGCTACGTGGGATGCGGCCCTCCGTAGTCCCCTTCTGGCCGACCAACTCTGGGCTGTCCAGCAGGCCCACGATGCGGCCGAGAGGCTTGGCCTTCCGGTCCTTACATGGGAGCGGCCCTCTGCGTGTTGAGACACACCCTGCAGGACCTCAATAAAGTTTACTATACCATACTATACCGTCGCTTGATAAAAAAAAGAAAAAGATTGTATTTCTATAGTCGCTGACAATCAAAGAATAACTTATAAGCTCCACCCACAGCCATCACCGTCCCACGCAAAAGAAATTTACGTAAATGCTCCAACCAATCACTTTTGCTGATTGTCGTGACGTCAAGCATTTCTGCCTCTTACATTTCTATACGGAGACATTTTCGCGTCGGTGGTTTTATATAAAAAAACTTGAACATTCTGACAAAGGTAATCCAAGATTCTTACATCACTACTCAGCCAGAGTTAGCAGTTTTGTCAGAAAAGACGAACCTTTTCTTTTCCTGTAATATGCTTAGCATTTACAATAGCTGACAGAAAGTACTTGCTGTTCGAACAAAAACCAGCTGGCAAGGCTTTTTCACGGAGATGACGGAGAAATAATAAGAAATTATCGAGATTTCGCGAGACCTGCTAAAATCTCTTGAGACTTCTAGAACGGTAAAAAAAGCGAGAGATAATAAGAATAAAAGAAAGGCGGGGAGGTTAACCGGGGTTGAGCTCGGTAGGCTACCCTGCACTTGGGAAGAGGGGAGGGGAAAGAAAGAAACGAAGCAATAAATGTCGCTCAGAAGCGACGTGATACACAAGTGAATCTACACAACTAATCAAATCGACAGACAATTAAGCCAAGGAAAGACAACCCTGCATTGGGTGAAGGGCGAGGGGAAAAAGAAACTAAGCAATAAATGTCGCTCAAAAGGACGTGATACGCAAGTGAATTCACACGACTAATCAAATCGATAGACAATTAAGCCAAGGAAATGCTACCCTGCACTGGGGAAGGGGGGAGGAGAAAAAGAAACTAAGCAATAAATGTCGCTCAAAAGCGACGTGATACGCAAGTGAATCTACACGACTAATCAAATCGATAGACAATTAAGCCAAGGAAAGGCTACCCTGCACTGGGGAAGGGGGGAGGGGAAAAAGAAACTAAGCAATAAATGTCGCTCAAAAGCGACGTGATACGCAAGTGAATCTACACGACTAATCAAACCGATAGACAATTAATCCAAGGAAACGCTACCCTGCACTGGGGAAGGGGGGAGGGGAAAAATAAACTAAGCAATAAATGTCGCTCAAAAGCGACGTGATAGGCAAGTAAATCTACACGACTAATCAAATCGATAGACAATTAAGCCCACGGAAAGGACAGGAGACATTAGGTGTATTGTGATTATTTTCACTTAAATTGAAAGAAATTAAAATGAACGCAAAGTGTGTGCCGTCGGCGGTACAAAAAAGTCACATGATATTAATGGCCCGTGAGCTATTAGAGACATCACGATGGGACGTCATGATGACGTCACAGTGTGCCGAATTTGTGATGTATGGCTTAATGACACGAAGCGGACTTTTCCTTTGTAAGTCTTCAAGTCGACAAGCGGACTTGTCGTCAATAAGATTAGTTCGCTTGTCGATACCTGGGCTTCAGCGACACCTCGTTTTAACAAATTTTGCATCCCTTCAATCTTCCATCTTCCCCTGAACTTTTTTATTTTCGTGAAATGAAGCCGAATGATGATGCCGACACAATACATCATCGCTTGAGGAAAGGTGGATAACTCGGAGGCAGCTCGAAACCCCGTGTTGAGGGACAGCTTGACACACCTCCGATGATTTCAATGCTGCTGCTTATGGCCGCCGCCGACGGGAGCTAGAAGCATTTTATGCTTAATCAAACAAAAATATTTAAGCAGATGCGCGAGCTCATTTTGACGAAATCCACGATTCGTGCTGAGAAAACATACAAGGGCCTCCGTCCGAATGACCAAAAGCAAACAAAAACGGCACACACTGTCGCTAATTCTCACGTGCGATCTGCCTCAAGTTATCATCTCCGGCTAAATGGACACAAAAACCCCCCATATACTCGCACCCTTCGTCAGCGCGAAAGCCTTTCAACACGAACCTGCACCCTCTACGATTAGGCATCCTCCGAGCAGCCGTTCCTATCATCCAAATCTATTAGCCTTCATGCATATTCGTTGCCCACAGGCACCTATGCGAGGCAGGAGATGAGCGTTGGAACGCTGTGAGCCGTCTTCAGATGTGGTGCGCGACAGACCTTCCACTCCTCATCCTCCTCGTCCAGCTTCCCAGCGGTGGCCACCGGAAGTGTTTTAGGTGGAACTTCTAATTTCAATCTCTGACGTGGCCCCCTCTCTGCTGTCATCAGCTTCACACTACTCGCGAGGCCATCATCATTACCCACACCGCGGGTGCCACTGCGCGCCCGAAGTGCTCTAAGACGCCCAGCACAAAGACCAGAAATGTTCCCCCTTAGTGCTGAAGGCAGCCCTGGGACCCTATCTGTTGGCTGCTGCATGTCGGCAGCTAAATGAGGACCGAGAATCCTGAAATGGTTAAATTGCTGTGACATCGCCAATAATGATCTTGCGCGCAAAAAACATCTCTTAAGTTGTGACTACTTAAGTTTGTGGGCACAGAAAGGAACTAAAAGGAGACTTTTCCACCCGGAAAAAAGCTATAGTGCCCTGAAAAACGATTATGCGCTGTATGCGCGAAAATTTCGGTATTTCAAACGGCATTGGGCACGCGGGTCTTCTTGCATGCGCCACACTAGAATAAAGCAATACGCCCGAATGTACTGCATCTCCAGTTATTCTATATAACATATGCGAGCAAAGAGACTATGTAAGAGTTGCTGTTGTTACCCCATTGTTATATGGACGGTTGAGTCGCCATGTAATTTAACGAGATACTTACCGCATATCAAATTGAATACACGCTACGTGATGTAAAGAGGAAACAACCTAGGAAAATTTGGTTCTAAAGCGATACTGAGTAAGTGGTCGACACAAATTACAACAATGCTGCTGCGAACTAAAGTAGCCTGTCTTCGACGATATTGAATACCCCGCGTCTTTTTGGCGGTCTTATTTAGTGCAAGAAAATTTGGTGACCTGAAATATAATACTGCGTCACAAGGCCGGTCAATGCCAGGCTTTATGAATAAAAAAAAATGAATGTAGCTTTTTCGACGCGCGTCTTATTGATTCAGGACACTATGTGTAGCTAAGAGTGGACACTAAAGCAAAAAGGTACTCCACACTTTTCGAAGTCCACAGAGTATAAAAACCCACCGTGCCGTTTGGCATAATTCGAAAAAGAGCTTGAGTTCAAGAAACCACATAAGGAAACCAACGAAATGCCGGAAAATAATAAATAAAAACTGATCGCACCGGTGACGCCACAGCTGCTGCAGCGCTTCTCCTTCAAAGTGACGTGTCCGAAATGTTGAAGCAGCATATAATCTCTTCACGGCCCATCGAACACTTCAGCTTCGATGCGACAGAAAAGAGTAAAAAAAAAAAGTCACGTTTTAAAAGCGAAGCGAGTAAGTTTTAAAGGGGGCAAAGCATTGAGGAGTATAAAAACACTGCGACGGAGACTCCACCCTGACAACCGACTCGGTTCGCGGACTACAGAGGACGCAGAAGAAAAACCAGAGCCAGCGCGGTCACTTTGGCACCTTGTGCGTTGTTTCTTTTTCGATTTCTTGTATCCTTCGGCAATGTCAGTGTTTTCTTATTTTTCAGTCACCTTGTCTTTGTTGGCTCAAAGCGTTTCCATTTACTTGGGAGCATCTCGGGCGTTTTCTTTCTTATGCTTGGGCGTACTTGGGCGTACTTGCTTATTTCTTGTAGTCATCTTGAAGATGTGGCATTGCGAATTAAATATTAAACTGTAAGGGCCAAGTGAAATTCTTCATTATCCTTATTCGCAGACACCTATGCGAGTGTTTTAGGTTATAACATTTCAAATTGGTTCTTTCGCTTTGAATTCAAACATCGAAAACATTAAAAATATTATTATAACGTATTTAGGTTCGCCATCCCTCGTCCCCGTCCCCCCCCCCGTTCCATTTAATTTTGAGCATGTAATAAGACTGATGAACGTGCATTCCATCTCTGTTATTATGAGGAATGAACAGAATATGTTAAGCAGGTAGCTTAGTGTAAGCCTAGTTACCTTGCTGAGCTAAAAGGAAGAATACATTCTGTAGTTCATGCTTACTATTCCTCATTCCTACTCGCGTAACTAGGAAATTACGCTATTGTAACACACAATAGACTTCTTTCTTCACGTTTTTTTAATTACTAACAGAGTGGAAGTCGTAGAAAATTGCGAACTATTCGTGTTAATTACTAATGCACCCCTTCTCCCACCGCCTCGAAAGAATGAAACAAGTCTAGTCTTAACAATGGAAAATTGCAAAATTCATTATTAATCAGAAGATTATCATGTCAGAAATGCTGGTTTTCTGTCAATATAATGCTTTGACAACAAGTGCCACACCGAGTTCAATACAATTCTAACCTTCAACTTGTGGAGTCAAGTAATCGAAACCAAGAAAGAAGTTCCGCGACACATGGAAATTAAAGAACAGACATTGTCCGTCATCCTGACTGGAAACGTCCTACGCAGGAAAACTCGACTCGCAAGGGTAAAGCGAACTCCGTGAGACGTGGTCATGCATTACTACTACTCTTATTTAGCTACGGCTGTCATCGATGTAGGACTATTTGGAATCCTTTTCAGGAAGTAAAATACATCTCCGACGGCCGTAATCAAATTGCACATCTACTCACATGTCTTAATTTCTCTAGCATTTACTACTGCAATAATTACAAACAAATATAATGAATAAGACGTGAGAGTGGCGCACCTTAACACACCTCTTTTATTGCAACAAAAACACACACACACACACCCCAAGCCCCAGTTTTTTTCGTACAAACATATGTCACATTGCGTAGAAGCTCAATAAACAATCGCGTGTTTACAATTTAATGCATTAGGCAGTAGCGTTAAGTGTGCCTCTTTAGTGTTTTATCTCAGCGAGATCAGAACTCTAGCTAAAATATTGAAATCTAAATACAAGCACAAAATAATTGGGGCAGCTACGCACTAATGGCTCGAAGACTGAGTAAAGAGCGGAGCTGGTGGCTTTACCCTCTTCCTTCCATTCCTTCTCACCCTCACTTTTATTTCCCACTGCTTGTTGTACTATACTATACATAGCTATACTATAAACCACCCTCTCCCCTCCTTCATTCTCTCCTGCTCGTCCTCATATCACTCCTCCTTAAGCTTACATTCCTCTCCCATCGCCCTGCTATACCTTCCAATAGAAGGCTATGCTATGCTCGACTTTTTCCTACCCTCTTCCTTTTTCTCCTTCTTACCCACACATCACTCCGCACCGTCACTTTCCTTTCCCACCCCTCACTATACCACATTATAAACGGTTTTACTACGCTTTACTAACTCCCTTCCTTCTTTTTCTCCTCCTCACCCTAACATAAGTCCACCTCACAATCTCCCTTTGTCATCCCCTTGCTAAACTATACTATACAAGGCTATGTCATGCGTTACCCCCTTCTCTCTTTTCCTTGCTCCGCATCCACACGTCCCTTTCCCACACCCTCACCATACCATACTATTCATTACTATGCTATACTAGGAGCTGCTTTTTAAAAGCCGTTTTTAAGCCCCATCACACATTCGGACATGTGTTGGCTAAGCCCAAAGACCACACACTTTCGAACCGGGTTTTTTCCACAGTATGGTGCGGGGATTGCGACGCAGCTTACACCGGTGAAACGGCCAGGAAAAGATGAACTGGGCTTAAAGAACACAGAGGGTATGTTCCTAAAGCGACCCATGCAACGCGTTCTAAGGCGTAATTTGCTGAATACTGCTTGGACGACAGGGCATAGCTTCGACTTAGACAGTGTGACGACGCTGGCTCGGGAAGGAAGGTGGGAGAAAACTCCTGGAATCGTGGTTCATCCGTCGTAATCCATCGGCTTTCAAGAAGAACCGCGGCCCCCTACCGGACGTATACAAGGATGTGTGTGACTAGTGGACTAGGCAACCTCCACTCGTTTGTTGCAAGTGTAGAGTGAGCATGTCACCTGCACAAGTGACGAAACTTCTGTTATTTTGCTCATACTTGTTTTGTTAGGTCGGAGTAAACCTTTTAATTATGATGTTTTTTTATGCAGTTTCTTATGCCCTTTTATGTATTGTATTTGTCCACTCCTGCGATAGCCCTGCGGGGCTGCATTATGTTGAAACAAATAAATAAATAAATAAATAAATAAATAAATAAATAAATAAATAAATAAATAAATAAATAAATTCACCCTTCGTTTGGGACATTTTTGCACTAAACTATAGTGTAAAATGCTATACCATGTTTTAGCCTCTCTCCTTTCTTTTCCTTTCTCCTCACTCTCACATCACTCCTACTCACCAACACTTACCTTTACCACCTCCTTGCTATAGTTGGTTGTATGGCTATGCTATGATAGGAGCGGCTTGGCACATACTAAACTATGCCAAACACGGCTATACCACGGTTTACCCTCTAACTTCCTCCTTTATTCCTCCACAACTTCACATCAATCTTCATCACCCTGGGTGCCTTTTCCACCCCTTGGTATACTATAAGAGCGTGCTTCATAGGACGTGGTATACTATATATGCATGGCGATACTATGCTAGGAGCTGCTTGGCACATATCCTCTTTGGGCAAGAAACTACAGGCGAGCCTTTCGTTTCTTGCACAAGTCTCGCGAGTTATCTGCAACTAGTTGCCATAGCACTTACGACCAGTGTTACATTGTGAAAAGCAATCTAAAGCTAAATGTGCTCCCAATCGAAAAAAAATAAATAAAGGAAGAAATAAAGAGATTGCTTCCCCGCTTTAGCAAGAGCAATGAGTGCCATGCGGCCAGAGCTTTAGAAATACGATAAGTTAAAAAAACAGAACTGTGCATCAATTCTCTAGTGTCAAATTTTATTTCCCTTCAAGCAAATAAATAAATTATAATCACAATGCAAGAAATCTGGAAAGCTAACAAAACTGCGAGAACAATAGTGTGAGAATAAATGGGGGTACAATCGCAAGTTAAGATAACAGGAACTAAGCCGCAAACCTTCACTTCTATTTTGTTCTGTACTCTCAGAAAATATCATGGGAAGCGACCCCTTGACGAACGCTCTGCTACGGATACAGAGCCAGAGTAAAATGAGGTTAAGACATCGATATATATTTACATTAGAAAACATTGCAGTGGTAGCAGAAGAAGAAACACTATAGCGTAAATCCTGGCGAGATCGAGGACCGTAGCAAAGCAATCAGAAAAGAAAGAATCTAAAGGAGCCTTTGCTACGAAGCGGAGGCTGACTGACTATCAGCGCTAAAGCATTCCAGACGGCGAGAGGCTGGCGATCACAAGGGGAATCTGAGCCCTCCGTCGTGCTTTGATTAGCGCTCCTAATGAGCAGGATGAAAACGAAAGGATACGAGGCAACGATAACGGTAAAGCCAACGATCGTACTCCCTGCCTGAGCCCTCTCGAATTTTTCGTACAGAGGGATATTGAAAGCGGCTGGCAAAACGAGAAGTCTAGCCTGCTCGATTGACAAGCCGCCCTATATATAAAGCGACTGCGGCCCATCTGAGCGAGGTCTCGCATCTTCTTACGACTCCTTAGCTGCCTCCTGCACTAAGGGAGGTACTGCAAGATGTGTACCAAGGATCGGCGCGATCGAAGCCTAAGCCATCTACCACTGTCGTGTTTGTGTTACTCTGTCTATATAGCAGGTACCAGTTTGAAATCCTAGAAATGTGCATGTTTGGTATAGTTGGTAGTTGATCCTTTCTTCTGAGCGCAAGAGATTGTATCGAAAGAAAATAAAAATGAATGCGACCGACACAAGCACTAATTTTCAACTGACTTTTATTATACGGATGCGCAGTTAAAATGGCAACCACGCAGCGGCGCCACTCCCTTTCCAGAAACAACGACACCCAAAATTGAGTAACAAGATGAAAGCATCAGTTACATTAAAAACTGAAAACCTGTACAGAATTTTTAACGCGAAAGCCCTAGGTGCCTCATAAAACGCGAAAATTGACCGGCGTCCCACGTCGGATATCCCTCCGGCGGCGTCAACACGGATGATGGAAAAATCCTCATCGAGTGATGGCTTAACCATCAGATGTCACATATTGGCAAAAGTTGACGTCATCGTAACGTCACTCTGACGTCTCATAACGTGCCGACACAATGACACACCAAAAGATGATATCACTGCTTGGTAAATAGTGCGCTGATCCTGGACCCACTGCAACAACTTGGAGAGCGCTTCAGCTTCTGCTTCAAGGGTAGAACGCGATAGCCTAATCGAGCACCATCCTCATCGCTTTCTCAACTGCTAGACTGGCTGCGGTCCTCGGTGGATGCCTCAATCGTGCCGCAAGGAAACGATGGTCTGTGCGCGTAACATTGGCCGTTTGAAACTACTCTAAAATAACTATTGCAAGTACTTGCGAGATGAATACGATGCCATAATTAATCGTTTTGAATGAGCGAAGGCGCCCTACGCGTCCATAAGGCAGCACTCGCACCTACGCGGCTGCTAACTTAGGTGATGCTTTTGTCGATGTTGCTAATTAAATATGTTTGGGCGCTTTGAAATGAGTAGGCCTTTAGAACGCCGGCTCTTTGCGCGATTGAGATGGTTTGACGCCTGGCGTGATTCTACGCTTCTGCCACTGAATGTTACATGCGCTAAGGAGGCTCCTGCAACTACATGACGTTCATATAATGTGTTTTTTTTTTCGCAGCAGTTTCAAGCAATGGCGTGGCTCTGTGGTAGAACACCTGCTTGCTACGCAAAAGGTCTGGGTTGATTTGCACTTGAACCTAGAATTTTATCATTTATTTTATTGTCATCTTCCTCAATGCTTCGCTCATAGACGACGTTGATTTTTTGCTCAGAAGTAACGACGTCGACACTGACGCCGACACCAGAATATCTGCGAAACGAGCTTTTTAACGCCATCGCGTTGAAACGAGGTTAAGTGCAGAAAGCTTGCAATGCCTCCAACCCTGGAGGCATTTCAAATCCACAGTAGATCCAGAAAGCTCTCAAGGGGGAGCGCGCGAGGTTCAATACATCGACGTGTAAGAATAAGAAGATGGCTTTCGCCTTCGAGTGAACCGAGGCGGATGCATGATGAACCCAATCACTTTTTTTCACCTTTCACTAAGGTATGCTGCACATACATGACACATTCTTTTCTTAGACAGGGCAATACAAGGCGCACTTGTACGCTTGTGATCTACGTTGGTAATTTCTGCCGCTTCTATCATTTCTCTTGCTTTTTTGGTCTGCATTAGCGTAGATCATTGCACAACTTTCATAGTGTTCAGACTTATTGCCTAAGCTTAACAACAGGCTGGGTCGAACAACACAATTTGCAAGAAAAAGTGCGCTGCCGCACTTCAAGAGATGCAGTACATAGTCTAGCTAGGTCTCACACTTCCCATGTACCAGTTTCTCACAGCTTTCACTACGGAGAAACTGCAGCTTGCCGAAAAAAGAGCCTCGAGCAAAGCAGGCGTGCATCACTGCTGGTGCGGGATGCGTACTTACTATATTACGAAATTCCGCAGGTACCTCGCATTTTTTTTATCCAAGCGTTGCGAGGTGGAGAAATGTCGTTGCGTAAACTGAGTAGTTCTCTGCATGGCCTGGGCTTACCAGGCACGTCGAATACACTGGCGTACAAAGGATCGCTCATTGTCTGATGTAACGCTATCACTCATGTTCGAGCAGAGACTTTCGTCACAACGAAATACACGTCATTGGGCAATAATCTGCGTATTATCGAGTACCGGCTATCAAACAGCGTCAAAATAACGGCGTTACTCTAGTTCTATCTATGCACAAAGTTGTGAAGAAAAGAATAGTTTAGAAGAATTATGCAGGAAGACAACTGCTACTCGACCCAAAAAAATATATATGCTTGTCACTGAGCAGGTGCCATTCGAATCGATTGAAACTTGCAGGTTTAAATTGAACTATAAAAGAGTCCCTTGCTGAAGCATAACCGTGAAAAGTAAATGTAAAGATGTGCAAATAGCATGCGACAGTTCCGGTAATTGCTTCTCAGACGTGACGTGTTCGGACTATTCCCTCAGAGTATAATCTCAGCGCGACCTATCACGCACTTCTCTTTTTTCTAGAAAGTGAAAGTAGACAAGAAAAATATTACCTCTGCTGACAAAAGTCAAAGTGTAAGAGTGGTAATGAAAATAAAGAGCCTGGTGCAATGAAAAGGATGAGATTCAGACTCATATCTGAATCTTTGGCTATGCCCGAGGTGCGAAACATTTCATTGTGTGTCAAGGTGAAAAAAAAGCCTAAGAGCTTGGTGCCCTGTTGTTGCATGTAGCATCACTACCTACGTTTATTTTTTCGTTTTCTTCCTCAGAATATTGGTGTTGATGAAATGGAACTCTGAACTTAGCTTTGGTTTTTATGCAGCACCCTTACTTTTTATTTCCAATTCTCTTCAAGGCATCTATTTACACTCCTGCCCCGGTAGTTCAGTCAACCAGTTCTTCCTGTAGAAAAAAAACAAGACAAGAGCGACAATAAAATCATTGTTGAGCGGGGCTGTGAAGTTCCAATGAAATATAGCAAAAAGTGCTTTTTTCCACATAATCACTCAGGAACAGGCTTGTGAAATGACGTTTCATGCGAAAAATGAATCTTTACGAGATCATTCTAGCTGAAAGTAATTCACCGATGAATACGACACTGCCGAATGCGAATTCTGCGAACCTACCTTACCAGTCAGTCTATCCATGTGGGCTCGAACCGCTGTAAGCCGCACCATCGCCGCACGTCACTGGCAACACTGAACCAATGTAACGCTCAATCTCGGCGTTTTTAGCTTCTGATTTGTGTAATCGAAGGTGCAAATATGGCCTCGCTTCAGTCAGGTATGATCGAAACTGCATTTGAACGGTTAATAGATTCTTCGCAGTTGACTTTGGACGTTCTTCACAGCGATCGCGGCGCACGGAGTACAGCTCTAAACCTAACGGTTGGTTCGGCTAGCGTGAACTACTGCGGCTTTATATTACGCGGCAAGTAAACAAAGAGGACGGAAAATATGTTCAAACGGGTGACGAAAACTAAAGTGTTCGGTGTGCAGTTCAGATAAACATTGTTTTCTACATAGGTATGACTAACTACTTAGCGAGTCATGTGCGATCGCCGCAACACATCTGCGGTTACGCTAGCATTTTTGCGGCAAAACGTGCCAGATAGACGTTCTGATGCTAGGCAGCACATAACAAACAAATTAACTGTCTTCTGTTAAGTTCTCGCGAGCACGAAGAGACTAAAATCTGCATTTCTGAACAAGGAAATGAAAATACTGGCTACCGGAAGTAGTTACAACATGAAAAAATAACAGATTGACTGACGTCTTTCAGCTGTGGCGTAGCGGTAACGTGTACGACTCAGGATGCACGGTCCTTTGAAGTGGTGGTTTCGACTCCCGCTTGCTCGTATTTTTTTATGAGGTGCTTTTTTTGTCGCAGCGCTCGTGTTTCAGCCCTAATTACGATCTGGGCATGACCATAGTTTTTAAAAATAATTCAAAAGCCCGATTTCGGCCCGTAACAGGTGTCCCAGTGTGCAGCGCCCCAGCGTCCAGCGTCCCAGTACCCAGCGCCACACTGATCCAATAATCATGTATGGCACTGGGACAGTGACACTGGGTTTTCCAATAGGGTACTGCTGCTCCACTGACATACACACGGTATACTTATTATGTGGCACATGTATGTTAATTTTTCCAGGCAACTACTTCGGGATCCGATGAGTTAAGCTTCCCCGCTCTTCTGCGCCGTTGAGCAGTGTTTGCGCTCTCCTTCTCCATGGCTATATCACACTGGCAAACGCCAATCAGAAGCGCTATCAAGCGGCTCCAGCGCAGTGTCAGAGGGCGACTGCACAGCGAAGGCGAATAGCTGCGCGCGCGCAGGTGCCAATACGTCTGCCAAGGCTACGACTTCACTCCTCTGGAAAGCGCAGACCGGCGGCGGCGGAGTGCGCTGGTGCTGCCGGCTCCGGTGCGTGACATCACTGATCCGCGTGGTCTTGCAGTGGAGAACACGCCGTGGCCGGGCTGCCGGAAACGCATTGTCTGCCTGTTGAAGTGAGTGCTGCAAGTAATTAGGGCGAAGACCAACGCCACAATTACAGAACGCGCCGTCCATTCCCTCATACAAAGTCGCCCCCTTCGCTGTGATGCAATACAACTCCACGTACTCCTCAAATTACCGTGCCATCTCCCCACGTTGCGTCAGTGCAGCTCGAGAGGCAAGTATTAGAGCACGAGAGACGATTACGCCAGTGTCACATCATTTATGCCACGATAGCACTTACTCTTTCGACTTCTCTAGAAAACTTGAAGGTATTTGTCTATCGATCGTCTCACACCGCAAGACGCACCAACGTACCACGGCCGTATTCCAGGATTGGCTTGTTGGCCTTTATAGTGAACTCTGGTTGTCATTAAAAACTTGTTAACTGCAGCAAATTGATGGTCGTATATAGTGTTCACCTTCATTTTGATGTGAACACTAAACGTGATAATAACATTTTGTTCTATAACTACTATACTCTTCTTTGTGTCAATGTAACCGCCGAAGCTGTGACACTGGCGAAATATATATTAAAGCAGAGCTCAATCGGGATTTGCGCACTGCTGCGAAAACGAAGCACCAACGTGCCTTATACGTATGGTTGTTTGCATTATCCACACAGCTATATTATGAGTGGCTTTTCTCCGTTGCCATTATTATTACATTGCTAGCAGTCTATGTGGCGCGAAGTGGCTTGGAGTGCGATTTGTACTGTTTTAAGTGACGGCCGCAGGGGATAGTGGAAAGGCACGGATAGGAGCATGCGGGCGTCTGTCATTGCTGTAGGGGCCCTTGAATCAAACACTTTGTAGATAGCCGTTGCAAAACCAAGCCAAAAATAAGTTTTGCTCATGAGAACTAGGCATGCAAAAGTTAAACCTCAGTCATTTATTTACAACTTTGTTTTCATTTTAATGCTCCTACTGCAATACCAACATGACTATTACCTTGAAATTCCGATCATTATCTTTGAAAGAGGTTTACAATAGTGTGCAACGTTGTTAGCATCGCTTTTCAATGCCCGTAAACTTCATTTCATATTCGCACGAACTGGGACAGACTGTGTGCATATGGTCCTGCCATCTGAATTATGGATTATCACTTTTATTACGCCAGTAGCATAGAAAAAACATAACCGCGCGCTTTCCTGCCTCATATCTTGCCAAGGCCTCGCATCATGCACGAAGTGTACCAGTACACTGATGGTGTTACTGGCACGGAGGCCGAATTAGCCGTAACAAATGTTTAATCTTGTTAAGCAGTTGCGTGCGAAAGCTTTCGCAACTTCTTCCTTGTTGCTAATAATCTGGGTTTTGTATATTTGTATATGGTTCCATTATTTGTGGTTGGCGTGCTAGGTGTTAAAATATATACATGCGTGGACAAAAGCGTGCGTGCTCTAAACTTTATTTGACACAAAGAAGGTAGACACAGCATTATACAACGGCGGTGTGTATATATAATTGTTTATGTTGCTACTGCCTAACTTAATTTAAAGCGCACATGTTCCCTCACTAGTATTGCACACATTTGCACACATTTGCTTCTTGCAGATTATTACTCATGTATGTCCAGTGTCCTACATGTAGGACGCTTCTTTGACGCGCTTTAAAATCACTACTTCTTTAGGTGAAGACTGGAGCCATTTATAGCAAATTAAGCAGATGTCTGCCGAAACATGTGCTACAGCCTACACGTTTCTTGCCTTTAATATTACCACGTACTGACAACTTCATCTGAGCGAACATGCTCTCTGTAAGGGAGAGGACTTGGAGCGGAGGAGAGCCTAGGTTATGACGCTTTCTTTTTCTTCAAATTATTGAAAAAGTCCTGCCATTCCACCATTTGTGCTAAAAGTAGTTTGGTAGCAGGGACCATAGTATTGCCCGTATTTGCAAATACACAACTTGAGCTCAGTGCCACGAGAAAAGAACTCGGTGCAAAAAGCGCTGCAAAACTGTGTTGCACTTACCTGACAGTAAATAAATATTTTGTAAGTTTTATGAGAGCACAAATCCCCTATTCGTGAATAAAAATATTTGTTTGCTCAATTTTTCAGGGGTTTGGGCATATATGGGCTAAATTAGTCAAGACTTTAATTATCACAGCCTCGTTTCACAACGACGGCTAAACGATTGTGCTTTGCGTCTACGGTTCCTGGAATATTATTAGTATTGTTTAAAAAATAAAAGAAAACGTCCTTGAGTTTTCTGTTTGCTTCGGCTACATACTATTGACGATTAAATGTATACTGCGCGCTACGACGAAGTTGCGCAGACAAAGTTCGAAGTAGGCTCATTAGGCGCAAGTTGAATACTAGGGTTCAGTAATGACCGTCGTGGACGCGAGTTCATCGGAATGAAAATATGCGCTCCCGTGAGTTGGTGATGTACTGTATCACGCCATAATTCAAACGTGGGTATATGTAAAAATCAAATATTCTAAATTTCAGCTTTACCATATACGTCGTTCAAAGGAGACTAAAAACCTCGCAAGCTAATTCCGCAGGCGATTGAAATATTTCTGTAGCAAAGATTTTGCCGTCTATTAAACCCCAGCTAAGTTTTCCCGGAAACACGTAGTGGCCATCGTATAAACAGCTATATATCTTTTCACCGCATGCTTTACTCGTTCTTTGTTCTCGCGCGAGCTTGTGCTCGGATTAAATGGGCATACGTTTATCGTTGGCTTTCTGTTATCAGTATTTGTCATATTTGACGATTCATAATAAAGAGCTATACCTATTTACGATAATAATTACATTCTCTACAGGCACTATTACGAGACACAACATTTATGAACAGATTGCACACATTACAACGCTGTTCTAGATTACGAACAAAATAGAAGGCAAAGACAAGACTTTGACGCAGAGCGCATAAAGAAGTTTGTAAATGACATATTAGGCTGCTTTGCCGAAACAAAGTGGGGACAGAAAAAGTGAAAGCGGCCAATAAATGTCTGCAAGGACAGTGTTGCTGTTATGTATAATGACACGACGTAGTTGAGAGACAGCACAAAAAAGACTAGCTTCTAACTCCCACAGGTGCTATCATCAGAGCCCGAAACATGGTTAAGTATGTAACATGCAAAGGTAATTCCAACTTTCCGCCGTGCCTCAGTGGCTGAGCTGCTCGGCTGCCGGAGCGAAGGGCGCGGGTTCAATGCCTCTACGGCGGTCGCAGTTCGATGAAGGCGAAATGCTAGAGGTTCGTGTATTGTGCCAGGTCTGTGCACAATAAAAAACCCAGGTGGCAAAAATTATCTCAAGGTCACCATTGCGGCGTTTCTCATATCCTGAGCCGGCCCGGTAAAATGAATTAAGTTTTTTCAAAGTTTTAGATTGTACAGGAAATATTGGCGCAGTGAGTTTGAAAAAGACAATAGGAGATGGTGGTGAACGGTTGGATCGCGAGAATCTGAGTGGCGTTGAGAGAGTGTTCCGAGCGATGCTCGGCATCACCCTAAGGTGGGAGGGCTCCCTAGTCCAGAAAACCTCTGGCTTCCACTGCCCTCTTGGCCCTGGTGATAAGCTGTCACTATATTTCAGGTCCTTCAGGGCGAGCTTGGCCTCCCACGTTTCGGTTAGGTGGTCGTCATTCGTATTTGGTGCTTGATTCACGTCCGTCTCCGGTCGCATATCGCGGATTGCATGACAGGGCTATTCCAGGAGAAAATGTGCCAGGGTGTCCGGTACGCTGCATAACGGGCATATGAAGCTATGTTTCGTTGTGTAGAGGAGGTGAATTAATATTCCGTGTATGTGTGTGTTGCTTTGCAGGCGTCTGCTGATCACGCTTTAAAGAAAAACAGCACCACTAACGTTAAACCTGGAGAGGTGCGAAGCACCGGTGTTTCCAATGGGTACATATCAATAGCAATGAGAGGACAACGTCTTCTCATTGCTATTGGGCGCTACGCTGTGGACGCTACGTTGTCTCACAGATAGCGTAGCGTCCAGCTTCCATCGGAGACAGCGTCCAACGCAGAAACAGACCATTTCGTGAGCCAACGCGCCGTCTTATTTGCCACTAGGAGAAGCCCACGTGGCATTGTCTCTCGCGGGCGAGCTTGTGTTCTCGCGAGCTTTTCCTGAGCGAACGCGCCGTCTTATTTGCCACTTGCTTTACCATGGCCGGCGACAACAGGAGACACCGTGACGGGCTACTGGAGCTACTGGAGACTCCGACAGCCCGAGCGCGTAAGGTTCTTCGCCCCTAAGCTACTGAGTTGATGACAAAGTTGTCTTTAGGATGTGTATACTAAAGACTGGCTGCAGTATTAATAAAGGTAAATCCTCCCTAATTTGTGCGTGTACGTGAAAGTGTTAACAACATTAATGTAGTGATCCAAAGGAATTGGTCGGAGAAGGCGGAAAAGAAGAGGCTAGAAGAAGAGGTAGAAGAAGCCAGGAGGAATGTAAATAAAATGGCTGAAAGCAAACTGCTTTCGTTGGAACTTTATAATTAATAATGAGGATCATGTTGGAAAATGTGTTACATATTCATGAAAATGAATTGACAGTTTCTGATTGATATTTCTTAGAAATGTGTATGTAAGAACGTCAATGCGGAATCGAATGCGATTATTTACCGTTAACATATTTAATAGAGGATAAGGAAATATTCTTGACTCAGTACGTTGGTCAAAACGTATTATCTACAGAACTGTACTTTGACCTACAAGAAACAAACAATGAATGTTATCCTCTCTGTGTGTAAACTTAAACTCCGCGTGGTCACCTTAAGCCAGTCTTCAGCTGCAACTATGAAATTGAGTCTGTGTTTTTAAAGCTATCGTTGTGCCTACGCGACTTTGTTTAACAGTGAAACCACGATTCGCCGGCTCCAATTCTAGAACTCTCGAGGCATGGTGGTTTCTCCATAAATAATTGGTCTAGGTAGCCGATAAAGGAATAAAGTTGCCTAATGAACGTGTTGCAGTGTTCGTGTTGTCGAAATATACTGTTGTGAAGTGGTACTGGGGGGCAGCGGTTTTCAACTCCCATTCGAATGAAGAGCTCAACCTGGAATCCTGAACTAAGGATGCCACCAATTATTGAGCTGAGTAGCTACCAAGATTGCCTCACTGGCGTAGCGCGCTAATTTGCATAAAATTTGTTATCTCCCTTGCTCTGTTCCTGTGATATATCAAAAATGCTCCACACGGTTTAAATTGGCTATGCTCACATTTACCACGCAAAGCCGGCTTTACAGGCTCGTGGCGCGTAAACTAGAACTATGGAGACATGGGGCTTGGTGGTAAGTCAGTGGTATAGGTGGTGAACGAAGCGATAATTATGTTTAGAGGGTCATGTGCCTGAATGGCATGCGCGTGTTGACGGCCTGCATTGTCGTGAAGTGGCAATAGGAAGATGCGCTGTACACCCGCAACTCGACTGACCAACTCGATTTGTCCCTTCGAGCGAGAAGAGAAGCTGAGATCGCTAGAATCATGAGCTGAGGGAGCACCCACTGAGAGCGGTACAGCTCGCTACGATTGCTCCGGTTGCGCGGCGCACAGTTGTGCACAATTTTCACTCACTTTCTTCTCCAATGCTAAATTAAAAATTTTGTAGGTGGTTAAGTTGGCTTTCCCATTATGCACATTTGCTTAACAGGCAAAGTACGCTTTACTGGTCGATGAGTAATAAAGTATTCGCAGACAAGCAGGATGAATTGAAGGGAGGAAGGGGGTAATTAAATAGCAACATGAAAACTGTAGAATTACTGAGGTTTGATTGCAAGGCGAAAGTAAGATATAAAATAACGCGTGTGCATTTCTATCCCGGAGTGTTTGCACTACAGGAGGCATTGTCACCATAAACTCACATAAAATACCGACTAGTGACAAATCCAGGTAATATAGATCGAGAGTAATGGCACGAGAAGGTGTGGAAGATATGACCGACCTTCGTAAATATTTCAGTTATGAATTCAACTGAACAGCGCTATGCTGCATCTGTTGCAATCAAAATCAGGCGAGAGCGCCGCATGCTACAAAAATCATGCTATCAGTGCTCTTGTTCTTAAATTTTTCGATGTTACAAATTTTTCATAAGAGCGGGAATTACACATAAAATTTCAAACGAACTGCTGCCAGAGTCACGAGAGCGCATATTGGGAAAACCTCCAGTGCCCAATTTTTTATTCAGCGGTGACGGAGCTTCTAAGTCAGCGTAAATGTCAAAGTTTTGTACTCTTGACACAATAAAGGGTAAATACTAAATAAGTATATGTACACTTTAATAGGTTTTTGATATCGTTCATCGGAATGCGAATACACACTGCGAAGACATCTTTAGTGGTGTTTATTTATTAATTATTTTTGGTATGATAATATTTTCGCTTTCTCCACGTTTCTTTTTCATACTCTTGTGCGATATAGTGATGAGATGCGGCATGCAAGGATATTTTTGCGCAGTGGAAAAGGCATCTCACCTTCTTTTGTAATATTAAGCAATGATAGTGCCGTTTTAGGCGTGGTCCATCTATGGCAAACGACATGACACTTATATTAAAAATTGAGAAATAATCAAGTAGAATCAGATATCATGTTATTAGCTTCACGGTCACAATCCATTGTCTTTACACGAGTGCATGCAAGCAACAGTTCAACAAGTGCTTCGGCTAAATTGTAAATTGGATTCGTACAGTTCTCATGACGCCAATCGTAACAATCTAGAATCAAGAAACCTGCAACCTCTAATTCTGTTATATCACTGTTAAACATTTTACCTACAATAGCATAGACTCGCTGCTTACGCTATTGAAAGAAAGGCTTCATCTACTTTTGATAACGACATTGACACCAGACTCCTGGCTGTCTGGAATTACGGATACATCTTGAACATCTGTAATTTAATAGTGGAAAGTACATTGAGAAGACAGTTTTGGGCTCAGCCGCGATTACGAATTACAAAGCAAACTGCTGCTCCCAATAATTATTGACATTAATGAAGTCATTTGTTGCACTCACCTTCATAATATATTTAGATTACTTGACCTACAGCTGGTTTTCATTTCTGTTGTAGGAGTGCCTATATTACTACAACCTCTTCTAACCACTCTCTATCTCTCTGCGTGGTTGCACATATAAAAGCGTTGGGCATAATGAACCCTCAAGCAATATTTGTTGCCGGAGAACTCGGCAGAGAACAATGGCAGCGTACATGATGAGAGTGTTCAGAAAACGCTACGGTGAGGATAGAAGTACAAGCGTATGACGATCATGATAATTTATGCGTAATAAGCAAGTTCACTGTTTATTTCATGTCACCAGCTATCCTCCTGGTCCTCAGTTACGCCCTTTGAAGCATTGTATTTGTTTGCCTTGCCTATCTCAAGCGATTTCGTGACCTTGCAAATCCCGTTAAGAAAAATAGCGTACAGAGCATATTTACCTACACATATATACATTTATCTCCGAACAAAATTTGACGGCGGCGTCTGGGAACTGAAGCCAAGGGTTTAAACTGAGCAGTGAGATGCTATTGCCACTAAGATGCGTACAAAACAATATTCCTTTCAGTATGTCTAAAACAGAGCTAAGGGTGTTTCATAATAGAGGTTCACGCTGCTACTGTCGTCCAAAATCTGTACTATTTCTTGCCCATTGTACTTTCTATCCCCCATTTATGAATTTTTGCAACATATTCCGGAAAGCTAAACACTAACGTTGGTTTTATACAAGTTACACAAGAAACCTGCAAAAAATTTCAGCAAGAACATTTGTTGTGAGTGCCATAAAAAAATCGCGCCGGATCCTCGAAATTGAGTAGGGGTAAAGAAATACGAGTAAGAGAAGACTCTGGTTCCGACTACGTGAAATAATTGTAAATACACAAATCGTGGCGATGGGAGACAGCGCTTAGTTATACGTAGGCCTACGCATGACGCGATAAAACAGTAGAGAGTGAGCTCCTGGTGTAGGCACATCACAAAAACTAAATTGTGTGGTTTAAATCGCTCAACGCTGGTGAACAACGATAACGAGCGCCTGCAAGCTAACTCGGAAGGGCGGGAGCTACGAAAGCACACTTCACGCCTCGCCCGGAAGCGTTCGTTAGTCATCCCATTGCACGACACAGTGTGGTTAGGTGCAATTTTGTATAGAATGAACAAAAAAGAAACAAGAGTAAGAACAAAAACGAATAAACGAACGCACCAACGAGATTTACGAATTCACGTTGATGGGTTCATCCCAGACAAAGACGTAAACTTTTTCATGCTGTATAATGGACCAAGAACGAGTTTTCGGCCTGACAAGAAGCATTTCTTTGAGAAACCTGCATTAAATTTCTTGTTGTTTTGCGCTGTAATTGAGTGGTGGTAATTTCTCCCATTCATAACCTTTTCGCCAACTTGCGGGAACTCGCAGATCATAAGTGTCGATATATAGCCTTCTATGTACTCACTATTATTACTTGCTATCACCACGAGTTATGTGTAATTGGACGAAGGCTATCTCTGTTCTTGCTAAGGAATTAAGCACGACATGGACGAGATCAAGAGACAGAAAGCGCATCCGCGCGCGAGGAAATGGCAATTTACTTAACACGGTTGTTTTCACCCTCACAGGCAGAGTGATTCCTAAATAGCAATGTTTTTCCTTCCGCTTTTTAAAGCGTTCATTGCCAATATAAACATTCTTTCTTTTTTGGCCTCTTCCTATTCCCTGTAATCTTCACGCTGCCTTGTTTTAAGACGTCTATAAATAAACTAATATACAGTGTAACTTACAGAAACTTCATCGGGAGGCGAACAGTGTAAAGTGAATTTGCGTGCAATCGTTTCTTGGACAAGTAAAAAGGAAGTCCCTTCTTTCCTCATTTTCAAGCCACCTGCCCAACTCAATTTCACTGCGTGTCTCGCTGGCTGAACAGAAGTGGTTCTGTAGTGGAGTCTGTTGGAAGTAAAAGCTAAGCAACGAGAGCCTAGTAAAGAGTTTAGGCTCATAGTAATGAACATATACTGAAAGAGCTTCACTGTCCCTCCAAGTTTACCCATACTTCTAGGTTATTTTTAAGTCGCTGTTTTTGCTTCTTGTGTGTTGCTGTGAAAGTTTGGAAGAGTACCAGGACACGGGAGTTCTTGAGCGCTGAGATGCTGAAAGCAAATCCCGAAGAAGCCGTCACAACCGTTCGGCAGATGCCCGTGTTTCGGTAATTGAAGAATGCTGGCTGCCATGCATTTCACGCGGCTCGTCCGACAGCGGTTTCATCCGACAGCGGTTCTACTGGCCTCGACGGTGGAAAACGACGAAGCACTACGTCGCCAGTTGTGATGTATGCGAACGCCACAAGCAACCGACTGCTCTTCCTGCAGGTACACTGCAACAAGTGACGCCAGGGACTTCACCTTTCGAAAAAAGTCGGCACAGATTTGCTCGGCCCTTTCCCCAAGTCGTCCACCGGACGCCGCTGGATTATAGTCTGCGTGGATTACCTAACACGTTACACTGAGACGATGGCACTTGCTTCACCCACCTCATCTGATGTGTCCTGGTTCCTACTGCATTCGATTATCCTCCGTCACGGAGCTCCCCGTGTGGTAATAAGTGATCGTGGCCGGCAGTTCACCGCTGACGTCGAAGAACTACTACGGCTCTGTGGGTGCCACTATCCGCATTTCACGCCTTACCACCTGCAAACCAACGGGCTAACTGAGCGCACCAATCGTACCATCATAAACATGCTTTCAATGTATGTCTCAGCGGACCATAAGAAGTGGGATGCCGTACTATATTTCATAACGTATGCCTTTAACACCGCCAAGCACGAAGTAATAGGTCATACACCTTTCTTTCTGCTCTACGCTCGCCATACTCAAAGTTTCCTCGACACCGTGCTTCCTTTCTCGACTAACGAAAACGCAAGTCTCGCGCAGACCTTGTGTCGCGCTTAGGAAGCACGTCGACTGGCCCGGCTCACAACTCTCTCGTCCCATTCCTGGGCTAAGGCCCGTTACGACGCAAGACATTTGCCAGTCACCTTTGCAACAGGTGATCTCGTGTGGCTGTGGACACCAGTAAGAAAGCAGGGACATTGCCAAAAGCTTCTAAGTACACCGGTCCATTCGTCGTCGTCAGAGGTTTGAGGGACGTCACCTACGTCATCGCAAAAGTGACAGCTGGCAAGCGCCGTTCACGCAAGACGCAACTTGTCCATGTTGCACGAGTGAAGCTCTGCACTCAGCGAGCCCTCTGACTTGCTCGGTGAGCTTCGTCTGGCACCGAGGAAAATGTAACGCGGCGCTGGAAGAGCGCGAAAGAGAACGAAGAAGTAGAACGGGCGCGAGGGATTTGGTGATGGCACCATCTGATCACCCCTTGTTTTTCGCCTGCCGCTTCATTGACCTCATTGTAAATAAACCCATACCATCCGTAACAATATTATCACATTACGATTGCAATGAGTTACGGCAACTTCACACTATTGGTGTCAAGCCCAGAGGAAGAGCGGAGCTCAGAGGCCTTCCTCGTTTCTCTTTATTTTTCTCCTCCTTTCTTCTTATCTTCCTCTCTCTCCCTTTCCTCTTTTTATTTTTCTGTCTTTCGTTCCTTTATTTCTCTATATTTTTCCCTTCCGCTTCCTTTCTATCGCTTTCTTTCTCTCTCTCTTATGCTTTCTCCCTATATTCTATTTCTTTCGATCTTTTTTCTTTCTATATCTCTTTTTCACGTCTTCGTTTTTGTTTAACACTCGCAGCTGCTTCACACGGTAGTGGGGCTTGGCCCAATCCAGTGGCTTACATATACCCGCCTGAGGGGTTTTCCACGACCGAGCACAAGTTACCGATATCGTAAACCGCTTCACTTTAAAGATAAAGAAGTAAGCGCGTGCCCGTTCATGATGATGATAGTTTTTTTACGACGGAGCACATGTTACCGGCTACTTAAACAGCATCACTATTAAAAGCATGGGACTTGAAGAACGTTCACATAATTATTGGTTACTTTTCTAGCGGTAGACTCAGTCAAAGCTTAAAATGAAATAGGTTTTTTCATTGTGGTTGCAACTCAAATTTAACAGAAAGATAAGAAAAAAACGCCCAATAAAACTAACGCCCGAGGCTACGCTCGCTGAGAAGAAGTACGTGAATCTTCGCGCAGGTGTTGATCAGAAAGAGTGAGGATTCTTCTGTAGCCAATACAGGCATTTATAATAAGCACAATGTTGTCGACACCATAAAACAAACCATGCCTACATCAGACTGACACCTGTGATTCGTTAAAAAAATGGCAAACCAACTTGATGACCCCAATATTACAGTGATTCCTTACAAGCGCTTCTTTACGTTACCTCATCGCAAGGGCCGTGGTGTCGGGCAGCTACCGTTATACCTTAATACCTTAATATTGCTTTCTTGTTGTGATAAAAGTGTACCCACCCGCTTCAACGTCTCAGGCACAATGCTGTGAGTAGTGCAAACTTGGACATGTTGGTAGCACATAACGAATGTAAGAACAGCGCAGCAGACAAGGACTCACGAAGAAAACACACAGCGCTGATTTTTAAAGGGCGTTTAATAGCTAAGCGAAGTACATATATATGTACGGAATGGAGGCATGCGTAGAAGAAGGTGCAGTTATTAACCACGTCGATGAATATACAATAACAGATATCTTGTCACGTGTTGATCGTGCTCGAGGACAGTACACAATTTTAAATTGGCTGAGATATGCAATCTCTTTTTGCAGTAACGCAACTGACGGGGAAGTTACAGACAACCTGTCAAGCTTTCTTATAAGGTACGCTTTAATGATATATCGCGTTGACTTCCTACGCTTCCTGCTTTTAACAAAAAAGTAACATAGCATAGCTTCCCATGCCAGTGGTTTTTTTTTATTCATGCATAAAATAAGTGAGAAGGCAAGATTGTTTTGGTGAATTTCTACCAGCAGTCAAAATGCCGAAGCCACCACGTAGGCTTTCTGAGAAAAGGAATCACCCAGTACGCTTCTAATTCATGGCTGGCTCTTCCGCAACTAGCTAGCGTGCCATTAGGTTTGGCCGAACACAATTATCCTGTCGGATTCAGTCGCGACTCTGAAGCATGCGGCCTGGGCTTTAAGTGTTCCTGCTACTGTACCGCCGGTACTAAATTTGGCCAGGCGAGCTCACTGAGCCGCGAGCGCAGTGCCTTTGCACATTTGGTGACCCCTCGTTAACATTAGTCAGTGAGGCGAGCGCAAAATGAATGGATGTTCGGGTGCTCGAGAGTACGTATGGCTGACAAACGAGAGGAAGAAAATCAATATTGTGAAGAGACTGTAAACATGGATGGGGACCGCCGGCTGTTCGGATTAGAGTGAGACAGGTTAAAATAAAACGCGAAAGGGTTTTAAAGGCACTGAATCAAAGCCATAGTATATTTCTCAAGGCCATAGTGACGTACACTACACCCGTAGTAAAATTGAACGCAAAGTATCACTGTATTTCTTTGAGTTGAAGTTCATTTGTAAACTCTGGAAGGCTCTTTCCTCCTTCAGCACATCTGTTTCCTCCTAAATCCGTTAGCCTGTGACACCTTCCGTAAAACAAACATAATTCAGTTAAGCTTGTCAATTCATTATGGACATGCGAATTCAAATTGTAGGCTGGTAACAATATTAGGCTTGCTTTGGAGCGCCGAGTTTCTCCCAAGTAGTGGGGTTATTTTCTAGAAGTGGCTTTGCATATGTTATATTCATATTTTAGATCACATGAAAGCCGTTATTCTTCTGTCTGACTGGAAGCATATGTAGGGTTGTGGCCGCTTCAAATATTGGAAATCTTGAAGGTGAAAGTGGGGGCACAGATTACTTCAGAAATGATCTCATAACTGTGAAAACATCAGTGCTCTCTGTTTAGGCGCCTGGAAAGGGCACTAAGATTTTAAAGTCGGCTCCTAAAAGGTGGTAATAGCTTCATGATGTAAGCTTCGCGAATCTTCGTAAGAACAAGGAAATGGTGTGGCAATGGCATCGCCGTTTCACTGTATCCATAAAAACAGCTGAATCATTTTTTTAAAATAATTCAGCACCTCTGAAACGGCCACAATATAATTTGAAAGCGTGCGCTTGGTTGGAACAATGGTTGTCTCAAAATATTCCTCATCCACGAAGAAAATAAAACAGGCAACGATGCCTTTTTTACAGCTGCAAAACGAGCAGAGTGGCAGAATAGATGCGTCGACCACACATAAACGATATGTTGTACGCAAAATTTAGCATTAATTGCACCTGCATGATGTGCATGTGCGATGTTTTTTTCTACGTGAACTGTTCTAGGACAGCGCAAGAGCTCACTTGGGCTCCACATCTGCAAGGAATAAAACTCATTAGAATAAACAAAACATCAGAGCATATTTCGTGTACTTTTCATGTTCTTATTAGACTGCTGACCTCCATTGTTTGATATTAGGGAAGGGAAAGCGACACGTGCAACTGCAATCGGCAGGAGCAATTTCCGTTAAAGCCTGCGAATAGACGTGACCACTAGGGGTAGATAGAGGTAGGTAGGAAAGTACGAATGGTGCACAGGTGCCTTCGCGAAGGTTTTCCATCACACACAGAACTTCCGACGACATGATGAATTGTTTTCGCCCCTAGGAGTTCTTTAACGTTCCCATAAACCTAAGTATCTAAGTACGCGGGTATTCTCAAATTTTGCCCCCCCCCTCATCGAAATGCGGAAACAATGGCCGGGCAAGGAGCTTGTGTCCTCGAGTGTCCTCGGCAATGGAGAAGGTTAAAACAGGAGCTTGTGTCCTTGGCAATGGAGAAGGTTAAAACAGGAGGGGGGGGGTCTTGAACAAGATGACAGCTGATGTTACCATTTGAAAGTAAGCCTTTCCCATATCTCATATATGGCTCATTTCTGAAGCATATTTGGAGTCAGGGTTCGAGAAACATCCGTACCAATCTGCAGAATGACTGAAATTTGGATGCCGGTTCCTAAACCTAGAGTTTATGTTCCACGGTTATTTTTCAACACACCGTGATTTCAACACATGGTGACCACGTGGGTTGCCTCACGAAAAGAATGCTTGAGACCAGTCATGTCTATGTAGCTCACGGATATACTTAAGAAAATAAGAAATAAGGGACGAAGACAGTCATGTACAGGCCGCGGCCGCGGGTCACAAGAGGAAAGCTCGTGGGCCGCGTGCTTGAGACTCCTGGTACATCGGATGCGCCTTTATGTGATGCTCATTTAACTATCGTTGTTTTGTATTGCGCTTCATGTGCCAACTTCTCTTGTTTTGGCACGAAAGGTGTTCCCACCAAGTGTGTCTCAATTTGGCCGATTACACATCCCTCATCACTGTATTCGGTAATTGCCAAACAAGCTTTACGAGAAAAACGAAGAAATATGACTGTTCGGCACACCAGCACCTTTCTTATTTCCAGCATTGGCGTTACACCTCATTTTCCTTTTTCTCCCATACGTTCATCATCTACGCTAGCGGTTGCAGTCACGACGCTCCGTGCGCTCGTTAATGGTTTCCGCGGGAAATCGTCGGTGAATGGAAGTGTGGTTGGCTGGCACTCGACCGCACACGCTCGGCCCACCTTCCTTGCTGAATGATCTTCTGCCTTCCTCGGAACTCGGATACTTTTAATGTTCCTTTATGTATTTATGGGTGCATCCGTGCGTGCGTCCATGCGTACTTATGTCTGTATTTCGTTTATTTATATTAGGACAGTTCGCAGATATTTTCAGTCCCTACGGTAACTACAAATACTGCATTTGCCCAGTGTGACCACTTGGCTCCGCGCAGTCGTATCTACATACCCACGTACCACTCGTTCGGCTGGAAGGACTACATAGGCGTGTTGAAATGAAGACAATCATATATAAGGAGAAAAGCGTGAGAGATTTTGCATATGGAATGCAGAACACGCAGAAAGAACGAAGAAATGTGTGAAGTTTAGGAAAGAAACGCTGAACAAGTCTGAATAACGCATTATCTCTTCCTTCATGAAAATTCAATAAGCGAGTGTGAGACGTGGTACTGCAGGGTGCGTGTTTCATATATTTTGATCTTCAGCGAAAACGTATGTTCCAGTAGTTATTAGTGCAAGGCAACGCGATCTTCCATTCTAATTGGTATTGAAGCTTTTATCTATAAATCCGTGCAGAGCTCACGTTGCATTCAGTTTTCCTCACTTTTTCTTAGTCCTCGTTTTATTTGCGCTGTTTGCTTATATTCTCAATGAAAAAAGTGGTGTCAGTTTGAACGTACGTGTTACCGAAACACAGCATACGCACCATCCTAAATCTCACAATCTGAAACAATTGTTTGAGGGGCACAATTAAATGGCAATAGTGAAATGCTTTTCTTTTACTAGTTGCGCAAGCTAACGGCAAAATTTGGTACCACAGTGAAACATTCGAAAGGCTTCCCAAGTCACTGTTATAATTCCTTCTTTGACATGCCTTTTCCGTTCGTTGACACATTCCTTTTTGTATTCGCTGAAAGAATTTGTTTCATCTAAAGAAACGCTTTTTTAACGAATTCGTTACAACCAACTGGCTCACTGGCAAGGAGGTCTGAACTTCGCTGCTGAAACAGCAAAAAATGCAAATTTATGCGCAGTACGCAGTACCATGCATGCGCTCCTTGAAATTGAAACACGCACAACGGGCAGCACAAACATATTGTTGCGAATGGTGTTGTTGCAGAACAAACGCGTTTCTTTGAGAGCACCAAGACACATCAGAATGCAGCCGCTGGCATGATAAGGAGCAGCAAACTTTGAATTTAAGACTACGAATTGCACTAGAACTTCGTTGTAGTAAACCGTAAACTATAAACTTCGTTGCTCGCCCCTCTCCTTGTAATTAAATTTTAAGAACACTTCAGCTCATTTATATAAGTCCCGCCACTCTTGAGAAATTGTTTCTTATTAGCATGCCATTACTGGCGTGAACAAAAATGTGGCGACTCTTTTAGAGTCCGCACCCTGTTGTATTCCTGTCTGCTTGTGAAAAGAGATGAAATAAATCGAAAAAAACGAACACCTGTTTCACGAAAACTGTGGTGAACGGTTCTTTAAGGAGCATTCACCACTCGACACACAACATTAAACGCTGCCGGCTCCCTGCGAGCACGTAATGTATTTATTCGCGCCAAGCGAATGCAATAACACAACATACGCGGCAGTCTTAAATGTAGCGCAGATCAGAGGCATAGTGCTCTGGGGACACCACACTCTGCCCGCGGCGCTGTTTCCGTCTGACTTCAGGCTTTCTTACGGAAAGAAAATTATGCATAATGAATGCGCAGGCAGACAGCATGCTAAGCAGTCAGCTCCTGTTCTCTATGTGCCGCGCAGTGTGCGTAACCTTTCCTGTCAGACATGCAAACCAGCTCTTCTAACAAACTGCGCAGCAAGACAGGACACACAGAAACAAGAAACAAGAGCATAAACAAGAACAGAGCTGACGTAGCTCAGTTGGTAAGAGCGTCGGGCGTGTAATCCGAAGGTCACATGTACGATCCCTGCCAGCGGCAAGTAGTTTTTTCGTCCACATTACTTTCTTCACATGTATATCACAATTATTACAATACACTTAAAATAGTACAATTACGCTTCCTTGGCTTCATTATCTACTGCTTTTCATTAAGGTTGCGTTATACAAAGAAACGAGCCCTCGGAAATTCCCTTACTTCTTAGAAACGACAAACAAAAAGAGACAGACAAACGCAGCCTCACAACTTTATTGAAAATACGTATCAACCATAAATAGCGCCAAACAAGGGTGACGTCTTGCTGTCAAAAAAAAAATAACAAAATAAAAAACACAAGAAAACAAAGCCAGTATAGAATCAGCTGTAGCACGTAGAGCGCAGACAAGCGAATTCCTTGAAATCAAAGCACCCACAACGCAGATTAGCGAACTCCTTGAAATCGAAGCAACCATAACGGGCAGCTTGAACCATAATTGAGCAGTGATTTCAAGGCCCGGGGATGGTACGCCCAACACACATGGGCTGTCTTGAATTGCAAGTCCAAATAAAGAAAATGTGCCCTGAAATCTTGCCAATATTTGAAACTAAATTTGAGGCCTAGACCACGGGTACTAAGTTGTGTGATAATACAGTCGGCTGTTTCTTTATATTGTGTTCTTCTTAGAAGCACCAAGTAGTCATCTACGTATTTTAATACTTTGACCGAGTCCTTCATACGGTCCTGAATAGCCCTCTCCTCACCACTGAGAAAAAAAATCACAGCATATCCACGGAGTGAATGATGATGAGTGGGCGAAGCTGTGGAGGTTCATCGGTAAACCGTGAATCTTTCGTGAATTCTGCCCAGTACATCATCACCGACGTGAGATCGGGCGCGTTTATACTAAAGGTTCGATGAGTTATGACGACTTGTAGCTCACTTTAATTTTACATGTACGCTGTGAATTTTCATTGTTTAGAAAACCATTACTTTAGAAAACATCTGGCATCTTTTGTTAAGCAGCTGGCGTCTTTTCGTTTTGCTTTAGAAACATCTGGCGTTCTTTCGTTTTGCTTTTAGAAAACATCTGGCGTCTTTCGTTGGTTTATTTCATCAATCAACGGCGTTTTGAACAAAATTTTTATTGTTTAATCACGCACAGGAGACATCTCACCAGGCACTACCTTGGAAGTAAACAATTGCTGCTAATGGGAATGAGAGACTTCTAGAAGAAGTCGGCTTTTAGCTAACACTTACACTTCTACTTCTACTAACGTTTCCTACTGGAACATGCCAATGGCTGCTAATGGGGAATGAGAGACAGAAGAATTCGGCTTTTAGTTAACGCGCACGCTGCGAATTTTTTATTGTTCAACAACGCACAGGAAAAAAATCACAGCATATCCACGGAGTGAATGATGATGAGTGGGCGAAGCCGCGGAGGTTCATCGGTAAACCGTGAATCTTCCGTGAATTCTGCCCAGTACATCATCACCGACGTGAGATCGGGCGCGTTTATACTAAAGGTTCGATGAGTTATGACGACTTGCAGCTCACTTTAATTTTATATGTACGCTGTGAATTTTCATTGTTTAGAAAACCATTGCTTTAGAAAACATCTGGCGTCTTTCGTTAAGCAGCTGGCGTCTTTTCGTTTTGCTTTAGAAACATCTGGCGTCTTTCGTTGGTTTATTTCATCAATCAACGGCGTTTTGAACAAAATTTTTATTGTTTAATCACGCACAGGAGAAATCTCACCAGGCACTACCTTGGAGGTAAACAATGGCTGCTAATGGGAATGAGAGACAGAAGAAGTCGGCTTTTAGCTAACACTTACACTTCTACTTCTACTAACGTTTCCTTCTGGAACATGCCAATGGCTGCTAATGGGGAATGAGAGACAGAAGAATTCGGCTTTTAGTTAACGCGCACGTTGCGAAGTTTTTATTCTTCAACAACGCACAGGAAAAATCTCCCACCGGCACCACCTTGGAGGTCAAAGCGTAAGCCTGGTTACGCACTACGACTACTACGACTACGACTACGAGGGACGAACGGGTGCCGCCTTAAGGAGCTTCGCCCCTAAAATCTCCCACCGGCACCACCTTGGAGGTCAAGATCTGGTACTAGCGTTACGACTGGTTACGCACTACTACGAGGGACGAACGGGTGCCGCCTTAAGGAGCTTCGCCCCTAAAAATGTTACTCATTATAGGCGCGACACTGCATCCCAGGCAGACACAGATTTCTGCATAAGCAGTTCATCCCAGACAGCGACCGCGGTAGATTCCAAATACAACGCCAAAAGCTCTACGGACACAATAGAGAGCTTGAGAATTGGAGACCCAAGACGCTGGGCCCCCAAGCTGCGTTGGGCAGCCTGCTCTTGCGTTCGGATGATCAGCAAGAGTTTGAGAATTGGGCCAACGCAGGCTGCGCTGGGGCAAGCGCACGGAACGCCACGCGTGACGAAATTAAAATCATGCGAGACGCGGGCCATACTGCGCCAAGGCCCGTGCTGCGTCTGTGTCTTCTCGCTGGTGACCGAAGACGCCTTGGGGCCCCACGCTAATTTTCAATTTTTGCGTGTTGGGTCAACGCGAGCGCGAGAGCACAAGAGTGGTTTCGGTTCTGCGCATGCGCCTTGGCAGCTCGCGAGCTGCTTGGGTCCCCAAGCTCCTTGGGGTCCCAATTCTCAAACTCTCTAATATTTCTTCTGAACAACTCTGCCTCGTCGTTAAAATCCGTGATGCATATCTTGACGCTGCATAGAACCTAGCGTTGCGGCAGGGTTTAGAATAAATCCTTAGTATCTATGCTGGCCGCAGCGCTGCATCCGGGGTTGTCTTCCCTGAGGAACTACAGCAACATACGGGAATTCGGGAGTCTGAACAGATTTTTGACAACTAGAGACGCCATTTGCTTTCGCAGAAATACGGGCACAGCACGAGGTCAGGTATTTCTTTCCGAGACTATTGCTCTGAGAGGGACCTGAGGTTTATGAGTCTTCACCGTGTAAAACTTGAAGTGTAAACTTCGGGGCCTTTTTCACTTGAACAGCCAAGTTCCTAAGGCCTACTTTTTATACCAAGTTTAAATCTCGTTATCTCAAATCTTTCACACATCCGTATATTTTCCTAAAGTTCTTCGCTAAAGCTTTTTTTCTCGCAGGATACATACCTTCTGTCCTAAGCACAATGTAACCTTCTTTGTTACAACACCGAAACGTCGTTTTTTACGACAACTGGGCGCTGACTCAACCAATTTTTGGAGCTTTCTTTTGTTCTTGGCCCTGCTTCAACGTACCTGTCTGATGCTCTGGCCCTTAGGTCCTCTGGAACCTTGTTCGAAACTGCCTTTGAAAAAAAAAACAGCTCATCGACCGCTGACGGGGAGCACTCAACGGTGAACTTGGGCCCTATATGAAGAGCATTGAAGCATTTTCCCGATACCTCTTGGTTACCAAGAACCACTTACTATTCATTCCGCGCAGGCTGCCTTTTCCTCTTCTTTGGGAGAAAAGGAAGGATTGTCTTCGACAAAAATTTGGTTGTATCATCGCTCATCTTACACCAGGCTTTGAAATGCTGGTTACCTCGCTGTTTCCCTTTTTGTGCTGCACACGCAATCCTTAAACAGTCTATATAGTAACTCGCGTTGCGCCACCATTCAGAAGGAAGAATGCTGCACACTCTTAGCGTGCCCTATAGACGAGTGCAGGGGACCCAAGGCTGTGCGTATGCCGTGGTGTGATACCTTGCAACGTTGTTCACCAAACAAGGTATCCACCTCCTGGGCATACGTACAATATCGGTCTCCTGCAACCGCTTACAGGACAAGCTAAGAGAGTGTGACGCATCCTTGCTTGGAATCGTAAGTTGATTGGAATACATCTGAATGGAATGTTGATGTTCGCTCAATCGGTTCGGTGATGTTCGCTCAATCGGTTTCTAGTTCTGTCGCCCATAGCAACGCAATCATATGGTTCCCATATATGCTTGTTCTGCTAGCGTGCCTAGATAGCCGTGTGGTTAGGACGCTCGCCTTCGGACAGTCAGTGCCCGGGTTCGAACCCAGCCTCGCCAAGAAATATCATTTCGTTTTATTCATTTCGTCTCCTCCTCTCTATTAACTCTCCTCTCCTCCTCCTTTCCTTCCTTCCTCTAACGCGTTGTTACGCTCGGCAAGGTTTTTCAGCGCACACCAAGCGGCCTAACCTCCGGCTTAAACAGCTTCGATATTTAAAGCAAATGGCTTTTCGAAGTAGCTGACAGGACTGAAAAACTCGCCAGGATGCTGCCTGAAATAACGATCTAGGCAAAGTAGGAACTCTTATACAATGACTGTCCTCTTTCTTGAGTAAGGCTCTTATATGCTGCTGAAGGAAGTAATGTCGGTGTTTGTTGTCCATTCACTACGGATACCGGAAGAAGCAAGGTCGGAACACACTGATGGTGGCCTTCATTTGTCATGCGGCCAGCAAGAGCGCGTCTTCCGTGCCTTCAGGAAACACCTCGAACAAATGTGAACACATAGCTACCGAGATATAAAAAAGGTGTAATGCAAAAAGAAAAATCAAACTTTGCCGGTATATGACATGGTAAAACAAACCAGCTCCGTTACAGCTAAAGATCAAGGTGAAACAAAGGATTTGTGCTTGCCTCCACTTTTCTTTTAAGAAAACTGGAAGTAAGTCTCTTTTTGGCATCCCTTCCTGCAGTCTCGCATCTAACTCAATTTTATGGAGCGCATCCTCCTGGCTGCTGACGCAGCGCAAGCTCCTTTACGAGTGAATACGCTGCATTCTAGACTCGGCACAGCAGCCCGGATGTACGCCAGGACGTCGGGTTTGTCTCTCGGAGTTGAAAGAAACCCCCGCCTGGCCGCGACTTGCAGTTTGTGCTCATCAATTCTTGTTTTCCTTAGCTTCGCGGCGCTTCTAAATTTCGTTTGTTCAGCACGAGTTTCGCAGGATGGCTAACTCCGTGTGTCTCTGTGTTTGTGTGTTTGTTTTCGTGGCTGTGTGCGTGTGTTTTCAAGCAATGAATCTAAACATGAAGCCACAGCTGCGTTTACTTTCTTTCTCGGTGGCTGGGCAATGTATCTGGAAATGAAGTGCGCTTAAGTCTGCAGGCTCTTCTCGCTGCACTTTTCCAGTGCTTTATCCGGCCTTTTAGTAAATGAAGCGTCAACAGCGCAGAGCGCGCTCGTACAGAAAGCACTTTCGTTTACATTTTTAAACGAGCCCGTACATTTACATGCAAGTCTTACGAAGCTTATATCAGTGGTAACTACCGACCAGCTGCCGCCTATGAGAAGGAGAATTGCATATTTTTTTTTTACCTTTCATTATGTTCCAGCCTCTACTGCCCTCGTATCTTCATTTCATAAACCACAACATGGTATTTTCAAGTTTCGCTCTTTTTGTTCTGGCTCAACAAATGCGGTAAGTTTAAATTGTAGTTCTTTCGTACTTTGATGTATTCATTTAGGCGCAAAAAACAACAAAATGAAAGCAAATGACTTCCGACAAATACAAAGACCCAGCATCGCATCACGGCCACGAGAAAAAAGGTTTTATTTTTTAAAGATATACTTAGGAACAAGTTCTAACACTGCGTGTACGCCAGTGCCTTAGATACAATATCGTAGGTTCAAAATTAGAAAAAAGAAACTAAAGGAAAACGGTGAGCTCCGAAACGCTGAGTTGGCAAGGAGGAGGCACACTTTTTTTAACGCCTAAAATTACGGATAGGTTTTTCATGACATTCCAATAGCTGCCACGCGTTTGTAAAAAAAATGTAGTGCTCTTAAATGATCAGTAGAATCAGTCATATTTTTATCATATAGTCATATCATAATGTCATATATTGTTATCTAATACTTAGTTATTTCTGGTAGGAGCGTGCGAAACTTTAAAGTGTCATCAACACCAGCACAACACAGCAAACGCCACCAGTACCATCATCACTGTTATCATCATCGTGTGTCGTGGTAACTAATGGACGGATCTCTCTTTAAGAAATCTATACCTCACCACATTTTTGTGCAAGAATAGGAAAGGCCAGGCTTTGAATACTAGAGGTTTGCCTGAACGAACGCCTAACATGCTACCCAAGATAGGTATGATGATTGAACTAATACACACAGTGCATGAGAGATACAGAACGATTAACTGATTACTCTAACGAAAGCATTAAGGAATTAAGGTTTACCGGTGTCCCGATAATCTTTTTATTGAATGTATCTATCTCGAGGCCCGGTATTATGGCTAGTGAATTTAAGTTGGTAAGTGCGAGTACCCTGTCTCGTTTTCAGAAATTGTGCTGCCTACTAGCAATTTCGACGTGACCAAATTTGCTGGCATTGTTGCGGTATCTGGATGCCGATATTTTGTCATTTGCGAAAACCTGCAAATGCCTAAAGATTGCAATCACGCGTCGTCGGGTTTTCTGTTTGTATGGCATGAGCTCGGGGGCAAGGAGTCACCCAGCACGGCTCGATGCAACCAGTTCATTTCACGCACGCTGGAGTATCTTGATCTGCTGTACACCTGCTCCGCTCAGGTGCAATATCAGCTGGTAGCTGTCAATATTATTCACATGCCACGACCTACACATGTGTCCTGTCACCATGTCTTGCATAACACACGCCGTAACCTAATTCTGTACGAAATATGGAACCTAGTCTCTATCAAATTGTATTCTCTTCACAGGAGCAGCGCAATAGGCGGTGATGTACATTTTGTGAACAATAATATTTCCAGCAATTATAAGCTGCTAAAGTTTGCTCACATAAAATTGCTTGATATTGAGAAAAAAACATGAGAAGTATACACTATCAACTAGAAAACTTAGGGTACTCGATGTATTAATTCCGGAAAATTCGCAGAACGACCACCAGTACATTTTACATCTTCAGCTCCACGTTCTCGCCCTATACAATGCTACCTGGAAGTATTACACAATACGAGCAGTGAAAATGTACATGAGCCATACCATCAGCGAATTCACCGCTGTCTGAATAAAGACAATGCTTTTGTCTGCCTTGAGCTTTGTATATTTTTTTGTAAATTTGTTGTGGGTCTCACCCGTAGGAGGATGTCTTATTCCGTATGCAAATCCTTCTCCTTGCGCTGCCTGCCACCATTTGCTTTATTTCACACGTCGATAAAACTGGCAAGTTCAGAGCGAGCTGTGCAAGAATTTCATTACTCGAACTCTTGGGAATTGTTCCTGATATGTATTTTGATTACTGGCGCTCGAAATGGTTCCGCTACTTTACGACTGGTACAGCCTTCCCCTTATTTCATCTCCATAATGAGCCTCTTCTCTATTTTCTTGCATTGCAAGACGCCTAATCAAAGATGTCCTGTATTTTATAATGGTACGTTCTTCTTTTTTTCACTTACACATTGCCAGTTTTACGTATAAGCCAAATGCCTCGCGCCATTTACATTTGCAAATGTTGGGATGTAATTGATACACTTTTTGCGTTCTTGCTCAACTTATATATTGAATAGTTCTTCTTGGTTCCCGCTGAATCATTTCAGTTCGAGCTAAGAGATGGTGAGTTATATGATTACCGTTCTCGTTACAATATGAAGGGTTATATGAAAATGCACTTTTTATAATTACTAGAAAATTTTCAAATAATTTCTTTTTCGTTGCATATGCGCTTGTGGGTGCTTCTGTGCACAAACTAGTTCCTTAGCACCGTTTAGTTTTATAGGATTAACGGTACAGAGACTGCGTGTAGTTGGGATGTGTGCTGTATAAAGGAGGTGGAAATATCGGCGATAATTTGATAGTTCGAAAAAAAATGATGCCAATTTCGCGCATACCATGTTTGACACGTAGTAAGAGCAGCATGCCTGGATATAATTTGGTAGTTCGTGGGATAATATGTAAGTCATACGAAAACAGTGCCTTTTAAGCAAAAATTTTTAGAACACACAGATCTTGATTGCGGCGTTGTTCGTGAAAAACTCTGCGCTGGCGATTGTATAAAAGTTCGGACGTCCAAGGTGAGCCGTTCACGTGCGTATATGTATGCACTATTTTCCGATAACTGTTGCTCTATCGATGGTGGGCTTGTCAGTGATCGCCCCTTTTTGATATGAAAACCTGGCCGTTATTGAGGTAACTTGTCATTCTCACGCTGCCGCATTTCATTGTTGCCTGCATATGAACGCATAACCGTCGTCGTTGCCTGTGGAAATTGACGCGTTGCGTTCCTATGAACGTGGATAGAGGTCCAATTCTCGGCATGGAGGAAAGAAACAATTGGGAGGAGGCATAGCGCTATGCGATAGAAAGAAAGAAAGTAAGAAAGTAAGAAAAGGAAGAAAGAAAGAAGGAAAGAAAGAAAGAAAGAAAGAAAGAAAGAAAAAAGAAGGAAAGAAAGAAAGAAAGAAAGAAAGAAAGAAAGGAAGAAAGAGAAAAGAAAGAAAGAAAAGAAAGAAAGAAGGAAAGGAAGGAAGAAAGAAAGAAAGAAAGAAAGAAAGAGAGAAAGAAACTAGTGCACGCACAGGCCGCACAGGCCCAGCTTCTTTTGCCCTCATTTTACCAATTGCGAGGAAGCTCCTGAATTCTTAGATGCGAAGCATCTTATGACGAAGTTCAATTCGGTGGTGGTGTGCGGCGTGACCACCGTTACTGCGCATGCGCAAAGCCTCTCCACACACCTCTTCTCTACTACCCCTCCCCCTCTCCTGCGCAACGCCGCGATGAGCGCCAGCGCATGCGCTTCGCCTTCCCCTCTCTCGCTCCCCTCCTACGTTCCTCCCTCTCGCGCGCCTGTCGACCGCATTCTCCGCTAGACCTGTGAGAATTAACGGCAAGGCTAGAGGGAAGACACGACGCGCGTAGCGTTCCTCTTCGCGTTCCACGACGTGAGGTCGGTAGCATGCCCAACGAACGCCAATGGAACGCGATTGTGCAAGTGCTCCGGCTTCGCATCGCCTCATGGTCCCCTTTAGCGGGAGATGGTTTAATTTTGTTCTCCCCCTTTCGTGTGCAGCCTTTCTCGCAGAACAAAGAGTCATGAACGTTCGTGTGCCACAGTGGCAAGAATAATATCGGATAGTAAAGGGACAAGAATTACTAAATCGTGGTAACGTTACTAAACATATATAATGTGGAAAATAAAGAATCTCATATCGACTTATGGGCGAGCAAATGAAGACGAGGCAGAGAATGTGGCTCAGCCGATTGACTCGCCGAACAAGAACAAGGACGATGACCCTGAGCTTCTGACACCGTTGGCTTCGTTGCAAACGATCGGCAAATGCTCCTGTAATCGAATAAAAGATGACTAAAGAGACATTAATGCTTGCACAAGGCATGCAGATAATGGAGGAATATGCACCTTCATGGCACACGTTGGTCTTTACGCAATCCTTCGAGGTGCCGAGAGTGGTCATTGACGCCATTGGTAATATAAACATGAAGTATTAGCAGATTATTATATAGACGTGACCGCTAGGCTGTAGTTTAATCAAAAATTCTTTATCATCCCGCTCACGCAGTAAGACATATGAAACAAAGATGACATTTGAATGCAATGGAATATTGTGTTTGGAATAAAGAGAACAAAATACAAGCGTACATAAGGTTGAAATAAGAAAGTTTACGCTAGATCAATTTTTCAGAAAATAGTGAGTGAACCCAAGCGTAGTCTGGCGTTGGGTAGCTTCTCTTGTTGTTTTGTCTTGTTCCGTATTAATACTTGTACTTGTGTTTTCGATGACGTATATTTGAACCTTTCAATATTATCAAAAACTTAACGTAACATAGGCCTACGTGAGCAAATGTACATATGCAAGTTTTTGATGCAACGTCTCCAATCTTTACAGTTTTACAGCGAAAGCTGTTATGAGATCATTTCACCGGCCGTTTTTGGCGCCGTAGTTGTCCGCCGCCGCCGCCGGTGTCCGTAACCAGTATCGCTCGAAATAAGAAAAAAAAACGAAATAAGAAAAAGTTCCAGGATGGAACGAGGTTCGAACCTGGGTCCTCTGCGTGGAGCCCAGTATTCAACCTCTGAGCCATGCCGGTGCTTGAAACTGCTTTGCAAAAATGTCCTATACAGGCTTCATGTCGGGAAGGAACCGCATTAGCATATGCAATATAGCGTCGTAGAACAGTAAAATAAGCACCAAGCGTCGCACAACGCGAATTCTGTAACCAGGCGTCACACAATGCGAATTGCGCAACGAGTACGTTGTTGAATGCTTCCAACCCATTACAAAGGGCTCTGCCATAATTCTTCGTCGTCATCAGGCACAGCATCAACAAAGTGCGCATAATGCCTTACATGCGTTTAGCAGGTACCACGGCTCTCCGTAAAATGACGAAAATGGCGCAGTGCCTGCTGCCCTACTTCTCAAAAATTACAATGATGTTACAATGATGTAACATTACATCATTACATCATTACATCCCTTAGTTACAATGATGTATAGCGTAGTGGGTTCCTCGCAAGTGCACTTTTATTAGTTGCCGAGGAAGCCCATAAGCGCATGATCCATTTCCTCGGGTTGGTTGGTTGGTTGGTTGGTTGGTTGGTTGGTTGGTTAAAAAAGTTTATTTGGGTCCTGCAAGGCGCGCGTCAGCGCGCAGCGGGCGACTCCTACGTCGGGGTCTCAGTAAAATTACAATGATTTATAGCGTAGTGGGTTCCTCGCAAGTGCACTTGTATTGGTTGCCAAGGAAGCCCATAAGCGCATGATCCATTTCCTCGGGGTCTCAGTAAAGTTCTTCGCCCCCCCCCCCCCCCGTCTCTCTCCCACGTCAGCGTGTGTTATACAGCATGACGGGAGAGGGAAATAGCGACCGGGCGTCACCCAATGCAAATTACATAACTGGTCGGCCGTTTAAAGCTTCCAACCCACTACAAAGGGCTGAGCCATAATTCTTCATCGTCATCAGTCGTCGCGTCAACAAAGTGCACATAATGCCTTACAGACGTATAGCTGGTGCCTCGCTTCTCCGCAGAATGACGAATAATGGCTTAGTAGGTGCTTCCCAACTTCACAAAAATTGTGATTTATGGCGTAGTGGGTACGTTTCTAGTGTACTTGTAGCCCCAAGAGAGCTTACAACAGCCTCTAGAAACGCCACTCTTTCAGCTTTCGCTGTGACTGTGCTGCGGTTTCAGCGCAGGCCTAGCGTTTTTTTCATGAAACAGTTTCAGCACACGATTTCTTCCTTCAAAAGTTTTGCAAAACGCGAAAATTGGAATAGAAATGTAAATACGAAGCCACAAAAACATTTAAAGTGCAGAATAAATCGGTCACGTGAATGAATTGTACATCTATGCTTTACGAAATCTATCTTACACTTGCCATTTCTTCCTTGCCATCACAGTTCTCTTGACAGCGGCCCTAGGTTTTTAGGTTACCCCCATGCGAGCGATAGATGGCATGACTGCTTAGCGAACGCTTCTCTGGCTTTCCCGCACACACTTCAGCTCTGTCTCGCTAGATCGCACGCCCTTCTTTCGAAGATAAAATATGAGCTGCCCACCCTTCCTTCTCCCCGAAGCCGCTACGCCTACTCCTACTTTATTTATGTCTTCGTGCCTGCATTGGGTGAGACTTCGGTTTTCATTGTGTCTGGTGGGTGATAGACCGAAGATGAGCGTTGCTAGAAAAAGAAAGAATTCTACCGTACCCCACCACGGACGCATGACCCGAACAGCGTGCACCGTAATAGCAATGTTTCTGACTTTATTTATTTTTTTTACTGTTGCACTTAAGCACTATATTCAACGTTGAATAATAACTACGTTTCCTCTCAAGGCATCGATACTCCGGCACAGTATCTCGCCGCCAACTATGAATTTCAGCGACGTTGTGTTGTGACGTCCAGTGAACAAAGCAGTCGTGGTGAAAATAAATATTACATTGTTTAGGGGGTACATTCTTCTTTCTCCAGCTATAGAAAGAGACCAACAAATACCTGTCAGCGGCGAGTAGGCGAGAGGACCACGCAGAAAAAAAATATCTCGCAAGATATTCCTTGCTTTTGCAAGGACACTACATAATTACTGACGCTACAGACAGCGAATAACATGTGGTTAAAATTTTATTTGTCATTGCGGTTTTAGAACACCGGCCGCGGCGGGAGCATTTCTATGGAGGCGAAACATCAGGAGCCCGTGCGCTTAATCTTAGGCTGTTTTGTGCCTTGAACCCCAACCAGTTATAATATTGTTCAATGTGATCCCTCAAGCATGCACAATGAACAGTAGAAATAGGCAGAGGGCATACGTATTTGTAGCTGCTTGGTGACGTTAATGCAATCAGCAAACTATCTGATGCTGGTTTTGCAATTAATCATAATGTTCAAAGTAAACGATAGTCTCTAACCTTCTTATGTTGTCTTGTGGTATGGTCTTGCACATATCAATCAGAACGTCATTTGACATTGCATTTTTGGCATAAATTGTAATCGCAATGTTGTCAAGCAGCGACGGTGAACAAGGTAGCAGTCAGTTTGGTTTAAAGACAAAGCTCTTCATTGGGCGAACCTCTGCCCAGATTTGAAGTTTAAGGTGCGAATAAGACACGGATGAAGGTTAGGAACACACACACACGGGCGTTCCGTGTGTGAGTGTTCCTAATGTTCGTCCGTGTCTTATTCGCGCCTTAAACTTCAAATGTGTTAAACCAACAGGCCCAGTCTGCCATTCTACTCTGCCCAGAGAACCAAGTAACTCAAAGTGCAAGCAATGCACGCTATACAATGATGGCGTCGATCACAGTCGTCGGCCGTTCGTAATCTAATCATCGGTGGAACGCGTCGTATTTTATACACCCTCCAGTGTATTCACTAGTGCTCGCGTAAGCTCCCGAATAACATTGACTGCTCGTGTCCTCAGCGTAGTCTCAACAGAACAATCCGAAACAGTCGCGAAGCTCCGCAAACATTGCGGTGCGGCCTGCGCCGAGCGGCGATGACAGTTTTGGTTGGTGAAACCCGAATACATCAAAATAAGAACATAAGCGTGCGGGCAATATATCCTTTCGGACGCACGTTTTCTAAAAGATATTCGATAACACTCGAATAAGTTTTATGAATATATCGTTATTTACCTCTTATTTTTGAGTAAAGTTTAAACTGTTTCCAAGGCTCTTTTACGAAGGTTCTTATGGCGCTCTATTACTGTCAACTTCGAGCTTTTAGAATAGGGGAATACCGAGTGGCCATTCATGATGCCTCTAAGAAATCGAGGTCAATATCACTAGTTTCGTCGTATGGCAGCCGAAACACAGAGACGGTACCGCTCCCATGCGGAATTTTACAAACAGGAAAAGTAACCGAAAACATGAAATAAACATCAAAAACTACAAACAAGTATGGTGCGATCTCCAAAAGCGTGCACACTACGTGCGTCGCATTCCATAGTAGCAGCAGTACAAACTATTCTACGCATATGCGGTGAACGCCTACAGCTGTGGTACAATTTGACATAGATATGCAGGAAGAAGCTTAAAATAGGCAGAATATTTAAAGCAAATCTATCATTTGCGTATATGCTTCGCTCTGAGGAACTTCTCTTCCTTGCCATATATTTTCCTCGCATCCTCTCTGCATATATATCTATTCAGCTAACGTATTCAGCATTCCTTATTTTAATGCAGATATGACTGGAGAAATGCTTGCGCTCTTCTTGGGGCCCACAGAATAGTTCGAGAATAAAGAAGGGGTGCTCCATAAGATTTTACGGTACGGTGTACGTAGAACAGCAAAAACAGTAGTACAAACAAGCATTGCGTGAGCATGAATGCGCTTGCTCGTCTCTCGAAAAGAGCGCGTCTGGGTGAGAATAGGCACCTCCGCGAGACGAAGCGTTTTGCAATAACAAACATGTAGTGCACTTGGCAAGAATCTACAGCAAGTGGAGATGTGGAAGATTATCAAACAACGGACGAAAGCAGAGTTTCCGAAACGAAAGAACTAAGCCGAAAGAAGGAACTCCGAAGTTCTACGAAGCACACTTCCGTCCATACATACATACGATAAGTACATAAATCTTCACCAATCGCTTGCTTTCGGAAGAATTCTTACTTGATCATTGCCTCTCCAGTCACAAAACTAAATAAATGAATAAATGTAGGACAATATGCCTACTCACCATAAAAAAGTGCTGGATACTGCATGCCCCGTAGAGAAACTTTTGCGCGTCCTATAAAGAGAGACGTCTAGCGTTGCCCAGCACCTTTCTCCCTAGATGGTATTTTCTGTATGTGTTCCCAAATACACGAGAAATCTTGCATGAGAGGCTGTATTAAGGCAGCGATTGCCGCCAATGCTTGGCGTATATCGGTACGTGATTACGTCGCATTTTTTGCGCATCTTATAAAATAATGAACAGTGAAGAGAGAGAGAGAATCAACTTTATTGAGCCCGAATATTCGATGGTACGCGCAGGTACCAGACGGGGTGGTTCCCTATTCACGGGACCCATATGTCTCCAGCAACTCCTGGCCCCTGGCCGTCAGTGCGAGCTGAGTCGGCCGGGCGGGGCTGGACAACAAGGTCTCCCATCGCTCTGGGGGTTGAGAATTCGGGGTGTTGGGGGGAAGGGGAGGTGGCGGGTTCTTGAGCTCTTTTACATTCAGCTATGATATGTGCCAGAGTGCCTCTTTCCGTTTTGCAGAAAGGGCAGAGTGTGTCGTGCTCCGCCGGGTACATTCGGTGTAACAGAACGGGATGCGCTAGCGATCCCGCGTGCGTGCGCGGCAGGATCGTTTGCTGCTGCCTGGTTAGTTGCGGGTGTGGTACAGGAAGTTTGCACCTCGCGTTTCTGTACATTTTAGTGATGTCTTTAGAGCTCGTCACGGGATGGGGTAGCTCAGCCGGCTCGTCCTCGGCCCGGATGGACAGTTCTCGGGCGTGGCGGTCGGCGAGGGCATTGCCTTCCACCTTCGAGTGAGCCGGGATCCACACGAGCTCGATGGCACGTCCCGGAGGCTTGTGCTTGGAGAGAATGGCCTGGGCAGCGGGAGAGATCAACCCCCTGCGGAAGCTTGCGTATGCTGACTTCGCATCTGTGACCACGGAGTCCACGCTCGGTTGTACGAGTGCGAGGGCCACAGCCACTTCTTCGGCAATGGCTGGGTCTGTCGTCCTCAGCGACGCGCTGACAATAAGCTTGTCGACGGACGTGGCTACCGCCGTTGCTCGGTCGTCGTATTTTCTGAGCGAGGCGTCCGCGTAGAGTACTCTAGGGTTCTCCTCCAGCTGTCGGGCCAGGGCCTTGGCTCGCGCGGACCGTCTCCCGTCGTCCTTCCCCGGTTGCATGTTCCTGGGGAGTGGCTTGGTTTGAATGGCCTCTTTCCACTGCTCGGGAAGGGCCGTCTTGGTTGGAAGTGGTTCTATCTGCCATCCTATTTTCCGTAGGACGGCCCGGCCGTGCTCTGTTTGGCTTAGCCTTACCCTTTGGTTAGACAAGTGAGCCTCAATCAGCTCCTCCACCGTGTTGTGAACGCCCATGTCCAGCAGTTTCTGCGTGGACGAGTAGATCGGCACGCCCAATGCCTGCTTGGTTGCTTTACGCAGCATCGTGTTCAGGGTATCCCTGTTTGCCTTCGTTAGCTGGAGGTACGGGGCAGAGTAGGTCACCCTTGATACGACGAAGGCCCTCACTAGGCGCATTGCATCGTCTTCCTTTAGGCCTCTGTTACGATTAGAGACCCTTCGGATCATACTTAATATCTGTTCCGAGGTGTTCTTGATCTTCGTGACGGCCGCATACGCTCGACTGTCGCTTTGCAGCAGCAGACCGAGGATTCTGATCTGTTGCGTCGGTTTGATGGCCATGCCGTCGATGGTGATGGTCACGTTCGGCGGCGGTTCCTTCTTGGGTCTTCCCGGCTGGACCATGAGCAGCTCTGATTTCTGTGGAGCGCAGCTCAGCCCGCAGGTCTTTGCATAGTCATGTACGGTCGTTGCCGCCCTCTGTAAGGCATCCTCTACCCAGGCATTGGACCCGGCTCGGTTCGTCCATACCGTGATATCGTCGGCGTAGAACGCGTGGTCCACGCCTTCAATTTGCTGGAGCAGATTGGGTAGGGGTAGGAGGGCCAGATTAAAGAGCAGGGGCGACAGAACCGACCCCTGAGGGGTTCCTCTGTCGCCGAGTTCGACAGGTTCCGACTTTTCCTCGCCTATCCTGATGGTCGCTGTTCTTCTCGTTAAGAAGTCCGTGATGTAAGCAAAGGTTTTCCGACCACATCCCGTTTTGTTTAGATTTTGGAGCACGCTCGCGTGAGACACGTTGTCGAAGGCCCCTTTTAGGTCTAGGGCGAGTATCCCCCGCGGCGCGTTCCTCGTTGCCTTCTTGACGACAAGTTCTTGTAGTTGGATAAGGACGTCCTGGGTGCCCAGGTGTTGTCTGAACCCATACATGGTTGCGGGCATTTGGTTCGTTTCTTCCAGGTGTTTTTGAAGTCTGCAAAGAACCATACGTTCCATCACCTTCCCCACGCAAGACGTGAGGGAGATGGGCCGCATGTTGTCGATCGTCAGCGCTTTGCCGGGTTTCGGGATGAATCGAACCTCAGCCTCTTTCCATTCTTCCGGCAGCCGCGAGCTCTCCCAGGTTTCGTTGATGTGCCCCAAGAGGCCGCGGGCCACCGCTTCGCTCATGTATCTGAGCAACTTATACGTGATCGCGTCCCTGCCGGGGGCGCTCTTGCTATTGCTTTCATCAATGGCCGACCAGAGTTCCGTCATGGTGAACTGTCTGTCCATCTCTTCGTTTTCAGGACCTGCGTACCTCTCAGGCGTCGGGAATTGGCCCCGCTTAGTCTTGAGGTATTTTGTCTTCAGTTCTTCCAGTAGCCTTCGGCCATCCCCTTTGTACGTGTTGATGACCTTGGTGAGGTTGCGGTTGGTTGCGGTCTTGCTGCTCAGCGGGTCGATTAGGTGCCTCAGTAGGCACCACGTCTTCCGTGCCGATAGCTTGCCCTGCAAGCCGTCGCAAGTGCTCAGCCAGGTCTCTCGGCATAGCTTGGCCGCGTACTCGGTGATCTGTTTGTTGAGGACCGCGATACGTTTGACCAGCTTCTTGTTGTGACGTTGGCGCTTCCACTTCCGCGTTAGCGAGTGCCGGGCCGCCCACATGTGTGCCAGTCTGGCATCCACGAAAGGTGTCTGCGCCGTCGTCGTTATTTCTTGCGTAAACTTCTCGAGGGCCTTTTTCTGATCCCTCGCCCATTCGGCGTACGTTTGCTTTCTGTCGGCTTCCACATCGTTCTCCGAAGCCTCTTCTGCTTCTTGCGTGTCTTCCCGCATCTTGTCCCAGTCCGTTACACGTGCCGTCCCCAACACAGCAAGGTATTGGGGTATCTTGATGATGATGCCGATCACGCTGTGGTCAGAGCCCAGGTCCACGTCTTCGTTTCTCCAGGCCGCGTCTAGTCCCCCCAATAGCCACGACAGGTCTGGCGTTGTGTCCGTATTGGCGCTGTTGCCCCTTCTGGTGACCACGTCCGGCTCGTTTAACAGGGCCATCTCATGGTCCTCCATCGTCTTGGCTAGAGCTTTGCCCCTCTTCGATTGGTACTTGTATCCCCACGTTGTGTGAGGGGCGTTGAAGTCGCCGAGGATCAGGAGCGGCCTGCTCCCCGCAAACCTTTTCGCCTGGCTCACTACTCGATCAAAATCGTACTGCCTCTGTGACGGGCGGCAGTACGCGCTCATGACGTATAGATTTCCCGTGTTGCCAATTGTTCTTGCGTGAATTTCGACGAGCGTGTGCTCGCATCCGCCCTGCGGCGTGACGTGTTGAGTTGCCGCCACGTTGCTGCGGACGAGCACCGCCGTCCCTTCCTCTGTCGGGTCCGTGTACGTCACGTATCCCGGGAGTCTGGGCTTGCCATTCGTTTCTTGTAATGCTATTACATCGGGCTTGTGTTCGAGCGCGTCAATGTGGAGCAACAGTTCCGCCTCTTTATTGCGGATCCCCCGGCAGTTCCATTGATAAATTACTGAACGTCCTCGCCGTTGGTCTTCTTTTTCTTATTTGATCGCTGTTTCATCTTCTTCGGATGTTTCTATGCGGCCGCGCCTATGCGCGATCGATTCCTTGATTTTTTCCGCCCGTTTTTTCTTCAGGGACGCGAAGCGGTTCCTTACGGTAGTGGTAACTACTTTGGTCGCTAGTCGTTCGTGTTTGACCGACAGCGTCCGCACTTCGCCTTCGAGGGACTCGAATCTGGCGTCTATCGCGCTCAGTGTCTTGTTAATTTGGGTAATGGCCGCTAGGATCGCTGGAAGCTCTCCTTCCTTTGGAATCTGTGCCATCGCTGTCGCCGTCTCGCGGTTAACTGTGCTTTCCTCGGCGTCCATTGCTTCTTGGTTGTTCGGTGCTTGTTGCGTGGGCCTTGCCGCCCCCGCTGCCCGCCCTAAGGGGGGCGAGGGGGGCTCCCTCCGTGGTGTCTTGCGCTTTCCTCCGGCGTTCTCCTCCGTGTTGTTCCCGCCTTGGGGTCCCCCGTTTGCTGAACTACCGCTCGCTAGCGCATCAATTTTGCTCATTAAGGCCCTTATTTGGGCATTCTGCTCTTGTATCTGAGCGTTCTGTCGCTCAATGATTTTCTTGAGTTCTGCTACTTCATTGCTATCCGGTTCCGGACTAGCTCTTGGGCTAGGAGGTTGGGAGGGGGTGAGGGACGGCAATTCGGTTTCGCTAACCCGAGCAACGGAAGACCTGTCGGTCCAGCCCACCTTTTTCTCGGCGGTTGTCCCTCGTCGTCCGATAGACTCGGCCCGGAATTTCGATCCGGCCCGGGGTCTGGATCCAGCCCGGGGTCTCGAACCGGCCCTGGACTGCGAAAGGGACTTGGTCCGGGACCTGGATCTGCCACTCGAGCCTCGACTTGTCCTTTTCCCGCGGCGGTTGCCGCCGCCGCCGCCGTCCCCGGATCGTGACTTCGATAGAGAGCGGCTCTGGTGGCCACCGCCGTTGCTGCTACGGGCCGGCGTTTGGGACCGGCCCCGCTGCGAAGAGGCGCTACGTTGGGGTCGCTCTTTAGAGCCTCTTTTGCCTTGATTTCTGTCCTCGTTGTCTTCTTCCGCCGGGCGCCGTTCCCAGAGCCGCCGACGGACGACGTAAGGCGTTTTGAAACGCGCCTTGCAGGCCCTGTCGGCGGTGAGATGTTCCCCCCCGCAGAGGCCACACTTAGGTTCGCACTTGTGGTCTTCTCCAGGGTTGGCGATGCCGCAGCCCCGGCAATTCTTGTCTTGAGGATTTCGGCACACGTCCATCCTGTGCCCCACTCGGCCGCATGCGTAGCACGCGTCAATCTGCTTCCTATGCAGGGTGCACTCGATTAGCAGGTTCCCGTACCGGACGTAGTTGGGCACCTTGTGTCCCTCGAAGGCGATTACCACCGAACGGGTCCTCCCCATGCGGTTCGCCTGCAACGCAGTGGGATTGTGCCTGTGCACGACCAAATCTTGTATCTCCTGGGCGGTGTCCTCCAGTGGGATGCCCCGTATTACTCCTTTCACGGTTCCGTGAGGGGCCGACTCGTACGCGCTTACTTCATGGGACGTTCCCCGAATGTCGATTCGCTCCACCATGGCGTATCTGTCGGCGTGCTCCCTCTTCGAGGTACAACTACGATGTTCTGTTGGTGGGTTAGGCATATCACATCTTCTCTTGCAGCGATTACGTCGACTTGCGCCGCCGCCATTATAGCTCGGCTTATTTCCACGCTGGTCACATCGCTTATGCGGAGCCCGTCTCGTGGTCGCATGACGATCTTTATATCTCCGCGCGGCAGGTGTGGCATGCGCGCGCCCTTCAGCAGCTTGCCCTTGTTTATTCGTTTCTTCGTTCTCTGCTGACGTAGATCGTTGCCGGTGGCTCCACCGAGGTCGTTGCCCCGACCATTGACGTCAGTCGCGGCCTTGGCGCCATCTTGGCTCGCTTGGGTTATGGGCGTTGGACCTAGCGATCCCACGCCGCCTTGCTTCACTTTTTCGCCAGCGGTCTTCCACCCCTGCGCTCTAGTGATCTGATCCGGCGAAATTTCTACGCCGTCCACTTCTACTCGCATAGCGGTAGACATATTGGGTCACTGCACGCTTGCGTAGCCACCGATGAATCGATGTTCGGCTTGCGGCGTCGCCGGGGCCCGGGCTAGGCCTGCCTCTTCCTTCGGCCGGGGCCGAAGTCGTCGTTAGGCTCAGTGGCGGGCACTTTTCGCGGGCACTAAAAAGTCCTCTAATTTCCGAACAAATGGCCCCCACCTTGGAATTTGGGTTCCCGGTGTTCACGTAACTTCACAAGGTCGATGCACTTTCATACAGCAAGATCCTCGGAACGACGAACCGCGAACAAAAGTTCACCTGACTGCCTGAACAGTGAACGTGTTGTTGAGTTAAAATTGAAATTAAATCTGCTGCAAAAGATGTTTCTTGTAAGCGCTACAACTGCGGTTATTTTTACGCCTCGGAGTTTAGCTTTGTTCTGTTTGTTTTGTTCAGTGTCCGTTTCTTTTTTTTTACGATGTCTTGGTTGATAAGAGATATATGTGATGCGGCTGCCACATTTAGTGGGTGATCTGCCCTTTCAGTCGTTTCCTAGATGCACTGCACGTGTCTCTTCGTTTCCAGAAACAGTCACTCTTTTAAGCAATATTTATCTTTGTGCTAAAATACTAAAGTGTCACCTCTCAACATCCACGTCTGGCAGCACGGCGAGTCAGCTTAGAGTGTAGGACTGGCAAAATCTTTCCACCCGAGACGCCTTACAGCGCTTTATATTTAATACCGAGAGCCTTTCACATAAGTATAGTTAAGTGGAGAACTCTACCAAATTAGTTCCCGGAACCTACCTAAGACGTGATTTTGCCCTTTATCGATTGAGCTTGCGTGGACCTGTATTCGTAGTTACACAGCAAAGCATTTGTTAGAAGATTGTTAGAAGAAAAAGCCGATGCTCGAACCCGCTCCTTCCACACACATGCTCTGCTTAGAAAATGGGAATGTCTAGCAAACATGCCAAAGGGCACGGTGAAGTATTGCGCACCGGAACCACAATTTGACACTGAAGCACATGCTTGATGGGCACTTGATCAATTTGGACAACGTCAGTTTCTTTAGTGTCGACTTACATTTAAGAACACGAATGTGCCCCCGCACCCCGTCATCTGAATGTAATTTCTATGTCGAGATTGCACCCGTGACCTCAAGCGCAGCTACGCAACTGGGCATTCATTAATACTTCCCCGCTAGCACCAAGTTACCCGTATAATTTAGCCCCTTCCATTTTCTAACTGCCTTCAACCTGTGCGGTTGTTACTTTTCTGTTTTCCATATTACTCACAACTTTATAATAATTCCCTTTCGCTTCTATGAGAAACACTGCGCCATCACACTATCAAATTGAAAAAAAAAAGAATAACAATTTCGTTTCATGGCAAAGCAATGAGTGCAATAGTAACAAATTGTAATTTAACACTAAGTAAGGCTAGCAGCTCTTTTGGATTGCATCTGTCGTAACTCAGAGAACCGCTGGTTTAAGGGAATACGACCGCTACAGGGCCCGAAGCGGTTTTCATGCTGTTAGTTCTGAAAACGCGAAGTAAGCGTTGAAAACACAGCACGTTTAGGAGCCGTGTCCTGATGCCTTTCGAGATAGCGCTCGCGCCAGCGACCGTTCCCTTCGAGTGAGGCACACCCCCTTCCCTCCCCTCCCCTGGCGTTCCTTCATGCTCCTTACCAAAGGCGGCCGGGGCGTTTGCTAGCACATTGATGAGCAATCGATGGCAGTCCTCTCACGCGGGGTGATGTTATCGCATGCGCCCTCCGTGCGACGGAGACGGCCGGTGCGTTTCCTCTCCGCTTCAGCCGCACTTGTCGCCAGCGCTTGCGATGTTTTGCTCGCCGGTAAAACACAGGAAGCGCGGAGTGATCTTATCAATTTGGACTATATGGAAAATGACGGCTACGGCGACGGCAAGAAGCCGTCGAGAGTGTCCATATAATTGCCATAGTAATAAAACTGCACCCGGCGTATAAGGTGTTTACCTATACGACGTGGAATGCTGCAGCCGCTGCGCCAAGGGCGTTGACTTTCAGAACTCGACTCAAGCAAGTATTCAAGCAAGTGGTCGCGGGATCGGATCCCAGCTGCGGCGGCTGCATTTTCGATGGAGGCTAAAATGTTTGAAGCCCGTGTACTCAGATTTAGGTTAATGAGGCAGCAATAGGGACTAGTTGGTACGTCTTCATGCTTGTGATGCGCTGCAGGTGGACACGGACTAGAAAAAAGCGAGGAAACACTTTGTGTTGTTTCCTCGTTTTTTTCTGGTCCGTGTCCACCTGCAGCGCATCACAAGCATGTAGATTTAGGTGCACGTTAAAGAACCCCAGGTGGTCGAAATTTCCGGAGCCCTCCACTACGGCGTCTGTCATAATTATATCGTGGTTTTGGGACGTTAAACCCCTGATATTATCATTATCAAGCAAATGCATCAAAAGAGTGCCAACAATCCCGGGGATGCGCTGAAGCCACATTGCTTTTGTCCATTGGTTCTTTACTGCTTGCAGTCATTTTACTCCTCTACAGCGCTTTTTCCCTGACATCTCTCTGGTTTCCCTTTACTACGGCAAGCTATAGACATTGCGTACGTTGATGGGTAACAGGATAACACGGTTCTGCTTTGCCGACTACTCAACTTCTTCCAGCATGAGAACAAACAAGTCGTCAAAAGGAGCGATGATAGGGAGGCACTAACCAAGTTCATTGGACCGTTAGCTCGAAGGAAAACAGGCTTTTCTCGCCAGCACGAGTATGCTCTCGATTGCCCAGTGGCGCCTATATATGTGTTTCGGTGGCAATGCTTACCCGAGGGCCCAGAAGGCAGTGGCTTCCTGTGGTTATTCCTTACTCACTGCACATGCATTGCCACAGGAGAAGAAGTAGATGGTGCAGTGGGTCTGTTGACGTTGATCAGATATACAGCCAAGAAGAGGACGAAATCAGAAAAACTAACTAAAATAGCAGCGGTTCTCTTCCGCATTTCGCGTGAGATTGACGAATTCTGTGTATAGTTGACGAATTTCAATGTGGCATCTGGCGGAGGAAAAATCAAAGCAATTCTTAAGGGACGAAGGTGAAATAGCAGATATTGCTTAAAGATAGAACTTCCATTTCTTAGAAGGATGAAGGAAAACATCACAGGAGGCTGGAAGAAATTGCGGAGCGGGAATACAGGGCCGGGCACTAATGATATAAACGACCAGTTGAGAGAAACCGCAATATGCGGGTTTAAGAGAAATAAGTGGCCTCCTGGCACTTTTCTCAGATCCGAAAGTTACTTTAGCTGCGTTCCCACTGAAGCAACACATACTTTATTTTGGCGTGAAAATGGCATTCTACACGAAAGAACTTCGTGTAAGGCGAAGAGAGAGGGGGGGGGTGAGGAGAAGAAGGCGGGAAGGTTAACCAGATGCTAGTATCCGGTATGGTACCCAGCACGGGGTTGGAGCAATAGAGGATTGGTTAGACAGCGGCCACAGAGGCAGATAAAAACGAGATAAAAACAACTAAAAAGCAATCACACATACAAACACACACACGACAGAGTTCGATGTTGAGTCGTCCTGACAGGCCAGTAGATCGCAGGAAGCCTAGTAGCGCTAGGATTACCATAGCCTGAGACGTTAACTGGATGTTAATTATGCCGAAGACGCAATACTGCGAACATGGTCAACAATGACAAGAGTCCTAAAGTCATCAAGACTATGTCTGAATTAAATGCGCCATGCTTAGGTTGTCACAGAAATTGTGCTTTCCAAAACTCGCCGCCGTTGAAGGAAGGAAAGAAGGAATCGATATGATACGTGAGTTTTGTCATTTCCTAAATCGAAAACGAGAAAACGTGAATTGATGAGTAGTGAAGAATGAAGAAACACACATATCAATATTTACATATGCGTCAAAACTATATAAAAGAACGAGCGCACAGGGTGCAGGAAACGTGTTAGCCAAACTACAAAACAAAACTTGTAGGTCATAGACACACGCACACTTTTCTCCAGCAAACAAATCTGACTATCTATCCTTGAATCTAACGTTTATAATAATAAAAGAGAAAGTGGCTAGGTAAATGCGGCATGAAGATCTTGTTTCGCAGTGACTGCCTCCTTCGCGTTATACAAGCGAAGGCGCCACGTTCCACCGCTGACTGAACCTGCTCAAGATAGCCAAAAAGAATGGGTTCTTTGTGCAGATAGCATTCGCGGCCAATATTGGGTTCGGGGCAAGCCTTTCATTTAGGGCCCTGGCTTCGTCTAGAAGCGGCTATCGCTCTTCATTCTTCGCGACACGTCCGGTCCGCCGAACTTCATTGTACGCACAGCGCCAAGCCAAGGGTCAGTCAGGCACTTTATACCCTTTCGCAATATGACTCAATTCGCTTCCCAGAACCTGCTTGCTCTGGAGAAGTAGCGGATCCCTCTTTCAGCTGGTATCGAGAAGAAGTATAGTAAAGGGCAAGCAAAAATAAAAGGGGTTTCATCTGACCATGTTCCCCAATGGAGAAAAATATCGTGGCTGGCTGCGTTCGCCAAATAAACTTTTCCTTTTCACGATCAATTGCTTTTACGAGGCTGTAAATCTCGGAGAAATGAGCTGGAGCAACGCTCTGTAGTGTCCAGGGCGCTGGTGTATGCTGTCGCACAGCTGGAGTGTAGGGTAAGCGAGAGGGTCCACGTACACGAACAGTGTCATCGCGCTCTAATAGCGTCCGCTGCAGTCCTCTAAGCGCCAGGCTTGTACTGATATTAAGTTGCCATAGGCGGACATGGCTTGAGGAAAAGGTTAAGTAGCCAGAATGTTTCGCGCGGAAGAGACCTCGCCTTGGGAGTACATGCTTGCGGCTGTTTGTAGGGCCACAAGAGTTGCTGTTAACCGCTGTTCCTGTTGACTGAGGAACGTGTAATATCTTCGTAACCGGGAAGCAGTATAGCAAATGAAGAAACAAATATGCAGCGCAACCGAGATTTTGCTCAAGTTTATTTACTTATAAGCTACATGAATCAATGCTTTACTAGTTGGCCAGTGGGTAGCTATACATTCACAAACAACAAAAGCTTAGCCCACATAGACAGCACAGACGTACGTTCACCATATAAAAATCGGAAAATGTTATGTCTGCAGTGGTTCCCGTGAGATGCATATTTGAGGTTAGTGATTTCACTACTAAACAGGTAGCGCAGCAGATTGTCATGCATTGCATTCCCATGACAAAAGATCACGCTTAATAGGACCAAGTTGGAGGGATCCACATTAAATTTCATTCCTTGATTTATCGAGCTGTCCTATTGCATCAAGATTAGGTGAAATGGTCGTGCTTAAAAATTTCCCGGAATACGAAGCAACTGCTTTCGGAAGCACAGAGTGGTTGAGGTAATCTTTCCGAACCTCGCATGGAAGTCTAGGTCTCTGGTGAGTCAGTGGCAATTATCGATAGTGCGTGACTATGTGGTTCAAGAGAACTTCCTCGAAGGCAGTAGGGCGCAGCTGTAGTCACTCGATTTGTAATTAGCACTCGCGCCCTGGGTTAATGGTCTGCGCATGGTGCGAATTGTATCAAATAGTGAGTGCATTTTCTTGTCGAAGAGGTGCGTGAGTGAGCGACTTGTGAGCTACACGGGGTGCGACATTGTCCTTATACGCTACGCGTTTCACAGTGCCAGCTGGGTGATTCCACGTAAGATCGAACAAACGATGGCTGGTCGACCTCTCAAATTTATTTGAAAATTTTATATATTATTGCCTGATGAGTGGAAAGAAGAGATCCGCAATTTGTTTTGCCGCCAAAAATGTTTTCGAACCACAGGAAATCAATAACGACGAAGAGGTGGAGTGGAGCGCTCATCCGCTCTGCTGTTTTGGCCAACTTTCGTTATGAATTGCACAAAATATATTAAAGTTAGGTAGCTGAAATTTATTTACCTAAATATATGCATGTTTTTGTTTCTGCTCAGGTATTTTTAGTTTTTATGTGTAGTGTAGATGTTTTTATAAAAAAACCTCAAAAATGGCCCAATCGGCAAAATTTTCTTTACTTTGAAGGTCTTTATCTCAAAAAAGCCTTGTAGCAGAGCGACAAAAATTCTGCATTACGTTCTTCGCATGCTTATCTACCAAACTGCCAAATATTTTATTTATATAACTTTTCAGTAAAGAGATATGATCGGGCTAACTTCAAGAAAACACAGAACAATGAAAACTTCTGACGACAATTAAAAAAAAAACCCCATTTTTTAAATTTCTTAAACTTTGTCCACTTATTCTCCTCCACATCAGCTTTCACAATCATTAAAAACATGTTGCGTAATGTCGTTGCACTAATAGTTACGGCCCCTACAATGAGACCCTTTGGCAAGGATGGGCAATTCCGACTTCTTGCCCGGCAAGTGTATAAAATGCAGGCAGGATTGAATTTCTTTTTATTAAAATGTCAGCAGGTACCTAAAAAGTTGTCGCCGGCACTGAAGACGTAAATTTTGAAATTATTTGGTCACTGCAGCGGCCACGAGCGCGGAGCTACCGAGTAGGCGCGCGCGCACCCGAGATGCTCGTTGTAAGAGACGGCGCAGTGAGAGCTCGTTCTCGCGCCCTCAGACCGATTGAGTTCGAAACAGCAACACCTCTCGGGTGACTTGAACGCACGTGCACTGGAGCTTCGCTATTCTATCCGCCCTCTGTTCGCATCTCAGCTAGGCGCTGATAACACGGCGGAGATGGAAGCAAGATGAAAACTCTATAAGGGATCTATGAGCGCTCGCTTTACGCACGCTGCTGCCACAGAAACTGCGCTGCGCCAGTTGCGATCAGTGGAAAGCATGAACGTGGCGCTCCAGTGGCAAAGCAAAATATGAATTGTCAAAGGAAAGAAAAGCAAAACTATCGGTAACCGGATGCGCTTGTCTATATTAGATGTCGGCAGCAGACGGCGTGAACTGGCCGCGCGTTTGGTGCGCTGTTCACACTTCATTCGGCGCGGATAGTTCTTGTGCTTTGCTCTTACTCTACTCCTCCTGTGCGTCTCATGACGAGAAAGTATAGCTCTGAATGAGTCTATTGTGGAGACTACCTTTCGAAGCACAAGAAGCTTAAAGGAGTACTGACACGAATTTTAAAAAAATTCGGATTGTTGCTCTAAATAAAAATACTGGTGTCGAGAAACCTAAAACGACTATTGTCGTGCCTGGGGATGCATCCTATATATTTTAATTAGCGCCACCTTAAAAGACACTTTCGGTTTCGATATCGAGGGGGTGGCTTCTCAGTGTCGTTTCATAGCAGTGTGACGTCACGGAGATACAGAAATTCGCGACGTACTAGCGGGAAATCCGTCATCTGCTCGTGGTGCAATAGACAACGATGAGTGAATTGTCGTCCAGTGACCCTGACAGTGATTTCTACGATTTAGGCTGCATGCAGGACGCAGAACTCGCGAACTCGGAGGAACTGTCTTGACTTGTCGGGAGAATGTCCTTGCAGTGTGGCTGGCTTGCATATGCTCAGCGACGAAAACTTCAAAGTCAAATTAAAATATTTTACATGTGTTCTCCGACTCCAGTGTGTGGACAGTGTGGACACTGCATACCAACGAAGCAAAAATGTCCCTTTTGCGATGTCTCAAAATCGTGTCAGTACTCCTTTAATTATTGCAAAGAAGCCAAAATTTCGCAGAGTTACCGACCTAGACATAAATGCTTTGAAGGAACGTTTAACGGCCGAAAGATCAGTGACTGTCAGTGAGACGGACTACTTGTGCTACGCGTGCTTTTGCTACCACTGCAATGAAAGATCTTCACGGAACGCACGGTTTAACGATGACATTCTTATGCCCCCTGAAAATGAAATCGATGCAATTAACCAAATCACTGCGACTACCGGTGCACGTGCGTTCAAGTCACCCGAGAGGTGCTGCTGTTTCGAACTCAATCGGTCTGAGGACGCGAAAACGAGCTCTCACTGCGCCGTCTCTTACAACGAGCATCTTGGGTGCGCGCGCGCCTGGTCGATAGCCCCGCGCTCGTGGCCGCTGCAGTGACCAAATATTTTCAAAATTAAAGGGGCCCTGCGACACTTTTGCGACTGCCTTATTTAGCACCGCAAATGCGTGTAGTTATGAATGCCGAGACGAACGCAAAAAGAATTATGCAAATTGGTGCATGCAAAGTGAAGTTATTAGTCCTGAAAGTTCAAAACTCAAGCAGACGACGACGAGAAACGTTTTTTTCGGGTTTCACTCTCCCGCTGACGTCAAAGACCGGTTCCAATCACCGCGCGCGTCTTATAAAGACATACCGGAAATGTCACCTCATGGTGGCCTTCACACAGTACATTGCTGCACCTCTTTTTGACGGCGTTGTTACCATGCTTACGACAAACCACGTGCGTCACCTAGCAGACGCTCCCATGATTTGTCGTGTAGTGCACAAAATGAGTCTGGAAGACCTAACAGACCTCGAGCGCGAGCTCTCGCGACGCAGTGATTGACTGCATGTCGTGCACGCCATTGCAAATTGAAAGTGCGTCGCTGAGCCCCGCGCAACGCGAGGATGGCTCCATGGGCCCAGACCAAGGAGGTTTTAAAAAAAATTCTGGAGTGGAAGCGCTCGCAACGACTTGCCTGCAAAAGTGAAGCCAGTTTTTGCCCACCAAAGAGCTCGGAAACGTGCTCTTTTCTGGTGGTGCCTACTTAGAGATCAAATGGCTTTGAACTGTCAGTGTAAATACCACGTTAATTATAAAATAAAAGATCGTTGTTGCCGACAAAGGTAACCCATCGAGTGTAGTATTGGCGATTGATCTCCAATAAAATTTGCCATGACCTTGAGGCTTACTGTCGAAAACTAGTAACACAAAGACACACTTCGAGCAGTATCTCACGCGTAAAAGTTGCCATATTAAACTCCTCTGGCGTGCGAGGAAAACGCTCGCTTTCATTCGGCAAACGCTGATGATTTATTTTGCCCCTACTAAGATGGCGGATGCAGCCGCCATCTTTTGGTGGGCACGGCTTCACTCTTGCGCAATAATCGCCACTCCAGCAATTTTTTTTAACCTCCTTGGCCCAGACGAAACGCTAACGCCCGATGACGCGGAAGGTGTCGGCCGGTAAGCGTTTAGAACTTTTTTTTTTCGTTGACAGCATCGCGCCGAACTGAGCGTTGCGTGTTTCGCAGGTGCCGGTGTGGCCGGTGTCGCTCGATGCCGCAAAAGACAAAACGCGGAAGAGTATCGTTTGATTACCATTCCACAACGCACCTAGCGTCGTGTTCGTTGTTTTGAAAATAGATCAGTTAGAAACAGGAATCATTTGTTTCTGAGAAAGCATAAAAATGGGTTTTGCTCCTCTTAGACCTCCTTAGTATGGCCTAGCTACCACCATATGAATATTGCACGTCACGTGTCGCGTCAAGCCAATCAAAAACGAACGGTCTTTGTCGTCACTGTCACATGACATCACGTCACTTCCTGTAACAGAAATAGCCGATGTGTGTCGCCATAGTGCGAAATCAAGGTAGTTTATCCCGTGAATTAAAATTATAACCGCTTCGATTTCGGCGTTGCCACTTGCGCAACAATATCGGTGCATTCCACAGTGCCAGAAGAACCGATGAAAAAGACATGCTCAAATTGTGTCGCAGGGCCCCTTTAACGTCTTCAGTGCCGGCGACACCTTTTTAGGTACCTGCTGGCCTTTTAATAAAAAGAAATTCAATCCTTTTTCAAAATTGGCTAGCGCGAAAATCGACAAGGACTAAGAAGGAACACTGATGTACAGGACAGGCGCTAGTGTTCATCAGTGTTCCTTCTTAGTCCACGTCGATTTTCGCGCTAGCCAATTTTGAAGATTATGAACCAAGTAGCCCAACAACGTATACTATTAAAAATTCAATCCTGCCTGCATTTTATACACTTGCTGGGCAAGAAGTCGGAATTGCCCATCCTTGCCAAAGGGTCTCATTGGAGGGGCCGTAACTATTAGTGCAACGACATTATGCAACATGTTTTTAATGATTGTGAAAGCTGATGTGGAGGAGAATAAGTGGACAAAGTTTAAGAAATTTAAAAAATGGGGTTTTTTTTAATTGTCGTCAGAAGTTTTCATTGTTCGGTGTTTTCTTGAAGTTAGCCCGATCATATCTCTTTACTGAAAAGTTATATAAATACAAGATTTGGCAGTTTGGTAGATAAGCATGCGAAGAACGTAATGCAGAATTTTTGTCGCTCTGCTACAAGGCTTTTTTGAGATAAAGACCTTCAAAGTAAAGAAAATTTTGCCGATTGGGCCATTTTTGAGGTTTTTTATAAAAACATCTACACTACACATAAAAACTAAAAATACCTGAGCAGAAACAAAAACATGCATATATTTAGGTAAATAAATTTCAGCTACCTAACTTTAATATATTTTGTGCAATTCATAACGAAAGTTGGCCAAAACAGCAGAGCGGATGAGCGCTCCATTCCACCTCTTCGTCGTTATTGATTTCCTGTGGTTCGAAAAAATTTTTGGCGGCAAAACAAATTGCGGATCTCTTCTTTCCACTCATCAGGCAATAATATATAAAATTTTGAAATAAATTTGAGAGGTCGACCAGCCATCGTTTGTTCGATCTTACGTGGAATCACCCAGCTGCTTCTTATGTCTCTGTTTGTTTTGAAATTGCTCACGGCACGTTATAGACCACGGACGCTTTGAAACTCACATTTACGGTGATTAAAGTGGCATCTGGCCCACAGTAAGAGGAAAACAAAGTAACCAGTCTCCTGCCATTTGCCCTGCACTGTTTCTAACACCTCCGTATACGCCTGACATGAATACAAAGGCTTATGCAGCACTCCGGAAATAAAAGCGAGTTTTTTCGTCAGCATTAGACGTCTTGTAAGGGCGCCGACGTGAATCGCCTATTTCACATTTCGATTCAGACTCCGGCCACTAAAATTTCAGGGAACTTCAGAAACTCTCTAAACCAAATCTCTACGTCGTTTGCAAAACAGCGAGGGCGCAACTTGTAAAGTAAAAGGAGTAGGCCAAGTGAGATGCACAACAGTTTTTTTTACACTGTTGTTCATATATTCACCTTGTTTCTTTTTTGTTTTTTATGGGGAAACCTGAAGGTTTGGAATATGCAAAATTTCAGCAGAAATTCTTTCTAAAGCGTTCTTTCTAAAAAGAACAAGCTGATTGCTTCCTGTATCTTTTGCGTTCGTTTGCCTCTCAAGAGCTTGACGAAGTTCGAGTGAACATCTCGAGATCTCGAGAAGATTGCCAGGTCGAGATTTCAAGCGGAAGCGCCGAGAGTGGGCTGCCTAGTTTTGAACCATCGGTAGGTAACACGCGCGACGGCCTCCTAAACTAATTTTCTTCGAAGCGCCGACGAGCAAGCGAGTACATGGCTGCTTAGAATGATCCTCCAAAGTCTAGTCTTGGGAATGACCTACGGCGAGGTCTTTTTAGACAGGCCTGAAATCAGGTTAGGGAGGGCATGCGTTGAGCGTGGGGAAGAAACTAATTTGCCTCGAAGTTAGGCAGCTCGTGCTTTCACTGCCCCCTGCGTAGAACGCAGCATGAGCAGGTCGCATTAAAAGAATTCCTATTTCGCAAGCATGTTTAACGCGACATATTTAAATTAGATGAATTAACTGTAAGCACAATGTCATCCGTAGTAGATTGTCAATGGTGCCAGCATAATTTCCGCTGCTTTCGTAATTTGAACAGAGAACAAAACATGACCGTAAATTAAGCCATTGGTGTTGTGATCACTCACGTGCACGGTAATTGTCATGCGACATTTAGACATTCTGTAATTATTCTGATCAGTAATACCACTAAGTGGAATGTTTCCTCTTGTGCTTGGACCGAGGAATATTGTTCTCCAGACCAGCCAATACCGAAGTGCCTAGACAAATTTACATAGCTTCGTTTTCCTGTGGCTAGGTGCTATGTACGGTTAAAATATTTTCGGAGAAAGTTGGACATTTCGGAAAGCTTATTAAGGCGAAAGCCTTAGATGCCTCATCAAACGCGAAGATTCACAGGCGTCACACATCGGTGGCCCCCGTCGGCGCGGTCCACAGAGGTGATACGAAAAATTGTCATCACGTGATGACGTAACCATATGAAGTCGTCACGACATCACAGATGGCCAATATTTGTGACGTCAGTTTGAGGTCATCGTGACGTCACAGTTACGCTATGTGACGGAATGTCACATGATGATGTCATCTCATGACATCATAGCTTGGTCATACGTGGGGCGCTCACGGAAGCAGTGCAGCACCAGGTGAGGTGCCTCCGGTTCTGGAGGCAGTGGAAAACCACGTTAGGTGTAAAAAGCTTTCGGAAGGTGGCGGGGCAAGATCAATAATACATCGACTGAATAGAACAAGAAGATGGTTTCCGCCTTTCAGTTATCTTACGTGAGTGCATAAGGGAGCCTGTGAGTTTTTGACCCGAACCTTGGAAAGAATCACCTAAGCTTACCTTTATTAATGGCTTATCTTTATTTTCGTTGTATAATATATAAAACAATATGCAGGGTTTTACGTGCAAAGACCACGATATGAATATGTGGCACGCCGTAGTAAAGGGCTCCGGAAATTTTGACCATCTGGTGTTCTTCAATGCGCAGTGACATCGAGCAGCACACGGTATTGCAGAATAGCTGCAGTATAGTGTGAATTTAGGAAAGGCACGCAAATTTTTCTCAAATGCTTTCTTTATAGAGAGGGTAGTCATCTGGCCGATTCTGATGTAAAGTGGCATATGTACTACGAAAAAAAGAGATACTGAAATGATTTGGTAATTTAAAAAAAACCCAAATTTGAATAAATACTTGAGTCAGCAACAATGGGACCAATTTCTTTTTCACACGCATGAAGTACATAGAATAATATTTATCAAAAACTGCAATAAATTCTTAATGATTGTAATATCAAAGAAGTACTAACTTGTCATCGTAGGTAACTTCCTTCAGGACCTATCTGTGGCTGCTTTTTTATCCGTCTAGTTAAAGCCGCAAAAAGAGATATGCTCCCTATCAATGACAACTTTCAAGATTGACATCACTAACGAGCAATCGAATACACTGTACATCCTTGTAAAGGGGCGTAAATTGTCCATTAAACTTGAGAGCTGCTGTAGGTTGAGCCTTTGCAAGAGTGAATACACAGAAGCCGAAAACACTGGTTACCCGAAAATGTATAGCACAGGCGTACCACACCTGCGGGTCAAGGCACGAAGTATGTGTTCTGACTTGATTAATGGTATGAGCCTAGACGTTCGTTCATTAGCACTGAACCGTTCCGGGCTGCATTCCGCGGACGCCTGCTGGCTTTGACGTTGCCGCCACCGCCGGGCAGGCGGATAATGCGGCAGCGGTCATCCTCGGTGAGAACAGATGTTGCATGATGCATCGGTGCGTGTATCGTACGGTGAGTTGTATTTCCGAGTGTGACGTCGCGCATGTGGAGTTACGTCGTGCGTGCCTGAGCATTCAAGCTATTGTCGAGTCTGACCTCGCTGACAAAGCCATTTGTGTGGGAAGCAAATCAGCAAAAAATGCGAGCAGCCGAGATTGTTGTACCGTGTAGTGTGAGAGCGAGCGAATTTGAACACAGGTGGCTCGACAACCCGAAGCTCAAGCGAATAGAACTGCTTGTATAGACGCGGACTTTACCGACAGCGGTCAGTGTAGCGCACTGGTCGTACGATAATATAAACGAAACTAGCCATTAGTTTAACCAAGTGTCTATGGTGTAATGAGGAACTGTTTAATAATTAAATAAATATATAAATACAAACGATACGGCTGCGTACCTGAAGGTCGCATGATCTAGTCCCGGCCGCGGCGGCCACATTTCTCATGGAGGTGGTAATTCTACATGCCCGTGCACTTAGGTTTAGCTGAGTGTTAAATAACCCCAGGTGATCTAAATTTCCGGAGCCCTCCATTAAGGCGTCCGCCTTAAATATATCGGGGTTTTGGAGTGTAAAACTCCAACAATTATTATTGTGAAGGCACCTTCTCCTAAAATTGGTGGACAACATAAATAACTTCCTTTTGTCGCCAGTTCTCATAGTCAGCGGTACGTGCGTATTATCTTTCCAAGTGTATGCCATATTTTCTCGTCGTATTCGTAGTTTTCCTTTCTGTTCTATCATACAAAAAACAAAACAAATAAAAAGAACATGCTACGAAAGATGATGCGAGAAAAAGTTGTCTGATGCGTCATTGAGCCGTGGTGGTATTCGTTTCAGCTGCGTCTCCTGGCGCCCTCGCTATTCGCGAGCAACATTTGTAGTCCTTCCAGTGTTTTCGCTCGTCTATTCAGCCGGGATTCCTAAGGGAGCGGTGCCTTGAAGCCTATAGTACTGCGCTATTTTTGTTTGCTCAGCTCTTGTGTTTGCCCCTTGAATGCGCAGCAAAGCGTATCATTTCTACGCTGTCGCTCGGATGGAGCATACACGCATTGCTGAGCTCAGTTCTTTCGCGTACTTGAAGTGCCGTCAGAATTGTTTATATTGAACATTTCGCGTATTACGTTCACAATGGGGAAACAGGAGCGCCGACACAGGTCAGCAATGCATGGCTTTTCTGTTTTGTTTATTTAACAATGTTACATTTTACCCCTGAAGCAGCGAGCAATATAAAGCTACCCAGCAATATTTCCCCATCTCATGATCTTAAATTTAAAAAAAAAGACAGCTGTTACGGGTTAGAGTAACGAGAATTTTATAAAATGTACTGAAGACGTCGCCCGAGAGCACAACGATGCGTATAAAAATGATAAGAATGAGGAATTTTGCAAACAAGTGGTGGCCACCTCTGAGCCATTTTTGAATTTATTGAAACGTGCCTTCCTTTTCCGTATATTTCTTTATGTTCTCCCCTGGGAACTGATGACGGAGTTTCTAAAAGAAAAGTCAAACAAGTCCACAAATGCGCGTGGAGCTGCACTCTTAATCAAGTCCTGGTTAAATGCTGGCCAGAAAATCAGGAACCAGACGAAATATCCACAAAACTAGACGCAAAATCTCCGGTTTCCTGGCAATGTCTAGCAATTTAAGCGGGATATGATTAAGCGTGTGTTCTTTGGCAAACGGTGTTCAGGTAAAGATCAGCGCTACTACGTCTAGAGTAATGTAGGAATTTATGACTTTCGCCAAGCTTAGGCTGTTCACGTTCGACCACATATTGGCCTTATGGAACGGTTGGAATTCAATTCTTCTACTGCCGCCTTGCGTGCCCTTGTGCTATCTCAATCAGGTCGACCACTTCTCGCTTCTCCATCCTGCCAGGCCTTCTTCATTTGGAGGGCCATGGATGCCTTTTGGACACCACAGTTGTTTATGCAGCTGTTAGAAAAAAAAGGAGGCGACGTTTGGAGAGAGTTCTAATGGTCTGCGTATGTAGAGGCAATGATTTATTTTACCATAGCTCTCCGTCGGCATAGACTAGCCTACCTGATCTGTAGAACAATAGAAATTATCTGTATAAATATTCTATCAATCAGAAAAAAGCACACTTTCGCCGCAATGACGAAACAATTTATGTAATTGTAACAAATTGGAATGTTGTACGAAGTAAGGCTAGCATCTAATTTCTTTGGGATCCGTTGTCGCGTAACTCTGGAAAATGCTGGCGTAAAGGAATATGGCTACAGGGAGCGAAGCGTTTCCCGGGCTCCTTCGCTTCAACGCAAAGTAATTGGTGAAAGCCGAACCCGTAGAAGGTTCGGAGTCGTCTACTAATGTCTGCCGAGGTAGCGCGCGTGACCGCGCCCTTTTGATCAAAGTTCGCAGTAGCTGCCCGAGCGACGCAGCCGCCACCTCACCGGCCACCCTTCATGCTCATTCACCAAACGGTGCCGGCGGCGCTTTCCATCTTCGTTTCAGCCGCGCCCGTCTGTAACCTTCGCAAGCATTCGTTCGCACATGGTAAATACCGCGCGCGCGGTGATGTTACCGAATTGTACTTGTATGGGAACATGGTGCAATTTGAGCCGCGGCGGCCGAATTTCGATGGAGGCAAAATGTCAGAGGCGTGTGTGCTTATTTTGGTGCACGTTAACGAACCCCTGGTGGTCGAACTTTCCGGAGCCCTACACTACGGTGTCTCTCATAACCATAACGTGGTTTTGGACGTAAAACCTTAACAATTACAACTAACTACTATTTTAAGGTAACATGAAGGCGACGGCGATGACCAAGGCAAGTATGCGCTTGAAGCGTTCGCGAAGTTACTACCGCATTAAAAACTGATTAAGGATGCGTAGGAAAGTAGTAAGGAATGACACTTCCAATAGCGGGACATCGCCGCACAAATGCCCCCTTAAACTTGCCAGCTCTACAACAGCACGACGGGAGAGAGAGAGAGATGATCTTTAAAGAAGCTCCTGGAGATGTGAGCTTGGTTTATCATCTGGCTTGCTGATACAGGTGTCGGATGACGACTATGATATATAGAATGATCACACAAGCACACAAATAATACGCACACTCACAAACACGCATATATACACAAGAGAGTCATTCATAATGTTTCGTTAAATCCAGTGCTCCTCATAAACACCCACAGCGCTTTTGTGTTGCGCATCGCACAACCGCTGTCTTGCCACGGGATCAGAGGGTGCCGCAGCTCCAAGTTCAAGCCGCGTTGCAAATACAGTGGTGCCTTCAGAGTTTTTTGTTCTGCATTGTTACGAGAACAATGACAGGTGACGTGTTTTAAGTGTTCCTGAGTATTAGATGCGTTGCACACAGGCGTGTCCTACTGCCTGATCTTCTGCTTGAAGTATTTCGTATAGGCATCGTGGAGTCTCAACAGGTGAATACACGTTTCAGCTTGCCTGGTCATGTCCTTGTGGCATATGAAAGCTGCACGTCGGATCTGTTATGTGCTGTGGTCCGTACTGGTTACTTGAATCGCACCATATTGTTCGCTGCAGATTCCACGCGAACGCAGATACCAAAATGGCATGCAGGTTGTTCTCACTTCATTATTGAGTTACGCTTGCACTCGTTGATTATTCTAGCGCTGCCCTGCGTTTCAGCGCATGTGCGTTTTCTGTATGCCTTAGCATGCCTGGACGGCACGGTGTTTCCGCTATATACTGCTGTGGCGACATTTGTGGAGTGCAGGGACTATAATGCATGCAGCAATGTCTGTATATCAAACAAAACTGTCGTGTTTCTCGGTATGCTGACTAGTACGTCCTGCGTGCGTCCTCTTCAGCATTCGTGTGTTTGTTGGCCACTGCAGCCAACGAACTCGTCCATCTGTACGGAGAACCCAACAAAAACAACATGGCTGATCCCTCTGTCATAGGAAACGGTATAGCACGAAAGTATAACGGGACGTAGTTGAGCGTTTGTTGTGAATTGTTTCGCCCGAGGGCGAAGGAATGAATGTTATAGCAAAAAAGTTGTAAAGTCACGCGAAGAACGGCAAACAGCTCGAAACATTCAACGCGCTGCTCAAGCAGAAAGGACGCACGGAACGAACATACACAGGATGGGCACGAACTAACAACTGTCACAGCTCGACAGTTACAGCGCGCTGGCCAAATACAAAGGATGACGCACACAGGAAGAGTGCGAACTGTCACAGTTGTAACTTATTTGTTTGTGAGCAGCGCGCTCCTTTCTCAAAAGCGGCCGCTGCAGTGAGCGAAGTGACCTTCGTGCTCTCTGTAACTTCAATGCAAATTTGCGGTGAGAGCGCAAGACGTACAAGATAGGCGCGCGCGCACGAGCGACCACGCCCTCTCAACGCGTGGGGTGACGACCTTTAAAGCGCGCCTTTCGCGCCATCTCGCTGGTGATAACGAAAACACGCTGATGTCTTCTTGAAAATTACCGAGAATGCCAAAAAACGCATGATCGTATGAGTCGGCAACTGGAACGACTAGGCGCAAAGCGCTGGAGGGAATTCTGTACTTCGCTTCACACAAGAGTCAAAATTATGGAGTGTCTTGCGCTCTCTAAGTGGGCCAGTAACACACGAACAGCCGTACAGGGCCCTGGCTTTGCTGCAGAATGTATCGGAAACGGCCGTGGCAAATGAGTTTTGCCAGCTTATTACACGCCCAAGTGCAGCAGTGAGTACACCAGAGTACATATAATCTGTAGAACAAGTCAAAGCACCGATCGCATTGGCTCTCCGCACACCTCATCATGACCTAGATCAGGAGTTTTCGCTAGAAGAATTAAAGAACGCGCTGGTATCGTGCCGTCAGAGGATAGCAGCTGGGCCGGATGGGGTCACATATGCTGCTCTGAGAAATCTGGGCCCGGTGGCCACGAATACCTTGTTAAAAGTACTAAATGATACATGGGTACTAGAATGTCTTCCTCCTTCTTGGAAAGTTGCACAAGTCGTTCCGGTGCTAAAACCTGGTAAAAGTCCCCTATCAATAGATTCCTTCCGTCCTGTTAGTCTGACTAGCTGCTTATGCAAGCTTATGGAAAAGATGATTGACGCTAGGCTTCAGTGGTGGACAGAATGCACGAGCGTACTCCCAGAAAATATGGCAGGTTTCCGAAGACATCGGTGCACGATGGATGTCATTTTAGATCTTGTTACACACGTAGATCACGAGAGAAGTTGTGGAAAAATCACCATAGCAGTGTTCCTAGACATAAAGAGGGCATTTGACACAACAAGCCACGTACATGTTCTGCATGAGTTAACTCAGTTGGGCATAGTTGGACGAACGCTGAGGTGGATCTCAGAATTCTTGAAAGACAGGAAAATTTTTATTGAAACGGCTGATGGCAAAAGCAAACAGCATAAAGTGAATCAAGGTGTTCCCCAAGGTAGCGTCCTCAGCCCATTTATGTTTGTGTTATGGCTGAACTGTCACATGTATTGCCCGCAACCTTGAATTATTCCCTTTATGCTGACGATTTGTGCATATGGGCAACAGACTCGAGTACTCAAGTTGTTCAGCATACGCTACAAGCAGGCCTAACAGCAATTAATGAGTTTTTGAAAAACAGAGGAATGATTCTCTCACATGACAAAATAGCTGTACTGCCTTTTACGAGGAAGTTCCTCAAAAGATTTAAGCTCGAGATAGACTCCCAGCGTTTACAACTTGTACGACAGCACAAGTTTTTGGGTGTTATTTTGGACAGGACACTGTCATGGGCTCCGCAAATAAAAGCGTTGGAGGAGAAAGTAAATTCCTTAGTCAACGTTCTTCGTCGATTTGCCGGAGTGAGATGGGGCAGTTCCAGTTCTTCTTTCATGCGAATTCATTCGGCAATGATTAGACAAAGAATTGCATACTCTGCTCCAGTACTATACGGTATATCTCGTAATTTGGAAGAAACTGTGCAGAGAATGATGGCCAGAAGCCTTCGCATATGTCTTGGCGTACCGCGTGCAGCTTCTAGCGTCTTGGTCATTGCGGAGTCCCGTCAACCAACTTTCCAAGCGCTTAGATTTACGGAAACCTGTAGGTACTACTTTCGATTGGCGTCACAACACGCTAATCATCCTCTTTGCCGAGCGGTTCACGAAAGAACCGCTGCCCGTAACCATGCAGATATAATGCAATGTAAAAATTTACTACATATTCATGAATACTGGTCGGCGTGCAAAACTCACCTCCCGTGGCGACTTGCTATTCCAGAAATTATCACATCGATTCCGGGGATAACTCGAAAGTGTGCAATGCCTGTTATTGCAATAAAACAATTTACTTTAGCCCATCTTTACACACGTTACGCTGATCGTATTAGCGTTTACACTGATGGGTCATGTCGAAAACAAAGTTCTACGTCAGCTTTCTATATACCTGAATACCAAGAGAGAAAAGCTTTTCGGCTCTGTCACTTTAGGACGTCCACAACAGCAGAACTATTCGCTATACTTTCTGCTTTACGCTACATATGTAGAATAACAGGGCCACTTCGCTGGGTAATTTTAAGTGACTCGCAATCATCATTAGTGTGTATTAAAGACATCAACTTTGACAAAACATATAACAAATTAACATATGAAATTCGGAAGACATACTCCATAGCAAAAGAAGAGAAGAAATAATAGAGAAGGAAAGGCAGGGAGGTTAACCAGTATGGGACAACCGGTTTGCTACCCTACACATGGGGACAGGGTGGGGGAGATTAAAGATGGAGAGGAAAGGGAGAGAGAAAGGTAGAAAGATAGCACATCACACTGCACACACAAAATCAGTCGGTCACTCTTGCGTGGTACGCGACATTTCTGTCACAGCCGCTTGTCCTAGTTCGTCTCTCTTAAAAACCTCAGCAGTGCCTTCGTCGCCTTCAGCTGTGATGTCTTCTGTTGGCGGCATGCAAGAAGTTACATCATGATATCGTTTTCTAGTGGATCCCAAGTCACTGTGATATCACCGGAAATGTCACAGCTGATTGTTTAGCACATGCAGCGCATCAAGATGGCGATTTATCCCTATTACCTCTCGCGGCGAGTGATGCAAGATGTTTCTTGAACAAACTCTGTGGCCGATTGTCCAAAGAGACTTGGTTCGCGAATGGAGCTCAAAAGTCTCAACTATATACAATCGATCCTGGAACGGAATTTCAAATTCCGATTAAAATTAGCCGTTCTGTAGAAACAGTAATTCACAGACTTCATCTAGGCACTGCCTACACTAAGAGCTTCCTATATAGGATAAGAAAAAATAACTGCGCTACATGTACATGTGAAGAGGCAGAAGAAGACATAGAACACCTCCTTCTACACTGCAAAAATTATGCTGTTCCCCGTAAAAAATTCTTACAAACACTAAACAGATTGGACAGACGGCCGCTATCATTAGCAAAGGTATTGGGTCCATGGCCAACTGAAACTCTTCAAAACATTGCTGCACGCGCCTTAGTACAGTATTTAGAAGAGTCGGGAATATCAAAAACATATTCACATTTGCAATTATTCTTCACATTCAGATATTTCTAGTCACATGTTTCGCGTTGCCTCTTGTGATTAAAGACAGCTGTGTTTAAAATGTGTTTAAAGTGTGGGCAATGCCCAGTGACTTATGTGATGTGATCGCACTATACAAAGGACTGTGGCACTGTGGGTTGAACTCTTCGGCAAAGTGCAAACGATTCTTGTGGGTCTTGTGTGTGGACATTGTTGTCATCACGTGGTCATTATGCATGACGTATGAACATTCCTTTTAAATGGACATTGCCGTGAGTGAGTGTACTTTTATTTATAAGTTCGTGACGCTAATTAATAAGTAAGAGAAGAGGAGTAGCCGGGGCCATGTATAGGCACCAACCTCTCCTTAAAGACATTTAATAAAAAAAACACGCTGATGTACTCCGATCTCTAAGTACCGCCACAGGCAAATGGTGTATATAGATAGCACGCCGTTAGTCTTACGAAGAACGTGCCGTCTGTGGCGGAGTGGTTTCGCGCTACGCGCTGGGGATCCAGGCTCGTAAGTTCGACTCCCACTGATAGAACTTTCTCTTCTAGCTTTTCCTTTGTCATATGTTACTCTCTATATTTTACAACGTCATATCCGTGACGGAAATGCGTCAGTGGAGCCGTGGTGGACCCCGGCGTAAAACACTTTCGTGTTAAAAAAAACGCCAGTAGCTAATTATTTCAGGGTATGATGGTTCACTTAACGAATGAGTGTATGAACCACACTTCCACCTAGCGTTCTATCACTTCTTGTTGTTGCTGTTTTTATTGAAGTGCAATTGCAATCGTATTGTGACATTTGTGAAAGACGCGTTTAGACAGTGAGAAACTTCGTGAACTGGTTATATGTGATCAGGTAACACGCCGTGCTCATACAAGGTTCTGCGAAGTCGAAATAAATCGATATCGAAGGCTTCAACAGTTTGAATTTTAGGCATCCGTACGTCAATTATTGAAGTGCCACATTAGAAACTGCTGTGATACAATTATTCTGTGACCGTCTCATTCTGTCTTTGCATGCAAAGAAGTTTGATAACAGCTGGATATTGCTGGCGCTACTGCGAGGTGTACACGGAGCTGAATGTAAAAATAAGGATAACAGGCAGTGGCAGCTGCGTCTATAAATGCCTCCGTTAACAACCAGGGACTCAAACCTGCATGGACAAGGGAGACAAGGTACACACGGAAAGACTGGTAAATGGTATTTTTTTTTAAACCTAAATTTAGGGTAAAAAAGGAGGATAGTGCTCAACAAGGGCCATCAAGTGTGCCGGCGATAGGTCCTCCGCTAGCTCTGCACACTTTTCTTTTTACTAAACCTGTGGGCAGGAGAGATCGGCGTCATGTGTGGTACCCGTAGCTGCTTCTTTTTTGGCTAGACACTAGATGATACAGATTGACCGGCTACGAACAAACAAACAAACAAACAAACGAACTAGAACGAAGGAGACAGTGGTAGCAAACAGCAAATGTTTACTGGCTCCACGAAACACAGAAAAAAGGTAGGAACACTTTAATCCGCACAAACGCCAAATAACTTTGAATTCAAGTTATCATATTGTCTGTTTGCGGCAAAATGAATGACCTCCTCGGCAAAGCTCATTTATGAGATCATTTCTATATCTTAGTATGGTGGGGATGACATTGCCTGCATTGACAAGAAAACATCTATGTCTGGTCTGTTGTTTGTAACATCGAAAATCAAACTTGCGCTACTCACGCAGTATTCATTGCTATATTTGCTCTGTTTCTTTTATATCGTTCATCTTGTATTCACACTTGTTTCCGTAATGCAGACGGTTGACTCACTCTTTCTTTTCCTTCACTAACCAAATATTTGACATCTTCAATCTTGACAAGAGCCTTGTTTAAAGTGTGCTCGTATGTGCCCCTGTTAAACCAATACAAGGATGGGTAGCACCGAAGTGACACTTTCTTCGAAAGATTGAAAGCTACGAGATATATAAGTGTCTACGAAATAAACCTTGAGGAAAATGTCGATGCTATACATCTGGGTTCTGGAAACACCGTATTCTGTCGCTTCTGACTACACCCCGTGGGAGACAAGTAACGAAGAGCAAACTGACCGTCGGATGTTCCACACTTGCTTGGCTAACAAAGGTTTCGTTGACATTTGAGAGGTCTTAAAATTTTTCCTAGTAAATCCGGCAGTCGAGGAGGTTTGAAAGGGTGCGTGGAAGGTTGTGTAATTGACTGATCTGAAAAAAACGCACCACTTCTGGCACATATTTTGCTTCGCTTTTGCCCTTGCTGGCCCTGCACGCCTCCTAATGATTCATGTGCGAATCCTTTACGTTGGTCAGAAACCGGCTACCCGTGCCAGCGTATAATGAAGGGCTTTCAAAGTTCACGTTTCCCCCACAGGCTTTCGGCTATGTATTTGTGTTGTTGGGGAGTTCTCGCAGCGTACTTCGTTTGTAGCTTTAGCTACACTGGCCTAGCCGAGCCAGTTTCGCGTGGATCTTCAAGAGCCGTGCTGCGCACGCGCGAGGATCAGTGATGTTATGCACCGGAGCGGGCAACTCCCGCGCACTCCGGCACCACCGCGTGCGACTCGCCACCGCCGGTCCGCGCTTTCCAAAGGATTGACGTCGTAGCCTTGGCAGACGTATTGGCGCCGGCGCGCGCGCAGCTATTTGCCTTCGCTGTATAGTCGCCGTCTGACACTGCGCTGGAGCCGCTTGATAACGCCTCAGACTGGCGTTTGCGAGGTGGTATAGCCATAGAGAGGGAGAGCGCAAATGCTGCTCAATGGCGCAGAAGAGCGGAGAAGCTTAACTCATGGGATTCCAAAGTAGTTGCCTGGCAAAATAAATATACATCTGTCACATAATACGTATACCGTGTGTGTGTCATTGGAGCAGCAGTAAGCATGATAATCAAGCTAATCCTAGACAAACAGGAAAGCTAACAATTATTAGCTGAACCTTTGCTAACGCTACGTTATCCTGGCATAGCCGAGCTAAGCCACTGCAACATTTTTTTAGTTGTTATTGGCGGAGTCATTTGCGATATAGTGATAAGTGGTTCTCATTTTCTTAAATTAATTACCTTTAGAATTAAAAATTCGAAGCAGTGGAATAAAACGACAACAACTAAAGAAAGCAAGGACACAGAAATTAAGAGAACTCAAAAGCCTTTCGTAGAAAATAGTGAGACGCTATTTTAAACCTACAAGAATAACAAATAAATAAACACAGAGCTTCGCAATCTACTGGTGATTCTAGTGAGTGTTCAGTTCTCATGATGCGAGATGATGGCGATATAAAAATGGGCTGACTAACGGCAAAATAGTTACACGCTCACTGCATTCTCGCGTTCATGTCTAAACTACTTGCCTCGTTTTAGTGTCGTCTATCTCTGGTCAGTCCATGTACTTTCTCTTGTATTTCCCGTAATGACCTCTATAGAGATTGGCGAGGTCGATATTAATATCTATAATAAATTGGCACACAACTAACTTATTACAGCGCAATTAAATAAAAATGACGCGTTGCATTTATTACTACTTGTGATATATTAACTGTCACGTCGTGCGTATATATATCTTCAAAACTTTTATCCTATACAGTCTTATTTCTTGTTATCGCTTGTTGAATTCTTTTGCTTTTCTTTATGATTATTACGGTCAGAAATCACTATTACGCATTACAGAATATTGATCTCTGGATCCTCTTCTATATCTTACTGGCTCTGCCTCAGAAAGCGGATAGGCACGTGGTCTCATCATGCTCCACGACGTGCTCTTGATCGTACAAGAATGATGGCATCGCAAGTTGCACAGCTGTGTCACCGCAATTTTGACCCCGGGACGCAAAGTTCTTGCTGGTTAGCCGCTTAGGCAAACGCTTTCAGCTCTCCAATTTTATCAGCTTCTTTTTGTAGTCTTACAGCGAAGCTGTATAACTCACCTTGGTCTGAAAATTTCGTGGCGACAGCACAAAACTCCAATAGCGCGTACGAGCCACGGAAATTGGACAAATCCCACTACCCACCACAGACACCCGCGTGCTCATTTGCTAGCAGATGCGCGCGCTCATAGCGTTTTCACCTCCGCTGAGGAAGGGCATTCGGAGAGGTGGACCGACGAGGCGACAAACACCTGCAGCGAAGTGAAGGAAAACGTGAAACGAAGAAAACGCGTGTAACTCCTCTAGCGTTCGCTGTAGACTCGCGCACAACTGCAACACCACAACAACTAAATTTCGACCTCTGGATGGTTTAGGGGCCCTTCAACAATTGAAGGCAAGCGGCATATTTCTCTTTGCAATCAGGCATACAGCATAGAGCTCAGCATTCATTTCAACAAAGAAAACTGCTATCAAAACCGCACGCTGTATGGTAAGGAGCGTGGGAACAATAGGAACACCCTCCCGCGCGTTTCCGATAAATATTGGGTTGCAGCTGCTTTTTACTTCACGCGAGGGCTTCGAATGACGCCAAATGGCATTTCCCTCTCCCCGCGTGTGTTTCCCACTTTCATATATGAAAGCTAGACCCGTACAGCAACCCAATGAGTTCAATCTAAGATTGCCGTGGGTAGACGACGGAAATCAAGGACACCAGGGGCCGAATTCACACAACTCCTCTTTCGTAAGTGCGTATTCCCATTAGTCCGCCCGCTTCGCCAATGATATGTCTCCGATCGTGATTGGCTGAAATATTATCGTACGAAAATTTTTAGCGTTAGACGTTTTTGTGAATATGGACCCAGAAGAACAGCGTGACAATGCTCCACGAAAGCGACAAATTCGTCTTGCTGAAAATGCTCGCGAAACCAATCACGGTCTACCACAGTGTCCAGAAAGCGATTACCACTAACGTTATATGCACTGCCGACTCACGCGGCACGGGGCAGTTCTGAATAAATATCACGTGGCACGTTCGTGTGTGACCGTTTAACGATTTATCCATGGCATTAGTTCACGTTCTGTATATGTGCAGTGAGACCAGTAAGGTATTATGGGGTTTCGGTTCCTTTATTTAAAACCACTATATAGTAAAGCATACCACCCCTCACCCCCCCCCCCCCCCCAGTCAGCATGTGTAGTGTTTGATACATCTTCGCTGGACATTCATGTTCGCAGGGCGGGATGACGGCCATTTTTTTTTTCTTACGACGCAATAGTTCTCTCAATGTTGATGTCAGGGATTCAAGCAGCAAACACAGCAGCCAGAACAACATAAAATACACGCCAGTCAGGGTTTCAGCGGCAACATAGCGTGACGCCCGCTTTTTCGTTTAGACAGCACAGGCAAAAGCAAGCAAAGTGCCATTTTTCCGCATTGCCTAAGAAAGGGCACTATCGCCTTTCATATTGAGAAGAGTAAGCTTGTATTTTGGTGTGTCAGCAAACAAGCTCCTTCTTTCTTCAGAGGAAAATGCCATTCGGTTTACAGCAGAGTGCAACGCCAGCAACAACGTGAGAATAAAGGCATATTGAATAGGCTGGAGCTGAAACAGAAATAATGGACAAAAGGTTTGAGCGGCGAAATGAGAGGTGGAAATGCGATAAAGGCGCTTTGCATTCAGTTTGTAGGCAGAATCTTGCAGCGGTTGAAATAAACACATTTCCTACAGGAAATATGTTTTCTGCTCTTTAAAGGTCACCGCACGACAGCAGCAAGCGGTGACGATGGCACATATGTCGCAAAGCGTCCTTGCCACCCTGTATCTTTTTTCTTATGTGTCGCCCGCAATTTCTTTCTGCGAGGAGATACTCGCTGACGCAGTCTTCGTAAAGTGGCTATAGCGACAAAAAATGCTTACGCGTTTATATTAGAGAGTCGTTCACTCGCCCTTGATGTCTGATATTTGCTTTTCCTGAAAGAAAGCGATCAAACAGTTAAGAGAGAAAAAAAAGTCACAGTTTCGCCGCAAGGGCGAAGCAACGAATGCGATAGCAAGAAACTAATGCTATATGAAGTGAGGCTCGCCAATGGATACTCTCAGTTTGAACAGCGCTCCTGTTGCAAAGGCGGCCGAAGCAGCGAAGGAAACTAGCGTGCTTCAAGTGTCGAGCTGTGACACTTGATAGTTCGCGCTCATCGTCTGTTTGTTCGTTTAGCGGCGTCCCTTGAGCTCAAGTGACTTTCGTACGCTCCGTAACATGAGCGCGGACACCACGGTGAAAGCTTGAAACAACCCTCTTCCCCTCACCACCAGAAAACTGCGCGAGCAGACAGCGGAAGGGCAAGGTTCTCCCTGCGCAAATATAAGAAGCGAGCGAGCTCGCCGACGACTTTTAAATGCGCCTGTCGTGCTCCTAGCGCCATCTCGCTGGTAATGAAGAAACGCTTATAAGCGCCGGCCGTCTCTGAGTCCGTCCAGCGGTAAGGGGTGTGTATATAATGCTCGCCGTTAGCTATGTGGAGGGTCTGCGTTTCGTGGCGTAGCGGTTAGCGCCACTCGCTGCGGAGCAAGAGGTCCCTGGTTCGATTCCGCGCTTCGGAAGCATTTTTCTTAATTATTTTTCTTTGGGGCTTTTATATATGTATACATACTTATACATATACGATACATGACGGCGACGGCGACGGCAAAATTCAGCCGAGACTGTCCATGTAATTGCCATCGCAATAAAAGAGATAATGGCCTTACAAGAGCAGCGTATTCGACTCCACGCGGCACTCGTGCGCATCAAGAGCACAGAGCTGGGACAATAAGAAAAAAGCGAGAGTGCCCACTCGGTGTTGCCAAACTAAAAAGAAAGAAAGAAAGAAAGAAAGAAAAAAAGAAAGAAAGAAACCCGGTTCATACATGAACATACTATCAACGTGGATCTTTTCTTTTAAAGCCTTGTGACGACAAATTAAACGACAGCAGGTCGTGTCAGTGCCATCAGGGACGTAGTAGTCCCCGTTACGTATAATTAGGTAGTCCTTACTGAGCCAGTGCCACTATTTTCGCTCCTGAGTACAGTGCACACTCCAACCTCGAGGTACTTTTTCTCTGCTTGCCTTTCTAAGTGTACATTGTATTTGCTATTTTCGTGTTCTGTACTATCGTTTATTTTTAGAAGGTCCGTGGTCCCTTTTACAGTGAAGCTTTTTATACCCAGGGGAAACCAAAGTTCGTCGGTCCTACGTGCGCAAAGATTCCTATTGCGTATGTACCACAGAAATTGTAGAAGCGCCACTACTCACCACTTGTTCAATGATAAGTAAGATGTTGTGTGCGGGCAGAAACGTACGCCCCATAAGAATTGGGCAAATCTCGCTGCGCCCCACTGGCCCACTAAAAAGGAAACACACCGGCTGCAAACACCAATTAGGATTTCTGGACAGGCGTTATCAATAATTAAGAAAGAGTTTATTGAACAGTCGGGGTTAACGCAGTGATAAAGAATGGGGCCGCACGTATCAGCTTTGCCGGTTAACCATCTATGCGAAGTGCTTGGGCGGTGCTTTGTGCAGCACGATTAGGTCCAACGAAAATCCAGCTCTCTCAGGAGTTATGACAGTTTGTTTTGTTGCACGTCAACGCGATTGCCCGAGATTATTATTCACTAAACAAGCTCGTTCTTATACATGTGACGCACACTTTGAACTGTGTCGTAAACTGTTTTATGCCTGACAGCAAGCTTCCGAACATAGAAGTGTTGGAATAACAGAGGCGTTCACACAACTTAGGAATTGATATTGCCACGCCCACTTCATGTTTTATTTTGATGTATTCGGCTTTGACCAGCAAGGACGGTTATCAACGCTCGACGCTGTCCGCGAAGCAGTGTTCGAGAAGCTTCGCGAATGTAGTATATCGTCTTGTTAAGATTGCGCGCCGCACGCGAATGTTCCAGCTTTGTCCAGAGATAACGCCGCCACCAGCGATATCGCTAGAAAGTTCGATAGCGCCTGTACAAAAGCCGACGCGCTTGACCGCTTGTCAGTTTTTCGACGGTCGACCCCCTGTTCGCCGCTATCAGTGTACAGCGTGTATTGCTGTAGTTTGGCTTTTCATTTCCCGGCCACAAGTTCGGCCAAATAAACAGTTTCATCTTGAACACGCCGGCTGCTGTCTTCATCAACGTCACGACCCAGTGACAATATAACATAGATTTTCACGCAACACAAATGGGGCGAATTAGAAGCCTTCCTCGCCACTTGCACGCAAACTTTCTACCAATTGCTGCCCTTGAAAGACCGAAAGTGGGGAGTGTGAGTTCGCAGTACAATGGAGTAATAAGTTCTATTTCCAAGCGACATTTGAGAAATAAAGTTTTCTGCGGAAAGAAGTTTAGGTTATCGATCGTTTCAAAGGCCACTCATGAATTTTGACTTCGCGCTGGCCTTTTTCCTGGTTGACAGCAGTGTTTCGCTCAGAAGCATATATACCAGTAGGTAATACATTAAAATTTCACTCGATGATTCACCCGATGCGGCACATTATTTTTGAAGGCTCAGAATGTCTAAGCGGCAATATGAAGTAATTGTTTTGTATGGCGAGCAACTCATATTGTGTGCTTAAGAAGTGCGCATTCTACACTGGAATCAGAAAACGCCCGATAATTGTCTCGTTAACTCACTGCTCCGATCATCTATAATTTTTTTGCTCCATCTATGAAACTGCTCTGCATAACACATGTCTACGCCTTCTTTGAAGTGCATATCAAGCATTATGAGCAATCAAATATTGTTTGCAATTTCGCAATTACGCGGCATTTCTAAGTCCTTGCGTTATTCTCCAAAATTGTAGTGACTTCACCTGCATGTCGGGCGCCCATGAGAACATCACTGCCCGGGGAAGCAAGCACTTATGGTAAGGCGAAAGCCTTTATATGCCTTGTTAAACAAGAAATTTGACCGTCGGCGTCCCGCGTCGTCAGCGGCGTCGGAAACGAGTGGTGAAAAAGGTCATCACGAGATGACTTCCCCATATGACGTCATTACGACTACACAGATCGCAAAAAGTTCTGACGTCATCATGACGTCATAAATCCTGGCATGACATCATGTGACGCAACGCCACATAATGCCTCTGTAGCGCCCTCCTTTGGGCGGCGAACAAAACCGAAGAGCACGCGACCTCAAGAGAAGAAAATAAAGACGGCGCTTCGCAGTGGAACGTGAAGCCACGGCCCGTGTCTCCTGCTGGCGCCGATTCTAGATCAGCCGTCTCGTTCCTTCACTCCTGTGGCATAAGCCTACACCGTCACCGCATGACATCCTAGCTTGGTCAAAGGTGGACTGATCACGGAGGCCGTGCAAAGCCAGATGAGGTGCCTCCAATCCTGGATGGATGGATGGATGAATAAACTTTATTTCGGTCCCTCGGAACGCGCCCTAGCACGTTGCGGGCCGCTCCCACGTCGGAACAGAAAGACCAAGTCTCTCTGCTGCGTCGCGGGCCCGTTGGACTGCCCATAGTTGTGCTTCGAGTCCGGAGCTTGTAATAGCTTCTTCCCATTTTGACGGCGTGATGACTTCGCCGCCGTGTAACGCGGGGCACCGCCAGAGCATATGTTCGAGATTAGCGATATCTGCGCATAATGAACATGCATTAGTTGGCTGTATTTCAGGATAGATCTTGTGCAATAGCGCGGGGTTAGGGTACGCCCCGACTTGAAGTAGCCTGAGTGTCAGAGCCTGTGGTCTGCTTAATTTTCTGTGTGGTGGAGGGTACTGTCTCCGCCCCAGGTAAAAATGTTTGGTAATTTCGTTATACGAGGTGGGCGTGTCCCGATTCTCCAAAACCTCAGCGCGCCCTCCGGTAGCTACGCGGTCTACTAGTCCTCGCGCAGCTATGTGGGCCGACTCATTGAGATTGGGCGGGGCTCCCTTGATCTGTCCCATTTGAGCTGGGAACCAGACGAGTGTGTGTGGCTCGATGTTCTTGTCCCGGAGGATCCGCAAGGCCGGTTCCGAGATGGTGCCCTTAGCAAATGCTCTAATCGCTGATCTCGAGTCGCTGTAAATCGTGGACCTCTTGTTGTCCAGCAAGGCTAACGCAATCGCAGCTTGCTCCGCTATTTCGGCTGCTGTCGTCCGGACCGTTGGAGGCAGTGCGAAATCACGCTAGTTGCACAAAACTTTCGGAGGGTGCCTACATGACCAGGCGTTCACGTAGGCTCCCTAATGCATCGACTTAGAAGAAAAAGATGGCTTTCGCCTTCGGGTCGTCTTAGGTGAAGGCGCAAGGGACCCTGTCACTTTTTTTTCTTTTCTGCTCTATAAGTTAAGTTAGGTACTACGTTGTATGTGTTATGTGCGTAAACATAGCTTTCACGTTGTGGAAATCAATGTTGAGTATATGTCATTAAACAAACAAAGGCAAAAAAGCTCAGTTTTTAAGATGGTAGTGTACCTTGTTTTGTTGTAGAATGCTAAGTACTAACAAATAAATGTGAAGGACAGAAAATTGGGACTCGGATGACTAAACGAACCTTTCAACTGAACCTCGGCAATATGGCTTCAAGGCATGTGGCCGTTATATTTGAATGTCGTACATTATTCTATGTGTAAATTGGCGAGAAAATCGGCTAACAAAAATGCCTAATATTATTTTATACTCATCACTATGATCAAGACATGTAACCTACGTTCCCTTTAGTGTAATAGATTTATTTTTGCGTGCACGTGAAATCAGGAGCTTGTCCAGGCTGTCAGTTTCCATGCTACAAAAGAATTTGCTACTTGTTCTGATGTATTTGTAGATAGACATGTTTGAAAGTTATTCCCAATAAGTATATCGCAAAGGATTTCATGAGTAAGACTCGTACTGTTACCCCTGGTACGCAGCATCCAAGCGCTCAATTGATTGATCTACGCGATTTTTTAAAATAACTCCCTGCGGCTTGATTTGGTGAATGCCAAATGCGACAAACCTAAACGAAGGGAATAAAAATATGCTTATTACATTTATTATGGTTCTTATTATACGTAATAAAGGTTCATCGCAGCACACCAGTATAGCTACTAGAGCTGTGCACGGGCCGTATTTCCGAGCCCGAGCCCGGCCCGGGCCCGCTGACTTTGTCGAAGGCCCGCCCGAGCCCGACGGCAAAGGGCTGCGAGCCCGCCCGGCCCGGCCCGACGTACGAAAACACAATCCCGGGCCCGGCCCGGCCCGGCTTTTTGAAGGTTCGCTGCGAAAACAAAACATCGTTTTCCGGTAATTTGGCATTTTATTGAGCATATCAAATATGATCAAACGACACACGACGAACAGTCTCTATTACACAGATTACAAATTGCAAGTAGACGGCCTCATGCCAGCAACAATGGAGTTCGCTCGCCAGAGCCGTCACGTGTATGGGGTATGCCCATGCAAGCGTCAGATTGCACGAAGGCGATCTACATCGGGTCGCTCGTCGCTGTCGCGTGCATTTTCACTCATATGGGATTCGGTCTTAAATCTAACGCGAACAGTCGCGTGGCGCCGTCACTAGCTCAGGTGCTGTTACTTCTCTGATTGTCGGAGTGCAACAGAGGGAGTGCTTTACCTGATCCCCTTTTGTTTTAAGTAGCGAATGGAAAGGAAAAGCGGTAAAGGGCGGTCGCGGAAAAGGCGCTGTATGCGTGCTGGAAAACAATTCCCGCTCATTCTCTATATTTCGGGCTTGAGTCGGGCTTTGCGCCGGGCCCGAGTCCGGCCCGATAAAACTCCAAGTAGGCCGAGCCCGGCCTGGGCCCGAGGTGAAAATACGTCGGCCTGCTCGAGCCCGGCCCGCGAGCCGGGTCGGGCTCGGGCTTTCGGGCTGCCCGGAGCCCGTGCACACCTCTAATAGCTACTATGGCACTTACGTGCGGTAGGAGCGAAGCTAGCCTCTGCTCTTGAATGCGAGCAATCAAACAGTCGTGTCCAGCAGTAGCCCGGGCCTTCCGGAGATACTGTATCAGGCCAGATATGTGCAATATATCTGAATGGCAAACGAAACTTGCAAGCAAACACGCACACGCAATGCGAAAAAATATGACAAACGCACTAATAGAAATAAACACTACGAACGCATAAATAAGAGTTCCAGTGGCAGCAAGTCATTGAGAAAATGCGGTGCGCTGAATATAGGCGGCGGAGCGTCAACCAACGGCGCTGGCTTTCGCCTACGTGCTCCCGTGGAAACCATTAACGAGAGCCGGAGGCCAATGTGACCGCAGCCTCTAGCAGGGATGAAGTACGTGCGAAGGGAAAACGAAATAAGAGCTGAAAGCATAGACCGCTATTGTTGGACGTGAGAAGGCTCCTCGGGTGATTCACAGTTTTCTTATTACACAGTGGTCACTGCAGCAAGACAGAAACAGTGCAATACCCGATGAACGTTAGAGAAAAAAGAGACAGCTAATACTTGAGGACGCAGGATATTTTTGTCGGATCTAAGAAGAAGAAAGCAAAAATGTAATGAAGTTGACAAAAGTCAACGTGCTTTTACAGCAATTTTGTGCGCGTTGTACCTCGATCATGCAAGAAACGTATGGACATTTCAAGTACAGAACGGCGACTATGCTTAGTCGCACCAAAAGTGTAGCTCGCAACCACAGTCGAAGTAACATCATGGCAGTTTTTGTAACCGTGGCCGTTTTCGACGCCATTACTAAATCACGTGAAGCATTGCTAGATTTTAGCCCCAGGGCACCATCGCCTATGCGGGGAGAGGAAGAATACCTTATTTTCTATTCTTGTTGGGGCCAAGGAAGACGGGGGCTGGTAGACTGCCCCTACCAGAGCCCCCTTCCTCAGGCGGTGGTGCACACACACAATGTCACAGTCGAACAGTCTTATGCGGTATCCGCCTCGTGCATCGGTATGGTGGCGCCACCGCTCGGCTCCCCTGGTGACTAGCGAGGAGAAAGGAAGATGTGCCCTCTCCCAACCCCCCATAGGATCCCATGCATTTTGAATCAAGTTTGCGATTTCGTTGCGCAAAAACAAACTAGCGCCATCTCTCGACAATACGCCACACCGACGACGCAACACGTCCTCTTGCTTCCACCGACTGGCCATGCTCCAAGCTAACTCCTCTCTCCACTTTCTTTTATTTCTTTCGGTGGCCGTGAGAGCGCGCGCTGTGCACTGTGCTGTAGCGTACCCGACAAGACCGGCTGGGCTCGTCGCGTCTTCCTTGAACGTTGCAACGTTAATATTGTGTTAAGGCGGTGGCCACACGTCGGACGACGAGCCCTGATTTCGTTCAGCTGCCATCTCATCAACGGCAATGTTTCAGACGCCTCAGTTGTGTACTTTTGTCCGTTCGTTGCGGGACAAGATGGCCTCCTGCAAGACCGCGTTTTTCCAAGTCAGCTGTGTGTGTAGTTCTCGGCGTCGTAGCAGTTTGATGACGCGAGGACGTCAGCTGGTGCTACATCGTGGGAACCGCTGAAGTGACTGCAAGCTTGACGACATTGTGCCAGAATATTCTAGCGTACTGTACGCGCACGATTGTGCTACACTTAAAATACCACGCTTGGCCTCGAGCGTCAACCTGGTACGCCTGTGTGCAACAGGCGTGTTGTTATCGTTGTTGCGTCGGTTAATATTGAATTGCAATTGGAATACCGTTTTTGCAAAGGTAAGTGAAGCTGTAAGTAGTTGTTCTGCTATATGCTCGCTACTCCACGAACATTACTTCTAGAATCGCATTTTATTTTGAGCTGCACGTACCAAAGGAGAATCTAGCATACGAGATACATTGCACGCGTGCGCATTTCCTATATAAATCTGAGTAATGCCACGGGTGCGCATTTCCTGTATAAGTCTGAGTAATACCATGCTCAATTTAAAGCGCATGTGTTAGAGGATTGTGGCTTCAATGGTGAAAGTGATTAGATATTCCGAATTATGTGATTGCAATGCAGTTAGAACTTTCTCATATGTTAATACGGTCTGTGAACAAAAAAAAACGCTGTGTGAATGTTTGTTGGTCATTTGCTACAGTACTTTCACGCATTATTATGCAGCTGTGTGACGGCTGTTAAAACGTTCAGCAAGTTAGATTTTGGTTTTCTTGGCCTAGTTGAGTGCTACGAGTGTTGGGCGAAGATAAAATCGCGTGTCTTTTGTGCGTTTCTTAAGCAGGCATACAGCCGTAATAGTCATTGTTGTACTGTTTGGGGTGTTCAATAAAACAAGAATGCTGTTTTGTACTGCAACAATTTTTATTTCATCTGTGTTAACAGATCACGCAAACAACTTGGACACATGCACGTAAGAAACGTACGCAGTGCATCGCGCGCACGCATTAAAAAACGGGCCTGTCATTTTAAAACAAATAATATAGAACAATGGACGTAACAGACGGCATGCTTGTCTAGTGGAGCAGCGTCGGCAGTACAAATATCAAACCAGAATGAAACATGAATAGAAAAACGGAGAGTAACAGGCGCTTTACCCACGGCTTCTCTGAGCCGCGCAGATCCACCTATCGCCACCGTCCGCCGTTGGTGGCGCCACCAGTACCACTGAAAGCAGCAGCGCACGAGGCGGATACGGCGTCACTATCAGTCTACAGACGCTAGTGCAAGTCTGTTATCCTGATGGTAAGGGGAAAAAATGGCTGATCCCTCCGTTATAGGAATCGGTATAACACGAAAGTGAAACGTGTCGTCACAGAAGTAGTTGATTGTTTATAGTGCATTGGCATATGAGAGCTTGTACAATGTTTATTGTCGTTTGGCAGATATAGCACCGCTTGATGTGGACGCACCCACGTTGACGCCTAGTGGCACATCTCCGTACCAATGATTTAACCCTTGCGGCAGCTGAAGTTGTCAAGATATACCTGGACACCGCATATGGGGGTGAATCCCGCACCGCGTAAAGATGGCATCAACAAGCGCGTAATAAACACCGATACTCAAAATGCACTCCTTGAAAACGTCGGGAAACGCGAAGAGAAACGCGACAAGCGTCGCGTCTTCCCTCTATAGCCTGGCCGTTAATTCTCACAGGGCCAGCGGGGAACGTGGTGCGACAGCCAGGCGAGCGTCGGAGAGCTATTTTTCGATATCGATGGATGCTATGAGCGAAGTTTGTATTGAAGCCGCCACCTTGCGGTGTAAAGCGTTGACGAAATTACGCTTCTCCTACTTGAAACGCGCCGAATGGGCCGGTCGTAGCAACGGCGCGTTGCGGAAGCTAATTGCGGAAGCAACGAAGTTGTTGTTTTTTACGAGCCTGGTGGAACACGTGTAACAGCCTTGTTATAAAGGGGACGCTCATAGCATCTATCCATCTATCCGCGAGAGCATAGTTAGAGGAAAGTGTGAAATACAAAAGGCGCGTCCGTGTAGCCACCGTTATGTGTTTGGCGGGAGCTCAGTAAGCTAAACGCCCGCCAGCTATCGTCGAGGACCGGGAGGTCGTGGGTTCGACTCCTGTCAACGGAACTTTTTCTTTGCCTTCTGATGGCGTTCATTCTGCTGACGTATTTCCGTGACGGAAATACGTCGTGAAAGTCTTGGTGGACCCCGGCATAAAACACTTTCGTGTTAAAAACCTTACCTGAGAAGGAAGGATGACATACCCAAAAGCTGCAGGAACTTTTTGCAGCGCTATAGGATAGGCGACAGAAGAACTTAACCGCCCCCCCCCCCCACACTAGTCCTACTTGGGAAGAGAAAGTGACCCTCAGGAAACTGAAAGCGAATACCTTCGTTCGCGGCATTCTAGTGCCCTAAGATGTCCTGACTGAGCACTCATGGTTTTACGAGTACTGTGATGCGCTATACACCCTTCACAATATGGAATAGAAGTGGTATGAAAACCTGGTACCACCCAAACAGTAACCAAAGACCAGCCGGAGGCCACGTTCTCAGGCGCAGACAGACATCAAGAATCAGCTCAGTCTGACAGAACGGGCGTAAGAGGAGACCATGGCCTTTGGTTACCTGGAATTAGAAGGCTGCCGACCCCGAACGCACACTGCTAAGAAAGGCTTATTCTCTCTCTGTTTCGGTTTTGAAGAACACGCGTGCTTTGAAACTGCCTTAAAGCGAGTCCTAATCGTAGAATCGCTTCTCTTGTGATGTTATTCTTTTCAAGAAGCATTTGGTATTGAAAGTTCACTGATTCGTAAAATCTAAAAGCAGTTCAACAGTTCTATAACGTTGGTTTTACAGATGTAAAGGGACTAACAATTTCGGAGTTGTCTTGCTAACACACAATGAGCGGAGCAGTCCGCTAGCTCATTTCTCAAGGCTGGATGGTTTGTGTTTGCATTCATGTTTACTGCAAGAAGGAAGGAAACAGAAAAAGGAGAAGGCAGGGAGGTTAACCAGAAACACTTCCGGTTGGCTACCCTACACTGGGGGATCGGGAAAAGGGAATAGAAAAAAAACGTAGTACTCCAACGGGCACTGATTCAAACCAGAATCTACGCGAAAGCCAGAGGTACAAGTGAGCAAAAAAAAAAAACAGGTACGTGCAAGCGCACCAGGGTTTGTTGACATCTCATCAGTGGGAAAGCCAGGGAATGCGAGCCGGGTAAAAGCGCGAAAGCTAGCACTTTTCAAGCGCGTGTACGCGAAGTGGCGGTGGCTGTTCTTCCTTGCGGCATTGCTTTGCCTGTTTTAGACTTTCATAACACGCCGGTCTGCACGTTCTTCCAAACTGCAAAGAAAAAAAGAAGTTCTTCTAAAGAAAGAATGTCGCAGAAGAGAAGGGCATAGTGAAATTGGTCAGAATATGGAGTGAAAAGAACGCTGTCTTAGCATGTCTTCACTCCAAGCATCTCCAAACTTCGGCTAGGGTCTCTGACAGGAGCGTTCACTTGCAACGGGGTGCACTGAAATTCCACTATTCTTCAAATGGCGAAACACGCAGTCTGGCTGGAGCGCAGAAAAGGAAGACGACGGAGACCTTCCCCTTCTCTTGTCCGATGGAAAGATTACATGCCTCTTCCCGTTATCGTGTCCTTCCTCCAAGAAAGCTGCCGGAACGTACACTTGAATGAGCTTAATTAGATATGTCTGCCGATGCCAGAACATAATGAAGACCGCTGGTGTAAGAAAGAATAAAAACAAAAAGAAAGGGACGAATGAATGTACGGCTGCCTAACGATAAACTAAATTGAAGCAAAAGAAAAAAGTATCTAAATAGTTAGTATGCCAATAAATGGATGAGTCGTCGTGTTAGGCACATCGTGATGTCCTCACGCATCGATGGATCTTGAGCTGGTCCGTCTTCGCCGAGCCTGCGTGAAGAACATGGGTAAGTGCGTAGAGAAAGAGCGGCAGAGGTGTTATATTGTGAAAGTCCTTTTTTTTTCTGCGCGACATATTCTCAGAAAGGACGAATGAAAGAGTGAAGAGAAGGGATGTAATATCCCGTTTTGGCAGAAGCTGTCCCGCTATATTACAGGACTTAATATGCTTGGTCAAAAGCAGAATTAGTTTGCACGCTTTTTGTCTTATATGATGTATTTATTTGAGAACTGTCCTTGCCCAAGATTTCCATGCGACGACCGGAATCAATATATATTGTTGTGTTGCGTCTGCCGCGGTGCCATCTGATGTTCTTTTCTAAAAGAAGGTTTTGTTTGCATAAGTTCTCGCGTACAAATATTACTTAACATGACGCTAACAACGCCATCAAATTGGTACTAACAACGTTCTTCTTCAGCAAAGCAGAAGAGCAAAAATTTTAAGTGTGAACAGGGTGACGACATAATCCAATCAAGGGGTAGATATTACTCCTAAATAATGCACAAAGACAGAAAGCACGAGAAAGAAAGCACGAAGTACCAGCCAAAGGCATGCAGCGCACGCAGGCCAATAAAGACTAAAGAGATGGATGCTGGATCAAAATTGGGATGTAAGTGCAAAAAACAGTCAAATTGGCCGCGCACATCTCTCCTTGGAACGCCTCAGCTTGCTGCCTATGCAAGTTCTTTCCAAGATATTTTTTGACATCGTTTCTTCCTCGAATGGGTACATCGGCCTTCGTTTATTTGTGAAAAGGTATGTATGCCGTTTCAGTGACAAATACGACTACATTATTTCCAGAGAATAGTGTCAAAACCCTGCATGTGGGCCATTCTTATATGTTAAATAATTTTTCATCTTTTTTGTTGTATGCTAGATGATCGTGCTCTTTGTAGCTCCACTGTAGCAGTGGTCGCCCAGTCGTCCTTGCTGCTTAGTTCTCCATCGTATCAAATCAGCCGTGGCACATCAGCTCTCAACAATTTTGGAACGCTCTTCGAAATTCTCTTTCATATGCCTTTCGGTGAAGCTGTTGAAATTTCTGCAATTCCTGAGAAAGAACGTCAGCTGTGCGGTTCTAAATTTTACTATCACTACACCTTACTATGCGTGAAGCTTTTGTATCAGGCGCTCGAATAGTTTGCCACAATTTTTCGTTGAAACATTTTTTTTGTTTAAAAATTCATCTCCACAGTGAAATAGGGTTTTCTGCATTCTCTTCACTTCGACCAACTCTCGCTCTATTCAATTTTAAAAGACAAAAAAATGGGCAAGCTCTCTTTGGAGCGGCGGTATTTTTTTTTGATTATGACAGTATAGCTTAGTATTTACGGAATTTTCTCCAGTATGTACACACAAAGCACTTGATTTTCCTAATGAGAATTAAGCACAACATAATGAAGGAATGGAGCAATAGTCGTTACCTGCCGATTGCACGTAACTATCGCATGGTGTTAGAAGAGGACGCTGTTGCTTCAAAAATAGTATGCCGGAATAACTTTTTCGAATTCATCAAGTATAAGCGGAAATCTCCTTGCTTCTGTATGTATGTTGGCAAAGCAAGCTTTAAAAAGTACTGTTCCCCATTGTGATTTATTACTTGAGAGATTCCTACACCAACCCTCGAGATGAAGCAATGATAATATATATTTCTTTCATATCTAGTGTTTGATTCCTGGAGTGTAGGTTGTTATAGTGTATTCAAACATGTTCAATTCCTGTTTTGATTTCTTTCTGAACTTACGTTCTGTTGTACATAAACTCTAGCCACTGTCTTTTTGCATTCACTTCATTGCTTCTATTAGATCTTGTTATCACTATATGTTTAAATTCGTTGTTTTTACTTCTAGTCGCTTCCAGTAATTAGCAAACTTTTTGTGTTGAAGTTTCATGCGGTATATGAAAATATTTCCCTTTGATCGTATACAGACACCCTCCTCCCAATCCTCTGCTTAAAACACATGCACGAACTAACCGCCTATATGTAGCAGTATGCGCAAGCAAAAGGAAGTGGATATTTTTTTTTGTTCTGTCAGAACGCGAATGCAAATCAGGCATTGTGCGCATGTTAGTGAGCTTTTGTTGTTAGGGGCACTGATTATATTCTCATCATGAAATACCTACAGCATTCGTAAAAATACCGAAACAATCATCAACAGCAGCCTACATATCTAACTAATGGAAAGTTACATGAAAGACTGAATCTGGATAGAAAAACCAGCAGCTCACCCACGTAGAAGACTTGTGCAACCAAGAAGTTTATCTAAGCCCGTATATACGAAATAATTATTCGAGTAATTGGTACCACTGTGTTTACAGTGGATCGTTAATGTAGCGTCCATCCCTATCTTTAACTCGTAGCGCCCGCAGAACGGCGGTAAGTGAGGCATGGTATGCTATCGTACACTGGGAATAGGCATGGGGTAGTTTGAGAGTGAGATGTATACAGAAGGAGACGCAGAAGGAGAGAATGGGGTCAGCACGCACACAAAACCGGATTCCTTGCAATCACGACACGACTAGACGTATTTACCACTTGTGCAATTCTGCTGCCTTCAAGGATTTTAACGGTGTCGTCGTCGCCATTACCCCCGGTTACTCGGACGTGAGAAACATTCTCGAAGTACGGGTCTTGATGCTGTGCTGCGCTTGGCGGTAACTTAATATGTCCGTTGACTTATACTCAAGAGCGTGTGGAAACACTTGCGCAAAACCTGAGCAGTCACCTTAATAAACGTGAGTTCGGAAGCCCGCAATCATTTTCTTTTGTCCTGAGAAAAAAAAAGGAGCACATGAGCATTAGGCGCGATTTACAAAAGTGGAGAAACTGAAAAGAATGAGCATGGCACTGCTTCTTGGCTATAATATTGTTCTCATCGCGAGATTGTCTTAAGATTTGTTTCTTTCTTAGATCAAGAACTCGTTTTATCGATTCGCCAAGAAGTGAGACGCTCATGCGTGGGTGTCTGCGTCCATAAGGGAGTGAGGGATAAGAAAGCAGGAAGCATTACAGAAACAGTTATGTAAAGTTCCAAGCAGATCAAACGCAAATACATAACGCGCTTCTGTATACCACACAAGAAAAGAGATCTTTCGTTTTTCCGTTTCGGTATTGTCTCTGTCCATGATGGATGGCATCGGTAGACAGTGGAAGACCTGCAAGGTTCCCAACCGATTGGAAAGACGTCTATGATGCAAATTACCAAAATGAAGTCTAAGATAATTTCATTGGAAAGGTAATTAATCATTACAATGTCACTTTTCCTGAGGCAGCGACTAGGAAACAGAGAAAGGCCCCAAAATTATATAAATAAGGCTTCTTTTTGTGAGAATAAAAGAAAAAAACTTCATGTTTTATGAATTTCTCAAACCATGAAGTCCCCAGATATTAGCAGAGTACAAGAAGTTTCGTAATGTGCTAAACGATGATCTAAAAAAAGCATTGTCACCATTTTACTCAAAAAAGTTTTTGAAGAAAGGTTATAGCCCTAAGCATACCCGGGAAGGAATTAAAACTCCCATTGGTAACAAAGATAACACAACACCTCTCGAAATGGTGATTAATGGCATTATTTATATCAGAGTTGCGTTGGCCGACAAATTTAATGAACATTTTCTGGAAGCGGGTAGATATGTAGCCGCAAGATCACCTTGCAACAAAAAGTACTGAAACTAATAACAGAAAAGCCAGGTAGCCATAGCAGTTTATTCTCTTTTTTTACGTTATGTGCTTCTCTGAATGTTATAAACTTAAACTTACGGTTCTTAACTATAACCGTATTCTGCAAGAATTTTCTTCATTCAGCAATATGTACCTCACTCGTGACATTGAATATAACTTGCGAACGACCTCACTTGTTTCGACCCGACCTAGGACAAATTCTAGGACAATTTCTAGGATAAATTTCAAAAGAATTCGTTACTGCAATACGTCAGCAGCAGCTTGGTGATGAAGACGTTATGGTATCTTTCGATGTGGTGTCTTTATTCACCAATGTGCCAATAAAATTGGCTACAGATATAATTGAGAGACGACTGCATGATGATTGTACCTTGCCAAGCCGCACTTCTCTGACTGAGATGACGTCATGATATTGCTAAGGTTCTGTTTGAAGCAAACGTATTTCACTTTTGCGGGAATTGTATACCACCAAATAGAAGGTGTGCCGATGGGCAGTCCAGTGTCTGTAATCGTGGCAGACCTGTTAATGCAACACGTGGAAACTACATTTTTGTCGACCTTGGCGTTTCCTGTAAAAATGTACTGTCGCTATGTAGATGACACTTTCGTCATTGTGGAAAAGCAAAATCTGCATGATATTCATGTGACGGTAAATAGCATTCACCCAGCCATCCAATTCACTTATGAAATGGAGGATGGTGGCACTCTATCTTTTTTAGATGTTCTGGTATGTCGGGGTGCGGGCGGCTCACTGGAGACAGCCGTATACCGCACATCTTGCGATAGCGGCAATGTGCTGAGTTTCGACTCGCACCATTCTGCCGAACACAAGTATGCTGTTGTGCATACACTTTTGTCACGCTGCGACGCGCTATCATCGACACAAACCCTAAGGAAGCGTTGCCAGTGTCCTGAATAAACGTAGCTACCCTGAGTGGTTTATTGACGATATGCGACGCCGCATGCGAAGACCTCGCGAGAGTAGGACCACTAAGGCAACTTATTTTGTGTGCATCCCATATGTTCGTGGTGTGTCAGAAGCAGTGCGTAGGGCCTTACGGCCTTTGGGTGTTCGAACTGTTTTTAATCCCATGCGCACGCTAGCAAATGTGTTCCCAAAACCAAAGGACAGCACCCCCCCCCCCGGACGAACAAGGTGGAGTTACATATAAGGTGGACTGCATGGACTGCGATGCGAGCTACATCGGCGAGACGGGTCGACGACGCCGTACTCGTCTCAAGGAACACGCAAGGGGCGTCACGAAGGCCACACATGCAACACCTTCAAAGACGGAATTAGTTGACCACTGCCTGATGAAAGGACACGTTTTTGATCTCGATAATGCGACGACATTGGTGCGGGAGCAACGATGGGACCCTAGAAAATTTATTGAGTCACGGTTCATTCACCGTAATCAAACTGCATGCAATAGTAATCGTGGCCCCCTGCCGGATGTTTACGGCAAGATATAAAAACGATGTATTCTCTCATTTGATGCCACTTGTGTACTGACGATGCCACCCGTATAGGTGGCGAAACGTCTATCTCTTGTTATGTTTTCATGTTGAGTAAAGCCGGTGATTGAAAGTTTTAAGACAAATTGTGGCATATAATCATTGACCATCAATTAGTGGACATATGTAATAGTTTTGCTTTGTAGTGAAATTCGGACAGATGAGCCAATCTGTATATTGTTTTAAAAAGAATTTAAGATTAGTTTTCGACCCAGGGTGAAGCGTTTATTTTCTTCAGTGTTTATGTACATGCATTTGTGTCTTGCCACTTGCGAAGTCTACGTCTGTTCGCTTAACTGTATTTCACTGCATTTCAGTTGCAAATTAATGCACATTGTTAGCTTCACTTCAGTTTTGATCGATATTATTTTACCTCTTCATTTGCTAAATATATTCATAGCTTTATTTCCTTAAGATATCAACATGAAATGACTTTAAATTTTGATCGTCTACTATGAAAGTGGGCTTGAAATCGATAGGGGCGTTCCATGATTTTTTCACAGTGTTTCATTTTAATCGCGCTGCTATAATTTTTTTTGCTGCCCTTACTGCTGTACTTGTTTTTCACGAACCGGGATGTAGGCCTAGTGAGGAAACAGTTATGTCTGTTTATTTTTGCCTCACCTCTGGGGCCTGTAACGTTGTCTTCCGTACACATGTCAATATAAAGTGTAGTATTATTTTTATTATTGTCGTAATCTTCGTGCGCAGTTGTAACATTCCTGTCTTCGCATTGTCTTTGCTAAAATTAAATTATACCGTTGAATACCAAGGAGTAGGTTAAAATATTAGTGGGTATTTTTAATGTGGATGTTTTAGGGAGTTGCTTTTCGTTCTAGTACCCAAGTGTGTAATCAAACCTTCAGCGTTTGCTCTACTCCTAGGTGCCTAACAATGGTTGAATGTTTGGGTGAACTTCGCAGATGACAATACTCGGAGATGACAGGATATCACAAGTGCCAACAAAAGAGAATTTCGCTACGTGATGGTGATAATGATGAGGAAACGCAAACGCTAGTTAAAAATCTCACAAGGCAAGGCGTGCGTATATGTTATGGTCTGAATTCTAACTTTACGCTCATGTTCGGCTTGGTCTTCAGTTTACGAAGGCACTGTTCAGTACGCTAGCGCCGTCACCAGTGAACGACGGCTGACATTGCGCTTAAAGTTTGTTTATCTAACCTCAGTTTATTTATCGAGGGCCGCTCTTAAAGCAGGTGTCGTTTCAATGCAGCAAGTCTCCCTGCTTTCTATACGAGAGCAGTCAAGAAAACCTTTCTCTCTCTCGGACGCAAATTAGTTTTTGCACCATAGACAACGCACACTCTCCCTAAACTCAGTCCAGGCCAGCGTAAGCTGAACTTGTATAACCCGTTTGCAGGGTACTGCTTTATAGGATCATTCTCCGCAAGTGCCTATTCCATTGCTCGCCGGTGGCTGTTTCGAATAAAATTAGTTTATGAGGCTCGTGTCTGTGTCACTCATTTAAAAATTAGAAAATTAAAGCGACGACAAAAGCAGCATAAACTGGAGAGCGGCATCCCACTGAGCTTCCGTTTGAGAACACAACCTGAAAAGCTGCTGGTAGTTGCCGGGAAATTTACTCTGCGTCGAAGTGGAAAGACGAAAGCCAAGACTGGAGAAAGTACTGATCAGCTAGTTCGTTCATATTCGAAGTGACACCAACTGCCTTTGAAAACATGTTTGCTATACGACATTTGATACTTCTCCCTACCCTCCCCTACGCCTTCATGGATGAGTATTTCATTTGGTCAGGTCTTGTTAATTTCCAATCCGTACCAAAGCAAACTGCTCTGCATATGACATGGAAATTTAATTCGAGGAGGCTTATGACGCTCTCACGTTTAAGTTACTAGATATATTGAAAAGTGTTTAAAAAGAACACCAAGAACGTCAGCATTCTGAGAGCAGCCTAACACCCTCGAAGCGCTGGTTCAAAATTCCTAAGTGCAACGTAAACTTATTGTATTGGGGCCACGCTTCCATACAAAAGGTACAAAAATCATCTTCAGAGAATTGCCGTCAGACGGGTTGTTTCCTTTCATCATTCCGCCAGTCTGTTGTAGCGTTTCCCGTTCCCAACTTGAGCTTCGTTAGTTGATGCAGTACGTTAGACATTGTGAACCATTTCTAACCAAGAGAATAAATATCAAGCAGTTCGCTTCGTGAAACTTTCAGCAAAAGATCACCGTGTCGCGCACGTGTGAAGCCTGTGTGTCGCAATTCTCTGTAGATATACTCGCCACCCTACACAGGCCATTAACTGAGGGCGCGTGTGCTAATTACAAACATTGCGACCACAACCCCGCACTCTTCCTCCAAGCATAGTTCCAATGACCGACATGGCCACCCATTTCCGATCACAGAGGAGCCCTGATATTGACTCTCCAGGGACTTAGATTTTATTGCCTCGTACGAGTCGCTTGCATGAGGCACTTCGTGCTTCCCACGTCGTCTTTATTTACGAGTGGTTTGTCGAAGAAAAACGTCGAACGATAACTTTTCCCTGGCGCACATTCGTTCCTGGTTTACTACAGCGTCCCCGTGTCGCAAAGTTCATACACGTTTCTTAGTCTTCAGCAACAGCTGGCCTTGTTAACAGCGTCGCTCGTGGTTCTTAAACACATTAGTGAGCACGCGTCCACCATGTGCTGTGTCATTCCTGCGATACATTATTGCGGCTGCAGCCTCTGTGCTCTTTACATAGCCAACTCCTATGGCGCACGTAATAAGCCCAACGCTATGAGGAACGGAGCCGACGGTTATAGAGGGGGGTGGTACTTTGCGTGTACACGCACCCACTCGCTTAAAGTGTACTCCAACTGTCCGGCAGCGTAATCCAGTGCCCTGGTCAGTGGCTAGTGGTGTTCCCGCTCATTTCGCCGAGATATACAGCCGCGTAAAGCAAACCGATCGTGAAAAGAACAGGTTCATTCGGTTAGCCCTGGCAGCCACGTTTTTGCTCTGATGGGACACAGGAGGCGCCCGATTCACTACCTTTTTCTTCCTCTCCTTAATATAGTTGTTGTTCCATAGCCTGGCTGATTAGAGAGAGAGAAAGAGAGAAGCTTCGAATTCGCGAAAGCAAGCAGGTCATGGGCAGCGAATGAAGTGACATTGCGAAAGGATGCCCTAACGCATTGTTTTGTGCGATGAAGCTCGGTGCGCCGGTGGTGTCGCGTAGAATGAAGAATAATGGCCACTTCCGTGTCAGAGGTATGACCCTAAATGAAAGGCTTCGGCGACTCCGTCAAACATTGTCAGCAGATAGTTTCTGCTGGAACCAATATTTTAGCTTTCACTAAGTGGAGAGAGCGGGTGCGGAAAGTTAGGCGGACGAGGGTGTCTGCAAAAGGAGGCAGGTATTGCCGAATCAGGTCTAAGTATCCAGTTGTGTGTGCTTACTACTTTATCCCTCTTTTTCAGAACGTAAGCATTCGAATTAATGAGCTGCTAGAGCCTGCTGCTGTTCAAAACTTTTTGTTGCCTGCCAGGCTGCTTTAGCTTGGTAGAGCTCATTGTGCTGCGCGATGGCAAACTAGATGAATAGAAACAGTTAAGCGATCACTTTGTTGTGCAATGTTTGAAATGTTTCGTTGTGCCAGAGACATTAGTGTCACTGGCATTATCAAATGGTAGTTATACACAGAGTTGACACTCCCTTCACAAGAAAAGCAAGAGTGACAACAGTCATCCCACAATCATCAGCAATGCTCCGGACGACCAAAGTAAGTATGCATTTTTCTACAAGAAACTATATTGTATGCAAACGGAGATAATTAAAGAAGGCTTTATAATTTCCACGTGAAGTAAGATTGTCCAGGAGAGAGCTGCAAAGGAGTGTAGGCTTTAAAACAGTAGAGATATTGCACTGTTCATTCGCGTATTCATGTTATTCCTGCCTAAATGTTATCGGGTCATATCGTCACTGGCCTGCTTTCAAAGCAGTTTTCTTCATTTTTGAAGCAGAGCTGTTAAGATAATCCTAGTCGCATTGTTTTTTTATTATCCTACGAGCAAAATGAATCCTAAGGCTATAACATTTTTAGCTATCTTTTAGCTCGCTCTATGCTAATTGCAGAAACTTTCTTTATTTACGAATAGTGAATCGAAAACTGGGTCCCATGTCAGCCAGAATTTTGCAATATTGATAAAAGTGTAGCACGATTGGAGTGACAGACTTTTCAGCTGTTATCAGCCTATGTTTTTTGCACAATTGTTTAGACGCTCCTCGCATTCACAGAGTAATAAAATGCGAGCGATATCAGAAGCGGAAAGCCGTTTATTTATGCCAAATCCGCATACTGTGGTCTCGACTAACTGGTCGTTTATATCAATTGTCTGATTTTGTTTTGTTGCTGATCAGCTTTCCACACGTATAAATGCTGGCGTTATTCCTTCGTTCGCAAAAAAATTAAGGTTGCATGATTCACTAATATCTGCTATATCGACTCGGTCTTCTCCAAATTGTCTTCTTCCTTCAGCCTGAACTTATGTTTGAAATGTTGTCCAGAGTGCCGAAAAGTAGAGTCAAAACAAAGAATCTCTGTTAGCAGAATTCATGCCACAGTCCTTTCCGTAGCAATCGGTCTTCTCGTCGTTTGGTATGTCAGTCTTTTTGAGAAAACTTGGCTCTGGAAATTTTTTCTTGAAGTTTCTTTCGTGCAGGCAAATTTAAGTTTCTTGCACTCATTAAACAGGATTGCAATTTGTACTGGGAATTGGTCAAGGAAGTTGAATCTTCAGGACGTGATCTCAATCTAATAATATCGCGCAATGAGGGGAGATAGGGGCTTAGCTTGGGTTTTATTTCATTTCGACGACGGAGGGAAGGGAGAAGTGAAGTCCCAGGCTTTCTATGTAGGTGTCCATGTGTGTGATTGAATGCATGAGCGTACAATTGTTAAACTAACAATAAATATGCTTTTTCACTGATTAACCTTAATATGTGATACTGTGGATGATATTTGTGTCATCGAAACGCACACAGCATGTCGTTCTCATTCTTTCTTTCGCTCTCTGAACAATATACTAATCTCCTTTCATGTACACACATATTGCGGGCTTTCGTTTCAGATCTTCCGCGCAGAATGACAAACTTGTTTAATTCGCCGCAATTCCGCTGAGTGGTCTATCCTTTATTTTTGTTACTGAGTCTTTTTTTTTCTTTATTATCTCTCGGACCAATGTAAACAAACTCACTGCACCACTTACCCCTTCGCTTGCGGCGCTGCATGCGTCTTGGGTGATGTATAACAGGAACCAATTGCCTCCTGTACCCCCTGGGAAGCCTTGAGGCTATGAACACATGCGGGACCCGTTCGGCATTAAGGAGCATGCTTCTTCTGGCAAGCCAAACCTGTTTTCCTACGAACCAGCGGACAAGTGAACTTGAGCAGCTTCCCTCCACCGGTACCTCTCTTGATGAATTGTTTGTTCTCATGGCGAAGAAAAATGAGTAGGCGGACAAACATAACTGAGTTGTCTTGTTACTCATCAACGTGAGCAATGTTTTGCTTGCAGGCGTAATTGAAGACCAGACGAAAGTCGCATGGAACAGTGCAGTATAGTAGTACAAACGGCAGCAGGTCTTGCAGGAACCAATGGGCCCTAGAACGTCACTGGCTTTGTTGGCATCCGTTTTGCCGCACTTGGATAAGTGGAATTCTGAGGCGGAACGCCTGTGGCGCTGTGGCTGCAGTATAGAACATGAGTAGCGCGACGAAACGGCACAAGAGAAAGAACGACGAACTCAGGCACAATGTGACAACTGAAGTTGTTCAAGGCAGATATACAGGTTTACATATCACCAAGCTGCGCAGGCGCACCATCGCTACAACGGTGCGCATGCGCAGAGACGGGAGATTTTCGCTGCACCTTTGTAATTTAAAGGAAGAGACGGTAACACCGTGTCCTCGTGGGAGTGCGTATAGCAGTTTACAGGGTTCGGCGCAAGGTTAAAGGACGCTCATTTCCTGATTCGTTGCATTTCTTATCAGATCGTCATTCCTTGCGGTCTATGTGGCGTCAACGCCGTACTCACGCTTGGGACGAGTCGTGTTGCAAAGTAAGAACCTGCAAGCAACGACTAAGTCACGAAAGAAAAGCAAACGCTGAAATCTATCAGCAATTATTTCCTACTGCTTTCGCGTCCTTAAGAAGTGACAGAAATATGGGGAGCATACATTTAAAAGAAAGACTTTTCAGCCACCCAGGCATCCGTCCTACTTACCTGGCGTCAAGAAGTACTGGTATAACTTACGTATAATGATTGTTTTCATTGCATTTAAAGACGGATGATGTATCAATAATACATGCATGGACTTTCACTGGAGGATTACATCACTTGTGATTTGTCCCGTAGGAGTTTTTCCTTATCGGGAGAAGATATTTCTGCAGCAAATGCCCTAAAGGACACAATATTCTCAACGATAAGATATTCTTTAATTGCTGGAAAGGGTTTATATTATTAAGCCCACGGAACTTGCCATTGGTGGCTACTTTGCGCCCAGTTGGCTATTTTACGAACCCTTCTGGCGACGACAATTTCAGGTCGGCTCCATGAATATTTTTAGCTACTTTCGAACTTCTATTCTTGCGCTTTATGTAACCGTTTCTTTATTATTTGCACATAAATTACACTGTTTCCAAGCTTTTCTCTCATTGGGTGCCACTGCGAGTGCGCTTTCACTCTCGCCAGCAGGCTGCCGCCCATCGAGGCGCCCAAACGCCATGCGCGACGCGCCTGTAAATACGGAGTGGCGAAGTTTCACGCATGTTGGCAAACGCGTGGCCAGCACGGGGCTCACGCTGCCCGCCATCTACGCTGATGCTACGCGTAAGTTCCTAATTCTGATGCGCAGCGCGTGTTCTCGTGTGGACCTGACAAAACAGATATAAAAAAATTAAACTGGACTTTTCATCTAGAAGCATATTTCACTATCTGAGGCTGGACTGTTGTTATATGAACTCAATTACTCAAATTCGGCCAACGGTTTTGAGGAAAACCTGCTTCAACAATAATGTTTCTGCTGGCGTTTTGGCTGGATAGTGAAAGATTAGACGAATACAAGGATGCTGAACAGATTGAGTCTCCGGTTCGCTACCCTGTACTTTAAAAGGAGAAAGAGGTTCAAAAGTTTAAAACTGAAGAAGAAGGTCTGTGACGACACTAGGCGACAAGACAAACAAAACAGTGGAATAGCTATAGCGCCGTCCAAGTACCAGCATTGTCTTTCAACAGTAACAGTTTGTCGTTCAGGCTGGTTTCTTCAAGAAACATCAACAATGCCCACAGAGCGGCTCGCGTAGAAGACCGGGAAGGCCGATGCCCTAGGATTTTGTTATCTGTGAGAGGGCGCTTGTCCAGCTGGCCTAGTGCGGCTGAGAGCGCTGCTCTTTGGGAGTCGCTGCGGGTGCACTCACCTTTGTTGGCCGAACTGTTTCAAACTCACACTGTATCTGACAAGAACTCTATCTATTACACGTAAATTGTGTACAGGCGCACTGAATTTATTATGATTTATTCATTCACTTGCTACTTATCTGTGGGTTGATGGCCAAGCAAGGGGGGAAATTGTGCTTTTATTTGTATAGTGTTGCTTACTCAAACTGACAGTATTTATTGGTCAATAATAAAAGTAGTAAAAGGATTGAAATTTGGCGTTGAAATGAAATGTCACGGCTGCTTTGGCTACTTTCAGCTTGAATTCTGACTGCTTTTCAAATCCACCCAACGCCAACCCTGAGCGCATGATCACCTGAAAAGGAAAGCTCTTGGTAGTTGCAAACACACTGTAGTGGTTTGACCTGTTGTACGCGCTTCCCATATCATCTTTGTACCGGGCAAATAGCCGACAAAGTCAAATGTCCCTTTGACACTCTCACTGAAAGAAAATAGGAGAGGCGAGAGAGGCATATAATACCTCCGTTTCTAGATAATATCATTAGTTCGCATCAGATGCTCTGTTCATAGAACCACCAACTTTCATCACTCACGTCCTGCAAGACGTACGAAAAAGTGCAGCCATGCACAACCAAGTTCATCTCCAAGCTGTGCATCCTAACCAGAAAGAAAGGTCATTCCGCAACCCATATTGTAAAGACAAGTGATATCTGCGTTGGTGGCCATGGTGTGAAAATTGTCCATAAATAAGTCAAGCTTGAGCGATTATGTATGACACCGCTCTGTTGTTTAATATCATGCCTGTACGTATAAATAAGACTTCAGGCTTTTAAAATGAAATAGATGGAAATCAGCGCTTCGCGACGCCGTTCTGTGTTCATTCGTGACTCGTTAATTTTCACTGCCTAAACGTAGTATTCAAGAGAATTGTTTACTTAACCCTGTATGCGGAATCGCACTAGGAAAAAAAACCTTGAGCAAGTTCATTGATGTAACAGTGGCAGACTGTATTAGCTGAATAAACACATACCATGCAATACAGAAAGCACGCATTCAATTTTCTGAGGCAGTCGTTAACGAAGGTCAAAACAATATTTTGAAACAGCCTCTTTTTTGTCTCCCGACTTGAGAGCTCATTTTTCAACACAAAAATAAAGGAATTGTAAAACACTCAAAAGGTCCCTATGCACTCACCTAAGACGACTGGAAGGCGAAAGACACTTTCTTTTTCTTCTCATTCAATGTATTGTCCCTGCCCCACCACCCTCGCAGCGGACGTCCTTTTCTACTGCGTCCGGGATCGGAGGCACCTCACCTGGATTTGCACAGTCTGCGTCATCGGCTCACCTTTCACCAAGTTACGATGTCATGTGATGACGTCATCATGCGGCATCACGTCACAGTGACGTCATAATAACGTGAGAAATTACGTGAGAAACGTTTCGTGTTTCGGGAAGCATCTAAGGCTTTCGCTTTAAAAAACATTACGCGTGAAAAGAGCAAATATTATTCTAGTTCAAGACGAATGAGTACAGAGCACAATATTGCGTATAAATAGTGAGACTTTCTTTTTCTTTATATTTTAGTGCTTGAAGTTCAAGAAAGAATTGAACTAGCCTCTTTTGACAATTTGAGTTCTTTCCTTTAGCGAGCGGCGCTTTCCTCTCTAGCCGTACTCTTCACAAAAGATGAAAACTCTGCGCTACTACTTAAAAACTATATAGCCGCTGCTTTAGTGGCAAATCCCTCTTCTTTTTGCTTGAACGAACAGTGGCCAAGAAAGTCTACTCGAGCTCGTAAATCTAGGTGAGGGACACGAAAGTTGGAAGAGCTTCCCGATTTCCTGTTCTTAGTCAAAAGACTGCAAAAACAAAGCAACCGTGTCCAATAGTCTTTGTCTGTGACATCTGCCTAGGAGTTTCACCTAAGAGTTTCAACATCTCTAAAGTACGTACAAACGGAACTTCTTTTTTGAAGTCCCGAAAAGAATGGTGAACTGATCGGAACCAAGAACAAGCTTGCTGCTACACGAAGCGTGAACTGTCGGTGTCAGACAGCCTCACTCTAAGAATGAAATGGAAAGTGCTTCCTCATGGCGATCCCTTTAGGTGTGCCAATCGGAAAGTCAACTCTTCTGCGCATCTAAAAGATAAAAAAAATTGAGAAAAAAAAATCAAGGACACACCGTTAAAAGCAGCGAAATGTGATATTATTGACATTACGCCTTTAACTTTTCATTAGGTGTATGCAGTACATTCCTAATAAGATATTAGAGAGTTTTAGTGCCGGGTACCCCAAGCCACCTGCGTACGTAAGCCCTTGCGCTCTTTTGTATTCTCCGTGGATGCAGCTGGTAGTACAAAGGAACGCAAGAGCGTGCGTACGCAGGTGGCTTGGGGTCCCCAGCACTAAAACTCTCTATTACATCTTGAAGTGCATACTCTTATTGAAAAATAGCGCTTTCATGCCTGCGCTTCTGCGGGGACATGCCGGGCTGAGCAAGCCAAGAAGAGCCATATATACCGAAAGTACGTCTTTTTTCATGTTTTTCGATAGTGCGCTCTTCTGCCTTTTGGCAAGAACACGTTCTTCCGCGAAATGAGTATAGAAGGAGGTTTTTCTGTACATAAGCTAGTACTACAACTATTTTTCCTTTGTGGTTTATGTCACGCTGTTCACAACTCTTTGGGAATAAATTTTGGGAATGGTGATTGTCTGTCAGGCCCAGTTTTGTGTTTGGGTGTTTCAAATGGAATACTTCATTCATTTTTGCCTCTGCTAAGGTTTCGTTGGTAACGTGATAACGCTTCTGTGAGACCAAAGTACTCGTACTGTGAGCTGTACGTGAGGGCCTTTTGTCACACAGGCGCAGGAACAAACAGTTCAGAGGAAAATGGAGGCCGGAAGTGGTGAAATCTTTAAACAAGGAATATTGCCTGTGTTGCTACCTTGAAGATGACAAGTCGACTTTTCGATACGTTGATTCCAGCGGCACTCCCTGCGTAACTATATCTTCACTGGTCAGGAACAGTTACATTTGTTTCTTCAGCTAACTGCACTCCTAACAAGCTTTTTTTTTCGCTAGTACCTCACTCTCCCATACCACTACACTATGGTCGATACTGCGTGCGCAGATATAGAGAATAGGATGCACACCGCCAGTCACTTGCCGACTTAAAAAGAGCAGTATGGCAGGAAGAAAACACTAAACGAGTAGCATTCAGCCGTGGCTACGGACTCGGGAACAACGCATGTCCGAAAGCCAGTATAAAGCAAGGATCAAGAAAAGCTGCACAGGATTGAGGTGAGAACCGACCCAAGGAGAAAATACAGCAAATCTTGCAGCCGCCGATCTTGGAAAGCTCAGACGGAGGAAGGTAGATAACAACCGAAGGAGAGCCAGTGAAACGTGCATCTGACGTTCGACGTGCTCCCGGCAAACCGTTAACGAGCAGCTGAACCACTGCAACCACAGCCATACCGCTGCCGATGATGAACACAGGGTATAGAAGTGGAAAGCGAATAAGCCACAAGAAAAAAGAGGGAAACGAAGATGTCGAACCCCAACTCTGCCGAGCAACAACGTTTTTCTCTCTTTTTTCCGTGCCTGATTTTTCTGCTGTACTTTCGCTGAATGATATTGCAGGGTAGGTATCTTATAAAGAAGCATCAGACCAGCAAAGTTTGTCGTAGAAAGAGGGAGAGAAAGAGAGAGCGGATAACAGCCAGCAAAAAAGAACGCGTTGTTTGAGTGAACACTGAAGTCAATATGCCGAAACATATTAAACTCATCACAATACTTAAGAAATTGAGCACGTGTACGCAACGCTTATCCCTTGTAAGAGCTTTTATTATTCGTCGAAGGCCTTCACCAACAATATGAGCAGAACAAGTGTTGTTTAACATTTTCACCGACGAACGTTACTAGAGTAAGATGCGTTTATAAATACGGACCATGGTTCTTTCGACGACATTTGATACCCGTATATTATTGTAAGGTGCTATCTACTCACTTGAATGTCTTTTTGCCGTTCTTGTCCTCTTTTTCCTAAGCGTTGCCGTTAAATCAATCAGACACAATTGGTTCTTTCTTTCTGTAATTCCGCCTTTGCTTTATTTTCTCTGACTATGGAGCGCTGAAGTGCGCTATAGAAACGCTATACTTACTAACAGTTGCGCGGATAAATTCCTCGGAGTATAAATAGTGTTGTCTCTATTGGAACTTATCTTAAAGTACAGAGGATAGAATCAACAAGCACAGATTGCAATAAGCCCCACTCGGATAAACGACAATGTGAAATGCGAATAAAGAACAAATCTATACAACATGTTTACACGAAAGCTATCCAGCCTCACTACATCGCATAGGTAAGCTTCAGGTAACGTAACCTTCTTTTTGATATTTTAGCTGCAAAAATTTAAACAAAACCTAGGTTTAGCAATGCGCGGAGCTAAAATGCCAGAAAAAAGGCATTGCTGGAGTTCAACGTTAGGGGTTTTAACGGCATGGATGAATATTTAGGCTACAGATAACTAGAAAGTTAGCAGTACAGGAGTCATCGGATTATGTAATAGTGGCGTCTTTTCTTTTTGTAACACTTGGCAGCGAATACGAAAAGTACTGGATTGCTGTGGCTGTTCGTGAACACGTAAGGCAGGCGTGGTAACAACGCCTAAAAGCTCAACGTTGAATTAAGAATTAATATTCCACGAGAAGGTTACGCGATGTGGCTTGAGACAATTTGACCTCCATTTACCAGCGCCCACTTGCAACCGTCTACCAGGCCAGTGTTCTTGCTATTCTGAAAAGGTGCTCCTGCTCAATACACGTTCTATCTGACGCCAACGTTCTTCTGTTCGTCTGTTTACATCTACGTGGAATACTCAGCTATCTTGCAATTAGAGCGGTGCCGTCTCTATTACCCCAACTATGCTGCATGTTCATCTTGTTTTGCTTTCCCGTCATTTCCCGACATTCCTCTTCCATTCCGAACGTTAATCATTGGCCCATCGGCTGCGGCCGCATCGATCGTGTTCCTCGTTAGTTGCGTCCTTCGAGCACGTAGCAGGATGGATGCACTGCTCAGTGCCACTCCATCACGTGCTACCTGTTTGCTTTTCCTTTGGTGGCTATGCAACTTCAAGAAAAACTATGTCGTCCTTTGTGTGCGACTTACGGAATGCGTCTACCCGCAGCTACACTCATAATCAGGTACCGCTTAAGTACTAGATATAGCCAGGAAACCGGACATTTTTCGTCTGGCTTCCTGGATATAGCCATCGTTTCCTCAGGCCCTGATTAAGAGTGTATAGCAGATGCGGGGCGTATTGGTTTAATAGGATTACATGTATGTACCATTTCGTAGTCTATGGCTAATAAAGTAATCAAATCCAATATCCTTGCAGGCGAGCCTTAAGAGCATGCTCTAGAGTGAATTACATTAACTCACTTTGGCGACGTGCACAAAACAGGAAGTCTGAGGGTTAACTATAGCATAGCTGAAAACAAAACACTATGACAACGAATCACGAAAAACATGAATAAATGGGCAGCAGCAATCACGTGGTATAGAATAGTGTGGTTTCCAATTTGTTTGCTTCTGTTCCCCTTCCCACGTAAACAAGAAAAGTTGACACTGATAGAAGGCATCTTAATGTTCAACAGCAAGTGCAAAAGTCGAAACAAGGAAATAATATCCGGGGCTTCAACTGCAATGCGACACGAGGAACTTGGTAAAGCAGCTTTGGTAAAATATTGCATCCAAAGCAAACGTGATTGCTCTTTTTCTGTTTTCCCTCAGAACGTGCTAAGAACACAATGCTCCTGCTATGGTGTGTCACCGCGGATGTTCGTTTCTTTTTCCTAGAAATTAAGTAACTGCATTGTGGGATACAGAAAACGCAACGCTAGCACAAACGTTAGAACAAAAACGGAAATACCCGGTTGCACGATGGTACAATTGATAAGAAGTTTCGGAGGTGACATGAGACACCAAATGGCGAAGTACGCCTTTATTGAGTTCAGCGCATAGCCATCTTGGAAGTGAATCAAGCGAGCAGAGCTCTATCGAAGGCGATGGATTTGTTTGGGCTCCGTAGAAAGCCCCACGACACAGGAGCCTCTCTCGATTTGCGCACGCCTGTCGCAAAATTCGCCTTGCCATTGTGTTCCTTCTGTTTCTCATCTTCCCGTAGTATGTTCCTCCGAGCAAACGCCAACGCTCGCACAGGTCGCCTTGCGAGTCTAGTAAGGGTGACAAGAAAATGCGTGTGTATGCTCAAATTATAGATTTGTCAAATTCATAGGCACAATTTATGCTGTGAATTCGTCACGGTGTACATCAAAAGAAACTAAAGACTTCAGTCGTTGAAGTGCATCACTTGGTACGTTGCTGTACAAAGGATATTTCAAAACGTGCTTCACAAACTAGAATATTGCAAGCACACCAGCGTAGCACGTTCTTCCAACTTACTGTCACATCAGGGCCGCTCAATAAATACAAAGGTACGGCCTGCTGAACGCTTATTTTGAACTGTGAGCGGCCTAGTTCTTGCTCTTACGCCGTCGCGCTGAACATCGGTAAAGGAAACCCGTTCGCAAAGGCGGACAACCGGCTCCGCGTTTCGTTACAGTGATCAGTACAGTTGCCAAGTCTTGCCATGTGATTGCATTTCGGCTGTTTATGTGGAAGACACGCTAGCTGACATACAATTGTGATGTTCTTGCGGATGTTGCTACTCCACGCAAGCCGGTAATGTGCGACCGCTTGTGATTCGGCAACAACCTGACCACAATCGCTACTGTAACAACGTGTCACGTCTTCATATGAAAGTAGAGGAATTGCACGGAGCATTTATGGTGTTTTGTTTCTATTGCAACAGAAAATTAGGAGGACGCTTGAGGTTCGCCTTCAACGGGACAACGCGAAAGTGTAATCGGACCCCGGGTTCATCGCCTTCTCAAGTGCTACTCTCGCTTCAGTTATCGGTGCATGCCTCAACTGTGCCGTTAGGAAACTAACGACTGTGCGCGTAACATTGGCCGTTAGGTATCCTAGAATGCCTACTGCAAGTGCAGTTGTTGAGGGCCTACTACGCCATAATTATTCCTTTTGCGAATCATCGAAGGACCCACTACGCGTCCGTAAGGCAACACGCGAACCAAAGCAGCTGTTCACCTTGTTGATGCTTTTACTCATGATGATGATTGAATATGTCTGAGCGTTTTGTACTGGGTGGGCCTTTAAAACACCCACTCGTTGCTCAATTCACATGTTTTGACGCCTGGCGCGATTCAAAGCTTCTGTCATGCGTTACATGCGTTACATGCGTTAGGGAGACTCCTTCCACAACATGATATTCATATAGCGTTTTATTCCGAAGCAGTTTCATTAAATAGCGTGGCTTTGTGGTAGAACACGTGCTATTCATGCAGACGGCCAGGGTTCAGTTCTCACTCAAGCCGGAGGATTTTGTTATGTATTTTATTTGCATCTTTCTCAATTTTTCGGTTATGGACAACATGATTTTTCGCTCACAACCAACGACGCCGTCACCAACTCCGACGCCGGCAGCGGTTTTTCTGCAAAACGAGCTCTTTAACGCTATCGCGTTAAAACGGTCCACTGTTGTCAGCCGGCTTTGTTGGTCATTTGAATTCTCCATCTGGTGCTGTGTATACCAATAATTTGGTTTGGTTGTTTCTGCGCATTACACAAATAAGAGTCTTTCAGAATGACGCAAGGTTGAAGACGATGTTCAAGTTTGAGTGTTATTACTCAGAGCATGAAATTCATATGTTGTGAAAACTCAACGCACAGAAAAAAACCATGGAGCATGTTGGCCACCACTCCGGTACGTTGTTCAGCCTGGTCATGGATATCGACGTGTCCAAAAATTTTATGTACTTGTCGATCGGAAACAACTTTGCACGGGATGAACATTTGATCCAATGTGATGCTGCAGTACGGCCTTCTTTCTTACCTCAAAACTGCAGTATTCCGCATGCAGCCTTCCGCGGATTAAAGGGGCCCTGGGACACTTTTCCAAGTAACCATCAAATGGCTTCATCAAGTTAGTTTATTGCCTCGTGAACCGACCGCCGCAAGAATTTTCAGAATGCGTGAGGTACGAGCAGAGCTATAGATTTCTCGCACCACCGGCAAGCTAAATTCAACGACGTCGCAGTGCCGTAAATAAAGTTATTTCTCTCTCGCGCGCGCGCCCTGTAATTCTTTTCTCTCTTCTCTCGACCCTATCAGCGCGCTGAAAGCTAAACTGGGAGGGATGGAGCGGGGGAAAGAAGTTACGTCACGTCACGCGGGCTTCACGACCATAAGAACGTTTTCTTTTTTTTTCTGTGTGGTCGCGAGCGCGGGCACGTGGCGGCCTCCCGCGGCGGCCCCGGTAACTATGCAGTCACGATGCTCAAACAGTGAATTTGGGTGCAAGGCGCGGTCATTTGAGTATATGGTATCGTTTGTCGACAATATACGGAACGATCTCTAACATACTTTGAGAATTAATTGTACATTGCAGCGGCGGTATACACAATAATGTTTGGCTCGCGTGTTCACAGGAGCCTCGACTACCGATCGGCAGCGTTTTCTGACCATGCGAATAAAGTGTTCCATGGCCCCTTTAGGCTGTAATTCCTCCGGCTTCACCAGTGCGTGAGCCGACAAATTCCCAAACGATGGCCGGCAAGACACCTGAATTTTTTTACTCGTTCTCACATAGTAGTAGCCCTTAGGCGAAGTCGCCTACAAAAGCAGACATCCTCGCACTGTAGTCCTTAGCAATAACGGTCTTACTATGTTAAAATTATGGTCTTCTTCGATCAGAAATTTGGCAGATTTGTCATTTTCTGATGCAGCTCCTTTTAAATCTTTGTTGTAGCCTACACGGCTCAGTCCTTCTCGTACTGATGTAGCCTTTCGTTCAAGTCGTCGCATCACTGTTGAAGGATTTGAAATCGCTCGTTCATTCTGCTGGCAAGAATAACACTAGCACCACCTGCAAATACCAGGTGGTGCTAGTTGCTGTTACTGCCTGCGGTGGAGCTTGCTAAATCAAAAGGTGTGTTGCGTTCTCGTCTTCCAACGTACGTCTCCATAGTCTTCCAACGTACGAGTGCGAAGGCCGTCGTCGGATCCAGAGATCCCGTCCTCATACGACAGTGCTGCGCTGACCCCTCATTCCTTGTCATTAATGCCTATAGATGTGTGGTGGACAACACTTTTTTATAATCCTGTTTCATTTTTATATGGCAGTGGCAGTCGGAACACGAGGAAGTGCTCTGCGTTTAAACGAGGCCGCTGGCTGCTTGTACGCAGGATGTGGTCGCCACGGTGGTCGGTCCTAGCTAGTGCGCATGAACCATACCTTAAGTCGCCTTGCTTAAATTGAAGAAAAAAGACGACTGCCTTTGAATGCGGCCCCACCTGCTGCCTTTCTGGTCGCCTTCTCGCGAAATCTTTCGTAACCACGCATCCCGGCGCTATTACCTTACGGAGAGCTTGTGGAACAAACGTGCAAGCTCTTCGCACTTTTCGATCTGCATCGCGACTCACAGCAGCTTATGATATTTCGGTCACCGTGAAATATCTGACCGCGTGAAGCACGTAATGACACAGCCTATGCATCAAGAAACCACACATTTTCTTACTGGCGTGGCCCGGCGTATGTCGAGTTCTCCTAAGCGAGAGCGTTGGCCTGCGTTCGTCATATAGCGTCCACCAAGGAGCGGCCGTGGTTTACCTATGTGCAGCGCCACCGCGGTAGCGTCTGAAAACATCGCTTGTCACGAGTTCCCCCATTGAAAACGCACGCATTCGGCAGGCCACACATTTTAAGTGCGGATCCCTTTAGGGGCCCGGCCTGTCGTATGCTGTCATCGTATCTTGTCGCAGCTTGGCATAACGCAGACAGAACCACGAATAGCACTAACCTCCTCAAAGCTAGCGCAACCAGTCTTCGTACTGGTCGCCTTTTTTGGGCGCAATAAAGAGACAACCACCAGCACAGTCATCTGTAGCATATTGAGCGCGCGCTCGTACAAAGGAGAAGTCTTCTTCCTCTTGTTCTTCGAGCGCCTTCATGATGATAATTGCGGAGCACTTTAGGAGCCCGGGCTGTCGTATGCTGCCGTATGCTACCGTCAGTTGGGGCAACGCAGGTAAAACCACGCATAAAAATAGAAAAAAGAGGAAGCCAGCGAGAAGAAAGAGAGAGAAAGAAGGGCAGAAATAGGGAGAAAAATAGAAAGAGCAAAAGAGAGAAAGAAATTGATAAAGAGAGAGGGAGAAAGAAATAGAAATAAAGGGAGGAAAAACAAGCTGGAAATAAAGGGAGAAGAGAAAAAGAAAGAGGAGGAACCAAAGAAGAAACCGAAGAGAAAGAAACAAGGCCGCCCAGCTCCGCACTTCCATCGCACTTGGCACCCCTAGTGCAAAGCTGCCTTATGTTTTTTATATTCTGTGGCCGTGATCGCATAATCATTGAACCGTTGCGTCCTATTCCATATGCACCTCCAACACCCTGGAGGAGTGCACGTTCTTCCGGGAAATCGAGACGCCATACACAAAATCTGCGTAACATTGCCATTTACGGCACGGGAGTCTGATAAATCATCAAATGCAAGCCTAGAGAAACTGCCACTAAATATCTGCGCCAGGTAGCGAAAAAAATGGAAAAAATAAGACCACATGGGAATTCAGTCGTAAACCTTACGCGTTTTTTGGTTGCATAAGACTGAAGGGCAAACGCGCATGGCATTCAGGTAAGTTGGAATAGGCAGTGAAACATAATTCTCGGGAGCATCTGTGAAGTTTGCCATGAACGACACTTGAATACTTAATAATATTATATGGGGTCTAACGTCCCGAAACCACCATATGATTATTAGAGGCGCCGTAGTGGAGGGCTCCGGAAATTTCGACCACCTGGGGTTCTTTAACGTGCAAATAAATATAAGTACAAAGGCCTCAAACATTTTCGCCTCCATCGAAAATGCAGCCGCCGGGGCCGGGATTCGAACCCGCGACCTTCGGGTCAGCAGTGGAGATCCATAACCGCTAGACCACCATGGCGGGATGACGCTTGAATACTTCCAGATAATAACCGAAACTTCTGCAGAGGCATGGTAAGGAGTTCTTTAAGAACGGTATTAGATGGGAATCATTTTATGGCGGAGTTCAATCCGGTGGCGGTGTGCGGCGTGACCACTCTTACTGCGCATGCGCCAACCCTCTCCACACACCTCTTCCCTACTCCGCCCCTCCACTCCTACTCCCCCTCTCCACTCCCCCTCTCGCGCGCCTCATTTTCTTCTGCAATGAGTAGGCAGCTGCGACGCCTCCGGGGTCTTGACGTGGCACGAGCGGCCGATGGCCGCCTCTGATTCTGTGGCTATATACGCGGGGTGCTCGTGCTCTCCTTCCCTCGCTGATAAATCCCATGACGACACCAATGGCATAGACTGCAGAGAGGCAGACGCACATGATCTTGCGATTTTGCGGGAGTCGAATACCTCGGACGCCGGCAGTTCCACGCAGCGGGAGCTGGACGGAAACTGGAAGACTGTGCTGATTCTACGCCAGAGGAAGGCACAGGCTCGGGAACGCAAGAAAAAAAAATTACACCAAGCTAACCACCTCCCCGCTGCTTCGCATCCGCACATGGTTCCCATTAGCGGTAGATGGTGTAACTTTTTTTACAAAACTAGAGTGTCACCTACTCCACGCGTGTGCCTTCTACATTCTCATGTTTGGGTTTGCTTATCGTTTGATACAGAGCCGCAAGGGGGCTATACTTGTGGAGAAAAAAATCTTTTTGTGGAATATTCCTGGCATGGTGTTTTTTTATCTCCCACTAGGTATATTCGCTAAGTCATCAGCGATACAGAGGGTGTAAAGAGGAAACCTTACGAAGCGCATGCGTAGAAACAAGAACTCGTTCAACTGCATTAGTCTTAGGTGCCGGGGTGGGCTTGTTTGTAATGTTCACTCTTGAAAGTGACCGAAATGGACCGCTTATCTTGTCTGCACAGGGTTCTGTCAAGCGGGACAAAAATCACTTAACCAGGGAGCGAAAAACGAAAGATGAAACCAACATGTCGACGCAGTGATGTGCTTGCCATTCGACAAGAAAATGCTATAAACAGGACGTGATGTAAAGAAGCGGTAGCGAAGCACACTTGCTCATCCGCGATTCCGCAATGCCATTAACGATCGGCCAATCTCTATATTGCCCGCAGTCACTGTCAGACAGGATACACGCTACTACGATTACGAAGAATGCTTTAGTAGAAAGTGTCGGCAGAGAAAAGAAAAACTGCGAAAATGGAGCAAAGAGTGGTTTCGGTGCCTGATCATAGTAAATTTACAGCGCGACAAAAACGAGAGACATAAGAAGAAATACTACACAGGACAAGCGCTGTAAATTTAATATGAACGCTTACCCAGCTAGCCCCGGCTTCGCACTCCTTCAAACACGGTGTCATGGCGCATTCTAGTGGTGGTTTTGAGTCTACAATGCAGAGTATACCCTCGAAAGTGGGTTGCGCTGCGCCAGCAAACTGGTATGTGCCTTGTAAAATTGAGTTAAATGCGAGACCGCAGAGAGCTAAAGCTTCTGTCTCTTTGCTCATTAGCTTAAACAAAGCTTTAGTGAAAGTGGAAAGGGAGTGCGTTTGTCACATGATTTAGAGAAAAAAGCGAGCCAAACACTTCGCCTTGCTCATTAGCTTAGCCAAAGTCTAGCCGTTGCTATAGATGTGTAGCCATGGAAAAGGGAGATTATTCCAATAATTTTTTTTCTAAAGAAGTCGCATAGCAAAATCCTACTTTTTCGGTTCCCGTATCGTCAGAGGCTGACAGTCTTCATCCGCCGACGAGAATACTGAAGTTTTAGTTACCCTCATTAGTTCATGTATTTACGTAAGCAGCATTTTTACTGACAACTTCAGAAAAATTTGAGCCGGTAAAATTTCAGCTATCACCTCTTCAAGCAGATGCAATTAGATTTTAAAGGAAATCTACTGGCCGTTATGCGGCTACATTCTTTGAGTACGCCAAGAAATATACGTAGTGGCCACAGTAAAAATAATGTTTCATAGCCATTCAAATATTCATAGAGAGTTCGAATAGTAGATACACCGCACAAGAAAAAAAGAAGAAAAGTGAGTGCTAGAACAAACCATTGCTCAAATCGCTGGTATACGCCTTACAGGATTAATGGCGTAATGGTAAAAAATCTGTTGAATTCTACAAATTACAAAATTACCACAACGTTAATGAGAACCAATAGACAATGAAGCCAATTAAAGTATAGGGGACGGTATTTTTGTGGTAATTCTAATATAAATGTGCAGAAACTAAAGTGGACGTAAAGGAGCCTTGCCGACGGCAGGGACCGGAGCTGCAACCTTCTGATAACGCATCCGATGTTCTACCAATTGAGCTACGGTGGCGGTCGTCCTCCTGTACACTATCGAGTATATTTGTGCATTTAAACCTGGAAGTGTTAATCAGCACCACTCTTAGCCATAACGGCGACTGTTGAACACTTTAATTTCTTTACATTTATATCATAATTACTACAAAAATAATGTTCCCTATACTTTTCGTCACTTGATTATCTGTTGGTTCTCAATAACGGTACATCTAACAAAGAAAAAGAGCCCTTAAAGAAACACAAGTAAGCCTATCACCTTTGTGTAGTGCACCTGTGTGCGTATATGCTGTGGATTAATGAGCGGCCCGGCAGGTAAGGTGAACAAAATAAATGGTTTCACATTGCCTAAACAAAACTAATAAAGAAGGCGACATACTATAACAGATGCACGAATCCGAACTGTGCTGGAAGGATCAAGTTGAGCTTCCTACGCTCTGGTTTGTTGGGGTTGCCGCGTTCATTCAACCAAGTTACAACTTCCACCTCTCGCTTCACTCCCACATCTTTTATGTACTCCATTTATCTGAAACACAGCCTGCAGTTTCACGCAGTGCTTCATAGGGAAAGTCACAAAAAATCAGCAAGCCTTTTTGTTCCACACAACGGATGTGCCTCCGTGCTTGCGTTTCTCATTTTTCTTTTTTGTTCTTTCTTTCCATTGCCGCGTTCATCATAAAATCGATGGTAGTTGCGGTCGTGCCGGTTCAGCCACTCGTTAAGGGTTTCCTGGGAGCTCGCACACAGATATAAGCATGGTTGACTGACTCCCATTACACCGTTATTACGTTTCTACACCAAAAACTAAGCGTTGCCGACCCACCGACCCCAGAATTTGCCGTATTTTTGCGTATCCATTACATTTTTTTATGCTAGGCAACAACTTGCGGTAAGCAGGCATATACATGAGGAAACGTCTCTGGAAGTTCCTTCTTCTACAAAGGCAATGGTGAAATAGTTTACCATTCGCCGTTGCTGTTAGAGGCAGACTAACGCTTAAAGGCCAACTCCGGCGATTTTTCGAGGTCGATGGATCTCAGTGAAATTCGCTGGGTACGTTCCTTTGCACGTTTCCGTCATTTATGCCGAATTACAGGCTTGAGACATGCGCAGATTGTTTGCAAATGAATTTTAAAGATTGTCTGCAAACGCCCTCCTGGCTTCCCACAATTATTGGCAACATTGCGTCTGTGACGTCAGTATTGGCAAGGCGGCGGAAGTGACGCAGCCGAGGGCACCGCTAACTTCGCGCTTAGGCCGATACAGCGAGCGTCTGCTGTGCACAAGGCGACAGACAGCGTTGGTTTGGCCGGCGTTTCGCTGGTCGTCCCGGCTGTCACAGTTTTCATACTCCGCGCCGGCGTGACCGGCATGGCTTGCCCGACTTCCGGTTCGGCCGTAACAACGTCTACGTCATACGTAGACAGTACACTCGGTTGGGTTTCGGTTTCGGTGTTGCGCTTTTTTGCTTATTTAAAATTATTCTCCAATTTGCCGAGTATTTCTGCTATCGGGCCCGTAACAGGAGCGTCTCAGGAACATAAAAGCACCATTACTTTGACGTGGCCAAAAAATCGCCGGAGTTGGCCTTTAAACTGGGCAGCCATTGAAAAAGAAACTACGCATTCGGCCTTGCGTTTGGCCGAAAAGAATATGTGCAATGTTACTTCGAAGGATATTCATCCTGTGGGAAGTGTTCAGCAGAGCTTCTATCTACACATGTAATAAAGTAGGCATGAAGAACGCACTGAGTGGCAACGGAGCTAGCTCTGTATACGTAACTGTTCTTGAGAAAGTAGTGTGGGTGATCCTTATGTACAGCTTCCAATTTTCCTACTTGAGAAAGTTATCCCCGCCCCAGGATATTAAGGTATGCTCCCTTGCGAAGTTATACCTTACGCAGTCGCGTCCAACGCAGCAACAGCGGTGAACATCGGCCGTTCATATATATTTATATATGTTAACTTGCATTCAACAGCACCCCGCGGTTAATGTTGAGACTATAGTAAATAACAGGAATTCATATATGCGGTTTTATTATACCTATAAACGCGCACGGGATTTGCAGAAGCTGTCTCCATAAAGTGTAGCTTCACACACTGATATCAAAGATTCTACAACACGAATAGCAAAAATGACAGTTACTTAGTTTAACACATGCTGTTGTCTCGTTTTGGCCGTACCTTCGTGATGATATTCAGTTTTGAATGTGCGCTAATGCCCACAGCAGGCTGGATGACTAGATTTCGTTCACAAGTGCTGCTTACCGTTAGCTAGCCATTTTGGTTTATGATATAATGGAAGGTCGCGGGATCGAATCCCGGCCGCGGCGGCTGCATTTTCGATGGAGGCGAAAATGTTTCAGGCCCGTGTACCTAGGTTTAGGTGCACGTTAAAGAACCCCAGGTGGTCGAAATTTTCGGAGCCCTCCACTACGGCGTCCCTCGTAATCATATCGTGGTTTTGGGACGGTAAACCCAGATATTATTATTATGATATATTGGGTCTGTATGAAACGTATCAGGAACAATTTCTTTTCTGAAGTGACTGTACGCCGTAGCGCGCTCGCAACGCGCATGCGCAGTGATGGGAGATCTGACATTCAACAGGCGCCAATTGCGAGTCGCCTGCGAGCGTTCGTTTAGGCTACATCGTGTTTTTAGCGGACCTCCGTCGAGTGACTCGGTGAAAACTGATAAAGCATCGCATGATTGAACAGCAGTACTATTGAACATCAACTTTTGTGTTGGCCTGGCGATACCTGACTGCCCGACAATAAGAGACAACGATGATGCCCTAACCTCCTTACAACACCGTCTTGCACTAGACGACTATTTCCAATTCCCAAAAGTGAAATCCGCCCTCAAAGGACACCACCATAGTACCCTAACAGTCGCCGAAGACGCTTATACGCGTGCCCTTAATAGACCTTCTGAAACCCGCCTACTGGGATATTTTCGAGTCGTAGAAAGACCGTCGGCAAAAGCGTGTCGATGCCCAAGGGATGTATTTTGAAGGGTTTTGAGACATTGAAGCAATATCTTTAATAAAGCTATTTTCCTCAACTTTTCCCGATACTTTTTGTACAAACCCTGTAGTAATGATATTTGCGAGACTTCAATTTGCTGGCGTCGGCTGTTGAGGAGATCTCCGCGTTGTTTTCAATGCCGGATTTAATTATTAGGTGACATATCTTCTGACTTTTGTTTTCCCAATGTTAAGGATGCGACTAAAATATTTGCTTGCCTCTCGAGAAGGTAATTAGACTGCGCAATGATTCAGCAGAAGGGGATCAGAAGGCAGACTGAACTTGGAAGAAAACGGCAGACCCGACGTGGGTTGAGTTCGTCAGGGAAGTCAGCAGCACGACTAAGCGGGCACCGTGTTTACCAGGCGAGCAGCGCAACCACTGTTGACTTATCCTATTGATCGGCCCGGATGGCGCGAGCCGAAGGGTTCCGGAAAGTTTTTGTTTACGCTAGAATGGGGCAGCACAAGCAAACAGCAATTTTCGAAGAAAACATACGACTCGCCTTTGCGGATGGTAGACGGGTTTGGGAGCATGCTTCCCAAGCAACAACTACAAGTAGTCAAAACAAACAAGAAGTGACTGTTATCAATATTTATGTTTCTTGCACGTGTATGACAGTGGATATAGTAATAATGTTAGGCCAGCGAGAGATAAAAAAATTCGATTGCTTGCTTTGCAGCTTTTCGCGTTACATTCTTCATAGAAATTATCACTTCCAAATAAAGTTAGGTCACTTCAGCATTCTTCTTAGCCAGCTATGTATACATGTGGGTCTGGCAGCCTTACTAAACGAGTAAGTACTGGCAATTGGGCGAGTTGGTACGGATGCATGGATATGGGGTTGAAGTGGTCTTTTCAGTACCAAACAAATTAGGGGCAATATGCGAACGTGCGTGTAGCTAGACAGGCAGAGGCGAAAGAAGAAAAGAAAGATGGTTGTGGTGTCAAGCACGGGAATCAGGCAATCACTTGTGCCACTAATATGGCTGGCAGTCTGCCATTGTCCTGTGGCTCTGCTTATATGATGATGCCAGATGCCAGATGAGGACAACCTACGTTGTGATAGTTTATCGCACATTTCTCAGCACTGTGAGAAGTGTGGCTGCGCGCCTCAGTTTAACCTCACAAGCATTGTTTCAAGGCATCATGATAAACAGACTCGAAAAATAATCGAAGTATGGAACATTCAAATTAAAAAAAGACAGTCTTGTATGAGCTGTCCCTCAATTGCGCTACAGGATAAAAAAATCTTGTACCTGAATGAATAACTTGCTTTGGCTTTTGTTTGTTCTTTTTTGCTTTGTGTGTAGCAACATGTGTGCATATATCTGCTCTGTGCTATTGAATAAACTTTAGTTGTGAGTCGGCGCTTGTGTTCGTGTGATCATTCGTCTTTTCGGCTGCCTTGATGCGCCATTCTAAATCCATGTAAACGAGGACGGTTGATTGCAACCTATCTTTTTTCCGTCATCTGGATCAATTTCATGAGTTCCACAATGAAGTCGGTAAAAAGTGCTTGAAGAAGGCAAGCGTTTCTCCAAAGCCCCAAAGCTCCAAATATTAAGCCCAAAATGCGTTCACAGTTTGTTTTTTGGTTGTATTCGTTTCGAGCAGAGGACAAAAAATACTCTTGACGTTTTGTCCTGGAACGTGGCACGTCGAACGATCGTCGAACATGGTAGCGTCTCTAGCAAAGTGATCCTCCGCAGCAAAGCGCAGCACAGTGCAGTTAGATGACCGCTAGTTGGCCACTCAGGAAGCCGGCACAAATGTACACACCGCGTTTCAAGCCGTTTGAAGAGACACGCGGTGCGTGTAGCGTCTTCGAATTTTATGTGTACAATTGCACACGCGGCCGCTGATGGAGATATACACAATGGAATAAAGCAAACATGGCAATTGCCGTACTTAGACCACACTTTACGTTCGTGGAAAGACTGAGTGAAGCGGTTCCGTATTCATTTTGCTATTTCATTGTTCTTCAGCATAGGCTGACATCTAAGCAAAACAGCCGTGTTCCTTTTTCGTTGCTCTGGGAACGGGGCCGCCGCGATAAAAAATCGAGCCATTTAGAGGACCATGCGGTGGGTCTTGAGGATAAAAACCTTGCGCGGAGTAAGCGCCATGTGTTTTGGTTGAGTGAGCTAGCCAGTTAAAAGGGACTTGTCACAATGTGTGAGTTCTCTGAGAAGACAGAACGAGAGTGCTACCACTTGGGGAGGCGCGGGAGTGTCACTAACACCAAACTTCTTTTCATGAGTTGCTGCCATTCATTTTTACAAGCATAGGTCAATATTATACACGAGTAATTGTGCTGAATAAACACGCTGGGTGTGTACTAATAAGGCGTGAGAAAGCAGAAAGAGCAAGCTGCCAGCTCATCGACAGGCACAGGTCACGTTTTTCGCGAGCGCTGTATAACTGGACAGGCATGTGCAATCGCACCCCTGAGGGGGCGGCGATCGTACGGCCAAGCAGATGCATAGGCGCCCAGGGATCGCTTAACAATGGCGCAATCCTAGTGAATGGTTGTGGAACTTGCACTATGGCATCAAACGCACTTTTGTGTGGTTGAACAGCAGAGCAGCCACAAAGAATAGCTTCCTCTCTGTACAATTTTTCTTCCGTAAGAATCTGACGGTAGTGTGGTGCATCCCAGGTTGCTCTTTTTTTTCCTTTGCCAATGCGATCGGTAGAGGCTTCAGACAGAAGTATATCGTTTTCTTCTCATGGCAAACACAACAGTCTGTCAGGATATCTGCCCCGAGGGGCGGCAATGACGTCATCCATATGTTGAAGGGCGGCACACAAATGCCATGTGACCTGAACCAGGCTATCGAAAAAGGGCAGTTCTTTTTCTTTCTCAGCTACCGTTATCACAACTTAAAGAAGAATCTGAGCTCGAGATTTGTCAATATTACGCATTTTCTTATTCCGATACATTTCTGTACACGCATTGTCCGCAGACAAGGGCACAATCTCATAAATAAATGCCCTGTCATTTTCGTAACAAGTTGCGCTCTCACGGTGAAGTAGCCGATCTCCCCCTCGAACACCACGCTCTTTTTTGCTCTTCCAAAAGCAAAATATGTGGAAACGATGGAAAGACCAGTGTTAGATGCCATCAATTCGCAGAAATTACAAATATTTTGTTGTAGGTTCTTTCTCATCGTTCTCTCATGAAAGGGGCAATTCTCGCTACGACATGCTCAAATATTATACAGAGCACACACTAGCTTCTTTCACTTCATAAAGTATACGGTATTGCGAATATCGCGTCTCTAATGAAAGACCGTTGTATGAAGAGCAGAGTGAAGAACTTTGAATTTCGCGATAGCTACTCAAGCTTGCTTTTCAAGAGAAATTTTGTCGTCTCGTCTGTTGTATATAGCGGTGAGAGTGAAGTCAAAATAGAATAGGAGAGGTCACGGTGAAAAATAGGCCAGTTTAGCCTGCACGCAATTTCCGACAGGTCGGACGAATACTTTAGGCAATGTTCAGAACGTCCGCAACAAACGGCGACCCGCGTTTTCAAAAATGAATCAGTAAAGCTGCTAGAATTACGTGCTTGAAATTTTATACTTGAAACTTACTGTTTTCGTGGATATGCGAAATAACTACAAATTTATTCTCTTTGTTTTTTTTTTTATTATGTCGACAATGCACTCCATACGTTGAGGTGAACCTGTGTGCTATGTTAACAGGAGGCGTCCCTGCTGGGTGATTCTTCTCATAATATTCACAATAAGGTTGCAACGTAGGAGAGCACATATCAAAGCATAATAAAGCTGCCTGCGCACAGTTTGTCGCTTGTCAAGAAAAAAGAAAAATATAAGGGTGCCACCACCTTGGCCCTGTGGTTGCGGTGCTCGGCCGCTAACGCGAAAGTAGTGGGTTCGATCACGGCCGCGGTGGTCGCATTTCGAGGGAGGCGAAATGCTAAGTGCCCGTGACCCGTAAGATTTAGCCGCACGCTGAAGAATCCCAGGTAGTCAATATTACCCTGAGCTCTCCAGCACGACGGCTCTCATAGTGCGAGTCGCTTTGGGACGTTAAAAAACGCAAACTAGAAACCAACTAAAAAAAAACGACGAGTTATTACTACGGTCGCCACTTTTCCTCCCTTCCTAGCTGCTCCACGAATGACCCATTATGCTTCAATCCGCTGTAGAATCAAATGCTAAACATTACCTTATGATTCACGTTGTATTGACGTTAAAATTTAAAACTAAATAAACTGAGACTTAAAAGCTACAAGCTTGAACCAAGGCGTCAGTAGGAGACCTAATGTGTTTAGCATGCATATTATAAATGTAGACTCGTGAAACCAAAAGAGTTTGAAGCATGTCCTTAAATCCGTGGATTCTCATGCCCTTCAAATTTAGCATTGAACTTTCTGCGCCGCTATATTTCCGTGATCATGGTCAGCTGACATAAGTAAACAAATGATGTAGAACAAGAACAGCAACAGGTTACTTGTTCAAATTTCACGAAGGCAAGTAATGAATGCAAAAGTGCCTAATTTTTAAACTTTTCTCGTATTCATACACAATGAAAAAAAAAAAACGCTCATGTTCAGAGAGTTGAGATTCCAGAGCCCGCCCACGTCGCGAATGCTGTGTGAAAAGTTCTCACTGCGAGTTTAAGATTCTTGGGCTTGCTTAGTCGTATGAAAGTTCGCGGCCACCTATGCATATTGGACAGAGCTAAAGCTTCCATTTTTTGTTTTGTCTGAGGCAATTGGAATGCTAAAAGAATATGGTATGTTTTTATACTACGTCAATATTTTCTTTCTTAGCGGGTAAGAAATTGCGGCAGTTTGAGAAAAGAAAAAGGCAGATACCGATAGGTTCCTGGTCCCGTATTTTTCACTCTGAGACTAAGGAAGGTGAGCCCAAGAATAACTAATACTAATTTCTGAGGTAATAATATTTTCCAGAAATTTCGACTACCTAGGGTGCGTGAAACTAAATCTAAGTACGTGGGTCTCTAGCATTTCTCCTCTACTGAAATGCAACCGCCGCGGTCGGCGTCGTACATCTGTCCTTCGGCTGAGCAGTCGAGCACCGTAACCACTGCACCATTGTGGCGGACAGCCCAATTATTTCCATGTATCTTGAAAAACTTGAAGACATTAAGAAATTAATTTTAAGCAATGGCCTTTCAAGGTCTTTTTGTTAAGCTGCCATTCGGGAGAGGCCAGTGAGGTAAAAAGAAAGGCCATGATTTTTCAATGAGAAACGCTCAATGCAACGACGATAGACACAACAGTGGAGGCAAGTATGTCTATTCATGTCGTTATCAATGTAGAATCTTCCTAAAATTAAAGGTGCACAAATATAATTGTCAGTGCAGTTGAAAAACTAGAACTTTTGTACTTTTAGACTAGCACCTAGATACAATAATAATCTGTAGGGTTTACCTTATCAAAACAACGACATGGTTATGAGGGCAGCCATAGTGGAGGGCTCCGGAAATTTCGGCCACCTCGTGTTATTTAACATGTGCTGACATCATACAGGAAACGGGCCTTACGCATTTCTTCTCCGTCGACGTGCAACCGTCGTGGAGGGGTTCGAACCCACGACCTTGGGATTCAGCAGCCGAGCACCGCAACCATGTGCACTGCACCACCGCGGCGGACACACGTGTCGAAGGAAAAACGCTCTACAAACCAAAGGTCTCATGGTAAAGAACAAATTAGTGCCTGAAAGATAAATTTAACGTGCCTATAGTAAAATAAAAGACTCGCAACCATTATGTTTTGAGTACAGCCAGAGAACGATATAAAAATCACAGTTCCACCGCAAAGACGAAGCAAAGAGCGCTAAAGCTACAATGCTTAGATTTAGGCGGACGTTGAAGAAACCCAAGTAATCGAAATTTCCCGAGCTCTCAACTACAGCGTCTTTCATATTCATATCGTGGATTTGGCACTTAAAACCCCAACGTATAAGTAATTATTCTTCTCTTTTCTTACACTCTTTATTTTCTCATTTTTTACATCAGTGTCTTTGTTTCTTAGTGTTTACTTCCTTATGTTTCGCTTCGTTATTTTCCTAGCTTTTTTGTTACATTTTGACGAAAATTGGCCACCGTATACAATTATATCCGGCCATACATTGTGGGTGTAAGTGATCAAGGAAGATAACTTTACCAGGAGAACGAGAATAATTTAGCGCAATGTATACGGAAACACGTAGGAAGCCAGATGAAAGAAAAATAAATAAGGGTTGTCCTCTTTCGACAGGTTTTTTTTTTCTTGGCTTTTTCGCAACACTTTTTGTATCTTCTTGGTGCGTTTACATCGCTCCTTTCACGACAGTTGCGTTTTTATACTGGTTCAATATTTGCCCTCAAGGCGCGGAAGTGGCGCTCTTGCAGGTGACAATGACAGATGAAGGCGATCATGAGTGCGCCTCGACCTTGCGTCTTCCCGTATCGTCGGTAAATGGACAGCGAATCCCGACGCTGCAGCCTTCTGCAGTATATAACCGCCTTACTCAACAAAGAAGACACCCATTCTATACGAGTTCCTGCCTTGCGTAGGTCGTCATCTAAAGCGGCGTCCTCGGGAGTTTGAATCGTGTCAGCTACTTCGAAAAGGTCGTTTGTCTTCTCGCTACTCTCTTACTCTCGTGGTCTCTAAGGAAATATGTGCTATTGACTCTCCGTCCGTCATATTTCTTTGCTTGTACCCACTCGTCGTTATGACGAACGTTGTCCTTATGCGTCGTTCTATTATTTTACTTCATGGTATTAGGATCTAACGTTTCCTTCACACCAACGTGCTGGTGATATATGATTGTGTCGCTGCATCGAACTGTTTCTGGTAGATTTCTGTATACCCTTAATTTTGCATTGTTTACGTATGTTCGGGACAGGTTCAAAGTGGACGGAAGCTAAGGAAAGTGAAACAGCGCTTACTGCTGCCCCTGCTTTCCCTATGATGTTTTGTTGAATATCCGATGAGCTGACATTGTTTACGCGTTCTTCGAATTAGTATGAATAAGCCAGGGCTCCAGACGTTCTTTCACTCAAATTAACTCCACGCATTGCCTTAATTTGCATACAAACGCACTTTCATAGTACGTCAGTCTACCAGTACGGGGAAGCTCGCAGAGCAATCACGATAAATGCTTGAGCTTTGAAAATTACTTTAACTTCTTCAACCATGAATTTCATACCTTTTTTAAACTTTTCTACCTTTATAAGGTTTACAGAAGCGAAACAACGTTTTGCTAAAAATCTGTAGGTATTACTGATATTTATCGGCATATCGCCTAAGAACTAACATACATGAAAAGCTAGCATTCTTTCAGAAAAACAGGAAGGATGAATCCTTGACGGGGTTATTTCCTTCAGTTTATTCATAACTAGCTTATTTTAATAGGTGCTGTTATTTGTAATATCTCCGCTAGTTTAGGCGCAGCAATGTTCCGTCACACTACCGGTTTATGGCATATTCATACGTCGGGAAGTTAGGCTGAGCTATTTGATGTGATGCCAGAGTGCGAACGGAAACAGAAAAAAAAAAGCGAGCAAAGTACTTTGTTTCTCTTTTCAGTACTGGCCGTATTGTTTCCGTGCGTTTTTTTCAGATGACTTATAATCATAATTTCAGCTTAGCACTTTGTTATATAACTGTGTCATTTCGAGAAGAATACGTGGCCTCGGTGGAAGCACGAAATTTTTTCCTCCCACTTTCATTTTCCCAGTTCATTTTCTTTTAATATCTTAAATTACTTCTACCGGGAACACATGGAATTTAATTCGGCACTGATAACAATGGTTCAAATGACCGTAACCGCATGAGGTAACAATGCACACTGGACGCGCTTACATGCACGAATACACAGGTGCCGTCTGTCCGATTGCACTACGTGTCACCATGGCAGGTTACCACTAGGAAATCGTCAGTAGAAAAGTGAAGGAAATCACACGAAATTTACGTACACTCGCATCACTTGGAACTGCTGTTGCATGTATACTAGACCATGTGGCGGACACAAATGGCGCCGCCTGATGTTGACTCATATGTGGCTTAGAATTAACTGATAATTTCTACACGCACCTGCAAGGTGTCTTTAAAAAGTCAGTATGCGGAACTCAATGTTTCCTTTTCGCAGAACAAAAAAAGCGTGTGTGCCACTTTTTCAGGAAGGCTTCTTCACCGTGAATTATATGTTCTCACAGATGCCGAACCATGTTTAGTCGGGTTTTTTGGAACGCTAGATATGCGGCTCGCTGAGGTTGACGACGGGCTTCGGCTAAACAGCGCCGACGCCACAGCACGAACATCGTCACAGAAAACACGAGCGGTGCAAAGAGACCCCTCCCGCACCGCCCACTGGGAGAAAAACACGAACCCCGAATTCACGCCACACGACGTGCTACACACCTGTGGCCGCCACACATTCAAATGTTTCAAAATGACAGAGCGCTGGGCAAGTTGGTACTTCATTACTACGAAAAACTGGGCAAAATAAACAGGCGTGCGTCTGTCTTCCCTGTCCCTGTTTATCAAACACCGTGTGGCGAATCGTTTCACTGGGCACAGAGGGGACAGCGATCGTTGGGAACCACCCCCTACTGGTACAATCCGTGGCGAGTGGGCAGTGCGTCCAACCGCCGCAGTGCGTCCAACCACTCAAGTTCCATCACCTCTTCTGGCGTATGATTGTAGTGCCACTTTTTCCCCTTTCTACGCCTCCATCGCTGTTTCCTCCTCGTCAGTGATGGTGCGACCGACCAGAATTTCGCTAATTCAAGCAGGCGAACACTTTGCGAAGTCCTCCTCTACGGCGTTGCTGTCTACTGATCGCTTGAGGCCCACTACTGCTTTATAAAAAGCATGCGGGTGTTCAGCTTGTGGTCTCGAGTATCTAATGTGAATGCAGTGCGTAGAGTTCAGCACAAATACAGTAACAGGGTATGACCAGGATATTCTTTGTCCTGGAACAATTTATACACTGTTTTCGCTGCTAGCACCTTCGTGAATGTCGAGTCGTCAGATAGACTGAGCCCTCCACAACATTTCGGAAGCTTCCAAAGCTTTCGTTTAATTTTCGATCTCTTGCGATCCCCGATGAATACCCCGAGCAGGCTTGCAAACAGGCGTGGTACAGTAGAAATAGTCGAGGTACATAGAAAACATATGCGCATGATTCAGTTTTCACTGCCGTAACCTTGCGGCAAGCGACTGATTGAAATGAACAGAATATGCGAAAACATCGTTGGCTCTCTGCAAGGCGTCCTTCAAATTCCTGTTTGCAACCTCTCCATCTTGAAAGCAGACGCCGAGGACTTTTACTGCATTCATATATTCAATGCCACAAGGCAAAGAGCCACAGAAGCCGCCAAAGCGAAGAGCTTTGCCTTTTCCCGCGTTTAGGCAAGACCCTGATAACAAGGCGTACTCCTGAAACAGCTCCATAAATACGCGAAAGCTGATTGTGTTTCGCACGAACACCGAGATGTCATCCGCATAAGCGGTGATGCTAACTGTTCCCAGTACTGCCATGGGAAGCCTTGAATATTGTCACGTTGCCACTTTCCTACTGAGGGGAGCCAGGGAAAGAACAAAAGGCACCGGTGCGACGGGGAATCCTTGGCGAACGCCTATCTCGACCCTAAAATTTCGTGCTTCCATGCCGTACGTGAGAATCCCGCTGCTCAAGTCGCTGTACAGCAGCTCTATGCAGCGGACGTATGGCTCTGGGAGACCCAAGATTCTCAAAATACTGTATAGGTAGTCGCGTTCTCCTCTATCGAATGCTTTTGCCTGATCCAACGATACGAAGGCGCCAGTGACTTTCCTATCGTTAGCTTGGTGGAACAAATCCCTGACAAGGTTAAGGTACTGAAATACCGATCCGCCGGACACCGCGCATGTTTGCATGGGAGAACAAATGTCGGAAAAGAGGGGCATTAGCCGGAGACCAAGAATCGTAACGACCAGCATGTAGTCCGTGTTAAGAAGGGCTGCCGCCACCGCCGGTGTTAGTACCCGCTATGGCGCGAAATAAAAAAAAACGGAATAAGAAAAATATCCAGGATTGAACGGGGTTTGAAACTGGGCCCTCTGCGTGGAGCCCGGTATTCCACCATATACAGGCTTCATGTCGGGAAGGAACCATATCAACATATGTAATAAAGCGTGGTAAAAGAGTAAAATAACAACCATGCGTCACACGACGAGAATTCTGTAACCAGACGTCACACAATATGAATTGAGCAACGAGTGGGTTGTTGAATGCTTCCAGCCTATAACATAATTCGTCATCGACATCAGGCACAACATCAACAAGAGAGAGAGAAATAGATGAAAAGGAAACATCAACAAAATGTACATAATGCCTATAGGTCTTTAGGGGGTACCACATTTCTCCGCAGAATGACGGAAAATGGCATAGTGGCTGCTTCCTTACTTCACAAAAATTACGATGATTTATAGCGTAGTGGCTTCCTCGCAACCCCCACTTATATTGGTTGCCAAGGAAGCCCATGAGGCCCCCATGAGTCATTTGCTTAGGGTCTCCATAAAATTATTTCCTCCTCTCTTTCTCATTTTAACGTATCTTATATAGCGTGGTGCGAGAGTGAAATAGTGACTGAGCGTCACACAATACGAATTACGTAACTAGTGGGTCCTTTAAAGCTTCCATCCCATCAGAAACGGCTCAGCCATAATTTTTCATCGTCATCAGCCATCGCATGAACAAAGTGCATATAATGCCTTACAGATGTGTAGATCCGCACGCACACATTTCTAGTTCTGCCCACAGAATCTGGACGAACACATCATTCCCTCACACGTAGCTGTTCATCACAAGTGCTTATCAAGTCCAGTGTCCACTAAGAAGTCTTTTAGGGAGATGTTTGCCTTTTGTGAAGGAGTTTTTCAGGCCACGGACCAAATAATTTCTGTAATGTGAGGGGGCGTCTGTCCAAACTTGCTAGTTTCTCCTCAGAGTTTTCTCGTTCGCTTGCGTACTCTATGCGTTCTAAAATAAAATGCCCGACATTCCCATTTTAGATGCGAAGTATCTTAAGGTCGAGCTCAATCCGCGGTGGTGGTGGTGGTGGTGTGCGGCGTGACCACCCTTTCTGCGCATGCGCATACCCTCTCCACACACCTCCTCTCCACTCACCCTCTCCCCTTCCCCTCTCCCCCTTCCCCTATCCCCTTCCCTCTCCTCCTTCCCCTCCCCGCCTTCCCTCTCCACTTTCCCTCTCCACATTCCCTCTCCACATACCCTCTCCACTTTCCCTCTCCCCTCCCCCTCTCCCATACCACTTTCCACTCTTCCTCTGAAACGCGGGCTAGACATGCCGAAATTCTCTCCTGCGCAACGCCGCGATGAGCTCGAGCGCATGCGCGTCCCCTCCCCTTCTCTCTCCTCTCCTAAGCTGCCCCCCTCTCGCCCGCCTGTCGACCGCGTTCCCCGCTCGCCCTGTGAGAATAACGGCCAGGCTAGATGGAAGATACGACGCGCGTAGCGTCCCTCTTCGCGTTCCACGACGCGAGGTCGGTAGCATGCCCAACGAACGCCAACGGAACGCGATCGTGCAAGTGCTCCGGCTTCGCATCGCCTCATGGTCCCCTTTAGCGGGAGATGGTGTAATTTTCATTACCATAGTAGCATTCCGGTCAGCGGGATCGGTATATCTTGTGCAGCAATCTGTTTGTGCGCTCCACTTCCAGTCGAAGTCTGTGAAGTAACGTCTCTATATGCCGTGGAAGATCTGTTGCTATCGAGAATTTCATGTGGGTCGACTTCATAATGTAATGATTGCTCCGTAGAAGAGTGGTTAGCTCTTTGCATTATAATATTTGGAATATCCGCCCCAGACATAGGGATTGCGCCGTCCCGTCCTTCATGCAAGGCTTTTTTCGGTGAGTCTGTCTGCCTCCTTATTGCCCTGTATTCCTATGTGGCTGGGTATCCATTGAATTACGATGTTGTGAGCCTGCGCTGAGGCATATTCTACAGTTACTGCAATACATTGGGTTATTTCGTCATTTTTCGAAGCTGATCTTGCATTTTTATTGATCGGAAGAGCGGGTTTGCTATCATTACATACTATCCAGTGTCGTGTCCCAGAACTACTATCAAGTGCAATGCATCTTATATGGCTCCGTCGAAATTATATTTAAATGAATTACATCGAAATTAGAGATGAGGACTTAACCACTCTTTTACAAACGTCGACGGCATTACGAATACTGTCAGTTTTTAATGAGCAGTTGTTATCAATTAAAGGTTTATGCGGGCATATGTCCGCTATATCTGTTCATGCTTGCTTCTCTTATGCGCCATTTTTCTAAAGAGACGCTTTGGTTTGTTTCATTTTAGCACAGCTACTGTTGCAAACATGCTCCAGGTAAAAATAGGCCCTTTGTTAATTCCTCTGTTCATCTTGTCACATGCGTTGACAGCGCTCGCTACTTAGCTGAAATCATCAGGGAGACAGGTGTCTTCTCTGCCACGTGAAACGAACGAAAAGTGGCAAAACGTGACAGTTCAGCGAAAAGACAAACAATGAAATTACAGGAATGGTGTTAATGGGACAAAGCACTCGTGCATAGCAAGTCACAGTGCATTGGATGCCCGCTTAGTGTTGACACGATCCAAAGAGCTCCCCAACCGTGCTGTTGACACGAGATGTGTGTTTTTTTTTTTTTTGCCAAGTCTTTTTCCAACAATGACGGCGACAGTCAGGTCGTGTCAACGCAATTAGGGGAGTCTTAATTTCCGGTTAAGTAATGAGAAAAAAAAAACGATTAGTGAGCAGCGCTACCGTGTTTTCTCTTCCTGGCACAAGCGCCCCTTTCATTTCCGATCAGCAAGCTCCCTGCTTACCTTTCAACAAACGCATTTTTCGCTCCGTTCTCTGCAGCCACGTCTTTTCTTGCACTTTTCGACAATCGTATTACCCGCCCTTCTATTTTCGTGTCAGCATTATGTGCAAATACCTCCATTAGGATTTTCTGGTTTTACCTTGAAGCATATTTTCGTCTTCGCAAATATAATTCCGAATGCTGTCATTCCTTTAGTCCTCAATTTTTTCGGCTTTTCATGCTCCAATATAGCACATTTATTGTGCTCTGGAAAAAAAAAACGGTGAAACTTGCACTATGCCGCGCAAGACTTGAAACAGCGAAACTGGACAATTGTGATGACTAATCTGGTTGCTTACAGGTTTTTTTGTACGCCTTAGCTAGGTGATGCAGGTTCTAGGTTGCTTCTATAGGTTGGTGCTAGGCTTTAGCTAGGTGATTCTAGGTTGCTTCTACCTTGATTCTCAGCGCAGAGAGGTTCGACTTAAACCACAGAAAGTCACAGACACGACAAGCATGGCCAAACTCTAGAGACATAAACTTGCGCTGAAACCAAGTGCTCGCACCCTCATAGATCTAATAATAATTGCTGGGGCTTAACGTCCCAAAACCGCGCTTTGATTATGAGAAGATAATTAGTGGAGGGCTCCAGAAATTTCGACTAGCTAGTGTTTTTTAACCTGCACCTAAATATAAGTACACGGCTCTCACCCCTCATAGATCTACGGGCACGTCATCGTTGCCGTAGGCCTTCACGCTTCGGTGTCTTCTCGCAGCCGCCATTGCCTTTGCCGTTCCCCAGAATTCTCTCATTTTACGCACTCGGGGTCTTCGGCTCGCCGCCGTCGCTTCGCAGCCATTTCTTGGCTAACTGTTACCTGCTGCCATTTCTAAGCTAACTGGTACCTCCTTCTTTTTTAGTGGACCAGTGATGAGTAGTGCGATTTACCCAATTTCTGTGGCAAATGCCCGTTTATGATGAGAGTTATCTTGATCGACTCACGAGGAACGACTTGCTAAACAGCTTTCCTGGTAAAAATACATAGCCCCGGCAAAACTTCCCTTAATGTGCGTATGAGGAAAAATATTTATTTACAATCACAAGAAAAAACACTCCATATCTGGCTGCAATAGTGCCTGATATTCAGGTCCAATTTGGAAAGAGAGCATGTGCTTTAGTAAATAGGTATAACACAGCTGAACACATGAAATATAGTGAAATAGTCAAGCGCTTATTTCATATATATCTGCTGAAACACCTTGGGCTGTTTTCTCAGCGTCAAACGGCGAATGAGTTACAGCTTCAAAACTTAATTAGAGCGCAACCACACGACACATTCACACACCCACACACCCACATCCCAGACAACAAGCGCTGTGCGTGGTTGATGTCTGGGATGTGGGTGTGTGGGTGTGTGAATGTGTCGTGTGGTTGCGCTCTAATTAACTTTTGAAAATGATCTACCAACTAGCCCAACAACAAGTTCTTTTAGAGTTACAGCTGTCATGCATTTCTCCTGAAACAGATGTGACGACTGGCCCGTGCACGACAGCCGAGATTGCACCTCTCGCTTTCGCTGTACTAAGTGCTAGGCTGCAACGAGAATTACTTAGGAATCTGACAGAGTGAAGTGGGCGCTTAACACCAGAGCTAATGGTGGTAAGATTCTCGCCGAACGCGCCATCTCTACGAGGTTCTAGAAACGGGGTACTTAAACACCGCGACACTCTGTAACACCGCGTACACGCTCATATTCAGTCTAATGCCTCATTTTTTACGCGTGTTATCGTTGCGCACTGTTTATTGTTTTATGCGTGTTGTATCTGAAACTACCTCTAACGTTTTCATTGTACCTCACGCCCCACTGAAGATTAGGAGCGTTCGTTGCATTCCGACACCTAGTTAAAGACCTCCAGACTATTAGAGACGATCGGCACATTCTATGTCAACTTATGAGGTGATATGTGGCTGCAGTTCAAATTTATTTGGACGCAGGTTTGAGTTACTCTGACACTAATGAGGATTCCTGTGATCACCACCACACAGTGCTAGAGCTCATATGCAACGAAATGCACAAGTTGGCTATTACTTTAAACTGGCACTGTTCTCTAGAAATATGTAACATAATCTTGAGCTCATTCACGTTGGACGCAGCAAAATTTCTTTATCCTCTAGAGCAGATCGACCCACTTCTATATCTTTGTTATAATGCAAAATGTATTAAAATACATGCATTTCAAAAATTATTTCATTTCAATTGAAAAACGAATGAAGAACTGCAAAAAAAAAACATGTCGTTATCATTTATTCAAACTGTCACTTAAATCTATTATTTTGGATAGTCGAAACAGTTAACAAAAGTTCAAGGATGTCATCTAAATTTTCAGTGGAGCATAAAAAAAAAACTGCGGAAGTTTGCACTAAGTCGCGCAAAGCTTGGCACCCATTTCTCTATTTCTCCAAAAGGGGCGAAGCACCTTAGGGTCTCGACGTGTCGGCGTGCACCGTCGTCTGCTGTGAGGACGCTCCATTTGCTTGAGCTCAATAGAGCGCGCCGCCGCGTCACGCTCTCCGTGTGGCGAGAGAGAGCGAACTGCGCGCGTTGACTATGGAAACGCTCTTTCTGCGATGAACGCTGAACTACCAGCTCGCAAGGAACGAGAACGCGCCCTCGCCTGCGAGAGACAACGCCGAGGCACGCAGCGTCTGCTAGCGATTTTCTAGACTGAAAAACCGACTGCTCGCACTGCACAACCGTTCACCGGCCACCCCTTATATATAGGCACGGCGTCTTGATCAGCAATGTAGTGCCGGTGGGAGATTTCTCTTGTGTGCAGTTGAACAATAAAACTTCGCAACCTGCACGTTAAATAAATCGGACTTCGGGTCTCTGTGTCTGATGTTTCTTCTGTCTCTCATTGCCCATTAGCAGTGATTTTTCTGTGGGACACACCAGCGCACACTGCATGCTTCGCCCCTCCACAGGTTTCATGTTAGTGGAGCTGAAACGCCCTTCCCTACATGCTCCGCCCCTCGCGAGTTTTTGTGTATACAATACAAAACAATTTACAATGACTAATTTGAAAATAGTCGTATCCGGTTAAATACACTGCCTCGCGAGGTTTCATTGTTCTCTTCACGGTGGTCTCGTTAGAACTAGTCCTTCACTTTAAAAGAACACAGTGGCACATTTTCTTTTGAAAACATTGGACATTAAGATCAACTTCGTATACAAAAAGAAATCAACGCGTGTTGCATCCTTCCTTTACTATCATAAATACTTGGGCAGGAAAATAATAGACGGCTATATATACCTTATCTTTAGTGTGAGTTCAAAGGCGTCCAGTATTATAAGGGGGTAGCAAAGATGAGACCATCTGTATTAATTAGTCAGCCTGTTTACAACTAAATCAAGCTCACATATCTGAATCCTTGTGTAAGCGTTTTGACTACTGCTTTTGGTTCGGTTGACACTGACGCATCACATTTCATCTCGGCTCAAAGGCACTTCAGTGTTCATGAAAAGACCCTCTGAAACCGTTACCATCACTCCCGTATTTCTAACATAATGCAGCCTTTTTATACTAAGGTTCTTAGGGCGTTTTTATACTGAATTTAAAGTGTTTGAACGAAACATTACATAGCGGGCCTTCAGGAAATAAAACACCAGGCAGCGAAAATGAGAAACATCAGAAAACATTTTGCGGAGCTATATGGGTGATGAAAGCACCAGCTGAAACTTTCTTCTGCCATTGGGTCTATTTTTCATGTCGCGGTCTTCGCCATAACGCTTTCTTCCAAATGATGCTTCATACCGCCGTCACACACAAGTTGGCCTTTTCCTGTGTAGCAAACGGCACAGAAGCGACGACGTGACATTTGTCTCGGCCGTATACGTGACTATTGACCAATGGCAACACATCACGGGATAGAATGTTTTGCAGTGCACTCCGAAGGTCTCGACGCATCAGCATCGTGTGATAGGAGAACGGATGTGGGGGCTGCGAGAGCGCCAGCGGAATCGAAAATCCGTCCTCTTTTGCGTTATTCGATAAATTTCTTTCGCGATAAAGTTCTTTTGTGCTTCCTCAACGTTTCTGCCAATACCAAAAGAGTTTGTTCTTCCTTTTTCTCGTAATGTCTGCGACGTTCTTCTCTCTTCTCTTGATTCGGCTGTTAGTGCTCGGTGGTGTGAACCGTTTCTCCACGCCTTACTTACTAGCGATATGTTCAGCCATTACCCTCGTGCTGTCTCCTCTGGCCCTACAGCGTTGCTTCTAGGAACGCGTGACAGTGTGATGCCGGGTGATAAATTGTGTGCAACTGACAAAGCAGGGTATTTTCTGTTCCGTTAGATCCCCTTATCTCGAACGCTAGATCACGTCACCAGGTGTATCCCATGAATGCGTTGCTTCATCATCTTTACCCTCTTGATGCCTTTGTCAAACGGTTTTCGGGCATAAAATCAGACGCGAATGTATTTCGCAAGAAACACGATAACGGACTCGTTCAGAGGCTCATTGGACAGGTCAAGAACACAGTGGGCACTGGTGCTGTGCTGAAAACATCATTTTCCATGTTAAGGACATTAATTTTTTACGTTTCATGTTTCCATTGTACGAAATATTTCTAACAACAAACACTTCAAACCAGGCATGTTGTCTGTCACATCATACATCCTGTCAACCCACGTTCCTCAGGCAGCAACGCCTGCGTATTGAAAGAATTGATGTTTGGCCGTAAAGAGCGCGAATTCACATTTCCATTAAGCTCTTCGTAATTCAGAGTCGAATGTAATCTCTAGGCGAAAACGATAGCCTGTGCCGAGGCCGGGATGCATTCCTTTCACATATTCCAGCTATATCAAACTTTAAGTTGCATAGTTGCACGTATCAGCTTAACAATGCATCTGTACCCGCCGTGGTAGCCTAGCAGGTAAGGTGTCGCGCTGCTGAGCACGAGGACATGGATTCCATTCCCGGGCACAGCGGCTGCCTCTCCATAGAGGCGAAATGCAACGCTCGTGTACGTTCTCTCTGTAGAGCTGGGCGGCCTTCTTTGTTTCTCTTTCGTTTTCTGTTTCTTTCTCCCTCTCTTTCTATTTTTTCTCTGTTTTTCTGTCGTTCCTGTTTCTGTTTATTGCGATTTCTTTCTCTTTTCTTTCTATTTCTTTCTTTCTCGTTTTATCTTTTTTATTCTTTTCTTCCTATTTTTGTCTCACTCTCTCGCTATTTCTCGCTTGCTTCCTCTTTTTTTCCATATTTCTTCACTCTCTTTGTTTATTTCATTCTCTTTCTTTCTCTTTTTCTTTCTTTGTTTCTGCGTTTATTTCTCTCTATTTGCCTCTTGCGCTAGGTTTTACTCTTTCCCCTAAACTTTTCCCTCTTCGTCACCCTCACATCTCTCCTCCTAACCCTCACTTCCCATTTCTAACATTGCTATACGATACTATGTAAGGCTATGCTAATTTATGTCAGCGTGTCTAAATAGCCAAGTGGTTAGGGCGCTCACCTTCGGATCATGGGTACACGGGTTTGAATCCCGCCGCCTCATGAGGAATTTTTTTTCGCCAAGATTTTCTCCTTCTGTATATCTTCCTTTCTCTCTCTCTCTCTCTCTTTTTTTTTTGTCTATTCCTTTCTTCGCCCTCCTCCTTGCCCTCACATCTCTCCTTCGCTGTGTGCTTCCCCAGTGCTATACGCCGGACAAATCAGCGCGCGTGTTCTGGGAGCGATGCAGAAGAGGACGAAGAGAGCGAGTACGGCTTCATGATGATGATTATTTCGGGTCAAGGCATTTTACACCGAGCTAGAACAGCTTCGCTATTAAAATGCTTTCTCATGAATCTGCAGCGTCTCGATAACTTGCGCAGTGATCACTGATCTACATGCGAAAGAAGAAAGAAGATGCTCGAAATGCATGCTGCTTAAAAACAGAGTCTGGCATGAGGTGCGACCATTCATAATGCACGATTTCTGTTTTCTCGTGAAGGAAAGAAGACAGGCGCAAACAGCGCAGCAGGCCGAGTGTGAGGTCTACAGAAAGCCCTGTGCGTCATATCTAAGATTCAATTAAGAGTGCCGTGAATGCCGTTACGACATTTGCTTGACGCGAATAAACGCATTATGACCTTTCTAGAAGGCGACTTTGTTCGACGTGTCGGGTTCGGCAATTTCTCGCAAATGAACCTTCGTGACTTTTTCAGCGAAACACCCACGAGTTATTCCTTTTTGTTTTTCATCTTGCATCTTGCAGCAAATAAGGAATTCGCCAGCCGCCGCATTTGCCTTGCGCCATCGAACGGTGCGCGGAAGAGAACAAGTGTCACAAAGAAACAATGGAAGTTTTCTATGCGCGTTAAATTGATGATGCTGTTTAAATTTAATTTCAGAGATGAGAACAAGAACGGAGATATTTTTGTATGATGCTTTATGTTTAAGTGCTAGAGTGACTATCGCCTTGAAGGAGTAATTGCGGCTGTCTTATGTAGCACTGTTAAAGAAACAATGTTTTCTATATAAACCTGTGACTTCAGGCGTAATGAGCTAAATACAGCGTAGTGCGCGTGGCTTAGTTACTAGAAGAGCAAGTTATCGCAGCGTGAATTTGTGTTTAAAAAAAAAGGGCAAGTGATCCATAATACTACCAAGGAGGTTATTGGATGCAACGTGCTCTACTGCGGGGAAATAGTGAGCTTCCCTGAATTGTGAAGCGATCACCTCTAAATATATCCTTAGAAAAAATGTAGACGATTTCCAGTACTTTGCAATGTACCATGTAAGCATATTCACCATGTGTCCTGTCTCAGCAGAAATGCACAATTCTCCAATAGCGCAAGCACATGATTGTTTTTTTTATAAAGTACCTTTGCACACACTCAACGGCTTTGAAAAGTATAGCTTTAGTTTTCAGCTCGGTTCGATGGTCAGATGCAGAAAATATTACTGTTTGAATATCTTTCCTACTTCTGCAGTCATCTTTTATTACTTATACAACGAATATGCATTTCTTATTATTCTTGAATAGTGAAGTTTAGACAATTTCTTTAGACTGTTGTACTGAAAACAGTGCACACGACGTATTCTTTCCTAATACGTATGCCTTGACTGCCTCATTCCTTTGTATTGACTTGAGAAATTCTTGCACGAAGGTTGTGGATTTTGTGCTGTTAAAAATTAAGCAGGACGCAACAGAATAATTAGGAATCTTTAAAAGAAAACATCAGCCATGACTTCATGTGTTATTCAGCATTACAAAAGGTGAGATTAGGCATAGAAAAGCCAGAAAAATAAGTTCAACAAGTTTTATTCAGCCTAAGCTTTCTGACGAAAATATACCGAAAGGAAAAACAAAAATGACCAACAAAATTAAAAAAAAAAGCATTGGCCCTAGTAAACGGAACATGTGGTTTTACGTGATTGACTTCCCATAGTTACATCAATGTGACAAGTCAGCTAGCAGAAGTCATGGCCCAAACTGAAGAAAAGAAAAACATACGAAATTTGCGCCGAAACAAACTTTACATCACTATAATGCAGTGTATGAATGGTGATGCCTCCCTTTAATAATCAAGCCCTTTTAGTCGACCAGCAAATAACATTTATTTTCCATGTATTAGAAACAGAATTCCATTAACGGATACTGAGCGTTGTCGCGAATAATTTTAAATAACTTAAAGTAAGGCAGATGCGTATTACAACGTCTATTTAAAGCGGCATGGTGTTCGACGCGCTTCAGTAAGAACGCATCAAATACTGTAACTGCATGCGCAAAATGCGAACGTTCAGTAAATAAATATATATCTCTCAATACGAATGTCGCTTGTCACAACAGCAAGTTTAGTGTAATGCCACCCCCCCCCCTCCCGTTTTATAATGTGTAAATGCACGCTGCGAAAACTTTTCGCCGAAGACTATCAAGCAATCAAAGGCTGCTTGAATTTTTATAGCCTGGCGCCGTCCCATTCTATACGCATACAAATACGTTATTAAAATATCGAATGAAAGACATCAAAGACGGAATGAAATTTGTCGGGTCATGTTGCTTGAAATTCTACTTCCAGCGTCTACATATATATCGTTTTTTCATAGAGTCTTGCGTAAATAAACGCTCACATTACATCCTATCTTCAGAAAATAAAATAACAAGTGCCACCAGCCAAATCGCGCTCCCAGCTGATTGGTAGATGTAAGTCGATGTTAGACCAGAATATGAGGCACTCATCAAGTGCAAGTGCCTGGCTTGACACCTCCATCAATCTTTCAGTATATTTCGTTTGGAACAGAATCCATAGAATATTCGAAACTCTTTTGCACTATTGCACGGAGTGAATACTTAATCCTGACTTAGCTTCATCGAACACGTTCCCAATTTGTACAGCTTCTTGTCGTTCCCATCGCTTTGAACCGAGAAGTTACGATGTCACCATAGATGCCTGCAGGTCTCCTTCCACTGCCTGGCCTAATTCTGCGTGCTGAAACGAACGTCATTGGCGTGCCTTGCTTTCCTTGCAGATGGGGCTGACGCAGGGGCGAACCCGCGGTCGATCAGCTCCACTCATGACGGCACGGTATAACCAAAGGGGCGATACAACGAAGCTAAGAAGGAGTATGCAAATGAACCCTCATCACTTGACTCTAACGACTGCCCTCTGACCGAAACATTATGGATAGTTTGTTAATATTATTTTTTTCTTCTTGCACTGATCTGCCGATATCGCCCTCTTTTATTATATAATCAGTTTTTCATCTAGTTTCTATTTTGATTTTTTTCGACTTCCACTTATGCAAATGTACTTTCAGTGCCAAGACCGTCAATTAGCCGAGCGCGACAGATCGCAAAGGAACAAAAACAACAAGGCTGAAAACTCGCAGCGAAGCTATCATTTTTATTCTTGCTTCTTCTCAACAGTATTTATTCTATTCTTCAAGTTTACGCGCTGGAAACAAGTGTAGGCCAAACCAACAAAGCTCTAATTTGGTAACTGCTTTTAGCTATTGCCTAACCGCCTTTACTAATGGTATTTCAACGACTGTGATTGCCTGGCGGCTTTCGAGTCAAATAGCTTAGGCGTATCAACTTTATTATGACAAATTGAAAGGACACGCCACAACAAGGTAGGCTTAATTCAGTTTGTCGATCCAGAGTGCCCACCGACTGATGGGCGTTTTAAGCATAAAGTGCTTTTATTTTATTTCATTTCAGTCTTTATTTCCTTAAAGGCCCCGTATAGGGGTGTTACATAAGGGGTGGGATTACAAAAACTAGAAAATTTTATGGCGAGAGAAATGCAGACACTTCTTCCGTGAACGCAGGTGAGCAGTTCATAGCAGCGATCTTGTAGGGTAGGCCGTTCCAATCTACTACTACACGAGGGAAAAGAGAATATGAAAATGTGACAGTGCGCACTTTGTGGCGAGCACCATTTAAAGAATGAACGGTGCGATGTGATACCCGTGCTAGTGGTGAGATGTATGATGCGAGGGGCGAGTGGACTGTAAAAAAATTGTGAAATAATGATATGCAGGAAATGCGACGTCTATACAACAGAGATGGCAAATGGGAGGTTGTTTTAAAGGACACTAAAGAGAAACAATGAATCAGGCCTAGAATCGATAAATTGTGCTCTGAGAACTCTAATGTCGTTAATTTCGCTATCATAGGTTTATTAATAGAGGAGGAAATCAAGTTCAAAATTATAGTTTTAAATTTCGCGCTGAAATTACCCCGCGTGACGTCACGGCATTCAAAGTGTACTTATCGTATTTTGGCGCCATTGGCTCAACAAAATTATCCCAAACATGTAAGGGTACTTGCTTGGGCCAGTTGGTATGTGTTCATTGTTACTTATTGCGCACCACTTTCAATCTTCGTCCTGAAAGTGGTGCGTAATAAGTAACAATCCCAAACATGGTTTGTTAAGTCTACGTCCCCCTCAGAGGACAATGTCTTTCATTTTTACCGATTAGGAACTGCGTATTCCCTAGTAGGCGCCGTCAAAACATGTGACGTCAGGGCGAATGGTGCGGAAACTTCAAGGTGGCGTCGCCACCCACATTTTGTTTTTGCGTGTTTTCTCGCTTACAAAGCGTCTTCTCGCAGCAAGCGTGGTGTTTTGGTATCGTGAAAGAGTACCTTACTAATATGAGAAAAATCGTTTTGCTCTTTAGTGTCACTTTATTGATGATACACTGATATCGTATAAATATGCTGAGTGATTGACCCTAGTAGCGCGATTCTGAACGGATTCAAGGGCATTGGCGAGGTAAGTTTCATGTGGGCGCCAGATAGAAGAAGCGTAATCGAGTTTAGGTCTGATGAAAGATGTTTATGCTAAAAGCTTTACGTGTGTGTGTGGGGGGGGGGGGGGGGAGCCCCACGTAATGTAGTTCCCGTTATCGGCAGTCTTCAGGTGACTTTGAGCCAAATGCCAGCGCCGTTATCCGGGCACTTCAGACGATAATATACTGGTATTCAGACGAGAACCTGGCACTCGTGCGGCAAAAAAACAAGACCATATACACCCGGGCATCTAGTCAAAAGTTCAAAACCGCGTGGTCTCTGACATCGACCCTTTCTACAGGACCTCTTACTTACGATAGCTAGTGCCCAAACAAGTTACAGAATATCAGGTGAAAATCTGCTTTAGCTATTCTTGTTCTCGGCGTTTCTTTTCATTTCATTTTTTTTCTCACGCTTTGCGTAAAAAATAGAACTGTTATAATTGACTGTAAAGTAGTCATGATATTATTAATAATAATGTACTGCGGAAAGGCGCAGAGTTTAACCGGAAGATAGATATCTGTATTGCAACCCAGCGGTCACAAACACACTCCTGTGCGTGTGTATGTTTCTACTTGCTTCCCTCCCTCTCTCATTCTTCTACACTTCCTTGCTTTTTTTAGTACATAGTTAAAACAGCATACCTCATTTCGAGATGTCATTCTTATCACGAATAGGCAGTCCGCGTTTTCTGCTGTGCACAGGCACTTTGCTTAAGTAAGCACTCGTTAACGAGGTGACTCGATGACCCGAATCCTTTGTCCGGGAGATCTCATATTGTACGTGACAATGACAAATGAAGGCAATCTCTAAACTACATGTCCCTTCTCCCTCTGCTCACCAACCATGGCCTCATTCCTTCTTTCATTCATGCACCACCGGCAGCTGTTGCATTATCGCACAGGCAATGTCAAACAGTAAAGCTTTCCAAACATGACAATTTTTGCGAGTTTTCGTTTCAGGCTCTCTCGCCCTATCCGCATCTCCTAATACTTCATGATCCGCAACAAGGCTTCGTTCCCAGTGCACGTCAACTGACTCTGGCACAGTGGAACTCGACGGAAATTACCAACGCCCGTCTTCACAACTTGGACCCGAATCTACAGCTCCGTCTTCCGTAGGGAATAACTAGAGCTGAGGAGACGCTCCTGTGCCGCCGTGTGGCTCGGGGTGGCCTTCACGAAGGCCTACTCATATCGAATTGGAATGGCCAGCAGCCCGACATGTGATAACTGTAGCTGCGAGGAGACAATCGCCCATCTCCTCTGTGAGTGTCCTCGCTTCAGTGCACCAAAAGAAGAACTGTCCAAAGTGTTAAATAGACTTGACAATCGTCCACTGTCGGAAGAAAAGATCTTGGGACACTGGCCGAAACCATCCTCGGCACGGAAAGCTTTGAAAGCGTTGTTGCACTTTTTGCGCAAAACTAGTCTCATTAGACAGACTTTAATGAGTGTCGTCTATCGTACTATTGTTTTTTTTTCTTCTTTTTTGTAACACCTCTTTTCTATCATCTTTCACTCCCCCTTCCCCTTTGCCCCAGCACAGGGTAGCCAGCCGGTCTGAGAACTGGCTAACCTCCCTGTCTTTCCGTTTTTCTTCTCCTCCTCCTCCTCCTCCTCCTACATGAAGCTCTTCACATACCGTCATCATGTTCTGGGTTTTATATGGTGAGATTATTTTTTCGAGAACCATGTCTGTGGTTGCTTTACTGGGAATCTCTTCTACCATTTTACGCTGCGGTTATTCTTCCGTGCCCATCCGGGAAAACAAAAAGACATGCACAAAAAGGAACTGACACAACTAAATAAATATTTGCATTCACCCAGGAAAGTGCGTAGGCATACCGAATACGCATGTATGTTTTCTTCGCAAGTGTCTATTAGGGGTGAATGTGTGCACTGTTCTCAAGAAAAAGTAAAAAAAAAAACATCCCAGAAACGCATGTAGACTGAAATATTGCCTGCGAAATAATTTTCTTTTTCGTGGAATTATCTTTCACGCTGCCCTGCTAATCTTCTGTAATCCTTCTCTAGAATATTTTATTATCCGCGAAGAAAAGACGCGGATCTTCTTTATTAGTTCGTTGTATCAATTTTGAGGGCGCAAAATAATTTGACAAAATGAACTCTGATGTTGTCGCGGATGCTTTTTATTCTAAAATGACACTGAAGCGCCGTGCTTTTGTTCTTATGAAACACACGGTGCTGACATTTTAAGGGCTATCCCAATTTTCACATGCCTGGTTTGTAGCAAACGTCAACACGAGATGTCTGAATAGATGGCGCAGATGCATTTTTAGCAATGATAACATCCATAATGTCATCTTCACTAGCATGTTCGCTTTCGAGTTCTTGTGTATTAGAAGCTTACATACGATGCCTGCGTATTCTATAAAAGCCAAGCATTGCAGTGTTTACGATGTCCTAACGAAACTAAAGCTACGTAGCCCATAGCCAAGGGCTATACTATTATAGGAAAAGCATGCTCGAAAGGAAGCCTGGTATTAAGGCTAAAGCCTTAGTTGCCTCATCAAACGCCAAAATTCACCGGCGTGCCATGTCGGCGGCGTCAACACGAGTGATGCGAAAAATCATCATCACGTGATGACGTCACCGTAGGATGCCATAATGACGTCACAGATAGCCAAAATTTGTGACGGCATCATGACGTCGCATGGTGACGTCATCACCTGACATCACTGCTTGGTCAAAGTTGGCCCGATCCCGTAGCCAGTGCAAAACAAAGTGTGGTGCAGAAAGGGTGCCGCCGATCCTGCATGCAGGCATTGAAAAACCACGTTATTTGCAGAAAGCTCTCGGAGGGGGCGTGGTAAGTTTAGTACATAGACTTCGAAGAAAAAGAAGAAGATGGCTTTCGCCTTCGAGCCGACTGAGGCGCATTCGCAAGGAATGCTGTGTCTTTTCTCTCTTTTTTTTGTTACATTCGATAGTTTGAAATATTGAGACTTTCGTGTCACGCATGTGCTCTTAGCTTCTTTCTTACCGTTTTCCTGCATTCTTCAATGTTTGATAATCGAATTAGAAATTTAACTAAAATGTAAGGATGTTCATTGTTGTCATTTGCCTAATATCTCAGGCCTTTGTTTTAGTTCTCTGCTGGGATGAAGAGAATGCTCCGAATTAAATGAATTAAATAACTCTCGCCCTTCAAAAAGTTGCATTTGACAAAGGCTTATTCTGGACTGAATGATCGGACAAATGAAGAAAACTTATATATATGTGTGTGTGTGTGTGTGTGTGTGTGTGTGTGTGTGTGTGTGTGTGTGTGTGTGTGTGTGTGTGTGTGTGTGTGTGTGTGTGTGTGTGTGTGTGTGTGTGTGTGTGTGTGTGTGTGTGTGTGTGTGTGTGTGTGTGTGTGTGTGTGTGTGTGTGTGTGTGTGTGTGTGTGGGTGTGTGTGTGTGTGTGTGTGGAAAGAAAGGGAGGAAAAGATAGCCGTTCCATCACGTTTGGACACACCGTCTTTGTCTGTCTTTCACAACTTTTTGATTTCAACAATACACTATCAAGGAAATCATAGAGACACAGTTAGAAGTGATCCAGGGTTGTCTGGAACCAAACCAACCGGAAGCGGGAATCCACCTTAGTCAAGTATAAGGATGAATGCCAAACGGATCGCATACCTTCAATGTTTCTTCTAAGGAAGAGTTAAAATTTTTATGCTGAAATACTCTTTAAAGAATAGTAAGCTATTGTATTTTGTTTCTTTCAGCGAACACATACTCTTCCTGAATTTTGCCCTCTTTTCTACGGGAGATATCGCAGGTAGAGCAGTCCAGCTTCCAAAATAAATCAGCTAAGTCAACGATTAAAGCTGCGCGTTTGTTTTTCCCCCCTACAGGCAGTGTCGTATTGTTTCTAAAGAAGCACTTTACCCTGTTTCTTAATGAGTGAGCAGGACATGCCAAATCAACTGGTAGATGTCAGGAGGGGTATTCGTTGTAGGTTCGACATACATATCACCATTCAGTGCATATAAATGATACCTATAAAAGAACGCAGCGCAGAATCTGGATTTTAGGGCTTCAGCTATGAAGGCGAGAATTCATTCAGAAAGTTAAAAATGTAGTGTACTTTTCGCTGCCGCTTTTCAAAAGCGCCGCGTATGCTATAGACTACACCGTTACCGATATGTTTTGAAATACTTCTCCTGTTCTGTTCTGTTATATTCCAGTTTTAATCTGGCTTACTGTAGGAAATATCGAGCTTTATATTACATAGGCTATTCAATTTCTATCAGTTCTGCAGCGAAAAAGGAAAAAGAAATTTGTTAATCCAAAGTAAAAAATTGAGCAACTAAAGCAAACAACATATAGGACTGAAACAAGATAAAAAATTAACAGTGGTTGTCCGTTTTTGCTTCATTAACCACTTTTTCACGCTGCACCACTGCTCTCTTACTACGCCGAAGTCACAACGTATGCATATACTAGAGCTCCAACCAAATGTTTCCTGCATTTTTCAAGACTTACGTTTAGCGCTCGCGACTTACTTGCATAAATGTAGACATAGCTCTTTGATAATATGGACACATACGTTACGTGGTTACGTGGTCACGTGTAGCTAACTACGCGTAAACTGTTCTTGCCAAATAATTTGTTGCTTCGTTAGGGCTACTTGTAATGTCAATCACAGGACTTCGAATCCCCATTGGGAGGGATCATTTTGTCCTCTTTCTTTAGCGCCCTTGCATTTAGACAAACTTCTACTTCTACCGCAAAAAGTTCAGCAAGGCCTTAATTGATTTTCTGTGAAGACAGTTCGAGTCGCATATTGAATAGTCTTTAGTACTCCCTGCTCTACAGCTTTCTTTTATCGCGCGCCTGTTCTTATCGCCGCTTTCCTTTCCATCTTTATTTCCCCTTCCCCTCCCATTAGTGTAGGGTAGCAAACCGGATGCTACAATGCTGGTTGACCTCCCTGCCTTTCTCTAGTTTTGTTATCTCTCTCTCTCTCTCTACTTCTATCAGCGTAATATGTGTATTAGCGACAAGGTTTCTGGAATGACACTTTAGAACGCAAGAAACGTTACAACCCACGGTACAAGCCACGCATGTGCAACTTGCTATCAGTGACGCCTACATATACCAACGCAAAGCTCGACACATACACAAAGCCGGTGAGCGGCAAGACTATCTTGCCATCGCGGACACCACGTCATCTGAATGCACCGTCGTCGATGGCACTCACTGACGACGCAATTCGCGCGATAGTAAAATAACCACAGCGCTAACGCAGTGCGTATGTACGAAGCTTAGCGTTGGTGTAGCGAGGCGTCGCTGATAGCTGCGTTCAGCACATGCTCCCACGTTCGCGTTATGTGTGCTCGCTGCAAGTACACTCAAAGGGCAGATTTACCGGGTGGGTACTTCTCTATAAGCCGGCGTATAGCATTGCTGAGGTGCGTACAGTCGGAATCAGATTTGTCTGGAGCGGCCAGTCGGCTGCTTCAGCCGCCGTTTTTTGCAAAAATATGCAGAGAACGACGCCGTAATGACACCATACATTGTCCTACCGCATGCTGGGCCCCTCTGCTGTAATTAAAGCATGAACGAAAGCTTGTAGCTTGCACAAGGTAGCAGCTGCGGACGGCAGCAGCGTCCAGAGCCACGCGCTCGACCGCTCTAGACAAGTGCTGTACTATCATAAAAGTGCAGTGTTTCCTGCCGTATTTATGCTCTTCCGGTAACCTTATTAAGGGGGTAATGACTTCTCATGTCTTCGGCATGTCTTGTCACTTGTGTTCTATAGCCATACGCGCGATTTCTTGTTAGCCATTTTATTCAGCGGAAATTATTGCTTTCCTAATGTGCGATGTTTGACTTCTGTGAATATTAATCTAGGTGATTAAATATTGGGGTATAAAACATAGTAGATGTAATGGTTATATTAAAAAAATAGACTACTTGTACTCTGGTCAGTACAGCTGTTACTCCATTGAGTTAGCGCTTCGTTGAATGATGCGGTATACATCCACTCCTCTTTTTTTTAAATAAACAGCCTAGGCTTTCCTACCTGATTCCACTATACAAATAAGCAACTGTCCCCACCCGTGTTTTTTAATCTCTTCCGCAGATTAACTGGTCTTTCTTTATACACTTCTCACTCGGAAGGTCCCCTAATGCCGAACGTCCACGCGGCCAGTCACCACACGCTTGCTTCAGAAAAAAAATGCTGATGAGGGAATTGCGAGATTTGAAAACGCATAGAAATGTTGACAACGGCGCTAAGTTTCTCCCCGCCAAACTTATCACCGCCTCCGGGGAAGCTGACACGACGAAAGCCCAGACCACATGCCCAAGTGTCGCGACTGCATGCGGCACACTAATTGCGTTTTGCCAAGTTTAACGGGGCACTCACGAGTTGCGGAGGCCACCTCCATGAATTATAAGGGAGATGCCGTCTGCCAGAAAGCCCGCGTGGGTCGCTTCGGGACAACAGTAGTTGGCAGACAGCAACCATAACAGTTTTGCATTCCGAGATGTTTTATGCATGGGATTACGCGAACAAAGCTGCGTGAACAGAGAACAGTATTCTTGGAAGCAAAGCGGCTCAGACGGTGAGGAAAATCTGTACCTTATTACGGCAGCACGGAACGTATCCTAGAATAGCAGTGTTTATGTGAGGCTTCGCTTTGTGATGCGGCGACTTGAAGAAGCAGCTGTAAGGTGCTACTATATTACTGTGGCAATTAGACTACCTTTCGCTTTTTATCATGAACAAACCATTATGTTAGCCTAAAAGAGACGAGATCTATTGCATGGTGTAGACAACGTAGAATTACACTTAGGGCGCATTTACCTGCGATAAGAAAATTCAGCTTGTTATGAACAACTGCACTCCTTCTAGGCGGCTATTATCTGTCCCATCTATTATATGGTGATTTTGTCCTCATATTCCCCAGTGCAAAGCGGCAAACCAGATATTTATCTTCTCGTTAACCTCCTTGCCTTTCCGCATTACAGTTTTCTCGCTCTCGTTCTGTCTCTTTGTCCTTTCCGCTGAAGAATTATAAACATCAGAAAAGAAAATTGTTACATCGTTTTTATCTTAAGAAATTAAGCGAGAACCAAAATAATGCCATAAAGAAATCTTTCCATGAAGGGAGATATGAAACACGTTCTGGTAGCCACCAATAGTCACTAAAGGTGTGCGCATTCTGACTACAGAAGGCCTATTGTAGTCAGCAACACGTGCTACGATCGATACTCAGAATCTTTGTTAGCCTTTCGCGAAATGTTATGGTCATCCCAGACTGCTGGTCTCCGGTGTCAATCAGGTGCTTAGCAGGGACGCCATCCATATCAACGACTAATGAGCTTATATCGGTATGCAGCGTTAGAAGTGAACTTGCGCACCGGGTTGTTCACGCAGTGATATACTCTCTCTCCAGTTGTGGTCTTAGTCATAATAAGGGAAATGTAATTACCAATAAATAAAATGTAATTCTACGATTGTGAATGTGAGATTTTATGGTTTTTCATTGTTTCATTGAAAAGAAAATTCTATGAGGTTGTTGCGTTCACTGCAGTTGTGCTGTATACCTTCAGGGCTAGTCGGCATTAGCACTTTATTCGAATTTTTGAGTATTTAATTATTCGGAGGAATGACTGACATCACTAATCAAAGTAATAGTGATTTCAAAGGTATGATGCAGAATAATTCGTAAGAAATTTCTATGAGCACATGATGTGGATAGTATAAGTGCAAAATGACGCAAATGTACTCGTCTAATATATAAGTTTCTGTGTTTCTAGTGCGGTGGTAACTCGACGAGCACTGATGGAAACGTGAAATCGAAAGCCTGGAGGAGAACCAAGGGATGGCGACATCTATATCAAATGCGAAGCATTTACTTCTGAACCAAAGGAACTTTCACTGTTTCTATCTATCTATCTATCTATCTATCTATCTATCTATCTATCTATCTATCTATCTATCTATCTATCTATCTATCTATCTATCTATCTATCTATCTATCTATCTATCTATCTATCTATCTATCTATCTATCTATCTATCTATCTATCTATCTATCTATCTCTGACGTCTCTGCTCTAACGTGAGTGCCGACGTTTCGTCGGTCCATGAGCCACTCTTTACACGTCATTGCAGTCACTCTGTCTCGCAAGCGCACTATGTGCGCACGACTACACAATTTATACAAAGACCTCGATCCACCTCGTAACGCTCTTCTCAAAGCAAAAAAATGCGGCGTAGGGTGGTGCTCGTTCTCTGCTTCGCATGAAAGTGATTCCCACAATGCGTGCGATCCGCCGGATTTCTTTATCAGTCTTATATCTGCCTTGCAGCTTCAACAGAACTGACTTCTGATGTTATGGTTTTGTACGCCAAGGAGCAATACCTCAGTGCAACACTCTCTGAAGCGTCAAAAGGAAACCGAAGGCTGTATTTACGCTGAATGGCCACCTATTCATGCCTAGCTGTTCAAGACGATCTGGCTTACTCTTTGTATCTCATGACTTTCCTTCTATACGAAATGCACAGTGTGTAATAGTACACTGTTTCATCACAGTTAATTGTCAGGTTATCTTCGGGCGGTCAAAAACTATTTCTTAATGGTACCGTCGAAATTTGAGCGTTGATTTGAATCCCTCAGCCAATCACATTAAAGGTGGCTTGCTCAGTCCCGTTCCTGATGCACGGATTGCACCCTACAGTTCTGTCCGATCCGGTTGATAACCGCATTCAATTAAGAATGTCAACAACGTCCTCTCTTTGATTTCCAAAGTGATTCAAAGTGACCCTGTAGGTTCCTGTAGGATCCTGTCTGTTTCCAAAGCGATCCTGCAGGCGACGGTCGAAGGCCTGTTTAGGAGTGCAGAAACGTTCAGCATGTTATAGGTCTATTTATATGGACTCTTGAACGCACACTTGCGCGCATGCGCAGAGATGAATGTGCGTCATTTCGCTGCATGGCACTTCTTTGGGAAATCTTTTTCGTGTGAATGTAATTGTATGCTCCTGATCATTGTAGTGGTTTCAACTTTATAAGTCACAATGTTAAAGTTTCATCTGCAAGTTAAGCGAACCAAGAACTGACGCGGATTTATCATGCGAGCATCCCCTTCTCAGGTACTAGCTGGAGCAGCGTGTACTTTTAAAGTCAATACATTTTTTTCTGCGCGGATTCTTTCTATCGACCACGTCGTTCTTTTTTATATAATGATTTGATGCTGTTGCGAAATGCTACGGCATAAAGAACGTATTCGTACTCGCGCACATGGATGTTATGCTACCCGAAGAATTCTTAAGTTTAGTACTAGCTGGAGCAGCGTGTACTTTTAAAGTCACTACATTTTTTTCTGCGCGGATTCTTTCTATCGACCACGTCGTTCTTTTTTATATAATGATTTGATGCTGTTGCGAAATGCTACGGCATAAAGAACGTATTCGTACTCGCGCACATGGATGTTATGCTACCCGAAGAATTCTTAAGTTTACTAGCATATCTAAACTATTAAAGAAACTGCGTCACTATTCTGCGTTGCGTGTCCCCCGCGTGTCTCGAACACAAATTCATTTCGTATGTGAACTAGCAATAGTTTTAAGAGAACATGGTCCACGAGCTTTTACAAAACGCCACCCCAGGCAACTTCTACGCGTCTGGAAATATAGCTCAACTTGCCATAGCGTAAAGGATGAGCGCTTAAAACTTCTACGAGGCGTATTAGTAAGAAGCTGTCGTGTAATTCAGTGGGTGCTGTCATTATGTTTAGTAATCTTTATGGCTAACGACAACTGTTTCACTTGTTAATAGCTTATCTGATGGAAAACGAATTCGTTCCTTGTAATGCCCTTTCTTCAGGTAAAAACATCCAGGACATCCAGGTTTGCCGAAGAAGTGCCTCTTCGTTTTCTCGTGTGTTTTTAAGGCAAATGTCCCATTGATTTTCGGTCGTGTTGAATAAAATCGTTCCTGTTTCGGTCGCGTAATGTGAGCCACCAATACAATGGGGCGAAAATTGATACTAGCAAAAGCGGGATGTGGCAGAAAACGAGCCCACTCACGAACACGACGTACGGATCGTATTCTGGATGCCACAGGGAAACGTTCTAGGTGAGCGTAAAGAACTCCTTATACAGGTAGCAGTGGTGTTTATATACTCTGGGTATAAGCAGAAGTCATCCGCAATTCGATGCCACTTACCAACAATCAGAAAACTGGAGAACATTTTGGGTAATAAATCTTCAATTCTTTCGTATGAATCTCCTAATGGTGAAAATAGCGCTGCCTGTTCTCTCAATGCTCTAATAAATGATGCGACGTTTGCCTAAGAGATAGACAGCCGACGGCAAAGTAGTAGAGGAGATGCTAGCACAAAATCTTTTTATAATGTTCTACTATATAGTTAGAAAAACTTGCACGAATAAATAGACACTGCGTATTCGAATGTTTATTGATAAGAGATCTCTTATGTTCGAGGAATTTGTATAGGACGAAATGTGGATCATTTATGTGAGGCATGAAATTATTATATGTCGAGTTTGATCTTGTGTACACCTATGCATGACCAATAGTACTATTGAGGTTGCGCTCAGTTAAACATGAATGACTACCTGATAGAGATGACATGACCCATCAGCTTGGTCTGTAAATGTTGCACAGGAACACGGGTTGCCGACAGCAGCCGCGATATGAGAGGTACTATTGTGCAGCCATATCACTTTCCCAGCGTCCCCAAGAAAGCCTAAATTAGATGTTGACCTCCAGCTATGAAATGTCCAGGAAAGATTGCGAAGAGTAGGTCGAGCGATATTGCTTTGCAACGTAGTCATTGGTATTGCTTCTCGAGAAGGAAATCCCGGAAGAGAGCCTGCGGCACATCTTCTTTTAGTTTACTTTCGTCTCTCCGCTATGCACTTTATTTTGCTTTTGCGTTTCCTTTATTTTTTTAGGGGCGAAGCTCCTTTTAGTACAACCTTTTCACGCGTCCGGCGTCAGGCGTAACCGGCAGTATCTCCCGAACAGTACAATAGATGGCGCTGTACACAATCTGCGTCGTCATCACCATTTCTCGTCTAATTTCCTAGATGGTGTTGGTCCAATAGAAGTGCGTGCAATAGTGCACTTGTGTGAATCGCCACTAAATGGCATATATATATATATATATATATATATATATATATATATATATATATATATATATATATATATATATATATATATATATACTATATATATATTATATATAATATATAGCCCATTCTCATCTTGCTTTACGCTGTTTTTTCTTACGCAAAAAAGAGAAAAAAAAAACCGTAGCACCAAGTATATTTCAAAGCGTGACCCTTTTTTTGCAGTCTTCGCGGACACGACACACAAATTACCGAGCCAAGACCTTGACCTCGTAGTCTTTATTAATTCTCAAAGCAAGAAAAGAAACAGTGAAAATGAAAACAACGCTTTTTTCAGCAAATGAAAAGTATACGCGCCAAATAGTATGTTGCTCTAGAGAGCACTAAGTTGAAGTACTTTTTGTGGACAGGCTACGCGCGTTAGGAACTATGCGCTCGCCATTGCTTGTACTGGGGTGCAAATAACAATCAAAACAGCAAGAACTTTCATACTAAAATACCAAAAGGAGCTCCAAGGGTGGTAGCGTCTGAAGCCATATTACCTGTGATTCCCGTGTCGCGTGCAATACGCCGACACTGCTAGGTTTGATCCTGTGCTGTCAGCAAACCGTAGTAAGCCAAGCAGAAATGAGGCAAAACGCAAATACCACGTGCGTCGGTATTTCTTGCCCTTTCTCTTGAAGCGCTTTCGTTTCACCTTGCGAGCTTCAATAGCACCGGCGCTGTTTAACAGGAGAAAAAGGTCAAACGAAGCAAAAGACGGCGAAGGAAGTTATCAAAGTCTAACACGCATACTTCTGGAAATTTGGGCGCCCACTTTTTCCGTCAATTCTTCTTTTCATTGCTTCCTTCCTCGAGCCTCGCTTCGCAGGCACTGCGGTAGTGGCAACGCCGCTTCTGCCATTCGAATTACTATTTAGATATTCTCTTCTCCTCAAACTGTTGCATCAACAGCCTTTTTTTACTCCTTTGTGTTCAAATTCTCTAGAAAAAGTTGCGTTGCCGGGTGCCCTGTTGTGTAGTTCCTTTGTGCTGTCAAGCGAGAATGCTCCTTTGGTGGCGTCAGCGGTGCGTGTCTCCATAGGTGCGCAAGGACAAGCTATCGCCTTTCCCCAGCAAAGTTCAAAGTTCGGTCACACCCTTTCTTTTTGTATACGCTCACTTCCCGATGCACGGAAGCGCTTGACACGCTAGCGAGCACCGCGATTAGACTGCAGCCGTTGGCATGTGAACGAGTTTGACGATCGCGTTGCGCCTGGAACTTTATTGAACATCATTGCCGTTATTTCTTGAAAGAGGATTGCTCGTAAATTTTGATCGCATTGCTCCTATCTTCTTTTCTCGTGTGCGATATATTGCATTCAGTCCCGCACAGAAGTTGCTGTGAGGTGCGTTCATTGAAAAGTTCTTGTTTCTTTCTTTACATATGTTATTCGTATTAGATTCACATTAGGAAACGCTTTCGCCAACTTGAGCTGTAACGCTCCTTCACTGGCCTGAACAGGTTCGGCTGTAAACTTTAAGCGAACGTACTGAAGTTTGCACAGAATTTTTAAATGCGTAAATATATCTATGCTGAGTGAACAAGAAGTTTCCGTTCGTCCGTCCATATTTCACATACAGGATAAATCGATATAAAGAAAGAAATATATAAAACGAACGAAATTTTTTTGCCGGCGCCGCGTTTCGAACCTGGAGGGCCGCATGTTCTGAAGGCAAATGTGTTCTGAAGGCAAACCAGACGCTCACATTTACCTAAATAGAGTTGAAACCTGACGTAATGAAATGATGACCATGCTCCAATTATTTCGTTGAATCGAGAATTTCATAAAATCAAGGAAACAAGTTTTTGGTCCTCCGAAATTTAAAATTGTAACGTAGCGATGCCCGAAAGCTACAACAGTACTTTTTTTTTTTTGTCGGCAAACCCCACCTGAGCATCTGAGAGCCCTCAAGAGGGGCCTGAAGATGTCCCAGACATCATCATCAGTCTGACTGCGCCCACTGCAGGCCAAAGGCCTCTCCCATGTTCCGCCAATCAACCCGGTTCTGTGCTTGCTGCTGCCACGTTATATCCGCAAACTTATTAATATCCTTTGCCCACCTAAACTTCTGTCACCCCTTCGCGCGTTTGCCATCCCTTGGAATCCAGTCACTTACTCTTAATGACCAGTGGTTATGTTGCCTACACGCTACATGCCCTCTTCATGTCCATTTCTTCTTGATTTCGACTAAGCTGTCCAAGACACCCGCTTGTTCACTGACCCACGCTCCTCTCTTGTGCCTATACCCTTTCAGGCGCCACCTATGAGGAACTCTCTGTAAAAGCGTCAAATCGATACAACGTTATTTCAAGGCACTCGATATTCTGTTGCAACAAAAATAATGACATAATACGTTAATTTATTTGTGTTACAATAAATAATTCCTATTCAATTATAATTATTTATCATTTTCGCATTATTGGAATGAAATCTTACGCCAGAAATATATAGTGCAAATTCTTTTCCGAGTAAGTTTATTTGGAGCGAAGAAAAATTATACTTTTGACGTGGTTCGCGGGAAGCGGCACGTCGAACGACTCGTCGAACAGTGTAATACCTTCAGCAAACTGAACATATACAACAGTACACTGCAAAGACAACCTAAATGAAGACAAATTTATTATGAAGGAGGCTCATTTCATCAAAATCGCGATGTATCTTGCTTTCTATTAGCCCCCATTCGTTACAAATGACAAAAACAAGTGATGTACAAAACTGTGTACATAGCGTGTCAAAGTGTTAAAGTTACACCTATCATTTTCCTTTCGATTGTTCGCTGCATCATCCTCACTTTAAGTTGAACCCTCTTAGTAAGTTCCGTAGGTAAGTGCCGGTAAAAAGGAGCTCTTATAACTCTCCTCTTGAGTGATAAGTGGTAAACTACTACTCATTATTTGAGAATGCTTGCTGAATGTGCTCCATCCGATCCTTACTCTGTTAGTTACTTCAGTCTCATGGTACGGCTCCGCGCTTACTACCTGTGCAGAGTAGACGCGTTCCACGATGAAGTTCCTGTGCTTCGCTACCTATCTCAAAGCGCTGTTCTCTTCCGAGACCGCGGCATATTAGTTTATTTTGCTGCCTATGAATTTTCAGACCTACCGTTCTGCTTTCTTTGCCCGATTCAGTAATTATGAGTTGCCATTCATCCCCTGATTTACTCATCAATGCAATCGTATCAGCGAATCGCAGGTTACTAAGGTACTCTCAGTTAACTCGTATCCCTAACAACTCTTCCCTGTCAATTGTCTCTCCCTGTCTTACACCCTTCTTTATTGGGATTTGTCGCTTTCTTTATGGAGGACTATAGTGGCTGGGGAGCCGCTGTATATCCTTTCAGTATGTTATATATGGTTCGTTGACGCCCTGATTCCGCAGGGCGTCAACGAACCATATATAACATTGTCGTAATATATGAAGGCTTATATATAGGGGTTGGTTATATTCCGCGCATTTCTCTATCACCGCAATGATAGTGTGAATGTGGCCTATTGTCGAGTGCCTGTACGACGAAATCTTGCTTGGCCTTTTGGCTGACTGAACTGTAATGTTGACTTAATTCTATTGGCTACTAGCTTTGTAAACAGCTTGTATACGACGGACAGTAAGTTTAACGGCCTGTAAGATTTGAAGTCCTTGGCATCCCCTTTCTTATAAATTAAGATGATATTAGCATTCCTCTAAGATTATGTAACATACAAAACCAGACGTATGGACTAAGGGGCAAGAAAGGCAGTCACTAACTATACGGATAGGATAGTTAAAGTAGCTGAGGAGTTGTAAAGAGCTGGGTCAACCAGGACTATATTGTAAGTACTAGTAACCCAGAGCAAGTCGACATCCCACAAGTAACGACATGAGAATTAAAGAAAGCCTTAGGAGGAATGCAGAGATGCAAACCGCTGGTGAGGATCAGGTCACATCAGATCTGTTGAAAGCCGCTGGACAGATTGCGCTACGAAAACTGGCCACCCTGAATACAAAATGTATGTTGACTGCGAGAGTCCCAGACATAGGGGACACCACATTCCGGGTGATGAAGGCCAGGTATGGACAGGTCACGTGTAGCTATGACAGGTTACCCATATGCGATGATGCAGAGAAATATTGCACTTATTGTGCGAGCAGGCCAAGCTAGAAAGATGCGAGATGATGATGAGTGCTATTCGTCGCGTAAACCATGAAATACCCAAAGCAACCACCACCGCCTCCAGAAGCATCCGGTACGTAAGAGCGCTACTGACTGCCGAGTCCGTGGTTCCGTGCATTATTGGCGTGCAGCATTGTCAGAGTAAAGCTGGGACCGTAACTAGGATGGATGAATAAACTTTATTTTGGTCCCTCGGAGCGCGCCCTAGCACGTTGCGGGCCGCTCCCACATCTGACCAGAAAGACCAAGTACCTAGGGCGCCTAGATATTTTAACGTGATAGCATAAGAGCGCAGGGTCGAAGAAAAATCCATCTCGGTCAGGATTAGAAGGAAATCACCACTTTTCACTAACTTTCCTGGGAAAACTTTGTTAAATCGTGTTTGGTGGCGGAATTAGTTTGTTGATTGGCGTGGATGACAACACAGAGCCGTGTGGACATTTGCAGGAAAATGGAAACTTCTTCGTTACATCAGGAACTTTAGTAAAATCAGACTTCGTTATATCTAGTTTTAACTGCACATCAAAACTATGTGAATGCGTTGAAACGGTGATACAAACGACATGTAGAAGGGACACACTTTCTTAAAGACTTCGCTTAAATATTCGTCTATGGTGAAATAAAAGCCCGCTTTCAAACATGTAACACCGAGATGGAGAACTGTTCAGATGAGGAAAATTGTTACCTTTGCGAAAATTCAAAGCCGAACATGAATTTAGATTATCACGAAATAGGCCTTTCGTTGGGGCTGTTCCCCACATGACGATTGTTAGAAACGGCCCGTAAACAACGCTTCAAAAAAAGCGAAGCCGCCGACTTTCGTACGGGAAAACTGCGCTGACGTATCGGTTAGGCAATTCCCTAAAGAGATCATGTGTGGACATTTGTGAGCAATGATGAACGTTTCCTCGTTGATAACATTAACAGCGCGACCGGTTCATGATATTACTGTAAAAACCCTTCACATACGTGATCGGAAGATTGGCTGATTCTATAAACATTTTTGTTTCTAATGATCGCTCGATTTCATTTTTATCAAGGCATTTTTGAAGGTTTTTGGCCACTTCGTACCATTTTTAGCTGAGACCACGGAGTTCCTTACGGAAAAGAAATGAACCAATCATCCTCTTATAAATTCCTGGGAGCTATGTACGTGCTTCAAAATGCTTCAGGATACGAGGACCCTGCTTTAACAGCGGAGTTCACGTTTTTTTGTTGCGCTGGCTAGTGAACAGAAATGCAACGGCACGGACTCGCTTTGTCCCCTTCATCTTCTGCTTCGCTCCCACAACGCGTGCGCCAATTTGTCCGGCCTGCCGTGGAATGCAATAACTATGATGGGCAAGTATGCTACGTTATTAAAATCAGTTAACATCACGTAACTGGCCAGGCAGAAAAACAGACAGAAAAACAGAGAGACAGACAGACAGATAGGCAGACAGACCAAAATTTCTGCGTCTAAGTTCCCCAAGAAAGACTATCGTCTTTAAAACGCAAAGAGAAATAAAGACAGAAAGACCGAAAGAAACAGAGAACATAATCGAGCCTAATTAGGCACAGTTAATCAAGATTAAGTGTAATTAAGCCAGAACTAATTAAGTTATAATTTTTAAGTCTATCTAAATTAAAATATGTTGGGCATGGCCTAGTTAAGCTTAGTTTAGCCTAGTTGAAGGAAGTTCTGCGTGGCCAAGCCTAATTATACCAGGCCTAATTTAAGCTAAGCATAATTAAATGTAATAAAACGCTGGAAGGAGCTACATTGTCAACCGGCTCTACTGTTAGTCGCGCCTTGCACCAATTGTGCAAGCTGCCTCATATTTTATGCTCTGAAATTCGTGTTATATGATGACAAATGATATCGTACTTGCTCTTTTTTCGCGTCGGCAAACTGCACAATGTGCAAGTAAATGAAATAAAGCAAACAAAAAACAATACCCTTCAAAAAAAAAAAGAAAAAAATAGTAGTGAGGAAAATATCCAGTATTAAAGGTATTAAGGCAGCATTAAAGTATTCTTCGCAAGCACTAATCATAATCAAATACGAAGTATAAAAAGGAATGTGGAATAAAACGCAGTGCCTTATTTACTTTTCCTACCAATAACAACGATTTTTGGGCCCGAACAGTTGAATTCTTTTGACACATCAGTTAAACTACTCGGTTTTCTCTCAGATAAAAAACCGACAATGTATAAAAAGTGCATGCGAAAGGAGCACGAAACGCATGCATATCCATTTGCTAAAAAAATATTTTTTAAAAAAGCAAACAGTCGCGTGCCCTACCGCTCAGAAGGGACGATTTGAATACCGTTTTCCCGAGGTTATTTGTCTTTCCATACGGAGATCCAGGATTACTGGTGAGTGATGTCCTTAAAAAAAACGGAAACTCGAATATACTCATATTTCGCTCTGCCGCCGTTGCCGGAAGAATCCCATAGGGCTCTAAATGTACTGCCTTCTTTTTTTTAAACACACGTGCCAAGCAGCACTAGGCAATGGGTAGAAGAATGTTCAAATGATATTTACGTCACATTATATTGCAGTATCGCGAGGCGCAAGTTTCAAGATTTTATATTTTCCGTGAGGACGGTCGATGTCGCAGTGTGCGAATGTCAGAAAAACACATATGCAAATTTAGTTGCGCCCGCATTTGTTCGGTGCTCTTGTCGTCTTTGCACTTGGGCCGAATATTAAGTGTGTGACGCAAAGGCCTTTGAAGTCTCCTTTGGATAAAATATCGTCTCGCTGCTTCTGAGAAGGCTAGCGAATTACTCGCTTCGAGGAAATTCTTTTGCATGCATATGGTCGCTCTGGAATCTCAAATATTTTAGAGTGTGTATTGATATTTCAAAATATATCTCAAATTATTATTTCAAATTTATTAACAGTGTCTTCTTGCAAGCGCAGGCCAACATAATTATACTCAAATGTCGAAGGAGGCGCTCACCGCTCGGAGGCTAAACTGCCCACATGGTGGCGTGGTATCGCTTGTAAAATTGTAAATTGGTACGAGGTGCTTCGAGGGCTGTGGAAGGGTGTGATGGTCCCGGGGCTTACATTTGGGAACTCAGTGGTGTGCATGAAGTCAAAGGTACAATCAGGAATGGATGTAAATCAAAGGACCTTGGGCCGCCTCGCGTTGGGCGCTCACGGGAAGACGATAAATGAGGCTGTAAAGGGTGATATGGGATGGACAGGCTTTGAAGTGAGGGAAGCTCAGAGCGAAAATGAGATTCAAAGAGAGGCTGAGGAAAATGAAGAAGAGTAGATGGGCAGAGAAGGTTTTCAGGTATTTGTATATAAAAAGCGTTGACACGCAGTGGAGGAAAAGAACTAGGAGGCTCACCAGTAAATATACGGCTAGCAGTGCGGGCGATATGACAACAAGGAGCATTAAGCGGAAGGTCAGAGAGGCGGAGAGGACTTATTGGATGACAGCGATGGAAAAGAAGCCGGCTCTGAGTAACTACCGAAAGGGAAAAAACGAAATAAGGAGGGAAAGGTTTTATGATAATTCAAGGGGAAGCGCTTTACTGTTTGAAGCAAGGTCGGGCTGCCTTAGAACGCGTAGTTATAAAGCGAGATTCAGTAACGAAGAAGAACAATGTACATGCTGCGGGGAAACTAAGGAAACGATGGAACATGTAGTGATTGAATGTGGCGATATTCACCCAGGTATACGTGTGGGCACGAGTCTACATGAAGCCTTGGGTTTTAGGGACAACAATGGAAAGCTGAACACGTCCGCGATAGAAATAAGTTAGAGACGGTTAGAGTATTGGTGGCAGAAAAGTAGAGATAAAGTACAAAAATAAATAATGGGGTAAAAAATAAGGTCGTTCTGCCTTAAGAGGCAGAGAGACAGAGAGTGAATTTATAACTTTTTGGTATAATCTACATACCATAAGGTAAGGTATCTGCTGGCCTGATACCTTATCTACATTTAATCAATGTAGATAAGGTATCAGGCCAGCATGAAACAAGGAAGATTTTCTTTTTTCTTAGAGCATGGTGGCAGACATGTCACCGCCCCGTTATAAAGGGGACGCTCATAGCATACATCCTCCTTCCATCCAATTGTTCTTATGTTTTGTTGTGTTCTATCCGGCTCGCTGTGGAGAGGTTTAGGTGTGTGTTTCATCGGGTACTTCCATTTTGTTTATATTTCTTCAAATTACAGTCAACATACAAATATAAAAGGATCACTTAGTTACCATAAACCTTATTTGGATCACACAAAATTCTTGCAACCCCGAAAGAACACTCCTTCAACATATAACTTGCATTGATAGGAATGTCGATGCGGCCCCAAGTGACTTCTCTTTCAGTGAATAAGTTGCCGCTTTCTATGGTCAGGCTACTTGTGCAGATCAGTGTACGTATGTTCGAACGACGACCCACAATAATGCTTCGTCTAAGCAATAAGTGCGCTATTGCGTTTGAATTCAAATAAAGTTCCAATTTCAAAAAACTGCAAAAACCTTACTTTTCTTTCTACACTTCCTGAAAAAGCGTTCAAGTTTGGGAAGACTGAAGCGTAATTTTATTTCCTACCTGTCGTTTACTTGCCCATTTAACCTGCGTGGAAACAAGACTACAGATCCAGCGCATGAATAAGGACGGATAGTTTCTAAAACATACCGGCAAGTTTTTGCATCACGCGAACATAGGAAAAAACGACAGAGTACACACAAAGAGCGCTGACTTCTAACTGACTTTGTGCCCGGCGACATAATCACTCTGATAAGTCTTGATCAGGCTTGTGTGTGTGTTTTTCTTTTTCTTTTCCGCACATATATTTTGCCGGTCTGCAAAATAAAGTCAGTTGGAAGACAGTGCTTTCTTGGTCTACACTCTAAATATTTTCACGCGTAGTAAGCGTGAAACGCGCCCCTCGGCCTCCTAAAATTCGTTTTGTGTACCACGTGACTCAAAATACGCGTTGTTTTCCTCCACTCAAGCGTGACGCCGGTCGAGGAAACGCACATTCGCTGTATTTTACGCGTGATGCGGGATTCTACGCGTGAGAACCGGAAAACTCACGCTGAGGAAAAGTTTGCGACGCCGATCGCGCTTCTCCCCATCACGCGTATATATATCCTGATACAATCGCCAAGACAGCCGTGCATGCGACGTCGCCGTTACTCGCCTCTGATTTGCTGCTGCGATTTGCGCCTCCTTTCATTTATGTTTGTTTTTCACGTGAAGGCCTTGAACGGTGGCGCTTGCTTCGGTATATACTTTTGGCGGGAAAACGGGGTTAGAGTCGTTGGAGTCATTGACTTAGCAAGCACTTTGTGCATCGTCTCTGCCTGCCCTTCGAACGTGTACTGTGCGAAGGGTTCGCTTTGTGGTGTTGAAAAGTGGTGAAGTCATGAATAACTTGACATCGATTGACCTGCGTGGTGTGCCGCGCGGTAGATGCAAGAACACCGAATGCGACTGCCCGGAGTTCTCGCGCGACACGGCGCCACTCACTGCGAACTCTGCTATTCCGGCAGGATGGTGTGCATACTGCGGGCACTCGCCTGCCATTCACGGCCGCTTGGAATACCTGGGTAAGCAAATATTTCGAAATGTGTTTGCTCATTATATATTTTACAACTATTTTCCCAACAGTGACGTTTCTTGCTATTGACCTCTGAACTTGACAGTATAGTAATCAGGCCAAGTGCTCTGTGTACAGCACTGACGGACTGAAACGCGAAAATTTAGGGCTATGTAATTCACGTACTTTCATTTTCAACATCTCCATTTCGTGTCATAGTGGCGTAATTTTGGCTCGAACACTTACATCAGAGCCAACATTAACTTTAGATGCCGGATTCGTAGCGACGTGACGTGGTTACCTTTAGTAATTGCTCATGAAAGTATTTGTAGTAAAGAAGTGATGTCCGCTTTTCAGTTCCGAGAGTTTCTGTTTCACTCGGGTCGTGCGATTCAACCGGGAAGGATGACAAAAGAGAAGGAAGAGTGTTGCTCTCGGTGGCCGTGGCTGTGAGCCGTTTCTGCTTCGCCGCCGGGTATCCACCGGTCCCCGTGTAGCGCTCGTTAGCTTTGGCTTGTCGGCTCCAAATTTCGCGGCCGCGTTCGCAGGTTCGCGGCGGTGGCCATTTTCGGGCGAGGAGGCGGAACGCCGGTAAGGGGCCGCCTGGCGCCTCGCGCGGTGAATAAACAGCATGATAAACAGCGCTGCTTCCTCCGTCCTCCGCAGAGCGCCTCGAAAATGACCTAAAAATATATGTATGCCGTAAATCATGTAGTCGATGCGTACATTACGAAGCGTTAAAATTGTGCCATATCCTACAAAACAAGCGCGTTAAGGCCACAATAAATTGTGTGTTTTTGCTGCACATCAAGGCTGAAGTTCGCTTTTTTTATGTGAGTGCGCAACGCATGAGTCCATAAGTATTATTTGAAGCCTCTATTGCCAAGAGAGCGCTCTGGTTACAGGCGAACTATTTACGTATGCCGCAACCTAGCCTTTATAGTAAGATAGCGTCACCTTCAGGAATTTCAGGCTACTGGGTGAAGTCGCACTTGTGCGCAATGATTAGGGAGTTTTCGAATAGGGGCCCCAGACGTTTGGGGCCCAAAGGCCTCTTGCGTAGGCTCGCTTTGGGTCAAGCAGGGGTTATAGTTTCGAATAGGGTCTGCGGTGATTTGGGCACTCCCCCTATTCTAGGTCACTGTGGTCTTGGCCGAGAGCCGTCGCTTCGAAGTGAGTGCCGTCATGTTTGTTTGACGCAAAGCTTTTGGGGCAGGCTTTGGAGTTCTCTCTCTTTCTCGCTCTTTCTATCTTTATCCGCTGTCTCTTTTTCTCCTGCTGTCTATTTCTCGATTCCCATTTCGTTCAATTTAATTCTGTCTCTCTATTATTGTTTCTCTTCGTTTTTCTCTCTTTCTCTCAGTCTGTCAAACTCCGTTTTTTTTCTATTTCCTTTTTGTGTCTGTTCTTTTCTACCTTTCTCTCCATATTTCTTTATCTGCCTTTCTATCTTTTTTCTCTTTGTGCCTTTTCATTCTATATGTCACTTGTTCTGTTTCATTCCATCTCTTTCCGCTTTTGCACTCTCTCATTCTCTGTACTCGTTCTCTCACCCAACCGAGTTATTGCATCCCACGCCGGACATGTCGATGCAGCCGGAGAGCGCGCGCCGAGCGCACGTGTTCGGGGAGAGAAGGAGAGGATGAAGCGCCGGGGTTTGCCGAGCATAAGCAGCTCTGCTGTTCAGTTTATCAAGATACGTTGTTCATGTCCAAGAGCACTATCGCTAAGTACGGAGGCCAGGATTACTGCTTTGAGAAATGCTTTGTTGCTTCGGAGTGATGGTCAGCTGAACATAAATGACACCTTTCGAAACCTATGAGGGGCGAGTCGTGCGGTGCGCGTAAAAGTCGTTCTACTTCCACAAACACTATAATTGCGGAAGAGTGCTTAGCTACCCGGCTGCCAACCGTCAAGACAGCGGTTCGAGTACCACCGCGGGCACGAATCTTTTTTTTTCTGCAGCTGTTCCTCTCTATGGATGAACGGTTGCACCACAATGTTCCTTCTTTGGGGCTTGCAGTTGCGTCATACGGGATGTCAAACATATGGTTAACCTCTCTGCATTTAGTCACGAGAAGGACTAACGGTTCTGCAACGCAGTTCGTTTGTCAAGGGAACAACTTTTGATTGAAAAGCTCGCAAGATCTGTTGGAGTGCATGGGGTTCAGAAAGAGGCAATCGTCTTACTTCCGCAATTATATTTATCGCTGTGAAATTTATATTTGTTTATCTGTGCAGACAACAGATGAAGAAGGACATTCTGAAAGCGGAATAGATGCACCCCGCGTGAAGGCACTTTTAAAAGCATCCTTTTAAAAGCATCATGAGGAGCACGTCACCAGTGGCGGTATTACCGGCTTGTCTCCTAAACGAAGAACTGGTAAGACAGTTCTGTACTTTCTTATGTCCCTCTTTATTTCTTCAGATTGCCATATTTGAAAAGATTTAGAGGCGCCCAGTGTAATCTGGAGCACTCACTTTTTTTTCATTTTTGCTCAAACAGATTGGCGGTGTACGCACTATACTTGACCATACGACTTCAAAATTCATTTGTACTGTTCTTGCTGACACCCAATGCCGCTATAATTAATCAACAAAGAGCCACGAAGTTTTGTTGATTGTGCGCTGTATTCTGTGTTCATAAGTTTAATTCCACGTTTTCTCTTTCAGCTTGCCTTTGAAAGTGAACTGAGATTTTCAAGCACTATCGAGGAGAATCTCAAGCGCCTCAGCAAAATTCTGCCTGCAGTGGCGACAGTGTCATCCTTAGCGGACCCATCGTACACAGAGGTGGATGCATACCTGAGGCCAAGGCTCGCAAAATGGCCCTAATTTCAGAGGTGAGTAAAATAGTTTTTTTAAAAGCCAAAGTTTCAGAAGCAATTCATAACGTCCATCATTCTTCTAACACTACTCAGTTTTCAGCAGTGTATCAGAACATTTAACGCCGCAGTCGCAATGTCAGCTTTGTCGACAAAATCATTTTCATGCATTGTAGTTCTGTACAAGTGAACTTGGACAGCGGTTCATTCCATCAGCTACCAATTTAATTTCTCTTTATCTTTGACAGGTTTCACCCGCAGACATTATCGGGCCCGTGCATTGTGTGGGGCGACATGGAGGAGCTTGTATGCGACAAAGAGCCCAGCGAAACCCGGAAGCTACAGCCGAACACGTCGCTAGAAAAAGCACTGGTGCTTTGTGTGTGTACTACAACAAGGACCTTGCGTATCTGGTTGCTTTGGCCAGTGCTTGGCTTCGTTCAAGCAGCCGTTAAACGTGCCGGCATCGACGAAATTCCATGGCGCAGAAAGGGCTACGGGATTGGTTCACGAAACTACACTTCGTTTGAGTTAAGTACACTTCAAAGTTTATGTGCTGCTTAAAAAGACATCAAAAATTCATCTAGCGCCATATTTTACAGTTCCTGTGTGTTTTTTTTCTTGGATTGCTCTTCCATAAAAAGAAACGGTTTTTGTAAGTTATGGTCAATAAAAGTTTTACTCAAATTTTTAATTCTTGTAAATATTTCGTTGTACTTAACCCCTTATCTTTGATTCAAAATGTAAAGTGGTCAGAGCACTCCGCGCAAAATTCCTCACTCAAATTTCTGGACTACCGTATACATAAGTAATCGCCTCGAAAGAATGCATGCACATCAGAGGCTTAATGGTAGGATTCGCCAGATGCACCTGTGGACGATGGCTTTATGAAAGTTTGCCCTTGCACTGCCTTCCATGGGCGTTGGGGTTTGTGACTAGCGAAGTTTGAGACAATCCAGAACGCCTTCATTCTGCAAACACTACTAAATTTTGAACGATGTATAACGAAGATGTACGCCGCAATCGCGATGTGAGGCTTGTCGATCCGTGACGGGAGGCCTTCCCTAATGCTTAGTTAAGGTGTAAGAGAGGATTTTTACTTACTTGGTGCGGGATTGTACGGCTCTATAATATGTGTTTCTGACTGTCAGAAGTGTTTAAAAATAAATCTGAGATAAGATAATATTTGTTGTGCTGTATATATTTGTTGACGCTTGGCGGTTGTTTGGCGGGTATATGTGCTCGTTGCCCGGCATTAAATAGCTAATTTCAATTTTCATGTTGCGCATGTGAACATTCCATTGGTTCTGCGTAACACGAGCTTGCTAGCTGCACCGTAAATACAGACCGCACTGCCGATGTGAGCTGTGCGTATATATGCGCCGTTGGGTACAACATGGAAAGAGTAGCCAGTGAATTAATGAAAGCTTGTGTCTAATTTCTAGCCTACTCCCTGTACTATAAACCGAAATCCATATTTATGTTTCCAACCAGAAAGCTCATTTTACCGTCTCGCAGTGTCGCGTTCTATAGTTTGCACATGTGTGTGCAAGATGAAAAGGGAAAATAATTTTTTGTGATGCGCTAATTAATGCCAGGCATCAGTATGTATACTCTCCAAGAAGCCGCCAAGCCCATACAGCACAACAAATATTATCTTCTTTCAGCTTTCTTTTTAGATGATTTCTGACGGTCAGAAAGGCATTTCAAGGAGCGGGAGAACGCCGCATTAAGTAAGTAAAACTCCTCTCTTACACCTTCTCTAAGCGTTAAAAGGTTGCCAGTCACGGTTGGCAAGCGTGGTGCGCTTAGCGTGAAAGCGCACCACGCGTAGAACAAGCGTGCAAAAAATCGCCCCCACTCACGCTCCGCAAGCGTTATGCATCCGGCAAGTCATGCTTAGGAAGCGTGATTTTTTCAGCGTGAAAGCACACCACGCATAGAACAAGCGTGCAAAAACACGCCCCCTACTCACGCTTGCTACGCGTGAAAATATTTAGAGTGTACTCTGTCCTTTTTTCCTAAGTTCGCGCTGCAAAAACGTGCGAGTATGATTACAAACCAACTAGCCCAAGCTTCAGCTCTTATAAATTTCTAAAAACAAGAAATCGCGAGAAACCAATTTCGTCAGCGTTCGACGCGGTGACTCAAGCACTGAAACGACTATTTTTTTCATCGGTTCATGGCGTTCCCGCTCTCTTTACATTTTTTGCGTATTCGCCATCGGTGCAGTTTTCATGCTCTCTAGGCAGGCTCAAAATTAATTCACTTTTCTCGCTTATTTTCTGTTAAATATGTTTTCGTTCTCTTTTCTTTTCATTCCTGTCTTTCTAGTTCCTTCGCTTCCCTCCCTTGTGTGAAGAAAATGATTATCTGCGACTAACTTCATTTCTTGCTTTCTCATTAAATTCGTATTTCGTATTATTTAGTGTCACAGTCCACCTTTCTTTCTTTGTTTTTCAAGAGACGCAGACATCATTATCATGCGTCACGTTGTAATCCAGTTGTGTTTTTTTAACACAAACGGATTACTCAAATAAATAACATTAGTCTCGAAAAATATCAAATGAGGATAGGAAGCGAACAGAAAACAACTGTGTGCGTAGAAGAGAGCTTTAGTGATGACTGAACACGCATTGGATATTGCGAGAAGCAAACATTGAAAAGAGAAACCATAGCAACTGCGGTTGAAGGGCAGTCAATAAGTGCATTCCCGTTGAAACACTCGAGGCTACACTTCACATAATATGAAAGATGGAATAAATAAGCAACAAACGCCGACGAAAAGCCAGTCTTGTAGTATTGATTATATTGGGGGGAGGGGGGGGGGGGAGTTCTGGTCTGTCTGCTTTCGCAACTTGTTTTCGTTGCAGCTGGACCTAAAACTTGGCACATTCCGGGAGTATTTGTTGAGTTTACCAGCACAATGCCTCATGCTTGGGTCCATAGGCGTATTCACTAAGTTCTTGCGCACGCTATAGTTCTAATTCGAAAACACCTCGTGTTTTTTGACAATTGCGTTTAGCCTTGCATTTTTTTTGTCCCCTACTTGACGATAAGATACATATATTTAATAACGCCACAAGCTCACAGAAAAGCATAATGACAAACAATCAGATAGAATAGAACTACACTCGTAAGTGAAATATTTTCTCACGCACAAAGGTTAATGCCCATGATTTCTTGCGCACGTGCGATGAATCAATCAGCTATCTTGACAAGCCCTGATGCTACGCCTAGCAAGGTTCGGAAATTGAGGGAGGTGCACTTTACTTCCACGAAGAGTAAAATCTAATGCTTTTTTTACGTTTCTTCGCATGCGAAATTGATTTGTATTCACAAGCAATTTTTTCGCGTTGTCTGCACCAGTGAAACAAAGTGAAGCCGTTATTTGAGTACCAGAGGTACCTGTGTACGGTTATTGAAAAGCCTACCGCAACGCTCAAGCCTTGTGCGATCAAAGGGCTAACCAGGGCAAATGCCTCTCTGCTGCATCGCATCCGCATGAGATCAGCGCGTACACCAGAGTGGCTCTACAAGATCAGACTTGCCGCAACACCCTAGTATCCTACATCTAAGACCTATGGTGATATTGAAAATTATTTGTTCAAGTGCTCAAGTGAATATGATGAGTGACACTCATATTGAGATTTTGCGTGGCGGGGTGGGAGCCAGGCACGGTGGGCCACATGCGAATACTTGCGCCGCGCTGCGAGCGCCTTTTTGCACGCCTATCTGTACTTCTCTTAAAAAAATCATGTTTTTAATATAATCTGAAAGAAAGAAACCGGGCGAGGCAGTGTAGCCTGCGCATCTCGCAATGCAAGATCCGCCTGAAACAAACAACATACGTCTCCTTCTCGCCATTCTGCGAGCTGAGTTCTTTCGCTTTATGACTATGGTTTATGCAGCAAAAAAAAAAAAAACATCTACTTCTATAGCGAGTTCGTGTACTTGGGTAAGAGTCTTAGACGTCAGTGTTGTGAGTAGTCATTTTTAACAGCAAATATGTTTAATAAGCTGGCCGTAATTTGTGTCTGCGGCCCATCAGAAAACTATCATCATCATGAACGGGTATGTGCCACAGTATTTGGTCAGATCCCGCTTCTCATCGCTACGGCGTGGCCTGTAATAACCCTGAGAACGAGTACAGGGAGAGAGAGAAAGAAAGAGAGAAACAAACAGAGAGACAAAAAGAAAGATATAAAGAGAAAAATGGTTAACGATTGGGATTCCAACCCGAGTGCCTCGATGCGAAGGCAAGCGTCCCAACCACTCAGTCATCCAGGCAGCTGGCACAGCATAGCAGTGACTTGTATAGTATAGTGAAGCAAGGGGGTGGCAAAGCGACGTGAGCGTGAAGAGGTGAGATGTGATGGTGAGGAGCAGGAAATTCAACTACTCACCACTTGTTCACTAAAGGAGAGAGAGAAAGCTATAGAAAACAAGCGAGAGAGCAAAATAGAGATAATCGGAACAAAGACATAAAAAGATAGAAAGTCTTGGCACTAATAGTGCGATGCTGCCATACGTGAGAATGGGAATGGTAACCGCGGCTGCGAGAAGAGCTTGAAGCGATGAAAGCCTTGTGCCAACGACGATGTGACCGTCGACCTACGAGAGGTGCGAACTCTCGGTTCTGGAATTTGGACATTCATGTCGTGACTAACTTAGCTAAAGCCTAGCAACATCCTAAAGGCAACAATATTAGATTAGACTTCAGAATCGTCCCGTTTCGCTGTTTCAAGCCTTCCGCGACGTACTGCAAGGTTCGCCAGTTTTTTTTTTACGTTTTTGTCGTGAAATATGCTGCAGAAAGCACCCTGCCGCCCACAGTTTGACAACAATTCGATCGTCTTGCGCTGATCACCCGACGCTCCCAGTGCGCGTGGTTTCGTGTATCGATCGACCATAGATATAAAAGCGAACAGTGGAATCAAATTGATCCATCGCATTGAAAGTGCGCAGTGGTTTTTCCCTTTTTCATCACGTCTGTTATGGAACGATCATAGCATGCGCCAAGTCTTGAATCTGGGTTAGTCTAACTTCGTGAAGCGCAATGCAGTATTGTCCTTTCTATAAATTTCTATTTTTTAAATATTTTTGCAAAGTGAGCCATGCACCGCTGGGATCATTGATCTGCCTTACCAGACCACAAACCATCATACCCGTGTTCTAAATAAAGAACTGCGCAAAAACTTGCCGCCGAAGAAGAATGGCAAGGAAACCGTATAAAATCCTAAATCGAAAACCTCTGTTGGGGAGAACAGTTTGTCATCCCAAACGTCCCAAAACCACGATATGATTATGAGAGACGCCGTACTGGGGGGGCTCCGGACATTTCGACCACCTGGGGTTCTTTAACGTGCACCTAAATCCAAGTACACGGGACTCGAACATTTTCGCCTCCATCTAAAATGCAGCCGCCGCAGCCGGGATTCTATCCCGCGACCTTCGGGTCAGCAGTCTAGCGCGATAACCATTAGACCACCGTGGCGGGGCGACGCCACAGATGTACGTCTTGATAGGAATAACAAGGAAGTAATATTTACATAATTAGAAGAATACATAACCCAAGTAGGATATAGTGCTTGAAAAGATGACCAGTTTATATATTGCAGCAGACTTGATATATATTGCATGATGCGCCAAAGAATGCACGAAGACGAAACTGAAAGCGGAAAGAACGCTTGGACTTCTGCTTTGCCACATCGGGCCGTCAGAGCCCTTCACGGATTTTGAGCTGTTTACAAGGTTAGTTACTTCAGAGCTTTTTGCCGGTTCGAGCTCTTTCCTCGGGTACTGAAAAGCTCTTTAACGCGTCAACAAGTTGGTTCTCTACCGGAACGCCCCGAATGATAACGGGGAGCTCACGTTAACACAGAGTGGCTTAAGCAAGCGCCCCAAACCCCGCATCGAAGTCTAAGTCCCCAGACAGCCGACGGAGCTCTTCTTCGACCAAGGTTCAACAGGCAGTTTAGTAAATGTAACTTAGGTGAGGGATAGAAGGCACGACTGTTGATGTTCACATTGCAATAAGCGCAATCGTCTCTATAGTTGATGACATGCTCCCTATTTGGAGTATGCCAGCTCGGAACTGCGTTCTCTTATCGAGAACATGTGTGAGTCCATGGCACAGAGGCGGCTACGCTCTAGCAGGACATGCTGCGCTGCGCGCGCTCCACGGTGTACAGCCTGAACCTCTTATTTTCTCAACCTTATGCAGAGGATGACAACGAGAAAGTGAGCAGGTGTTCTTTCAATTGGATAACAATATTTAATTTAGTTGTCACCGTCTCCTGGTGCCGCTTACGCTTTTTGCACCTTGATAATAGTTCAGATTATAAAAAAATATAGATGCTTTCGTAAGATGCTTAGTGGATGACGTTTCTAAATATGTAACTAAAATAAAAAAGAAGTCCAAGTGAGCGAGTTCATTGGATGTACATACCACTTTCAAATCCAAGAATGAGATGAACGCTAGATTGAGTGGGTTATTAGCCGAAACTTCCAGATTGCGTTAAAGTGGTTTTATTGCGTTTCATGCCGAGGGGAAATGTTGAATGAGAATCACGTAAACGAAGTGGTTAGAGGCGCTGTCGAGGTGTAATTTACGTAGGACAGTGTAATGTTACAGCATTCATCACTGTCATTATGGCCATAAGAACATACTGGAGAAGACATATGCTCAACTTGAGAGATTGAAGGCATGGCATAAGGGGCATAACATACAATGCATATTCTATGCAAGCATAACTGTATATTTAAAGAAAGATAAAAATTCGAGCTAACAAAATGTAACCATAGCGGCCTCAACGTTCGCTAAGTTCACCTCTTGTTTCACAGGGTTTCTCAGGTAAAAGATGCTGTCCATCATACAGCAATTTCTTCGAAGGCCATCATAGCGCTTCAGTGCTAATCGACTCAGTCCCCTGCTGTATCCGAATGTCAGCAGCGTTTCTCACAATTAACCTAATACAGTGGGTGGTGGTATATAGACACAGGTAAAAATTTGTTTTTCCAATAAAAAGCCTACCTCTCTCTCTCTATCCATCCCTCTGTTTTAGGCTCATTTAGCAGATACCTGTTTTGTAGTTTGGGCCTTGCGCAGAAACAGCAGCAGAAACTAAACCGTAACTGTAAAGCACACGCATATTTTTTCAAGAGTTTCACATCATATGAAGCCATCTTGGCGTGAAATTTTAATTAACTGGGCCCACTGGTGTAAAAGTGCATTAGAAAGAAAAATGGCACAAGAAACTCATTTCAAGCGGAGGTCAATTTCACAGGACATCCCGATCATGTTACTAAATGCTTCCTTCCTCTGTTTGTCTTCGCTTACCCTTCTGGTAGCACCGGACATTGAGCATTTTAATCAAATGAATGGGGAAGTTCAAGAAGAAGCCAACCTGTGCTCTCAACTACAAACTACAAAGAAAGCTTCGGCCCTTCCTCGTTGCTGCTTGCTTTTCTTGATGAAGTTGTCTCATGGCTGCCCTATCGGTCTACGAAGCATGCATAAACTAATTTTCTTCGAAGATCCAGGGACTGGACGAGTACGTGAATGCTTAGAATGATCCTCTAAGCCAAGCACAAAGAGACAGGACTGCGACAAGCTCTGTTTATGTACTAATGAACGCAGGTAAGACAGTCCTTCATTGACGGCTAAGATTAAGCCAATTTGCCTCCCGTAGTTACACGGCTTGCCACTGCATTAGTTGAACTGAACATGGGAAAGCAGGAGGGCGCATCCTGATTTAGAAGGGTGACTGTTCTGCTATTTTAGTTAAGTAATGAACCTACGCGTTCACTCTGCGAACATTTAGCCAGTAGGCCTTGGTACTGTAACCTGGTACTGGCACCTTAGTTACGTGTTTTGCCCAGAAAAGCAAAAATGTTCCAAGGAACAAAGGTATTGTTACTTGTTAATGGTAATATTGCAATAAGGTTAAAGGACCTTCTGCCAAGCGGGGTGTTTAGCTAACGGTATACATCACTAATTATGATTGATGTGCCCTAGAATTATTCCTCTGGAGACCATGTTTTCTTTCCTTTTGTTTTTCCTGCACCAATAACCAAAGGCCCAGCCTAAACTATAAGCTTCACTTTTTTCGAATGTACCCCTTGCAGTGAATGTTACAGACATGTTAAGAGTTATTAATTGTTAGTGAAAGCACTCTAGGGGCGACCCTACACAAACTTTTTGACGACGTAATGGTATTATTTCTGACACTTGGGGGATACTTGAACTTACCATAAAATTTTTGGAGATACATGTAATGACTACTGTAAATATTCTAATATAGAGCAAGCATGAGTATTCGCTGCTTTAAGAGCAGACATTATTCGGAGTGAGTCATTCTATGGTGTGCTGCCTAAAAGCATGAGTGACACAGAAATACGCTATATAAGCTAAATTTTTGTCACCCGTTTCCTCCATTTCGGCCTAGCCTACGTATTTCTTTTCAAGCAACGGCAAAAGGAGCGCTATCATCAAACCTTTGTGAAGGTTGTAATTATAAACTAGCAATAAACAAGTAGCACATCATTTCACACGCAAAAAATACATTGTTCCACAATGCAGCTTACTTCTTTGTGTGGAATACACGACAAAAAAACCGAAGAAACCATCAGCACTAGCTGTCCGGTCGTGTATAAAAGAGCCGTACCGATGTGCGACAGGGCGTGCACTATGTGTCCTGACTTGATTATTGACATTAATAGGCACTCTTTAATTAGCCGAGAGCCGCTCCGCGTTGCATTGTGCGTGTACATGCCAGCTTCGACGCTGCGGCGACCATTGGGCACTAGCATGGTCGTAGTCAAACCTGCAGGAAAGAGATCACGTAGGGCACAGTTGACAGAGTGCATGCGGAGCTCAGCCGGATTTTGGATGTACCGTTTGCAATGCAGATCGGCTTTTGTTGGTCAGAGTAGTCTTGACAATGTCGACTCTAGGTGTAAATAATCCGACAGAATGCACATGCAGCTGACATTTTTATCAGTGCGCTGTCAGCTAGTTAAAATAAGACTCCTTGCTTTATAACCAGCGATGAATCAAATATACGTACAGTTTTATGTATTTGTCACCTGGAACATTCAATACAATAGAGAGAGATGAAAAAAGGAAGGCCGGGAGGTTAAGCAGATATCAGCATCTGGTTTGCTACCCAGCACTGGGGATGAGAAATAGGGGCAAGAAAGAGGGTCTAGAGAGAGAGAGAAAGAGGAAGGGAAAAAAGAGGAGAAAAAAACGCACGTACACACACAAGATGAAAAAAATTCGGCAGATCCCACGCACTGTGGGAATCGATGTAATGCGAAGCAGCCAGCAAAGAGCTGCACATCGCCTTGTTTGTCTTTGAGCCAAATGAAATCATTCATGCCATGGCATCTAGTCCACCATATATCGCATGTTTGCCATGCACGCACGCATGCGCAATGTAGTGTACACCATGTCAATGAAACGCTTATTCTGGTATATAAATGCATGACCTGTCGTTTATGTTCATCACGCACTCGTGTCATGCCATACCAATTTTGGTATATATCACGTTAACCAAACGGCCGGAAGCGCACAATGACAGTGGCATGTAAATCATACCGTACACGACATGCATAACATGATTCGCATGTTATGACCTCTCATTTATGTTCGTCATACAGTCACATCGCGCAATACCAATTTTGGTGTATATCAACGGAGCGAAATGGCCGCGAGTGCACCATGAGTAGAGCATGTAAATCATGCCATACATGACATGAATATTATGGTTTTTCATGTTACCACCTGTCACTAATGTTCATCTACAGTCACATCGCGCGATACCAGTTTTGGTATATATCAAGCTATCGAAACGGCCGCGAATGCACCATGAGCGTGGCACGTAAGTCATGACATACATGGCATGCATGTCATAGTTTTCATGTTACCACCTGTTATTCATGTTCTTCATACAGTCACATCGCGCAATACCAATTTTGGTGCATATCAATCTAGCGAAACGGCTACGAGTGCGCCATGAGCATGGCATGTAAATCATGGCGTACATTTCATGCATGGCATGATTATCATGTTACTACCTTTCATTTACGTTCGTCATACAGTGGCGTTGCGCAATACCAAGTTTGGTGTATACCAAGCTAGCGAAACGCCCGGGAATGCACAATGACGCGGCATGTAAATCATGACATACATAGCCTGCATGTCATGATTTCCATGTTACCACCTCTCATTTACGTTCGTCGTACAGTCGCTTCGCGCAATACTAATCTTGGTGTACATCGAGCTAGCGAAGCGGCCGCGAATGCATCATGAGCGTGGCAATTAAATCATGACATACATGACACGCATGTCATGGTTTTCATCTTACCAACTGTCATTCATGTTCTTCATACAGTCACATCGCGCAATACCAATTTTGGTGTATATCAATCTACTGAAACTGCCGCTAGCGCATCATGAGCGTGGCATGTAAATCAGGTCGTACATCACTTGCATGTCACGATTTTCATGTTACCACGTCTCACTTAGTTCGTCATACAGTCGTGTCGCGTAACAACAATTTTGGTGTATATCATGCAAGCGAAACGGACGCGAATGCACCATGAGCATGGCATGTAAATCATGAAATACATGTCATGGATGTCATGGTTTTCGTGCTACCACCTGTTATTCATGTTCTTCATAGTCACATCGCACAATACCTATTTTGGTGTATATCAATCTAGCGAAACGGCCGCGAGTGCGCCACGAGCGTGGCATGTAAATCATGTCATACATGACATGCATATCATTATTTTCATGTTACCACGTGACAGCTATGTTCGTCATACAGAAATGTCTCGTCATACCAGTTTTCGTATGTATCTCTTCATTTAAACGGCCGCGAGTGCCCCGAGATCATGTCATGTAAATCATGCTGCACATGACATGCGCGTCATGATTTGCATCTTAGGACCCGTCATTATGTTCATCATGAACTCTTGTCACGCCGTACCAATTTCGGTATATATGAAATTAACGGAACGGCCGCAAGAGCCCAAAGGCCGTGGAATGTAAATCATGCTGTCCATGACATGCGAGTCACGATTTTCATGATATGACCTGTCATTTATGTTCGTGATAAGGCCATGTTATGACACGCCAATTTTGGTATACATCCGATTAACAGAACGGCCAGGGAGCCTAAAGGCCGTGGAATGTAAATCATGCTGTTCATGACATGCGTGTCATGATTTTCATGATATGACCAGTCATTTATGTTCGTGATAAGGCCATGTTATGACACGCCAATTTTGGTATACATCCGATTAACAGAACGGCCAGGGAGCCCAAAGGCCGCGGAATGTAAATCATGCTGTTCATGACATGCGTGTCATGATTTTCATGATATGACCAGTCATTTATGTTCCTAATAAGGCCATGTTATGACACACCAATTTTGGTATACATCCGATTAACGAAACGGCCAGGAGAGCACGAAGTCGTAGGCGGCTAGATAGATAGATAGATAGATAGATAGATAGATAGATAGATAGATAGATAGATAGATAGATAGATAGATAGATAGATAGATAGATAGATAGATAGATAGATAGATAGATAGATAGATAGATAGATAGATAGATACGCTCAAAGTCGCAGAAGTTCGCTAAGAAATGCTTCGCATTTAAAACAACAACACACACAGGGACGGCGTTCTGGTCACAATCGTTCAAAAAGGCCGGTCGATCGCAAGAAGCGCAGTAGCGCTTGCATGGCCTTCTTCTGCGACGTAGCGTCTTGTCGATGGCGTAGAATTCTTTCCTCCGACAAAGGTCAGTCATCCAACTTGTTCACGCGTTGGAAAGAGATAGTCGCTGCGCACTGTACAGTGGGCAGTCGCAAAAAATATGTGTAATTGTTTCTGCGTTTCCACAGTGGTCACAGGCAGCGCTGTCGGCCATCCCAATGCGGAATGCATAGGCGTTTGTAAACGCAATGCCCTGAATACAAATACAATTCAATAAAATTCAATACAAAGCTTTCATCATACAATGCTGTCAAAAATAATTATTAATTGAATTACAGAACTAAAGATGTGTGAATTATTTAAGTACCTCAAACGTCAAAGGTGGATGAAACAGTTGACCACACCTATAGAGTTTGGTGGTCTTGTCTTCCTTGTCTTTCATCTAGCAACAACTATTCTCGAATCGGTAAGAAAGAAATGGCAGTATGGGATTGGCTCATTGCCGTGGTCATTTTATTATCATTTTGCGCTGTCGCTTTGAGATAAAATAGATGAAAAATTACACCATCTCCCGCTAAAGGGGACCATGAGGCGATGCGAAGCCGGAGCACTTGCACGATCGCGTTCCGTTGGCGAACGCTGGGCATGCTACCGACCTCCCGTCGTGGAACGCGAAGAGGAACGCTACGCGCGTCGTGTCTTCCCTCTAGCCTGGCCGTTCATTCTCACAGGGCGTGCGGGGAACGTCGACAGGCGCACCAGAGAGAGGCAGCATAGGAGAGGAGAGAGAGGGGGAGGGGTCGCGCATGCGCTGGCCCTCATCGCGGCGCTGCGCAGGAGAGAATTTCGGCATGTCGAGCCCGCATTTCAGAGGAGCCAACCGAGGAAGCGCTGGACTGCCATTTGAAGGAGAGGAGACTAGAGGAGGAGAGCAGCGTACGCGCCGTGAGAGCAGAAGCGAGAACGCAGGAGAAGCGCAAGCAGGTGCTGGTAGAGAAGTGGAGAGAGTAACGCGCAGCTGTTGGAGAGAGGGAAGGAGGAGAGCCGCGCATGCCTAGTGTCAGTGCGGAATACGACGCTGCGTGCGGATGACCACTCCGCGTTGGATACCCCCGAGCAAGAGATACTTCGCCTCTAAAAGCTTTCTATGTGCTTCGACCATTCGAACTTACGACCAACCGCATTGGAACAAGGGAACTTGTGTGAAAAAGTACATACGACACTCCAGCACTGTTATATTTACAGTGAATGGAGCGTCTGTTCTTTTGTCATCCCACTGTAACAGGCCTCTGAGTCCTTTATACTTGCGAAGAGTTGTGCCACCGCCAAATGTAAGATGAGTAATATCACGAACCATTCAAGTTAAGCAGCTCCGGTTAATACTGTCTTCTTTCTTTTTTTATCAGTCTTGCTTTAAATGTGTCTGGTCTAAACTGGTTTTCAGTAGTACAATGCCTTTAACCACAGAGAAATGCTTGTGATTTCGGTCTTGGCACCAGTATGGGCACATAAGGAGGACGTCGGTTTTTCTTTCTTTTGTTTCGGTTCCCGCTAACCGCCTACACCGTGTCGCAGAAGGATCGCTTCAATATGCAGCGAACCTTCGTAAGCGAGAAAAAAAAAAAAACATGGCTGATCCCTCTGCCATAGGAATCGGTGTGACACGAAAGTCAAACGTGTCTTCACAGACGTAGTTGAGCGTTTGTTGCGCATTCTTTCGCCCCAAGGGCGTAGAAATGAATGCTACAGCAACAATTTGTAATGTCGCGCGAAGAACGCAAGCAGCTCGAAACTTGCAACGCGCTGGTCAAGCAGAAAGGACGCACGGAACGAACATACACAGGATGAGAGCGAACTGTCACATTTGTAACTTACTTCTGCGTGAGCACCGAGCTCCTTTCGCAAAAGCGGCCGCTGTAGTGAGCCAAGTGATCTTCGTGCTCTCAACGCGAGACGTACAAACCACCGCGATCACGAGATAAGCGCACGCACGAGCGACCACTCCCTGTAGAGGCGGGCGCTCGTCCCAACGGCAACGACCTTTCAAGCGCGCTCTTCGAGCCCTTCGCCCCATTTCGCTAGTGATAACGAAAACACGCTGTAACACAGATCTCTGAGTACAGCCACCGGCAAATGGTGTATTCGCAATGCCCACGAACTCTAGGTGGCGCGCCGTGCGATTCAAAATGGCGCCAGGAGGAGGGTCAACCCATTGGGTCAACCCGTTAGTTAGCATAGGAGCAGATAGTACGTGCGGACGTACAGCCCGCGCCATTTTCACCGGATGAAGTCATGAGCTGCAATGAAATGGATATGAGACCAAAATACTTTCCCAAACCACGGAAAGTGCTTAGTGCTCGCCACCTATTATATGCTGCGGTGTTAAAGGTTATAATATTTTAGCGCCGTTACTGTGCATCAACAACGCTTTGCGAAATCCTGCGCGTGCTACAGCAAACTGTATGAACTACAATTGACGTATGAACTGAACGGCACTCCGAGGTAGTACTTACCGAGCCTGCCTGACGGCTTTGCCGCAGTAGTAGGCCGCTAGCGAGTAGCGCACTCGCTGCTGCATGGGACCGCATGTTTAACGTCGTGATGGTAGGCGAACATATATGACACCGTCGTCATCACTTGCGCAATCAGGAAGGCGGAGGTACTTCTTCAACGCAACGGTAGTGTTCAACATCCCTTTCAGTAGCGCTTGTGTCACAGCCACGCCCGGACTGTAATGTTGCAGGTTCGATCAGCACGATCGAAACATGAATATCGAAAAGAATGCACACGTATGTTTTTCGCAACGTCGAATTGCGAAAAATTCGTCGAACAACAACGCCGTTTGGAAGATAACGGTGAAGTATAGGAGAAGTTAGCCGAGAGGCGTAGATTGTGGCCTTGACTGCACGTTTCATCGCTCTAACCACTTCGCTTCGTTGGTCGAGCACGAGCGTGTTGGCGGCATGCGGCGCTCCATAATATCCACAATAATTGCGCTACATGCAATGCACAAAGAATTATGCTTTTATTTTGATCTCGCTCAAGGATATTATACATTAAATACAATCAAAGTGACTTACGAGCGTGAAAGAACATTAAAATGGACGTGAAGTGCAACTCGCCCTTGTGAGTTAGCAGCTGATCGTTCATCGTCGCGGTCACACTCGGTGCTGTCACAGCCTTCTACATCCTGTGAAAAATCCTCGTCTTTAAGATGGTTTCTTTCAACATCACAACTGAAAGCAATCTGAAGAATATCCCCGCCAAACGACTTTGACCAATCCGCGTCACCATGCTTACAATTAGAGACATCTGGGTGCGGAGAACATTGTGATCTCAAACCAGTCACAAAGCAAATCGCTTGCAGTGTGCTGCCACCTATCAACAAACGCACAAAAACAAGCGGCGAAGCGCTGGCTATGAAACCAACACATTGGTGAACGCGACGGCGTTGAGAGCGTTCGCTTCAAGAAAGGCGTGCAGCGGACGCGTCCTCGAATGACTGAAGCGTCGCTCGCACGATTCATAACACCGCTTTGCTGACAAAGGAAAGAGGCTCTATTTTAATGTATCGCTAACTTGAGATTGCTGAGTTATAGAAGAGCGCATCGCGAGCCCGCCCGACCATCCACGTACAATGTGATGGGATTCATGCACTACAAGAACACTGACGAATGCTGTATGGAAGTAAAACAGGGTGAGTTTCAACTGAAAATGTAAGCCGATAACATTTAACTAACCTACGTGGGTACAGAAAACCTCGCGAAGCTAATATGTGTACGCTGTGGGCTATCATTGAACGCGCGAGTTGCCACGTATTTTCACGAAAACTTCGCGTCTCGCGAAGTCAGAATCATATTTCTCGTGTCATAGAGGACTCGGTTTGTTCATTGATGCAGGAAACATGCAAAGTCGTGGTCTTCTTTTTTGCAAAAGCGTTAACACTGAGGCTAGCCCAGCCGATCAAGGGACCGACTGCGTAGTGCTGCCATTTTTTCGTCTACTAACCCACCTCGAGAGGACACTCCTGAATTCCGCTCGGCGGCGCGACAGTCTACGGGCATTGCGAATATAAACAGCTCACCGTTAGCACTGGGAAGAACGTGACGTCCGTGGCCGAATCGTTTCGCGCTGCGGAGCGAGGGGTCGTAAGTTCGATTCCCGGTGACGGAACTTTTAGCGGCGAAGCTCCTTATAGCGGCACCCGTTCGTCCCTCGTAGCGTAGTATGTAACCAGTCTTACGCTTTGACCTGCAAGGTGGTGCCGGTGGGAGATTTTTCCTGTGCGTTGTTGAACAATAAAAAAATTCGCAGCGTTAGCTAAAAGCCGACTTCTTCTGTCTCTCATTCCCATTAGCAGCCATTCTTTACCCAAGGTAGTGCCTGGTGAGATTTCTCCTGTGCGTGATTAAACAATAAAAAAATTTTGTTCAAAACGCCGTTGATTGATGAAATAAACCAACAAAAGACGCCAGATGTTTCGTAAAAGCAAAACGAAAGAACGCCAGATGTTTCTAAAGCAAAACGAAAAGACGCCAGCTGCTTAACGAAAGACGCCAGATGTTTTCTAAGCAATGGTTTTCTAAACAATGAAAATTCACAGCGTACATGTAAAATTAAAGCGCGCTGCAAGTCGTCATAACTCATCGAACCTTTAGTATAAACGCGCCCGATCTCACGTCGGTGATGATGTACTGGGCAGAATTCACGGAAGATTCACGGTTTACCGATGAACCTCCGCAGCTTCGCCCACTCATCATCATTCACTCCGTGGATATGCTGTGATCTTTTTTCTTCTGGTTTTTTCTTTGCCCACTGTTAGTCTTTATATTTTACAACGTCATATCCGTCACGGAAATACGTCAGTGGAGCCGTCGTGGACCCCGGCATAAAACGCTTTCGTGTTCAAAAGTGAGCGAGTGCTACTACGACCGAGCGTGTAGGGCTAGAACAGCCACTCCCCATATACCGGTGGCAGCAGATGACAGTGTCTGTGGAAAGGACGAGCTATCGCTTCCCACGTTAAGGGTTGCGCGGCAACCTTGACAGGAAAGAAAAGAGAAAAAAATCTATAGATATACGGTGTGCTTCTGATCGGACCGGTCACGCTGCCGACCACAGAAGATATGCGTGGGAAGAAAGCCGGTTTTGGAGTAGAACCGAAGCGAAAGCCATGGTCAAGCATCAAATAAGCCGAAAGCCAATGTCATAGTGCGTTCACTTGCCCACGCACATTCGAGCGCCTGTTTGTAATACGCTCGTGTGCATGCCTGTGCGCGTGTGTATGCGAATGCAGGTGCATGTGCGCGAACTTGCTTTAATGCCAAACGTATAGGCATCAAGCTATCACAGCAGAGGCGTCAGTTTGTTATATATGTGCAGCCAGTACACAGTATCCGTTATGTTTAGTACGCACAGTATCACCGGCGTACGAACATGCGCTAGCGTCGGCATCCGCAGAAGCTCTTGCTAGAATTAAGATTTCCAGGGAGTACTTCTGCAGTCACCACAGTATTGTTGAATGAACCTGGAAATTATCTGCGTGAATTTGGCGGTCATCAACCATGCTCTCGAAAAAATTGAGCGTGGAGAATAGTCAAGGCAGCAAAAAAATAAAAACTAAAAATCAGAGTAAAAAGTCCACACTATAAGGCAATGGGTAGCGCTGTGCTATTTCAAGCATTTGCTGTGTGCCTGAGGACCAAAACATACCACAGCAAATGCTCACAAGATGAGGCATGCGCCTTCTGCAATTCCGGAAAATACACAACACATTGTAATGCGACGGCAGGATATTCACCCAACGAGAAACCTGGAAGGTGTGCATATTTCAGAGGCGGTGGGTATCAAAGTCAAGTGGAGGTATCAAAGGTTAAGTGGTTGATATAATCAAGCAACGTTTGGAATATAGGTGAAAAAGAAGTAAGGAAGAGAATGATGGAACCGGTGTCACTGGTGGCTTAGCTGAGATTATGGTATAGAAATATTACGACCAGAATCACAAGAGAAAGCATGTTAGTAAATAAGAGATAGAATGCTGTCGTGCAAAAAATGATGCAGCGCTTCATTTTTAAGAACTAGCTAGGGGGTAACTCCTCGTCGCCCAGGAATGCCAATAAATATCATCGGCATCATCTTCGTCGACCGTCGTCATTATCATCGTGTTTTTTTTCGTCGACCAAACAGAACGTGTAGATGGTAAAACCATGGGTCAAATGAAGACATATATTTCTGTATGCCAGACGACACGCTATGGGAAGTTAGTCAACGTTAACATCCTCGCAAAGAAAAATAAGGTGCTTTCAGTGGCAGGTATAGTATATAGTACAGCGAAACATGCATACAAAAAGAATCAGCTCAAAAGCAGTTTTTCATCCTAAAGATAACGATACAAAGCCTACGTAGCGACGAGATAAAGAAAGAAAAACAAAGGTAACGACCAGAAAGAAGTTGAGGAGATCATCAATACAACAGAACCTTTGAGAAAAGCCGGAAAGTAGCGGAAACGGAAATGCGATTAAGGCAAGTGGAAGACCAAGGAAACACCAACTGCATGTTTGGCTCCCGAGGGTGGCTCACAAGGAAGAAAGAAAGAAAGCAAGAGAGACGGCAGAGAGGTTAACCATTCACATGCCCTGTTGGCTGCCCTACGTTGGGGGAATGGGAAAGGGGAGCATAAAGATGAGAGAAGAGAGAGGGAAAGCAAACGCTCAGAGAAGCTCTATCTAAGGACAGCCACTGCATCATTCACAGAATGTTCCTCTTTGCTATCTGCGTCGCCGTTTTTTTTTACCGTTTTTCTTATGTCCCAATATTCTTTTTCCTTCCTTTTTTTCGCCCTCTCTCTCTTTAGCGCACCGTTTATCTTCCTGAGTGGGCACGGGGAAAGAAAAGCTTCGTCCAGTCGTGGCCGGCTATACCTTTAGTCGGCTTTTGCTAGAACTAAGAACAACTTCCGTTGAACGCGCTGACGGAATGACTCGAACCATAAAACTGTCGTTTGCATGCATCTGAACAAAGGCCCAAGGCTCTCATGTCCCAAAAAATGATGCATAGTGGACATGGCTATGAAAACAGTTCTACATGAATGGTAGGGGCATAACATATGGAAACCGTACTTGTGATTTCAAATTCCTCCAGGTAACACGCAGTCTGAAATTTTTATATTAAACAGTCGGTGAGCAGCTGGCTGTGTCACAACGTTTCGACGCAGTAATAAGTACCTAACGCTCGTTTGGAACCTGAACTGTTCACAAAAGGATGTCCAGTAAAACACAGGTACTTTTTCAGCCGCATGAGACACCTCGTTCCGAACTCATAATTAAAACTCGACTTCACAGTTTCAAAGCTTTCGCGATAAGGTAATGAAAGCGGCAGTAAGCTTTGGCCTAACACAAAAGAGGAGAGGAGGGCGATGGCGTCATAGCTCAACTTTCTTTTACTGCGAGTATTATTCTTGCGAGATAGCTTCTTTTAGGCGAACTCAGCCTCGAGATAACTTCAAGAAATTTGATTTCTTCAAACAGGAAATGACACTTTCAATCTCTATCTTGCTACCTTAGCTTTCCTATTATTTCTGTCAATGCTATTCGTTTGTACGGTGAAATATAGTGACTTTCATCTCTTAAAAAGATTCAAAATGAGAAGGTACGTAATTAATCAGCGCAAGAACGTAGTCAGTTATCCTTGCATGAGCAGCGCGTGTGCCCCTTACGATGTCTTGCGAAAACTTTGCATTTACAATATTCTATTTTTCGAGCTAGTTCGTCGACCTTGTCGTATAATGCATATACGAAACAAAACTTAAAGCAAAAGCAAAGGTGTACTTGCATTGCGAAACAAAGTTCACTGCAGTCACCAGTGTCACCAAAGAGATTGAGTTCATCAACAACGTTTTGTTAAACGTGAATTAAACGTGGAAGGCTGCCTGCTGACAGCACTATCAATATGATAAGTATTTGCTGTAGATATCGATTATCTACCAAAAGTTTGTACTTAGATAAAAGAAACAAATTATGGCAGCTTTGCACCAGTGGTGCCAAGCCTGAAGAAAGGGAGGAGCTGGGAGGCCTTTCTTGTTTCTGTTTCTTTTTCTCTTTCTTTCGCTTTTTTTTCTTGTATCTCTTTTTTGTGTCGGCTTCTTTCTATATCTTTCTTTCTATGCGTATTTATATGCTCTTTCTTGCTCTCTATATATTCATTTCTATTTGTTTGCTTTCTTTCTCTCTCTCTCTCTCCAATTATCGCTTTCTTTTTCGTTCCATACTCATTCTCTTTCTTTCTCTCTCTCTCTCTTTTTCTTTATTTTACTTTGTTTATGTCTATTTCTCTCTTCCATTCTCTTTCTGTCTTGCGCTTTCTGTCTTTTTATCTGTTTTGGTGCATGTTACTTTCTACGTGATTTTCCTTCTGTATATAGTCTTTATCTGTCCTTTCTATCTTTTTGTGTTTTTATTCCCTTTATTTCTCTCTATTTTCCTCTTTTTTTCTCTATCGCTTTCTTTCTCTCTCCTTCTCTTTTTCACGTGTTCGTTCTTGTTTAACGTTCGCACCTGCTGTACTCGGTAGTGGGGTTTGCCCAATACCTGCCGGATGTTTTTTACTCGCGTTGCACAGATGACAGATGACTTAAACAGCACTGCTGTTAAAAAAAAATTCCACTGCTAACTGAGGGATGGTCAAGATATAAAGGCGTTTATTGACAGCACTAGTCGACGAAGCACAACGGCGACAGTCAAGACAGAGCGCGGACTCTGAGCGCGAGGAGCGTGCTGTCAGAGAAGAGCCGAAGGGGACGACCCACTAGAAAGCGCTCGAGAGGGCGACCCATTACAGACTTCCAACGCTTCGCTACAATTACCCCGGGTACGAGAAAGGGAGCCGCCTGGCGACCTAACTGCTTGTCACTATGAGCGGGTCATGATAGGGCTTCAGGCGCTCCACGTTGACAATGTCGCGCCCTCGACGGCGCATGTCCGAAGATGGCTCGATGGGCTCGATCAGGTAGTTGATCGGGGATGTGCGTTCGACGACACGGTAGGGGCCGTCGTACTTGGGCAGCAGTTTGGAAGAGAGGCCAGGTGCAGTGGTAGGGACTGAGAGCCATACGAGTGCTTCCAGGGCGGAACGTGGGCGCAGAGTAACTGAGTGGCGCAAGCGCCGGAGGTGGCTGGTGGTATTCCGGCATGACCTCCGCGATTTCCTGTTGAATAGCGCGGCGTAAGGGAGGCAGCAGTGTGGTGGACGGCTGTTCAACATGCTGCGACTGAGGCAAGGTCAGTAGAGAAAACTGGCGGGCAATTTCCTCGCGCACAAATGACTTGACCTCGGCGAGCAAGCCCGAGTGATCAGAAATGGCCGACAAGCCAGCGAGGTCGGCGTCGCGTGATGGAGGTCGACGGGTCAGCAACCGCTGCCGGCGCAGCTCCTCGTAGCTTTGGCAGAGCGTGATCACCTCTGTCACGGTACGAGGGTTCTTGGCGAGCAGCATGGTGAAGGCATCGTCGTCGATGCCCTTCATAACGTGTCGGATCTTGTCAGACTCAGACATGGTTACGTCGGCCTTCTTGCACAAGTCGAGGACGTCTTCGATGTAGCTGGTAAACGACTCACCGGTCTGCTGAGCTCGTTCACGTAAACGCTGTTCGGCTTGCAGTTTACGTACGGCAGGTCGGTCAAACACGTTGATGATGGCGGTCTTGAAATCAGACCACGTGAGGAAATCGGTTGCGTGGTTGTTGTACCACAGGCTGGCCACACCCGCGAGGTAGAAAACCATGTTGCTCAGCTTTCCTGCCTCGTCCCATTTGTTGGGTACGCTCACGCGCTCGTATATCGCGAGCCAGTCCTCCACGTCAGTGCCATCCGCGCCGGGGAATATAGGAGGGTCGCGGATGCGGGGGGAACCGGAGCATGGTGTCGGTACAGGGGGAAGCGTTTGCTGGGCGGCGTCTTGAGGCATGGTAGAGCGCACGGCACGGGATCGAAGCGCCAGGGGCATCGAACGGACCGAAGCTGGTTGGACGGCGCAGCACCTCCACCAAATTATAAAGGCGTTTATTGACAGCACTAGTCGACGAAGCACAACGGCGACAGTCAAGACAGAGCGCGGACTCTGAGCGCGAGGAGCGTGCTGTCAGAGAAGAGCCGAAGGGGACGACCCACTAGAAAGCGCTCGAGAGGGTGACCCATTACAGACTTCCAACGCTTCGCTACAAAGATAATAAATCAGTTAGACGTGTGAACAAAAATTACGCATATCTACTTCCGGCCTTAAATGTGTTTGTAATACATCTGTCGTCGCACGTATGATGATATCATGGCACATTGCGTTGCCATGTCACGCTCATGTCAATTCGTCAAGCAGCATGGCAGTTCCGAACAGCGGACGCAACAAAAAAGCGCGCTCTAAGCTTCATAAACTCCCAGCGGAAGCGATTTAGCGAAGGCGAACGCCGTAATTACGTGACTCCGCCATTTCACGCCGTTCTATATCGGCACCCTTGCGCTCTTAGTGCGATCGGACGTCGCCTTGTCTGAAAATTACCGAAGCTCGCATTAGAGAATAACGAGGCTGTCGAAGAGGTCGCGAGGCAATCCTTTAAGTGCTCAGACATTTATGCCTCGTGAATGCGGGCTCTTTGGATGCCTCCTGAATTGCTGAATGCAGTTTCAGTTTGCTCGACTCCTCCCTCCCCCCCTCCCCCCGCTCTTCTTATCTGAACACAGGGCACTACTGTTGCTCGCACAATTCGTGCAGATTGCTGTTGCCTCATTAATTAACACCTTCGATTGTAGCGGCGAGCTTGTTCACTTCTTTAGACTGGCAATCATTCTAACTACTGCTACGTTTTCTGGCGAACAATGGCGCGTGCTGTTGCGGCTTTTCAAACCTACTATTTGGCCAGAGACAACAGAATCAGCAGTACTTGATAAATATTCACAGGGTCCTTCATGCGTTCGCCTAAAACGAATCGAGGGCGAAATCTAACCGGTGTGCTGTATTACCTTGAGCTTTATATCAATGTTTATGTCGTTTCTGTAACCCCCCTGCTGTAACGCCTTTGGGCAATGCGGGGTAACCTTTGAATAAAGAATAAAGAATGTTCAAAGTGCACAAAATAACTACCACAAATTATGAGTGACTTTAACTAATATCACTGTCACAAAGCTTCTCCCGGAAGCAAACAACCTGCCAGAAGTAAAAGCCTTGCTGCCTCTGGAAGCACTATTGTATCAACAATCCGGGTCAGACCTGCGACAAGTAACATATGGATAAGCGCTATAAAAATGTCTCCGTACTCCAGTGGAATGGCAACAGTCTTCGAAGGAAGTGTGCTGACTTCCGTAAACTCCTTTTGCAATATAACTTTCCAATACTTTGCATCCAAGAGGCAGGAATGAATGACGATTTCCGCCTTTCTAACTACGTGATATATAAGTCATCTCGTCGAAGTGGTCCTAGCAGAGTGCATCTGTGCGTCAGAAAGGACCTACCTTCTCACCAAGTTCACTCAAGTGATTCGGACTTCCCGGAATTCGTCGCTTGTAAGGTATCCTTTGGTGAGCAGTGCATAACAGTGATTAATTTTTACCTACAACCTTCAAGCCGCATTTCGGTGGAAGAGCTAACAAATATCTTCAATATTTCAAATTCATATACATTTGTATGTGGAGACTTTAATGTGCACAACATAATCTGGGGTAGTGATCGATGTGATGCACGTGGGAACGTTGTTGAGTGTGCCGCAGACAAATGCAATTTGACAATTTTAAATGACGGCTCCCCAACTTTTCTCCGTGGACATAATTACTCGAGTTGCATAGATGTTACCATGTGTTCCCAAGATCTAGTGAATGGTGTGGGATGGACAACGGATGTAGAAACACGTGGGAGTGACCATTTTCCCATCCTTATAAGTCACCCCTACTTGCGAAATGACGACATCAGGCGCTACAGCAAACTGACGAACTGGAAAGCTTTTCGGTACCGCCTAACAAATCAAAATAGTGAACTTACGACAGTTGAAAGCTTTACTGAATTTTTGCAAGATAATGCGAATAAATGTACAAAAAAAGTCCCGATTCCAAAAGACTATGCTGCAGTCGACGGAGAGTATGAACAACTAAGAGCCATCAGACGACGTTCCGAAAGGGCATATCGACGCAGCGGAAGTTTAGAAGCATACAAAAATGCACAGAAAATCCACAGTGTAATGCGCCGACGACTAGAAAATTTAGGTAAACGACGCTGGCGTGATTTTTGTGGAACGCTCTCTCCCCACACACCTGTTCCAAGAATTTGGCTGGTAATTCGAGCATTTAGTGGCCCTGTATCACAGAGCTTCCCATTTCGTGCGCTTGCTGTAGCCTTGGACAAACGGGAAGTTGTGGTAGCAGATGAATTTTGTCAACTTATCAGCAGGCCCGCCGCATCACAATGTGCCTTATTTGATAATTCTGTCTCGTTAGTCAGCCAGAAAATTAATGCTTGCTATTGGGCCCAGCATCCTCAACTAGACCCTGTATTTACGTTAAGTGAGCTGCAATGTGCTATAGCATCATGTCGTCAAAAATCGGCCTCTGGACCGGACGGCATTACGTACAATATGCGAAAGAACCTTGGGCCGATAGGCACAACCATTCTCTTAGATATTTACAATAATCTATGGATGCAAGAAATTGTACCCGAGTCTTGGAAGTTTGCTCGCATCATTCCGATCTTAAAACCGCTAAGACGCCCTTGAGCCTTGAATCCTTCCGCCAATTAGTCTGACAAGTTGTTTATGTAAAGTAATGGAAAAAATGATTGATGCAAGACTTCAGTGGTGGTGCAACAGAACCGGTGTATTCTCCAACTACTTAACAGGTTTTAGGAAACAGAGATGCACAATGGATGCAATACTGGACATAGTAACGTATGTGGAGCATGAACACGCCTGTGGTAGTTTGACGGTCGCAGTGTTCTTAGACATCAAAAGGGCATTTGACACAGTCAGTCACACTCATGTTCTGCTGAGTATGTTGGAACTCGGACTGTCCGGCAGGTCTTTGCGGTGGATATCTAAATTTTTATCAGGTCGCAAAATATTCATTCAGACGAGCGAAGGAAAGAGTGCAGAACACGACGTCAGACAGGGAGTGCCACAAGGAAGCGTACTCAGCCCTTTTCTTTTCAACTGTGTTATGGCTGATTTAGCTAAAAGACTGCCTTCTAGGTTGAAATACTCTTTATATGCAGATGATGTGTGCATTTGGGCATCTGGCACGGACGTACGGTTAATTCAGATTGCATTGCAAGACGGCATAAATATTATTAACAACTTTTTAAAAGAAAGAGGAATGGTTCTGTCGCACGCAAAGACAGCTGTATTGCCCTTCACCCGTAAGAAGTTAAAAAACTTCAATCTCAATTTAGAAGGACAACCACTAATGACTGTGACGCAGCATCGGTTTCTCGGAGTAATACTTGATAGGCAGCTATCATGGGCACCTCACATAAAGAAACTCGAAAACGAGGTGAATATGCTAGTGAATATACTCCGCAGAATTGCTGGGACATCATGGGGCGGATCTGTATCATCCATGCTCGCTATTCACAATGCGTTAATACGACAAAAAGTTGCATATTCTGCAGCAGTCTTACACGGCCTTTCCCACACTTCAGAGGAGCGACTTCAAAGACTATTAGCTAGGGGACTGCGCGTCTGCCTAGGTGTTCCACGAGCGACTTCCAGCAGCCTTGTCATAGCTGAGACTCGACAAGCACCCTTTCCAGTCATGAGAACAATCGAAACATGCCGCCATTTTTTTCGCTTACAGACGCAACACAAGGACCACCCATTGGCACTGGAGATTTTACGAAGGGATAAAAGCAATGCTCATGCAGAAATACAGAGTAATGTACATATATTACCAAGAAATGAAATTTGGAGCTCTGAAATGGACTATCCTCCATGGATACTTGCAATACCAAGCATTGGATTCTCAGTAGATGGCATTATCAGAAAGAGAGACATGTTCATCCAAGCTGCTCAACAACTAGCGCTTTATCAGATACACATGCGGTATCCAGGGTACATACAGGTTTACACATATGCTCAAGTATCACAACGTCTTCAACATCGGCATTTATCATACCACAGCTCAATATTCAGGAATCATTTAAATTATGTCGTACGACGTCATCTACTACAGCAGAGCTTTTCGCTATTCTGTATGCTATAAAATTTATAAACTCGGCAGCAGACGCGAGAAAATGGGTACTTTTCAGCGACTCACAGGCCGCATTAAGATCACTCTCGAGTACAAACACGACAGTAATAGTGATAGCATGACATACGAAACGCTGAAAGAGCTCACCATAGCAAGCAAGGCACAACATGAAATCAAATTCCAATGGATACCTGGCCATTGCAACATTCCTGGAAACACAGCTGCCGATGAAGCGGCACGACAAGCACATCGTAAAGATGTTACTATTTCTTTACCACTTTCGAAAAATGAATTGCGTGGTCTTATAAATGCTACAACTTTCAGAATGAGCAAAACTGTTTGGTTCGACCAAAGTACAAAGAGCTGTGATTTATATCACATCGATCCATTCATTGAATTCAAAATTACGCTAGCATTAGATAGAAGTATGGAAACTCTTATTCACCGATTGAGGCTAGGCACCGCATACACAAAACATTTTTTGCACAGAATTGGTAGAGCTGAAAACTCCCGAATGCGAATGTGGATATATAGATGAAGACGTATGTCACCTTCTCAAAGACTGTCCACATCATGACACGCCGCGACGCCGTCTTAAATCGGAACTGTTGGCATTAGACCGCAGACCGTTTAGCTTGAGGAAACTTTTGGGCCCGTGGCCAACTAGAGTTTTACAGACGCAAGCTTTAAAAGCGTTAACACGTTTCTTACAAGACAGCGGCATTGCTGACAAGTACTAAGAAATACCGCACTTTCATTTGAGTAACACATGTCGTACTTATTATGCGCAGTCTCATATGACACCCATCATATGTGTGTGCTGAAGTGAATAACGTATCGACTGTTATGTACACATGAGCGAATACATCTTCTTAAAGACCAGACGTGTGCTCTGCTGTTTTGTGCTGGTCGGACCAAATATTAACGACAGACATTATCAGAGAGTTCATTCGCTGTCTTTGGAACATTTCTTTATCATTTTGTTGTGATATGTGCCTATAAGTGTGTTTTTGCATATGTGTGCCCGAGTGTTCTATTTTACATGAACTGCCTTGTATGTTTTACTTTAAGATACGTGTTCAAGTTTCACTCAAGGGCTAAGGAGTAGCCGGCGCCATAATTGTGCGCCAACATCTCCTTATATATCATATCAGTAAAAAAAAAACTAATCTTCTCAGCACTCACTTAATTTGCTTTGACTATCATCATATTATTTACTAATTAATTTTCAATATTAACTTTCACTAACTCACTACTTAATTTGATCTCATTACTATCATATATGTAAGTGCACTCATGCTTTAATTCATTCGCATTCGTCTGATTTTCACTCCTCCAGACGTCATAATTCCGACTCACAGGAACGCCGCTTTTTTATACTCTGCAAGAGACCGGTACCGGTCAGCGGAAGCGTCCCATGGCGCCTGTTGCATCAGGAGATCGCCTTTGTTATCTTCTTCTTCATCGTCTCAGTGTCGTACTTCCGCAAAGACGGAGTGAGAGACAGGCTAATGCCGTTTTTATTTAATCATGCGAATGCCGGAAAAACGAAGTGAATACGCAATTTGCACGCCTGGAGCCACGAGGTCCGTTTTTTTTTTCGTGTGTGCGATTCATCTGCTTTTTTTCTGTACCTCACGCCGGATCTTCGCCAAGTCACCCTTCTCATAAGCCATAAAAAGCTTTCAGCTTAATAAATGTCGCCTGTGGAATTCATGTAAATTAATCATGTGCACCCAAATATGTGCGATTCGATTTTCATCGTGACGCTCACGTTCGGCGTCAAGACCTTGCTAGAACAATCTTCTTTTCTTCCACGCACTTACGCTTTCTACTTGGCGCTCTTCAGGGTTCCCTGTGTGCCAATCGAGGCCGTTGGATTCAAAGCACGCGCGGGCTGCGCCTACTTCAATTACACATCGGAGATCTTCGTGGTCAGAAGTCACGCCTGTCGTAAGTGCACAATACGAAGAGGCCCACCATTTGCAAGTAATATGCTTGTGCGCTACCCTGTGGGCGCACTGTTCTCTTTGAGGCGAAGGCTTGGCATATTACATTACAACCACTTTCAGCAACATTTCCACCCATCAAAGTGCGTAGTTTCCTGCGCATTAAGTAAAGGAGATCAATTCGTTGTCTACACGAAAGACAAACTCTTGTTCATACGTAAATTACTTAATGACCCCATTGAATGCTTTGATTGTTTTTCTCATTGAGTTGGTTGGTTCTGTTTTGTTTCTTTCTATACTTGTCCTTCAGTACAGCATGCTGACGACAGATACCACACAAATAAAAGTAGCGAACGTATTGACAGGACATCACCAGCATCTTCACGGACTAAGAAGTATTTCAGCATGATCCAACGTACAATTTCTCGAATTTCCTATGTATTAACCAAAGAAAAAGAGTTCAGTTCGTGGTTGTGCACATATTATAATCACTGTTGGAAAAATTAGCACAGAACTCACCAAAAGTATTGTAAAAATTTACTTTTACGCGTAATGAAGGTACTTTCAACATCGTTGTAAAAATTTTGGACGATAATTCTGCGAGAATATGTGCATCAAATCAGTCTCGGTTTTTGTAAAATCAATCTTAAACCCGGGCTGACTGAAGTGAAAATAACTTCTGTATTACCTGAAAAATAGAAACACTGTGTACAAAAGCACATTATTGAAGAAACAGAATACTGCTTGCCGCTCGTTGAAGATACCCATATCTGGACGCGCTCAGCAAACATTTCTACACCTTGTAGTGATAGAAAAAGCGTGTAATTGAAAATACACACTGGTGTAATACTGGACGGTGCGTTGTAAAGGAAACGTAGACAATAAGAAAATCCTTACGCACAAATATCATACTTAGAGTACAATTATTGCTTGAACATTATGTCGGTGCTTTCAGTACACAAACCATCACAGTTCCTCAAAATACATAATGATTTGCCATGCGTTCATTCAGCGCATGCAAGTGCACAAGCGCATAACTGTATAGATGCAAATTTGCCCGTGTTTTCACCTAATCTTGTTTTTTACAAAACGCACACACATGTGCAAGGGCGATAAAATACAACATTTGTGGTAAGATACATGTTACAAACACACGTTTAAATATACTCGAAAATGAATTGCAATATTACTTTACTTGTGGCCTGATATGCCGCGTTGCTGGAACATTGAAATTGAGAATGAACTGCATCACTGGGAAACTCACCGAGAGACAGGATAAGTAAGTTGTGCTTTGAGATTTGACCTTCTCCTGCCTCCAAT